>NC_067247.2:189522449-190131020 GCF_019359855.2 Lolium perenne
ACTTTCTAGCCTCCGGCTTCACAGGATGACATCTGTTCATTTTAGATCAATCCAGATTTTGCTTCATCGCAGCAAAAAACTCGCTTTTGCTTCATTAAATAAACAACGGTTCGATTAAAAACAAAAACAAATAGACCGTCTGAACGTGAACCTTGCCGGAGACATTGCTGGAGCACCGTACTTCGCATGAGACTCACAGAGATTTCATCGGACGCCTCAAAGCAAAAATTATGTACTAAATTAGTAGAAACGCAAGCCATTTGTAGCAAAAAAAAAACTACTGTAGCATCATTGCAGCATCTTCAAACTCCGGTTGGAAGCACCGCCGCCCCTTCTTGCAACATTGACACGTCCTCCTTGCAGCACCGCCT
Organism: Lolium perenne; assembly: GCF_019359855.2. NCBI lineage: Eukaryota > Viridiplantae > Streptophyta > Magnoliopsida > Poales > Poaceae > Lolium > Lolium perenne. Next base: position 189,522,821 of record NC_067247.2, read on the forward strand.
TCCACCGATGGAAGCACAGTTGTCCGCCTATGGTAGCGCTGGCACGGTAGCTCTGGCCTCTGACTTGCAGCTGCAGCAGCGGCTTCGTAGGACGACCGCTCAACCCATCCAAAATTCTCACACAAAAGATGCGCTTCGGCATCTCTCTTTCGAGAGTCACGGCCCTCACCGGAGAAGACGCTTGTCCTCGCGTAGCTTGTACCACCGCCGCTCGCTTCTTGTACCATTGCTGATAGGTGCTTACAGCATTGTCACTAGCTGTTTGCAGCTCCTCCTGTGGGTGATTGCCTCTCCACAACTCGCTTCTTGTAGCTCCGTCGGTGGCACTTGCAGCTCCACCGTCGGGCAACTGCAGCAGCTCCGCTCGCTGATTGCAGCTCCCTAGCTCGCTCCACCACCAAGGGGAGTCGTCACTGCCTCCCGCGGAAGAGTGAGTCGAGGAGGGACATGGTGGGCAGCAAGAGAGCGGTGTGGTATGGAAAGATGTGGGGGCTGCGGGACACTGACACAAAGATGCGCTCCGACGAGAGAGGAACTGCAGTGCAGCCCCGCCCCTGGAGCCTCCCACTGCGCCTTGGCCATGGCGTCCTCACCGGCTGCCGACTGTGAAGTTGGCCTCGCCAGAGGCCGCGTGAGCAGGGAAGGGGGACGGTAGGAGCTAGGTGCAGTGCGTGTGGAGCACCGGTGTTGGTGGCGGTGCACGGCTAGGAAGGCGACGGCAGCGCTTTGCTGGGGCACGGACCGAGATAATGTGGAAAGAAAATAAGTGGAATACATGGGGAAGAAGAGAACGTGGGTAGCCCCAGCTGACGTGTTTCCTTGCGCCAACAAAATATGGTGGACATACGATGGAACAAATCTACGACGCGTGACCAGAAGGTTGCGAGCATCGCAACCTCCGATTGTCCTCCGAGGAATCGTTTTCCTTTATTATACTAGTCATCAACCTGTGCAAACTCACATGCTACATATGTTTGACACTTGGATATTTTAAAATGATTTTGACCTACATTTTGCATGCTTTGGTTGTGTCCATGCAGCCACCTGCCTGGAACTTATTTCATACTGTAGTAGAGTGTAACAATACTGAAATTATTTCATCTATTCAATGTTATGTTGGCATTCCTACACTGAATTATTATTTAAATTTTCTTGAGATGCATGTTCTAACTTTCTCTTATAGTCTATGGGTTTATTTTTTGCATGGAGTTCGTACGTAATGTTCCTTTTATTCTTGCAAAAAGTAATAACATCTTCGTAAGAAATGCAAAAAAAAAAAAAGAGCTTCATGAGGAAACCCTAACGCCTCCGGGTCGCCCCCCGCGCGGGCGACTCCGAGGCTCCCCGCGCCGCCACCCAAAACCGCCGCCCCACCTCCCCCCTCGGCCCCTCGCCGCCGCCGGAGGAGGCCGTCCTACGGCGGACGGCGGCGGCGGGGGGTCTCCTCCGGCTATCTCCCCCAAAATCCAACTCCCGCCCCGACCTCCTGCCCCCAAATCTCGCCAGCGAGCCCCCCCCCCGCCAGGCCACCTCCCCCGGCGGTCCCTGCCAGCTCCCCCTATCCTCGGCAGGCCTGCCACCTCTCCCCGCGTGGCTTGGCTCCCGCACTCGACGGGCGGCTCCCTGGTGCGCCGCGCCGCCTTGCTCTGCCGTCGCGTGGGCCGGCTATGGAGTCCCCATGCTGCCCGCGCGCGCTTGGTGTGGCTCCCCTGCCGGCGCCGGCGTGCGCCTCGGCAGTTTTGGCTGGGCCTCGGGTCTCCCCGCGTGAGGCCCTGGCTGCGGCGTGGTCCGGCCGCCTTCCGAGTCTCCGCCTTCGGTGTCCGGCCGTTGATCCCGGCCCCCGGTGCGCGGCTCGCCTCGTCGTGCTCGGCCGGCGCCGTGACCCTGCGACGGGCCTCTGGGTGGCTGCCCCTCTTCTTGCCGCTCCCCTTCCGTCCGGGGTGTGGGCTCCCTGCAGTTCGACCACTCCCCTTCTCCGGTGGCCCATGTCCACCCCTCGCTGTGGTTCCTGCTGGGCAGGGGAGGTCGGCCCGTCCTAATGCCTGGTTGTAGGTGCACATCCAAGCGAAAGCTTGTGGACGATGACGCCGCTGGCGCCATAGCCCTCCTTGGAGGCGTCCTTTTTGGCTCTGTGCACCTCGCTGCGTTCGGGGACTGTGCTACCTCTCGTCTTCCCGCTGGCCGCCCGCTCGTATTTTTTCGGGCCTAGGTCGTGGTCATGGTGACCCCGCCCGAGCCGCCTGGACGTCCTGGGGTTGCCTCGGCATGCGCCCCCTCGACCACGGGGTCGGCACACCGGTGTCGTCGCCCCAGTCTCGGCTATCTGACGCCTTTCGACTGTGTTGGTCTTGGCGGCACACCGCCTTTCGGCATCGCCGGCGGCACACCGGTGTCGCCGCATGGACTCGGCTATCCGACGCCTTTCGTCTGTGCCGGGTCGCTTCTTCGTGTGCTTCTGATGGGTTCCACGAATTCCACTACCTGCTACCCCGCTCTGCTTGCGGTGTGGTTTCTCTCCGGAGTTGCTCGCCTTGAGGTCGGCGTGAGGTCCTCAAGGTGACAGTCGGGTTTTTGGCTTTGCCTGGCTTGTGCTTGTGGCGTGACGACTCTTCTCTGCATTGCCCTTCGACCACGGTCGGCACACCGGTGTCGTCGCCCCAGTCTCGGCTATCCGACGTCCTTCGACTGTGCTTGGTCTCGGTTCTGCAGGTCTTCGTCGCCGTCCTTCGCTCGCCATGCCAAGTTGCAATGACTGTCCTTTGGGGAGCTGACCTCCCGGGGGGTTCAGTTGGTTTCGGTTGCTAACCTCCCCCTCCCCTTTGTGTTCCCTTTTCTAGTTTGCTTTTTTTCTGTAATTTTATTGTCTTCTTCTCCCCTGTATCCCCGTGTATCTCCTCTCATCTGTTGTAAGAACATGGGCCTGCCAGGCTACTTTCGTGGAATATAACAAGCGGTGGGGATTTCCCCCCCGTCGACCTCGAAAAAAAAAAGAAATGCAAAAAATGTCCTGCGTAAATACTCTGCATGATGCATCTGGAACTAATGAAGGAGTATGTTTAAGAAAAATACATACTATTAAAAACGTAGCTCACATCCTCCAGTGCTGAATACAAATGTAGACGTCTCCACCAAGCCATGTGCCTCAATTTCAAATGATGATTCCTATAGTTTTTTCATGCAAAAGAAAGCCAAATGGTGTTATTCCATCCGAGATAGCACCCAGGTTACGGGAGTGGTGTTTTGGAACATGGGATCATATGCTCCCTCTATTTTAAAATGCATCTTATATATTTTATGAATTTCAAAAAAAATTAAAACAAAAAATTTGCATGTACATCTTCACATGCTACACGCTCACAAAGTTGTTTCATAAAAAATCGACTTGTCATGCGACGCGTGTAAAAAAGACAAAACTCAGTGCTAAAAATAATGTTTTTCACAAGATAAGTTTTCTCTTTTTTACATAGACCACAAAAAATATTGTTTTTACGTGAAACTTGACGAACGAGCATATATTATGAAGATGTACATGTAAATTTTTTTGTCAAAAATTTTCGACATTTCAAAATATGATTTTTTAGTAGAGGGAGCATACGCACCCGGGAGCCGAATTGAATTTCCGCCAGGTTACAATACAGAAAGAACAGTATCTTTTCAGTCTGAAGCTGTTTTGCGAGATAATGGAGCAGTGTCATGATTTTGTCCTGGAAGTTCTAGTGTCCTTGTGACCAATGATTCTGGCAATTGGCAAAGCTGAGGTACGTGTTGAAGTCTTCTTGCACATGAGTAAACTCTCCAACACTGTTGTGCACCACTTCAAAGAATAGATGCAGTAATTATTTTTTATGGATCTCCCTAGATGCAGTTTTCCGAGGGTGCCTCCCGTTTCCTGCTTCAGTTTTCTTGACATATCTCAATTAAAGAATATGTGTGGAACTATATAAGAAATCATCTCTACGCCACAACAAATAATCAACTAATCATTTAACTATAATTCTATAAAGCATGCCCAGAAAGAAGTGATGAATTTATTCAATGGAAGAATCAACCTAGAATCACGTACAGTATGTGCATTTTTAAATAGCGACCATGCAACATGTTGATCTTATGAGTGCTTCTCTGAAAATCCCACACGGCGTCACCCACCATGTGCTTGCACGCAACATATTCATGCATGTCTTTGCAAGAAATGTATACCGAGAAAATACTTACAGTAGAAAATAGCGACTTGAGCTGTATCTGCAAGAGTGGATGCCATTTTAGCATGATAAAAAAATTAGGCCATATTGCAGTTGGTTGTAGCCTAATTAAATTCGTGTAAACGCCCAAGTAGAAGATTATAATTTCTTTAAGAGCCGGGATAAACAATTAAGTTAGTGATGCAATACAGTGCATTTTTAGAAAGAGACCAGTTGGGATAAACAATTAAGTTAGTGCTGCATCTCTAAATACTCATGGAAGAGACCAGTATGTATTTTTAGAAAGAGACCAGTATGTGCATTAGTATTTATCTGTACATCATGGAAGGCATAAATTATTAATTTGTTGAAAATTGATTTAACTACCAGCGTGTGACCATTAGCAATAATGGAGGAAACTCACGGTTGGAGCTTATAAAAAACGTATAAATGAACACTCTGATAGGTCATAGCTGAAACTCCGTCATTAAATTCTATAAGAAGCAGCTCTAAACTCACATGTCGGACTTCAAAGGAAATACGGAGTATCATACATATTGTTAGAAATCGAATATTGGAAATCCATCTTCTGAAGTGTGGGCAAGTGGCTTTTACTTGGGTGAACCTGATGGGATTGAAAGATTCGAGACGGAAAATATTTGGTGGAGAACAGATTGAATCTAGCGAAGTGAAGTCAACAGTAGACAATATTTACCTTCCGATGAACGAAAAGTGGGTTAAATCTAGAATTTCTCGGATCTCGTATATATACCATCAGAAAATAGGCAGAATCAACGTTGCCTAGACTTGTGAGATTAGTTTACTGGAGGGTCGCGTCCAATAAAGCTGCAGAGATGTGGGAAACGCCGCTAGGACATACGACCTGCTTAATACGGAAGAGACTATGGCAACGAAAGAGGGGCACGCATCTCTTGCAGATCGACGAAACAGGGCATGCTTCTTTTGCAGATGAAACTCATCCTTTGAGATCGAAAAGGAGTGGTTAGAGATTTATTTTCAGGGGAGATTCAAGGAGATAATTAATGTGCGTGGGAGAGGAGAAGGGTTACATCCAACGACTCAAGATTAATTAGCGGTTGATCTAATGGATACAAATTTATTACCTCTAGTATTAACGTGGTGGCTTGATGGGAGTCTCTAATTAGTAAATATAAGATATAAGATATACTGTTTTTCGTGCAAACGATAAGAGATCGGGAGTAAAGGTACACATGACCTGAACACACCTAGATGGTAGCTAGGTGCAAGCACTTGAAAAGTACTTCCTGATAAATGCAATTTATCTAGCATGCCCTATGAAAAGTATTGTATGAATGTTACTGAAAAACAACATGGAAAAAGAACACATCAATTTTATCGTATGCTTTGTAGAAACAATACTATATGAAGAAGAAAAAGAAAATATTAAACCGAAAGCATTCATCCACCGCTCTGACTCCCACCGTGCGCCAGACTTGGTGGTTTCCTCCCCGAGCCCCGCGATCCCAAGCTGAAGGCACAACTGCCTGCAGCCTTCGTCCATCACCAGAGCTACCGATCTTAATGCCTTAATCCTTGATCGTAGTATATCGTACGAGAGGGAGCACTACCTCGGCCAGTCGTCCTCCGCGCCGCGCAAATTCGAGTCTTCAGCTCGAGCCTATATGGTCTCCTTCTCTGGTGATGTCTGGGACCTCTACCTAGACTTCATCATTTAGGCGAGATGGACAATGAACATCGTCCTGGAAAAACGCTAGCCTTGACGTTGGTTTATTTTGTTGCGTAACATGTACATCTGAATTTGTACCCTGGCAAAAAGAATCCACGAGGGATACTTGCATGGAATAGTCTGTTACCATCCAAAAATTCATTGATTATCTTGACGAGAGACAAAAACTCACGCTGTTTTGGAAAGTAAAGGCCCACATTTATAATAGGGAGTCCTTAATTTCAGAATTTATTTGTTGCCGAGTTATTACGATTAGGTGAATTTTTTTCGAGAATACACCCTGGAAGGTGTACTAATCATATAGAAGAAAGGGCAAGAAAGCCCGAGCCACGTGTATCACTGCCAACAAGGGGTGGCAGCTCCCCTTTTTTGAACGAAAGCCTAATCTCCATCTCGCCACGAGAAAGGAAAAGGCTCAGGAAATCCGAAGGACTCCGAGCGGAACAGCCTAGCTACACGCCATCTCTGGTACTCCTCCCTAATCCTATGCCTAATGGCCGCCGCTGCCGGCACTAGTAGGAAAACCCTTATAAGCGGAGCTTAGTTCTGTGGCGCACCACGAAAAATGCGCCACAGAAACTTTTTTTGTGGCGCACCAGGCAAGGTGCGCCACAAAAGTAGCTTAATTTTGTGGCGCACCAAAGAACCGTGCGCCACAAAAACTTGGTGGGCCCCACCAGCTGACACCCCCAATCATTGGTTTTACTATTTCTATGGCGCACGTACCACGGTGCGCCACAAAAATAAGATATTCTGTGGCGCACGGCCACAGTGCGCCACAAAAATAAGCTATTCTGTGGCGCAGCTTGGCTCGTGCGCCACAGAAATAAGGTATTCTGTGGCGCATTTGTTCAGGTGCGCCACAGAATTAGCGAACCAGATATACAAAAGTGAGCCAACCTCCCACCTACCACACTACACAAGCCATTCTTCTTCCTCCATCTAGCTCGTCCCCCCCTTCTCTCTCATACCATTTTGACTCTACTTTTCACTTGCTTGGGTATTTATTGCACTTACTTTGGTTGATACTTAATTGGAGTTGAGGAGAAGGCTCTCCATACTCTCTCCTCCTCTCGAACTCATCGATCGCGGTCTCGTCTCGGTATCGAATCTAGAAGGTGAGTAGTTGGAGGAGACATACATATGCTTGGAGGAGACATGCATATGCTTGTAGATCTTGTTTGGCCGTCGTGTGTATGGATGCTTGTTGCAGGTGAAGCGCTTGTGTGTGCCGGTGTGGTGCATGGATGTTTGCCGAAATGTTGATTAATTTCCGTTTCGGCAAGTTTTGCACTACCCATATGTCCTACTTTGAGGAGAGGTCATGCCGAATTTTTCCGCTCCATGTAATACCTTGAGGAGAGGTACGGCCCATGCATGTGTGTGCATTTGGTGCGGTTCTAATTTCCTGTTCTATGTATACCATTTGCAGGCAAGCATGGTCCTCTCGATGAGTTCCGCTCGAATCTCTAGATACAAGATAGACGCGAAGAAGGACATGATTCGGAACAATAGGCGCCAGATAAGATGTCCGTGTCGATCGTGCAAACTCGAGCGCTGGATCAACCCTGATTCCGGACAACTGGAGGAGCACTGCGAGGCGCGGTTTCATGCAAGACAACCAGGCGCGGCCGGCCCCATCAAATGGTGCGCATGAAGACCATGTCGAGCGAGATGACTATCATCATGAAGAAGACTATCATCATGCCGACGGGGACTATCATCATGAAGAAGAAGTCGGCGGAGAAGATCATCATGAAGAAGAAGATGCCGGCGGAGAACATCATCATGATGAAGAAGAAGATTCCGGCGCGACCCCGCTAATTTCGGCCTTGCGGGACTCTCATGTTCAAGATCTTCTCCTCCAGGAGACGAGCAACGATAGAGTTGCAGCTAGAGAGAGAGCCAAGCTGTCGCAAATGGAGAAAGACGGGATGACTCCGATCTTTCTGGGTGTCGTCCGCAGGATACGCGCTTGCATGTAACGCTTGATTACCTGCAGATGAAGACGCAGAACAAGTGGACCGATTCCAGCTTCAGCAAGAACTTAAAATTCTGGCACGATCGTCTCCCGGAGGGGAACACATTGCCAAGTAGTACCGAGGAGGCCAAGAAAGTCGTGTGTCCCCTTGACCTACCGCACGAAAAATACCACGCCTGCATTAATGATTGTGTGATTTATAGGTGCGAGTACAAGGACAGAACCACATGTCCGGTGTGTGGCCACGGACGGTACAAGGTTGGGAACAAGAAGGTACCTCGAAAGGTGGTATGGTACTTTCCTATCACTCCCCGTCTGCAGCGGTATTTCGTGGACCCTAAGGAAGCAAAGCTCATGCAATGGCACGCGGAAAGGCAGAAGCCCGAAGAAGATCCGGAGATGGGCTATATGCTGACACACCCTTCAGACGCTGGACAGTGGCAAGCATTGGACATCGCCTTCCCTAGGTTCGGGGGCGACGCAAGGAACATCAGGCTGGGTATGAGCACCGATGGACTCAATCCGTTCGGCAACCAGAGTAGCACGCATAGCACCTGGCATGTGTTTGTATGGCCTTACAACCTACCCCGTGGCTGTGCACCAAGCAAAGGTACATACACCTGAGTATTCTCATTCAGGGGCCGAAACAACCAGGTGTCGACATGCATTTGTATCTCGGGCTGCTGAAAGAGGAGTTAGACACGTTGTGGAAGACGCCACCCCGTACGTGGGATGCCTACACTAGAACTTATTTCGATATGAGAGCCGCGTTGATCACGACGGTCACGGACTATCCTGGTTACGCATATGTATCTGCCCAGGTGGGCCACGGATTCAACGGCTGTGTGAAGTGCATGGACGATACCCCGCATCTACAACTACCAAGGGATCCCGGGTCCTCGAAAACCGTCTACCCAGGTGCTCGAAGGTGGCTTCGCTTGGATCACCCGTGGAGAAAACGCGGTGATCTGTTCAATGGTAAAGATGAGCCCGATGGACCCCCACGCCCGAGGAGCGGCGCAGAAATCGATGATCTTCTGAAAAATTGGAAGGAGTGCCCAGCGCCGGGAAAGAAGCGACCGAAGCCAGAGCCGCTGCTCGGTGTATGGAAAGCGAGGTCTGTTTTCCACGACTTGGAGTGCGGAAGGTCCTCCACACGCCCCACAGCCTCGATGTCATGCACATTACGAAGAACGTTACCGAGAGTCTGCTTGGCACTCTTTGCAACTCAGAAAAGTCCAAGGATGGACCGAAAGCAAGATACGATCTTAAACATTTTGGCATCAGGAAAGATCTTCAAGCCCCCGATATCGACGATGATGATGATGATGATGATCGACGGAAGGGACTCAACGTCTCCGTAAAAGGGCTAAGAAGAACGCGGTGCAGCTTCCCGTTGCTCAGCTTCACAACGAGTCCGGAGGAGCTCGAGCAGTTTTCAGGTGCCTCCTAGGAGTGAAAGTTCCTCACGGTTACTCGGGGAATATAAGCAGATATCTGGACGTAGCGAAGAAGAGGTTCACCGGGATGAAGTCTCACGATTGCCACGTGCTAATGACGTAGATACTTCCCGTTGCGATCCGAGGCATAATGGACGAGCACGTCCGTGATACGCTGTTTGGCCTATGCAACTTTTTTGACGTTATCACCAGGAAGTCGATCGGCGTGAGGCAGCTCAAGATGCTACAGGATGAGATCGTGGTGATACTATGTGAGCTCGAGATTTACTTCCCGCCTGCATTCTGTGATATATGCGTCCATCTCCTTCTCCATGTCGTTGAAGACATCAAGCAGCTCGGCCCAACGTTCCTCCACAACATGATGCCTTTCGAAAGGCAGAACGGTGTCATGAAAGGATACGTTCGCAATAGGGCCCGTCCAGACGCAAGCATGGCCAAGGGGTTTCTAACCTACGAGTGCATCTCCTTACGCGGAATTATCTAAGCACCGAGGACGACGAGGATCATGTTGGTCTACCCCCCAGGACGCACCTCGGGAGGCTCGCTGGAGTCGGTCACCGCGAGGGCTACCGCTCAGTCCATGTCGGCATTGAAAATCGACGCGACGACTTTGACAGGGCTCACCGGGTCGCGCTACAACACTTAAAACTGACCGAACCTTTCGTGCAAGAGCACAAAAGCATGGTCGAGCAGAATTACATCGATATGGGCCGGCCGAGGAAGATGGGAGACGTAACCAAAAAGCACAACTCCAGCTTCACACGTTGGTTCAAGCAAACTCAACTGGTTGAAGCACAGAGAAATACGCCTTCTACCGAAGATGAAAAACTCATATACACCTTATCACAGGGACCCGCGCATAACGTAAGGACCTATCAGGGGTACGACATCAACGGTTACAGATTCTACACCGAGGAAAAGGACAGAAATAGTGAAAATCAAAACTCAGGAGTAACTATGCTTTGTCATACGCCGATGACGAGACTAATGTCAAGGAAAGATTTTTTGGAAGGATCGAGGAGATATGGGAGCTCAATTACTGTGGAGAGACGGTGCCAATGTTTCGTGTGAGATGGGCCAAGAAGGTCGAAAAAGAAGGCCGATATTTCACAACCATGGTTATACCCGATGCAAAATCGAAGAACGCATCCGCGAAAAATGAGCCATGGGTACTCGGTAGCCAAGTTGACCAATGCTTCTTCATCACCGATCCGTCGAGGCCTAGCCGTGTTGTCGTGAGGAGGGGCAAGAGGAGCATCATAGGAATGCAAGGAGACGCCAACGAGGAAGACTTGGACAAGAACGGTGACCCGAAGATGGAGGAGGAATTCGACAGGCACTTCGACATGCCTACTACTAGTAAAGTAAGAAGGAAGACCTCCCTACCCTCTAAAGGTTGTCCGTTCATGCGAAGAAATCTCAAGGTGGCCGGCATAAAGTATTCAACCGCCAACAACCGAAAGGGCAAGAAGATTGCGAAGAGACGCTAGAGCTCGGAGCCGGGACGAAGAAGATCTTTTTTTGGTGTATGTGTGTGTGACAAGTACATGCATGTGTGTGTGAGAGAGACAAGAACATGTGTGTGTGAGACAAGTAATTTGTAATTGAAAATCTCTAGTAATTATTATTAAATGTTGTGTTGTTTCTTGAAAATGTAACAAGAACATTTTTAAAAAGGGAAAAAAGTAGGGGCAACCAGGGTTCGAACCTGGGTTACCCAAGCCTACCAGTGGGCTTAACCACTGGGCTAATGCTGTGTTTCTGACAGAACACAGCATTAGCCCAGTTTGTTTACCAAGTCAGTAAATTCTGTGGCGCACCTAGTATGCGCATGCGCCATAGAATTCCTTAATTCTGTGGCGCATGTCCCGCTTGGTGCGCCACAGAATTAAGGAATTCTATGGCGCATGCACAGCTAGGTGCGCCACAGAATTTACTGACTTGGTGAAATGAGCGGTTCGCTCTTCCCCCCATCTCTCTCTTCCCCATTCGTATCCGCGTGACGAACCCTAGCTTCCACCGCCGCCTAGCACTCGCCACCGCCGCCTAGCACCACCGAGCAGGAGGAAGAGGAGGAGGAGGAGGACCACCCCGCCCACGCTGCGAGCAGGAGGAGGAGGAGGACCACCCCGCCCATGCCGCGAGCAGGAGGAGGAGGACCACCCCGCCCGCGCGCGCCGGGAGCAGCAGGAGGAGGAGGAGGACCATCGCCTGCGCTCGCCATCACCGCCTAGCGCCGCCGTCGGTGAGATCCCTCCCTCTCCCCTGTGCCTCCCTCCCTCTCCCCTGTGCCCCGGCCCCTCCCTCTCCCCTATGCCTCCCTCCCTCTCCCCTATGCCTCTCAATTTGGTTCTCAATTTGCTTAATTTCTTGCTGGTGATGTAGTTAATTTTGATTGAGCAATTGACAATGTTGCATATAATTTTGCTGGTCAGTATGAATTTCTTGCTGGTCAGCATGAATTTTGATGTAGTGCTGCTGTAGCTTGTGTGGACATTCAATTTATGAATTTTGATGTGTTAGTCAAATAGAAATTTGATGGTCAGTATGAATTTTGATTTAGATAGATGATAAGAATTTTGACAATGTTTAAAAGAGGGTTAACAGAGAGTCAGTATGAATTACTGGAACTATTTATTGATGAACTGTGTATTCATAATGATTCAATTTGTTTGCATAGAATTAATGGATGCCAAGTAATTGTTGGTAAATATCCATTATAATCTGAATCTTAGAAGATTATGATGATTGATGCTTTGGTTAGGGTTCATTGGAGTTCATAGTCTCTGTTTGCAAATTGAAATTCTTTAGGGTTTATTGGAGTTCATAGTCTCTGTTTGCAAATTGAAATGCTATTAATGCCTAATGCAAATGCAAATGAAAATGCCTAATGCTACTTGCAAATGAAGTAGGTACTGGTTGATATAGCAATAAGTAGTATTTTTTAAATGAACAACCATATTGCAATAATCAAGTGCATGATTATGCCAATACTATTTAGTGTGTTACAGTAATTAAACCAGTGCATGCTTGCCATAAACTGCTACTGCTTATTGGTGCTGCTGTGGGCATGCTGATGCTCATAACAATAATGAAATGAAAAAATGCTTGCTCATGCTCATGCTCATGCTTGCCATAAATTGCTACTGGTTCAAATTGCTTGTGATAGCAGCTTTTGTTTTCTTTATTCATTGCTTGCTGTTTGATTTTTGGGTGAGCTGGATGCTGCTTTATGAGTGACTAGTAATAAGTAAATGACTTATGTTGCTCATGTTGCTCTCTGGTTAATAAAATGAAATTGCATCATGCTGCTCTCTGGTTTGAAACTAATTTTTTGGTTGAAAATGAATGCAGTAGGAAATGCAAAATGAAATGGTAAGAAATTTATATAGTTGGTTTAGTTGGTTTAGATGAAATGCAAAATGCAGTAGCTAGCTAGGTTCATTTAGTTGATTTATGTTGGTTTAGATGAAATGGAAAATGCAGTAGCTTGGTTCATATATAGTTGCTGCTATATTAACTTTACTTCGCTTCCTTTTGGTCAAATGCATGCTACTGATCCAGGGTACATAAAAAATAGGAATGCTATTAATGTACTAGTACTAGTACATGAAATGGTACTGCCCATATATAGTTGATTTGAATTCATTTATATCTTTGTGAAGTGCTAGCTTTAATGTACTAGTACATGAAATGGTACTGCCCATATATCTTTGTGAAGTGCTAGCTTTAATGTACTCTGGTATTTGTAGTGCTCCAGGTTGTGTAGTGCTCCAGATTTGTAGTGCTCCAGGTGGTAGTGCTCCAGATTTGTAGTGCTCCAGGTGGTAGTGCTCCAGGTGGTAGATGCTCCAGGTTAAGAAAGTCATTGTTGTTGTGTACTGCTCCAGCTAGGTTAAAAAATATGCTGAAATAGATGCTCCAGGTTTATGTTGGCTTTTGTTTGATGTATTGTAGATGGGCAAGTTTGTATGGTCGATATATGGTGGATATTTTTGCAGGGATTTCATTGAGTTGCCCATTTCTCCCGAAGCGTTGATTAACTTCCGTTTCGGTTGAGAAATGGGCACTCCTACGTAGAAAAATTAGCAAAAGTCATGCCGAATTTTCTGGTTGACTTTTGTACTAACTTGTTGCCTCTTTTTAATGAAGTGCAAAAATAAACATGTCGGGCAACACTTCTAAGCCCAGGAGCCAGAACGAAGAAGCGAGAGAGGCCAACAAGGACTTCTGGGAGGGCTACGAGCAGCCCCGGAAGGCCGCCGCCGAGTCGCCCGACGATGAGGAAGAGGGCCGGGACACTGCCTCCGAGGGAGAGGGCCGGGGGGCCGCCGCCGACACCGGCGACGATGACGATACCTGGGACGACGCCGCCCAGACCGGTGAAGAGACGACCGGTGAAGAGAACGCGGCCAACCGCACGGAAGGTGATAGCGGCGGCAACCCTCAGGAGGGTAAGAAGAAGAGGACGGCGAGGAGGCCAAGGAGGGATCGGAGGCCGCAAGTGCTCGCCAACGTCACCGATGTTGTCACGGTAGTCTCCGAAAGTGGCCTACCGATGGAGCCTTCGTGGGTTGCCAAAGGGTACGGCATGCAACTAGGGTGCATCGTCCGTGAAACCGTGCCGATCCTAACTCATGACCTCAGAAGCAAGGAGAACGAGGCTATCGTCCAATCCCTCCTCCAGAAGCTTCACCAACGATACACGTTCCCGGAGCCGTTCAATAAGAAGGTGGACTCTTTAGCTCTCACGAAGATGAGCACCGCCTTGAGCAGCTGGAAGAACCGGCTGAAGAAAAAGATCGAGGCCGGTGAAAGCTGGGAGAGGATAAGTAGCAAAGAACCGTCGCTCTCCTTAGAAGACTTTAATGCATTCAAGTCTTACTTAGAGAGTGACGATGTTAAAAAATGGACCGCCTGGGGGAAGAAAATGCGGGATTTGAACTTAGGGACCCACCATTGCGGAAGCGGCGGTTACCGAGGAAAACAGCCCACTTGGGACAAGGAGGATGCCGAGATGGTACGTCTGGGGAAAGAAAACCCCTGGCACAAAATCCAGGATGAACAGGCTAGGAACTTTGTCCGGTCCCGCTACTACTTAGACTGGGAGACGGGGGAATTTATTACGGATCACGAAGACGTGAAGGATTTCGAGAAGTACCTGGTAAGGATAGTTCTATATTATTTCGCTCATCTTATTAGGCAATGAAGCCAAATGGGCTAACCTTAAGTTCCTTTGTCTGAAGGATGAAGAGTTGACGAAGGCTGGCCCGTCGTCCCAGGGGTCGACGGAACCGTGGGACACGCCTTTCAACATGGCGATGAACAAATACAAGGAGAGGGAGCTAGACAAGCCACCGACGTCGGGTGGCCGTGTGTCCGGCTTTGGCACAAGTATGAAGCTATCCGAGTACTACGGATCGGATGCCAAGACGAGAAAGCTGGAGAGGAGGTCATCGGCAAAGGATAAATCCGAGGTTCAGGAGCTGAAGAAGAAGGTGGAGTCACTAGAGAAGCTGGTGGCCGAAAAGCCTCTGGAGAACACGGAGATGATGAACAAGTTATTGGACGAGAAGATCCGGCAGATCATCCCCCCTGGGTTGATGGAGGGGTTAGCTGCTTGGAATGCGGGAGGTCAAGTGGGGCCGATACATGTGCACAGCATTAGCGGCAGCAACTCAAGCTTCCACGTGTCGCCGACGGTGCCGCTCCACCCGACACCGGCGTCGGGGCTCCACCAGACGCCGCCGCAGCTCCAACCGCCGCCGCAGCTCCAACTGGTCGCATCGACGCCCCCAACCGCCGCCCTTGTATCGACAGTAGCCGAGATCGACGCCATCAAGGAGGTAAACTCATTAGTTACTCCTTCGCGTCATCTTCTTTAACTATATATGCCTTTCGTGACTGCCATCTCACGATGCCCAACATGGCGCCCCTGACTCAGGATGAACAATGCATACTTCTGCAAACGGTGGAGCCCGGCGGCAAGTTGGTGGAAGTTGCTAGCGGCTATGTCATGGCTTCCTGCGTTATGCACGGCACTACATTGGCGAAAGACGTGGCGAAGGTCAAGTTGGTAATGGTAGTGCCGGAGTACCGCTACGCCATCCCCCCTTTCAACCTCCGGGCACAGACGAAGGCGACCTTTTGCCCCTTGGGGATTGCACCTCATGGCTTATGACATGGCCGAAGAACCAGATTCGTCTGGGGGGGGGGGGTCTTCCGAGTGGTAAGAAAAGCACTGGCGCCACCTCCCCTATCATCCGGCCCAAGATCGCCAGCGCCGACGACACCCTTAAGTAAAGGGCGGTCGCCGCCCCCACTACCCTGAAGGAACCGGCGGTCGCCGCCGCCACCCGGAAGGAACCGACGATCGCCGTCACCACCAGACGCCACAAACAGTTGTTGGGAGCGCTACCGCAACAACCGTCTACTAGACGCACGGTACGCCAAGCGGCGGCATCGCAACCGCCACCACCTAAGGTCCAGGACATGGCGCCACTTGATGGCAACGATGTAGATGATGATGATGACATCGATGCCTACATCAACACTGGCGCCTGCAGCCAAGATATGTACATGCCTCCTATGGATGAACAAGCCTTCCGCACACACGGCGATCAACTTAGTCGTCCCCCTACAGTCACGAAGCAGCGCCTGGTCTTCACGGGTCTTTCTCAAGACACTCCTCCGGAGGCTGGCAATCCAGCTCAAGTCAAGCCTGCTACCGTTTTCAGCCCTAACACGCTGCGTAAGACGATCATCGGGGAGCCACCCAAATCAACCCCAGCAACCTCAAAAGCACCACCAGCACCCGAAGCACCACCATCAGCACCACAAGAACCCCCAGTAGGTCAGGTGAAGAAGGGAAGGAAGAGAGGAGCCAAGAAGGGCGCATCTTCGAGCCAGCCTGCTCCTAAGAGGATCCGGGCCGACGACATGGTACCACCTACCCCGGATGGCTTGCCCCGGTGTCATGAAGCTGGTAAACCTATACTGCCTCCGGACATGGAACACCTCGCAAGTGGACAAATGCTCCCTTTGCAGCACTCTATTCATTATCAAGAGAGCGTCCTTCTTAAAGAAAAGGATCCAAATTACCCGGTGTTCTCGGTCAAGGTGCCGTCCGACCAGAACTTCGTCAATGAAGACCCCGCGGATATCTTCTTCATAGCGTTCGAGGACGTCTTCAATCTATTTCACTCGAAACGGCTCGACTATAACTTGGTCCGCCTATACGCGATCGATCTTCAGATGAAGATCAACAGAGAGAGACCCTGCCACATCGCGGTAGCGGATCCCTACTACATGCGCGATAGCCAGCTCCAGGACGGCTCAAGGACACGGACCAAGGCGGTGCGGTACCTCCAGAACTTCATGCTCATGCACAAAGAGAGCAACACCATTCTTCTGCCTGTCTTTCCCGAGTAAGTACACATCCGCTCACGGCCGTCGTAACTTATGCTTTCTTATATATTTCTTCCATTGCCGATCATTTCCAACATTCCATTTCAATTGCATGTGTTGAGCAGGGACAAATACTGCACACTCATCATCCTAGATCCAAAGTGGTCACTAGCCCAGTATTTCGACTCGTCGAGTACGACGACGAAGAAAGACTACACGAGAATAAGGGGTGTTCTCGATGAGGCTATCCTTGGCTACTCCAAAAGTGGAGGCACCTTCGACAAGAATGGGCAATATATCAGGCCGGACACTAAAAAGATCGGGTTCAAGCACGTGATCAACTTCCCTTGTATCAAGCAGCCAGCTGGCAGCATTAAGGAGGCCTTCTATGTCCTCCATCACCTTAAAGGGTTTGTCGAGGATGCAGAGATGATGTCTCTGCCACCTAGTAAGCGAGACCCCATTAAAATGTCGGGGGAAATCAGTGATGATGATCTTAGAGAAGACTTCCATCGCATCCAAGTAAAGCTCTCGGAAATTATCTTACAAGATGTATCCAACGGATCGGGGCTCTTACACGCAGCCAGAGCGTTGCCTAAGAGGGATATCGAAGAACGCCTACATAGGCAGGGTGATGGAAGGACGTGGACGACGAAGGACTTGTACAAGCCGTTCCCGGAGCCGCTCAAGAAGACGTCTCGTTGACCGATTAGGGTGTGCCTAGCATTACTTTGAATCGATAGACAATTTGTACCGTGTTGTAAACTAAACTTGCTTAATTTGCTCGAAACGGTGGTCGTCGTTGTTGGACTTCAATTTCTATTGTAGTCGTTATCGTTGAACCATATTACTTATGTGATACCGATGCTATATTTCTTTTAGGTTTATTATTATTTCCTTGCTTTAATTCTTGTGAATATGTATGCATGTGAACCCTCTAACTCTTTCCATTGCGTTATATACTAATATGCCTTGTGTCCATAGAGATGACGTACTACGTCGTGTTCGAGGGGCGGGTTCCAGGAGTGTACGAGGAGTGGGAGGAGTGCAAGAAACAGGTGCACAAGTTCAGCGGCAACTGCTACAAAGGGTACCCGACTAGACACGAGGCGGTTGCCAAGTGGAGGGCGCACCAAGCGAACAAGAGCAAGATGAAGACCTTCCTTGTGCTCTCGCTCTTGCTCACCATCGTCGCGGCGGTACTCTATTTCATCCTAGTGTAGGCGGCGGCCGGTGTCACTTCGTTTGTATCTAGAGATGATGAGAACTTTCTTAATTTGCATGGATTATGAGTTGTATGGAGCTATATGTATAACTCGATCGGGCTCTAAGTAATGTGATGATGATGTGATGATTATATATGTCCATATTATATCTGTCTATATTATATCAGTATATAACCTGTATACGGTGTATAAAACCAGTATAAAACCTGTATAATACACCAGGGAGCACAAAATCGAGTATACCTGTAGATAGTTCTGTGGCGCACCAAAAAATAATTCTGTGGCGCACCTATTTCTGTGGCGCAGCTATATCACATGCGCCACAGAACTACTTATTTCTGTGGCGCACCGGCCCAAGTGCGCCACAAAAACCTTAATTCTGTGGCGCACGGCCAGATGCGCCATAGAAAGCTTATTTTTGTGGCGACGTTTCTGTGGCGCACCACCCATGCGCCACAGAATCAAATTTTCGTGCGCCACTGATGAGGCTTTTCCTACTAGTGCGGGGTGGCGCCATTGAACACCACCTCGTTCCGATGCCTCCAAATACACCAGAAAACCAAAATGATAGCCGTCCACATATCCCTCCTCACAGAACTAGTGCAACTGAGCGAGGTCCACCAGGGCACAACCTCCGTGTCCACGTCGGGCATCCACTCCAGCTTGCCCCAACGTGCTAGCACCCAAGCCCATATCTCACGAGCAACCACGCAACCAAGAAGGAGGTGTTGGAGCGTCTCCTGCTCCTGGTCGCAAAGGGGGCAAGCAGCCGGCCTCGGCAAGCCGCGCCGCTGAAGCCTGTCTGCCGTCCAACACCTGTTGCGGGACACCAACCAAGCGAAGAACTTGCAGCTATACGGCGCCCTCGAACGCCAAATCTCCGAAGCAATCGGTGCCACCACGGTCCCAGCGAAGAAAGCAGAGTAAGCCGACTTCACGGAGAATAACCGGTCCGCCGACCAGCGCCACACAAGGACGTCCTCTTGCTCAGGTATCAGCGTGTAACCGGCAAGGATGCCCCATAGGTGAAAGAACTCTGCCACCGCGGCGGGACTCAGGTCAGGTCCGCAATCCCGCAGCCACTCACCGGCTAGGCCGTCCTTGACCGAGCGGACCTTGGCCTTCCGGGCCGGGATCATGGCCACCAAGTTGGGAGCGTGGTCCACCACCCTGGCGCCCTGTAGCCAGCGGTCCTTCCAGAACAAGGCTCGCTCGCCGTTACCCACCACGACCGCCGTAGCAGACTCGAACAGGGCCCGGGCCAGGGCGGGGATCTGGAGGTCAAACTCCGCCCAGGCCTTGGTCGTGTCAACTCTCTGCAACCATGCCCAGCGGCAGCGTAGAGCAAGGTTAAGCAGCTGGAGGTTAGGGAGACCCAGCCCGCCACAGGATTTAGGGGAGGTCACCTTGTCCCATGCCACCAAGCAGTGACCACCACTGACGTCGGCCCTCCCCTTCCACATGAAACTCCGACAGATCTTCTTAAGGGCCTGCAACGACTTAGCGGGGATATCCAAAGACATCATGGCGTGAATCGGAATGGCGCTGAGCATAGTCTGGACCAGGATCGTCCGCCCCCCGCGGTTAAGTAACCGGGCACTCCATAGAGGCAGCCTGCTAGCTGCACTCTCCACCACTGGTTGAAGCTGGGCCGCAGATACCTTGCGCAGCCCCAAGGGGAGGCCCAAATACTTGCAAGGCCACCCCTCCACCGAGCATTGCAGAATGGACTGCGCCAGCTCCACCTGATCCACGGTACAACGGATGGGATGGATGGAGCACTTGGCTCGGTTGGTGCGGAGGCCCGAGGCCTCCCCAAAGTCCTCCACCACTGCAGCACAAGCTAACAAGTCCACCTTCTCCGGCTTGATGAAAGTCACCACATCATCCGCGTACAGCGATGTACAGTGGAGGAGACCACGTGGGGCAAGCCGAGAAAGGATCCCCTCAGAGGCATCCTTCTGCAGGAGGAGATGGAGCACCTCCATAACCGAGTCGAAGAGCAGGGGGGAAAGAGGATCCCCTTGCCGCAGCCCACGCCTGTTGTAGATCAGGTCACCCGCGGCGCCGTTCACCAAGACTCTGGTAGAGGCCGTGCTAAGCAGCCCCACCACCATAGAAGTCCACCGAGGCCCAAACCCCAGCTTAGCCATGATCTGAAGGAGGAAGGCCCAGTCCACCGTGTCAAAGGCCTTGGTGATGTCCAACTTGAGCATAAGAGCTGGCGACTAGAGGGCGTTCAGCCGCCTTGCTGTGCACTGGACCAACTGGAAGTTGTCGTGCAGGCATCTCCCACGAATGAACGCGCTTTGGTGAGGCCCAATGATCTGTGTCATACGCGGCGCCAGGCGCGCCGAGAGGACCTTCGCCACCAGCTTAGCCACACTGTGGATGAGGCTGATCGGCCTGAAGTCCTTCACCTCCACCGCCTCGGCATGCTTGGGAAGTAGGGTAGTCAGCGCCTGATCCGCCACATGTAGCCCATGATACGTCTCCGACGTATCGATAATTTCTTATGTTCCATGCCACATTATTGATGATACCTGCATGTTTTATGCATACTTTATGTCATATTTATGCATTTTCCGGCACTAACCTATTAACGAGATGACGAAGAGCCAGTTGCTGTTTTCTGCTGTTTTTGGTTTCAGAAATCCTAGTAAGGAAATATTCTCGGAATTGGACGAAATCAACGCCCAGGGGCCTATTTTCACACGAAGCTTCCAGAAGACCGAAGATGATATGAAGTGGGGCCACGAGGTGCCGACACAATAGGGCGGCGCGGCCCAGCCCTTGGCCGCGCCGGCCTAGCGTGTGGGGCCCTCGTGTGGCCCCCTGACCTATCTCCTCCGCCTACTTATAGCCTTCGTCGCGAAACCCCCAGTACCGAGAGCCACGATACGGAAAACCTTCCAGAGACGCCGCCGCCACCAATCCCATCTCGGGGGATTCAGGAGATCGCCTCCGGCACCCTGCCGGAGAGGGGAATCATCTCCCGGAGGACTCTTCACCGCCATGGTCGCCTCCGGAGTGATGAGTGAGTAGTTCACCCCTGGACTATGGGTCCATAGCAGTAGCTAGATGGTCGTCTTCTCCTAATTATGCTTCATTGTCGGGTCTTGTGAGCTGCCTAACATGATCAAGATCATCTATCTGTAATGCTACATGTTGTGTTTGTTGGGATCCGATGGATAGAGAATACAATGTTATGTTGATTATCAATTTATACCTATGTGTTGTTTATGATCTTGCATGCTCTCCGTTATTAGTAGAGGCTCTGGCCAAGTTTTTGCTAGTAACTCCAAGAGGGAGTATTTATGCTCGATAGTGGGTTCATGCCTCCATTAAATCTGGGACAGTGACAGAAAGTTCTAAGGTTGTGGATGTGCTGTTGCCACTAGGGATAAAACATCGATGCTATGTCCGAGGATGTAGTTATTGATTACATTACGCACCATACTTAATGCAATTGTCTGTTGTTTGCAACTTAATACTGGAAGGGGTTCAGATGATAACCTGAAGGTGGACTTTTTAGGCATAGGTGCATGCTGGATAGCGGTCTATGTACTTTGTCGTAATGCCCAATTAAATCTCACTATACTCATCATATCATGTATGTGCATGGTCATGCCCTCTCTATTTGTCAATTTCCCAACTGTAATTTGTTCACCCAACATGCTATTTATCTTATGGGAGAGACACCTCTAGTGAACTGTGGACCCCGGTCCATTCTTTTAATCGAATACAATCAACTGCAATACTTGTTCTACTGTTTTCTGCAAACATCATCATCCACACTATACATCTAATCCTTTGTTACAACAAGCCGGTGAGATTGACAACCTCACTGTTACGTTGGGGCAAAGTACTTTGGTTGTGTTGTGCAGGTTCCAAGTTGGCGCCGGAATCCCTGGTGTTGCGCCGCACTACATCTCGTCGCCATCAACCTTCAACGTGCTTCTTGGCTCCTACTGGTTCGATAAACCTTGGTTTCTTACTGAGGGAAAACTTGCCGCTGTACGCATCACACCTTCCTCTTGGGGTTCCCAACGGACGCGTGCTGTACGCGTATCAAGCACTTTTTCTGGCGCCGTTGCTGGGGATCGAAGAAAAGTTACACCACAAAGATTTTCAACTCCCACGTCAACAGCTCTTTTTCTGGCGCCGTTGCCGGGGAGATCAAGACACGCTGCAAGGGGAGTCTCCACAATCCAATCTCTTTACTTTGTTTTTGTCTTGCTTTATTTTATTTACTACTTTGTTTGCTGCATTATATCAAAAACACAAAAAAAGTAGTTGCTAGCTTTACTTTATTTACTATCTTGTTTGCACTCTATATCAAAAACACATAAAAATTAGTTACTTGCATTTTACTTTTGTTACCATGTCTAGCTCTGCACCTGTTACTTCTTCACCTGAAGAATTAGTCTTCACTTTTAAGCAAGGGGATGAGGAGAGTTTTAAAGATGCTTGGTCCAGAATTTTTACTTCTTATCGTAAAGCTGAACCTCAAATGACTCTAAGTTTGCTCCTTAGTAACTTTTATTTTGGTCTTATGATTCGCTATAGATATGCCTTGGATGCTGTAGTGGGAGGAGATTTCCTTCATTGCAATGGGGATCAAGCTTTTAATGCCATAAAGAAGTTGGTTGCATCACATGATTCAGCTAATAACTTTGATTCAGCCCTTATTAGCATTTATAATAGATTAAACACTCTTGAGACAAGTGCATCTCGCTTGAATGAAAATTATAGATATGTTCGTAACCGTCTTGATCAAGTTTTAGTGGACTCTGAACCTTCATTATGGGATCCTACTATTAAAATTGTTATCGGTAATCAAACTCTTCATGCCAATTGTGATATTATGTCTGAATTTTGCCTTATGCCTAAGAGTATTCATGAATCTTTGACACTTTGGGGATTCGTTGAAGGGGGAGAAGGAATAACTCTTATTGATAACTCTGTTATAACTCCTAAGGGAATAGCTGCGGGTGTGCATACAACCATTCTTGGAAGAACAATATCCATCGATTATCTTGTTATTGAATGTGTAGGAACAGGACAAATCACACTCGGAAGATCCCTGCTGAAACTATTGGGAGCAGTCATAGATATGGGAGAAGACACCCTAAAATTCACCTCTACACCGGGGGGTAGACATGTATTCCCTAAATCAAAGAGTAAGAAAAATAACAAGAAAGGTAAGGGTAAAGCCCAAGGTAATGTTGATACTTCGTCTCTTGATAATACTTGATACACACTTTCTACGCCTAGCTGAAAGGCGTTAAAGAAAAGCGTTTATGGGAGACAACCCATGTTTTTACTACAGTATTTTTATTTTATATTTGACTCTTGGAAGTTGTTACTACTGTAGCAACCTCTCCTTATCTTATTTTGTTGCATAGTTGTGCCAAGTAAAGTCGTTGATAGTAAGGTTCATACTAGATTTGGATTACTGCGCAGAAACAGATTTCTTTGCTGTCACGAATCTGGGCAAAATTCTCTGTAGGTAACTCAGAAAATTCTGCGAATTTACGTGAGTGATCCTCAGATATGTACGCAACTTTAATTAAATTTGAGAATTTTCATTTGAGCAAGTCTGGTTCCTCAATAAAATTCGCCTTTACGAACTGTTCATTTTGACAGATTCTGCCTTTTATTTCGCATTGCCTGTTTTGATATGCTTGATGGATTTTTCGATTCCATTAACTTTCAGTAGCTTTGTGCAATGTCCAGAAGTGTTAAGAATGATTATGTCACCTCTGAACATGTAAATTTTGATTGTGCACTAACCCTCTAATGAGTTGTTTTGAGTTCGGTGTGGAGGAAGTTTTCAAGGATCAAGAGAGGGAGATGATACAATATGATCAAGGAGAGTGAAAGCTCTAAGCTTGGGGATGCCCGGTGGTTCACCCCTGCATATTTCAAAAAGACTCAAGCGTCTAAGCTTGGGGATGCCCAAGGCATCCCCTTCTTCATCGACAACATTATCAGGTTCCTCTAGTGAAACTATATTTTTATTCCGTCACATCTTATGCACTTTGCTTGGAGCGTCGGTTTGTTTTTGTTTTTTGTTTTTGTTTGAATAAAATGGATCCTAGCATTCATTGTGTGGGAGAGAGACACGCTCCGCTGTTTCATATGGACAAATATGTCCTTAGGCTTTACTCATAGTATTCATGGCGAAGGTTGAATCTTCTTCGTTAAATTGTTATATGGTTGGAAACGGGAAATGCTACATGTAGTAATTGGTAAAATGTCTTGGATAATTTGATACTTGGCAATTGTTGTGCTCATGTTTAAGCTCTTGCATCATATACTTTGCACCTATTGATGAAGAAATACATAGAGCTTGCTAAAATTTGGTTTGCATAATTGGTCTCTCTAAAGTCTAGATAATTTCTAGTAAGGATTGAACAACAAGAAAGACGGTGTAGAGTCTTATAATGCTTACAATATGTCTTTTATGTGAGTTTTGCTGCACCGGTTCATCCTTGTGTTTGTTTCAAATAACTTTGCTAGCCTAAACCTTGTATCGAGAGGGAATACTTCTCATGCATCCAAAATCCTTGAGCCAACCACTATGCCATTTGTGTCCACCATACCTACCTACTACATGGTATTTCTCCGCCATTCCAAAGTAAATTGCTTGAGTGCTACCTTTAAAATTTCTATTCCTCTACCTTTGCAATATATAGCTCATGGGACAAATAGCCTAAAAACAATTGTGGTATTGAATATGTACTTATGCACTTTATCTCTTATTAAGTTGCTTGTTGTGCGATAACCATGTTCATGGGGACGCCATCAACTACTCTTTGTTGAATATCATGTGAGTTGCTATGCATGTCCGTCTTGTCTGAAGTAAGGGCGATTTACCACTCATTTAATGGTTAGCGCATGCATAATGTTAGAGAAGAACATTGGGCCGCTAAATAAAGCCATGAATCATGGTGGAAGTTTCAGTTTTGGACATATATCCTCAATCTCATATGAGAACATTAATTGTTGCTACATGCTTATGCATTAAAGAGGAGTCCATTATCTGTTGTCTATGTTGTCCCGGTATGGATGTCTAAGTTGAGAATAATCAAAAGCGAGAAATCCAATGCGAGCTTTCTCCTTAGACCTTTGTACAGGCGGCATAGAGGTACCCCTTTGTGACACTTGGTTGAAACATATGTATTGCGATGATAATCCCGGTAATCCGAGCTAATTAGGACAAGGTGCGGGCACTATTAGTATACTATGCATGAGGCTTGCAACTTGTAAGATATAATTTACATGATACATATGCTTTATTACTACCGTTGACAAAATTGTTTCTTGTTTTCAAAACCAAAGCTCTAGCACAAATATAGCAATCAATGCTTCCCTCTGCGAAGGGCCATTCTTTTACTTTTATGTTGAGTCAGTTCACCTATTTCTCTCCACCTTAAGAAGCAAACACTTGTGTGAACTGTGCATTGATTCCTACATACTTGCATATTGCACTTGTTATATTACTTTGCATTGACAACTATCCATGAGATATACATGTTACAAGTTGAAAGCAACCGCTGAAACTTAATCTTCCTTTGTGTTGCTTCAATACCTCTACTTTGATTTATTGCTTTATGAGTTAACTCTTATGCAAGACTTATTGATGCTTGTCTTGAAAGTACTATTCATGAAAAGTCTTTGCTTTATGATTCATTTGTTTACTCATGTCATTACCATTGTTTTGATCGTTGCATTCATTACATATGCTTACAATAGTATGATCGAGGTTATGATGGCATGTCACTCCAGAAATTATCTTTGTTATCGTTTACCTGCTCGGGACGAGCAGGAACTAAGCTTGGGGATGCTGATACGTCTCCAATGTATCGATAATTTCTTATGTTCCATGCCACATTATTGATGATACCTGCATGTTTTATGCATACTTTATGTCATATTTATGCATTTTCCGGCACTAACCTCTTAACGAGATGCCGAAGAGCCAGTTGCTGTTTTCTGCTGTTTTTGGTTTCAGAAATCCTAGTAAGGAAATATTCTCGGAATTGGACGAAATCAACGCCCAGGGGTCTATTTTCACACGAAGCTTCCAGAAGACCGAAGATGATACGAAGTGGGGCCACGAGGTGCCGACACAATAGGGCGGCGCGGCCCAGCCCTTGGCCGCGCCGGCCTAGCGTGTGGGGCCCTCGTGTGCCCCCCTAACCTATCTCCTCCGCCTACTTATAGCCTTCGTCGCGAAACCCCCAGTACCGAGAGCCACGATACGGAAAACCTTCCAGAGACGCCACCGCCGCCAATCCCATCTCGGGGGATTCAGGAGATCGCCTCCGGTACCCTGCCGGAGAGGGGAATCATCTCCCGGAGGACTCATCACCGCCATGGTCGCCTCCGGAGTGATGAGTGAGTAGTTCACCCCTGGACTATGGGTCCATAGCAGTAGCTAGATGGTCGTCTTCTCCTAATTATGCTTCATTGTCGGGTCTTGTGAGCTGCCTAACATGATCAAGATCATCTATCTGTAATGCTACATGTTGTGTTTGTTGGGATCTGATGGATAGAGAATACTATGTTATGTTGATTATCAATTTATACCTATGTGTTGTTTATGATCTTGCATGCTCTCCGTTATTAGTAGAGGCTCTGGCCAAGTTTTTGCTAGTAACTCCAAGAGGGAGTATTTATGCTCGATAGTGGGTTCATGCCTCCATTAAATCTGGGACAGTGACAGAAAGTTCTAAGGTTGTTGATGTGCTGTTGCCACTTGGGATAAAACATCGATGCTATGTCCGAGGATGTAGTTATTGATTACATTACGCACCATACTTAATGCAATTGTCTGTTGTTTGCAACTTAATACTGGAAGGGGTTCGGATGATAACCTGAAGGTGGACTTTTTAGGCATAGATGCATGCTGGATAGCGGTCTATGTACTTTGTCGTAATGCCCAATTAAATCTCACTATACTCATCATATCATGTATGTGCATGGTCATGCCCTCTCTATTTGTCAATTGCCCAACTGTAATTTGTTCACCCAACATGCTATTTATCTTATGGGAGAGACACCTCTAGTGAACTGTGGACCCCGGTCCATTCTTTTAATCGAATACAATCTACTGCAATACTTGTTCTACTATTTTCTGCAAACGTCATCATCCACACTATACATCTAATCCTTTGTTACAGAAGCCGGTGAGATTGACAACCTCACTGTTACGTTGGGGCAAAGTACTTTGGTTGTGTTGTGCAGGTTCCACGTTGGCGCCGGAATCCCTGGTGTTGCGCCGCATTACATCTCGCCGCCATCAACCTTCAACGTGCTTCTTGGCTCCTACTGGTTCGATAAACCTTGGTTTCTTACTGAGGGAAAACTTGCCGCTGTACGCATCACACCTTCCTCTTGGGGTTCCCAACGGACGCGTGATGTACGCGTATCAGCCCACGATAGTCTCCGAGCCACATGGCCCGAAAGGCGGCCATGACGTCCTGCTTGATGATCCCCCAACAGGACGTGTAGAACCTGCCTGTGAAGCCATCCGGCCCTGGCGCCTTGTCAGGCTCTTGGGACTTGATGACGCTCCACACCTCCTCTTCGGAGAAGGGTACCTCCAACTCCACAAGATCGTGTGACTGCATACCCAAGTAGTCGAGGTCAAGGGAGAAGCCACGATCGGGGGAGGAGCCAAGCAAGTGCTCATAGAAGGCGTCCGCCGCCTTGGCCTTGCCCTCCTGGTCCGCCACAAGCGTACCATCCACTTTGAAGTGAGCGATGTAGTTTTTCCTCCGGCGATGGTTGGCGTGGAGGTGGAAAAAATGGGTGCACGCGTCCCCTTCACTTAGCCACGATATCCGGGAGCGTTGGCATGCGATCGTCCTCTCAAGCGAGGCAAGGCCCAAAAGCTTCCCCTTGAGGAGCTTCCGCAACCCACGCTCCCCACGGGATAGAGCCCTCGACTCCATGGCCACATCGAGGCGCATGATGAGCTCATTCGCCACTAAAATCTGCAGCTTGACATTACCAATGAAACGATCGTTCCAACTCGTCAACGCCTTGGCGGTGGCCGCAAGCTTGGCGGCTAGGCGCTTGAAGGGGTTAGCCTCCGCGGCCGTCGACGCCCACGCCGCCTCCACAGTCTCCAGGAAGCCCTCCGCCTTAGGCCAGAAGGCTTCAAAGCGAAAGCGCTTGCCCGTTGGCAAGTCCGCCGCCAGGTTCAACAAGAGCGGGCAGTGATCCGATGTGGAGGAGCTCAACGCCGAGAGGGTAGAAGACGGGAAATAGGTCTCCCAATCGACGGTGGAAAAGACCCGGTCTAACCTTTCCAGGGTCGCGCGCTCACTCTCGTTAGACCACGTGTAGCGCCTCCCATTGAGGTAAAGCTCCTTCAGCTCCAAGTCCCCTAGCACTCGACGGAACTTGCCCATCATGCGACGGTTGAGGTTGGTATTGCTCTTATCCTGAGCATCCACGATGAGGTTAAAATCACCCGCCACCGCCCATGGGCCAGGGTGGAGGTCTCTAATGTCCCTAAGCTCTTGCAGGAAGAGCACCTTGTCGGGGTCGCCTTGGGGGCCATAAACCCCTGTGAACCACCAGCCACTATCGCCCGCACCGCCCACACGCGCAGTAATGGCGTGTGGAGAGTAGTGAGGGTTTGATAGGGTGACGACTGCGGATTTCCACGCGAGGAGAATACTGTAACATCCCAAAAATTTCAAAACAAACAAAATGAATTTCCTAGTTCCAAATTTTGGAACCAACAAAAACTTTTATTAAATTAAGTTTGATACATAGTGATCTTGCTTAATTCTTGTGCTATTGCCATGATTGCTTGTTTAATTAGTATTTGAAATAATCTTAAACCCAAAACCTCACACCCCTTTTTACCATTTCCAAGTTAAAATAAAATAAAAGAATTTAAATAAGAAAAAGGCATATGTGCCTATGGCTATTTTTATAAAACTTTACCCTAGACCTTTCCACTTTATTTAGAGGATTGGAAAACCTTCACAAACCTTATCTAGTACTTCTCAAACCCAATTCAAGTTGAAACAAAAGAAAATAAAAAGAAACTAAAAATGCCATAGAGGCATATGAGAGTAAAATGCAAATTTGGGAATTTGAGAATCTTGACCCTAGGACTTGATGTGAATGGTTGGTTTACTCCTCTATACCATTTCAACACTCAACAACATCAATTGGGTCAAGCCTAGTCAAACTAAAAATCCAATGCAACATATGCATAGAGGCATATGTGACACATAGCCAATTTCACCAATTCTTGTCCTATGCCTTTATACCTTGACCAAATGGTGTGAAACCATATCTAAACCTAATCTAACACTAAATTGACCCTCAACCTTGACCATGTAAAGCAAGGGGGAGCAAATTACAAGAATAAGAAAATTTGACATGTCACCTCTTATGTGTTATGGCCAATTTTGCAAATCTTTAACCTAGACCCTTTTGGCTTGCCCCATTGGTTGGAAATGGTTAATAAACACTTATTACCACATTTGGAACCAAAGAAACTCAACTCAAATCAAATATGAAATCAAAATGAGCTTACATACACTAATGGTCAAAATTGACATTTTTAATATCATACCCACTTTGAGCCTTTTTATTAGGAGATTCTCAAACCAAACCCTCTCAACTTTTTGCACCTCATCCAAGACCTCATCAAGATGAACACTTTTGATGTTGAGCACTTTCACCAGATCTTTGACCATTGCTCACAATAGTCAAACCAAAATGCCACTTTGAAACAAATTCTAGATTCCCTCAAAATTTAGGATTTTCACAAATCCATTCCAAATCTCAAACCAATGCCATACATGGCTGCCCAACATCATTTAGAACCCATCCATCACAAAAATTGGTCAAAAGTCATCACACATGAGACCATAGCAAAGAATCAATTCAATGCCATAGAGTACAAACACTATTCAACCACTATTTCAACCACCCACCATCACCTCACTTCTCTCTCCCTTGTGCTCATCTACAAGACATGGTACCCTAAACCAACTAACATGACCTCACCTAGTGTGCATGGTCACCTCACATCACCACCATGCCCAAAATCTTGTCATATGTCACATACACTTTGCCAATTATTATATGTGCACCTTCTACCCCTCTCCAACTATGCTAATCATGTCAAACCCTCTTGCCTCACCTCACACCAGCATGCCCTGCCCTCAGAAACCCAGAGAGATGCACCAAAGCACCCAATGCCATGCCATGCCACTCCAAATGACATCACCATGCCAACCCTTGTCTTTCTCCCTCTCTGGTCACCCTCACCTTGTCAAATTAACTCACCTCACTCCTCTGAACACCACCATACCAGAGTTGACCCAAGCAAACACTTGCACACCTCAAGGCCACACCATGCCACTCACATAGTCACCACCATGCACCCACATGCCCTGGCCCTTTTCCCTCCCTCTCACCATGTCACCTACAGTCCCCTTGACCCTAGACACCTGCTAGACATGACCCTATGTCAAGGAGAGCAAGTGGATGACCACAATGATCATGCCATTGCTCATGATCACCAACCCGTGGCCACCCATGTCCCTCTGCGTGCACACTGCATCCCATCGCGTCCCACTGCGCCACTAGCTTCCTCTCACTCCCATTCAACTACTAGACATGACCATTGACCTTCCCACGCAACAGGATGACGCCATGACACAAGGACGCCCACGTCGGCCTCGTCCTCGCGCGCCCTGTACACAGCACCAGCGACTCCACCACTGTGCACGCGTCCTCCTCCACCCCCTACCACCCTGCTGACGCCATGGAACGGACCCGAGAGCCCTGCACCTGACGCGCCCGACGACATGGCCACCATGCCGGCCATGCCCCGCCCCTCTACCCTAGACACTATATAAACCCCGCCCCTCACCCTGGATAGCACCACACCATCTCACAGCCTCCCTCTCTTCTCCCCAGCGCCTCCCTATTGCCCTCCTCGCAGCTCACCGACGCCCACAAGCTCACCGGCGGCATCCCTCAAAACCGCCCAGAATTTCATCACCATAGCCCCCGATCCCTACAGCAAAGTTGTAGCCCTTGGAAATACCTTTGCAACGCACCTAACCACGCCTCAATCCGAGCTCCGAGGTGAGAGAAATCGCCTCCGCAAGCTAGCTGCGTTGGGAGGAAGACGACGACCCAGCGCCGTCGGATCCCGATCCGACGCGCCGCGCGGTCCGCCTGCACCCGACGTGCATGCGCCATGCATGCGTGGCCCAGGCCGCAGCTGGGCCAGCCCACGTCGTTTCCCGCCCCCGTTTAATTTCAAATTTTGTTTATTTCTTTTTCATTTAAATTGCTATCAGATGCTTTGCTAGAAATCAAATATCTCCAAATCTACTTGGCCATTTTTAGTGAATTGCATATGGTTGGAAAGCCTGTAAAATTATCTATCCAATGCCACTAGATTCAAACCCATATCTGTTGTAGAATTAAAGTAGCAAAATAAACAAGACATGGACTTTTCTGACTTAGAATAATTATTAAAAATCAAACCTTTTTAATTTTGAGGTGATTCCACCTCTCATAATTCACATTTCACAAACTATAATTGTTTATGTAAAAATATTATATAGGTACTGTGTATGATCATGGGCTAGAAGCAAAATATTGGCTATGTAGTCAATAACTAGCCCATTTAAACCATTTCAAAAATAGTATTTAAATTATATGAGGTATAGCATCTCATTTAAATATTTATTCCAAGTGATTCAATGTGAGGTAATGACCTTAGTCTTCATGACCCCATAGGATTCTTCTTGAGAATATTAAATCACCCCAATAGTAGTTTTTAACTTAGTTACAACTATGTGTTAAATCATATGAGAGGTATTCCTCTCATTTAAATCTTGTTCTCAAGTAATTCAACATGAGGTAGTGACCATGGTCTATATAATCTCATATTGAGTTATTTGGTGACATTAAATCACTACCATGTTAGTATTAAATTGCATGAGGTATGGAACCTCATTTAAATCATTTTCTCAAATGATAAGTATGAAGAGGTTGACTTTGGTCAACCTAGGTCATATATTATTCATAAGAGAAATTAAATCTTAATAAGATAATGAGAGGAAATTATTCCTCTAAGTAATTAAAAGTAACACCTAAGTTAGTATGAGAGGAAATTATTTTTCTTAAAATAAGAAAGAAACAAATCCACCCACTTAATAATAGTGTGTGATGCTAGTTTAAGTTGTGTAAATCTTGTGTGTGCTTAGTTTAGTATGTAAGTTTGGTATGATGATTGTGTACCCCGTATTCGTATTTTAGACGCTAGTACCGGAGACTATCAGGAGGAGGAGGTCTTCTACCAAGAGGAAGGAGAAGAGAACTTTGACCACCACCTCAACCAAGGCAAGATAATACTCTTGCAAAGTGCAAAGCTCACCATGAGCAAGGCATTACCCCATTTACTTTATGTTTATGATCCTATTTCCCAGTTTTACTTTACAAGCTTTATTTACTTTTGTTTTATCAAAGTACTTTTTGATTTATGATTCACTTGATTAGTATTGGATTAGTACAAGAGTATCAAGGTTAGCCTAGAAGCAAAGCAAAGTACTTAGCCCCCTCATACTTAGATGCTAGTGCTAAATTAAAAGTGACTACTTTAGTTGGGAACTTGTGAAGTGAAATGACTTTGAAAACCTTGGAATGATGAGTCATTCTATTGAAAGATTTTGAAGGTGAATATGACTGGTGAATGACTTGGTGAATTTTACCAAAACTGATGGTTGGGTTCGGATGCGATACCATTCCAATTTTACAAGTACCCCCACAATACCTGAATTTGGGTAAGGCTTAGCTGGAAACTTATGTAGTTTAGTATGGGTTCCCTCTGAACAAGCGTCATCGGGGTTATGCCGGAGGCTGCCTCTACAACAAAAGGAATGATGTGAAATGACGTGAAATGAGGTGAATGTCCTACCCAAGCCCTGTGCAGTTCCCGGGTTGGCGGTTTGCTTTCACCGGGAGGCCAAGCTCATGGGGAGAGGTGCCTATACTAGGGTATGTAAATGAAAGGTTAGGATTGGTAGTTCGCGTACTGCGTAAGATAAATCAGGGCCAGTTACCCCTGACGAACTATTGCAATTGTTGTGGCACAAGTGTACAACCTCTGCAGAGTTAAACCTATTCGAATAGCCGCGTCCGCGGTTATGGACAGTTGGGAAGGCCATACTGTTCCGTCATCAGAATTTTTCTAAAAACTATGAATGGTGAATGGTGACTTGTGAATTTGAATTTGAAAGGTGACCTTGACTTCGAATCACAACAGAGTTGTGGGAATGACACTAATGTTCCCACTTGAGTTAGTTAGCACTTGAATAAGTCTTTTCTCAAATACTTGTGAACTAAAATTGTCTTTATGCAAAATAAACTAAAACTTAGCACCCCTTACTAGAATTGTTAGCACTTACATTAGTATTAGTTTGCGAGTACTTTAAAGTACTCACGGCTGTGTCCCTGGCTATTCAAATGGCCAGACTATGAAGAGGAGCAGAACTATCAAGATGCCGACCAGCAGGACGCCTACGACAACTAGGAAATCTTCTGACGTCAGACGTTGGCCTGTGGACTAGAGAGTCCTTTCTACTTACACTTCCGCTATGAACTATGAACGTTGTGTCCGTTGATCAATAGATCAACTATTTGTGTAATATGGATCATGTGATCTGAATTTGTAAGATGACTATGGTATGTAATGAATGATGACTTATGATATTCAACTGTTATGTCTCGCAACAACAATATTCCTGGGATTGCGATGTATGGCATAACAGGCATCTGGACTTAAAAATCCGGGTGTTGACAAGTTGGTATCAGAGCCATTGTTTGACCTTAGGAGACCCTAGTTAGAATGGACGTCTGCAAAACTTAGTTTCAAAACCAAAGAAGTGAATATTTGCGAAAAACTTATCCTCACTCTTATCCTTGAGATATTTTTCAAAATGAGAATTTCATGCTCTACTTTTCCTTACTATTCCTACATAAAATTTTGCACACTGGAATACTTCTCTAATTTACTCCTCTTTGTTCATAGATGGAATACAAATGGGAGTGCTATCAGCTTGGTCACGGAGGAGAACTGATGTTCGAAAGGGATTTAAAGCAACTAGTGGAGTATCTAGGACGCCCGTACCCCGAGTTCTTCGGAACACCCCTCAAAAATCAGTTGGGAGGACCACTTCGGTGGGAAGTTTCGGCAGATCTACGAAGAAATCATGGAGCCCCGATATGGGAAACCATATGGTTTTCTGTAACGGGAAACACTTGGAAAGAAGGACTAGTCAAATCCATGCAAGAAGGAATTGCCCGTCTGTGCGGACAGAACATGAACAAGCTCAAGAATACCCGCTTCACTTACTACCCAAGACATGATCCCATGGGAAGACCAATAACCATGCCCCCGCACCCGGAGATGAACCATTATGTAGCACACCTGGACTACATGTTGTACAAGACCCGCAAGGACTTGGACAACGCCCTCGCCTTTCGCCAAGCACATTACCCCTGAAGACGAAGAATCCCCCCTGAAGAGTAGTATCTTTAAGCACTTTTGTAGGTGTGAGTTGTATCAGGATTTCCCCTTGTATCGTAGAGCGAGTGAATGGTTCTTCAAACCAACGGGGTGTTAGATTTGTAATGTGTGATGCTTGGTATGAATGAAAAAGTGTTGTTGGTTTTTACCCCCGCAACACTACTCAAAATTTCAAATTGTGAACTTTTTAAACTTTAACAAAACAAACCATAGAAATTTCCCTCTTATCTTATCATCTACCCCAATGCTCAGATGGCCCCTCCAACTCGCAACGCAAGTCAAGAGGCCATGATGCAGATGTTGCAAACCATGCTGGAAGATAGGGAAGCTGAACGAGCTGAACGCCAAGCCAACATCGCTGCACTACAGCAGATCGCTCAAAACAACAATCAAGGCCATCATGATCACCCAGGATCAAAGCTAAAGAACTTTTAGAACACCAACCCACCTATTTTCAACAAGACTGAAGAGCCCCTCGATGCTGATGACTGGCTCCAGACAATGGAGAACAACCTCGAAGTTGCGGGAGTTAAAGCCGCAGAGAAAGTGCTGTTTGTCACGCACTACTTAGCAGGACCAGCAAGAGCCTGGTGGACCAGCACCCATGCAATGAATGCAGGACAGATGATGACCTGGGAAGACTTCAAGCTGAAGTTTAGCAAGTACCATGTGCCCCAAGGACTGATCAAGAAAATGAGAGACGAGTTCCGGGAACTCAAGCAAGGAAGAATGTCCGTGGTGGAATACCGCGACAGGTTTCTTACTCTGTCAAGGTACGCCCCGGATGAGACCGACACCAACGAGAAAAGGAAGGAGAGATTTCTGAACGGACTGCATGATGAAATGCAAACGGTGTTAGTAAACATTCCGTTCGCTGACCTCGAAGCCCTGGTGGACTCAGACATCCAGATGGAAGGAAAGCTGCATCAATCCAATGAGAACCGCAAGAGAAGGATGATGAACCAGAATGGACCCAACAACGCCCAGAAGTACCGCAACAACTAAACTGGAGGATTTGCCTCAGGATACAACAAGCCCCCAGCTCAGACTTACCGCCCAAGCAACAACAACAACAACAACAACAACAACAACCGCAACACCAACAACAACCGCAACAACAACACCCACAACAACAACACCAACAACAACAACAACAACCATCCCAATGGCAGCAACAACCACCCCAATACTGCCCCCGTGACTGGGAGTAACGCTGTTCCCGTCAACTCCGAAGACAAGTCCACCGTCAACTGCTATGAATGTGGAGTTGTGGCTCACTACTCCAATGAGTGCCCCAAGAAGCTTGCCAAGATTACCGCCAATACCGCAGCACCTGCTCAGCAACAGCGCCGCTTTGCCGGAAGAAGGAATCAGAACAACAACAACGGCCGTTTCTACCACATGACTGCCAATGAAGCCCAGGAAGCCCCTCAGGCCATGCCAAGTATGTTCCCCTGTTAATCTCACTGCTCAATCTTTCTTAGGAACCTAACTTTTCTTAAAATCTCGGGACGAGATTTGTTTAAGGGGGAGGGTTTGTAACATCCCAAAAATTTCAAAACAAACAAAATGAATTTCCTAGTTCCAAATTTTGGAACCAACAAAAACTTTTATTAAATTAAGTTTGATACATAGTGATCTTGCTTAATTCTTGTGCTATTGCCATGATTGCTTGTTTAATTAGTATTTGAAATAATCTTAAACCCAAAACCTCACACCCCTTTTTTACCATTTCCAAGTTAAAATAAAATAAAAGAATTTAAATAAGAAAAAGGCATATGTGCCTATGGCTATTTTTATAAAACTTTACCCTAGACCTTTCCACTTTATTTAGAGGATTGGAAAACCTTCACAAACCTTATCTAGTACTTCTCAAACCCAATTCAAGTTGAAACAAAAGAAAATAAAAAGAAACTAAAAATGCCATAGAGGCATATGAGAGTAAAATGCAAATTTGGGAATTTGAGAATCTTGACCCTAGGACTTGATGTGAATGGTTGGTTTACTCCTCTATACCATTTCAACACTCAACAACATCAATTGGGTCAAGCCTAGTCAAACTAAAAATCCAATGCAACATATGCATAGAGGCATATGTGACACATAACCAATTTCACCAATTCTTGTCCTATGCCTTTATACCTTGACCAAATGGTGTGAAACCATATCTAAACCTAATCTAACACTAAATTGACCCTCAACCTTGCCCATGTAAAGCAAGGGGAGCAAATTACAAGAATAAGAAAATTTGACATGTCACCTCTTATGTGTTATGGCCAATTTTGCAAATCTTTAACCTAGACCCTTTTGGCTTGCCCCATTGGTTGGAAATGGTTAATAAACACTTATTACCACATTTGGAACCAAAGAAACTCAACTCAAATCAAATATGAAATCAAAATGAGCTTACATACACTAATGGTCAAAATTGACATTTTTAATATCATACCCACTTTGAGCCTTTTTATTAGGAGATTCTCAAACCAAACCATCTCAACTCTTTGCACCTCATCCAAGACCTCATAAAGATGAACACTTTTGATGTTGACCACTTTGACCAGATCTTTGACCATTGCTCACAATAGTCAAACCAAAATGCCACTTTGAAACAAATTCTAGATTCCCTCAAAATTTAGGATTTTCACAAATCCATTCCAAATCTCAAACCAATGCCATACATGGCTGCCCAACATCATTTAGAACCCATCCATCACAAAAATTGGTCAAAAGTCATCACACATGAGACCATAGCAAAGAATCAATTCAATGCCATAGAGTACAAACACTATTCAACCACTATTTCAACCACCCACCATCACCTCACTTCTCTCTCCCTTGTGCTCATCTACAAGACATGGTACCCTAAACCAGCTAACATGACCTCACCTAGTGTGCATGGTCACCTCACATCACCACCATGCCCAAAATCTTGTCATATGTCACATACACTTTGCCAATTATTATATGTGCACCTTCTACCCCTCTCCAACTATGCTAATCATGTCAAACCCTCTTGCCTCACCTCACACCAGCATGCCCTGCCCTCAGAAACCCAGAGAGATGCACCAAAGCACCCAATGCCATGCCATGCCACTCCAAATGACATCACCATGCCAACCCTTGTCTTTCTCCCTCTCTGGTCACCCTCACCTTGTCAAATTAACTCACCTCACTCCTCTGAACACCACCATACCAGAGTTGACCCAAGCAAACACTTGCACACCTCAAGGCCACACCATGCCACTCACATAGTCACCACCATGCACCCACATGCCCTGGCCCTTTTCCCTCCCTCTCACCATGTCACCTACAGTTCCCTTGACCCTAGACACCTGCTAGACATGAACCTATGTCAAGGAGAGCAAGTGGATGACCACAATGATCATGCCATTGCTCATGATCACCAACCCGTGGCCACCCATGTCCCTCTGCGTGCACACTGCATCCCATCGCGTCCCACTGCGCCACTAGCTTCCTCTCCCTCCCATTCAACTACTAGACATGACCATTGACCTTCCCACGCAACAGGACGACGCCATGACACAAGGACGCCCACGTCGGCCTCGTCCTCGCACGCCCTGTACACAGCACCAGCGACTCCACCACTGTGCACGCGTCCTCCTCTACCCCCTACCACCCTGCTGACGCCATGGAACGGACCCGAGAGCCCTGCACCTGACGCGCCCGGCGACATGGCCACCATGCAGGCCATGCCCCGTCCCTCTACCCTAGACACTATATAAACCCCGCCCCTTGCCCTGGATAGCACCACACCATCTCACAGCCTCCCTCTCTTCTCCCCAGCGCCTCCCTATTGCCCTCCTCGCAGCTCACCGGCGCCCACAAGCTCACCGGCGGCATCCCTCAAAACCGCCCAGAATTTCATCACCATAGCCCCCGATCCCTGCAGGAAAGTTGTAGCCCTTGGAAATACCTTTGCAACGCACCTAACCACGCCTCAATCCGAGCTCCGAGGTGAGAGAAATCGCCTCCGCAAGCTAGCTGCGTCGGGAGGAAGACGACGACCCAGCGCCGTCGGATCCCGATCCGACGCGCCGCGCGGTCCGCCTGCACCCGACGTGCATGCGCCATGCAAGCGTGGCCCAGGCCGCAGCTGGGCCAGCCCACGTCGTTTCCCGCCCCCGTTTAATTTCAAATTTTGTTTATTTCTTTTTCATTTAAATTGCTATCAGATGCTTTGCTAGAAATCAAATATCTCCAAATCTACTTGGCCATTTTTAGTGAATTGCATATGGTTGGAAAGCCTGTGAAATTATCTATCCAATGCCACTAGATTCAAACCCATATCTGTTGTAGAATTAAAATAGCAAAATAAACAAGACATGGACGTTTCTGACTTAGAATAATTATTAAAAATCAACCCTTTTTAATTTTGAGGTGATTCCACCTCTCATAATTCACATTTCACAAACTCTAATTGTTTATGTAAAAATATTATATAGGTACTGTGTATGATCATGGGCTAGAAGCAAAATATTGGCTATGTAGTCAATAACTAGCCCATTTAAACCATTTCAAAAATAGTATTTAAATTATATGAGGTATAGCATCTCATTTAAATATTTATTCCAAGTGATTCAATGTGAGGTAATGACCTTAGTCTTCATGACCCCATAGGATTCTTCTTGAGAATATTAAATCACCCCAATAGTAGTTTTTAACTTAGTTACAACATATGAGAGGTATTCCTCTCATTTAAATCTTGTTCTCAAGTAATTCAACATGAGGTAGTGACCATGGTCTATATAATCTCATATTGAGTTATTTGGTGACATTAAATCACTACCATGTTAGTATTAAATTGCATGAGGTATGGAACCTCATTTAAATCATTTTCTCAAATGATAAGTATGAAGAGGTTGACTTTGGTCAACCTAGGTCATATATTATTCATAAGAGAAATTAAATCTTAATAAGATAATGAGAGGAAATTATTCCTCTAAGTAATTAAAAGTAACACCTAAGTTAGTATGAGAGGAAATTATTTTTCTTAAAATAAGAAAGAAACAAATCCACCCACTTAATAATAGTGTGTGATGCTAGTTTAAGTTGTGTAAATCTTGTGTGTGCTTAGTTTAGTATGTAAGTTTGGTATGATGATTGTGTACCCCGTATTCGTATTTTAGACGCTAGTACCGGAGACTATCAGGAGGAGG
Organism: Lolium perenne; assembly: GCF_019359855.2. Classification (NCBI taxonomy): domain Eukaryota; kingdom Viridiplantae; phylum Streptophyta; class Magnoliopsida; order Poales; family Poaceae; genus Lolium; species Lolium perenne. Next base: position 189,562,570 of record NC_067247.2, read on the forward strand.
AGGTCTTCTACCAAGAGGAAGGAGAAGAGAACTTTGACCACCACCTCAACCAAGGCAAGATAATACTCTTGCAAAGTGCAAAGCTCACCATGAGCAAGGCATTACCCCATTTACTTTATGTTTATGATCCTATTTCCCAGTTTTACTTTACAAGCTTTATTTACTTTTATTTTATCAAAGTACTTTTTGATTTATGATTCACTTGATTAGTATTGTATTAGTACAAGAGTATCAAGGTTAGCCTAGAAGCAAAGCAAAGTACTTAGCCCCCTCATACTTAGATGCTAGTGCTAAATTAAAAGTGACTACTTTAGTTGGGAACTTGTGAAGTGAAATGACTTTGAAAACCTTGGAATGATGCGTCATTCTATTGAAAGATTCTGAAGTTGAATATGACTGGTGAATGGCTTGGTGAATTTTACCAAAACTGATGGTTGGGTTCGGATGCGATACCATTCCAATTTTACAAGTACCCCCACAATACCTGAATTTGGGTAAGGCTTAGCTGGAAACTTATGTATTTTAGTATGGGTTCCCTCTGAACAAGCGTCATCGGGGTTATGCCGGAGGCTGCCTCTACAACAAAAGGAATGATGTGAAATGACGTGAAATGAGGTGAATGTCCTACCCAAGCCCTGTGCAGTTCCCGGGTTGGCGGTTTGCTTTCACCGGGAGGCCAAACTCATGGGGAGAGGTGCCTATACTAGGGTATGTAAATGAAAGGTTAGGATTAGTAGTTCGCGTACTGCGTACGATAAATCAGGGCCAGTTACCCCTGACGAACTATTGCAATTGTTGTGTGATACGTCTCCGACGTATCGATAATTTCTTATGTTCCATGCCACATTATTGATGTTATCTACATGTTTTATGCACACTTTATGTCATATTCGTGCATTTTCTGGAACTAACCTATTAACAAGATGCCGAAGTGCCAGTTCCTGTTTTCTGCTGTTTTTGGTTTCAGAAATCCTAGTAACGAAATATTCTCGGAATCGGACGAAATCAACGCCCAGGTTCCTATTTTGCCCGGAAGCATCCAGAACACACGAGAAGGACCAGAGGGGGGGCACTGGGCCCCCAGACCATAGGCCGGCGCGGCCCAGGCCCTGGCCGCGCCGCCCTATGGTGTCATCGCCCCTTCGACCCTCCTGCGCCGCCTCTTCGCCTATATAAAGCCCCTGGATCGAAAACCCTGATACGTTCGACGAAAACCACAGAAACCTTCCAGAGCCGCCGCCATCGCGAGGCCAAGATCTGGGGGACAGGAGTCTCTGTTCCGGCACGCTGCCGGAGCGGGGAAGTGCCCCCGGAAGGCTTCTCCATCGACACCGCTGCCATCTCCACCGCCATCTTCATCACCGCTGCTGCTCCCATGAGGAGGGAGTAGTTCTCCATCGAGGCTCGGGGCTGTACCGGTAGCTATGTGGTTCATCTCTCCCATGTACCTCAATACAATAATCTCATGAGCTACTTTACATGATTGAGATTCATATGAGTTTGTATCACAATTTATCTATGTGCTACTCTAGCAAAGTTATTAAAGTAGTTCTATTCCTCCTGCACGTGTGTAAAGGTGACAGTGTGTGCACCGTGTTAGTACTTGGTTTATGCTATGATCATGATCTCTTGTAGATTATGAAGTTAACTATTGCTATGATAATATTGATGTGATCTATTCCTCCTACATATGCATGAAGGTGACAGTGTGCATGCTATGCTAGTACTTGGTTTAGTCTTTTGATCTATCTTACACTAAAGGTTACTAAAATATGAGCATTATTGTGGAGCTTGTTAACTCCGGCATTGAGGGTTCGTGTAATCCTACGCAATGTGTTCATCATCCAACAAAAGTGTAGAGTATGCATTTATCTATTCTGTTATGTGATCAATGTTGAGAGTGTCCACTAGTGAAAGTGTAATCCCTAGGCCTTGTTCCTAAATACTGCTGCGTTACTACTGCTTGTTTGCTATTTCACTGTGTTACTGCTGCTGCAATACTACCACCATCAACTACACGCCAGCAAGCTATTTTCTGGCACCGTTGCTACTGCTCATACTTATTCATACCACCTGTATTTCACTATCTCTTCGCCGAACTAGTGCACCTATTAGGTGTGTTGGGGACACAAGAGACTTCTTGCTTTGTGGTTGCAGGGTTGCATGAGAGGGATATCTTTGACCTCTTCCTCCCTGAGTTCGATAAACCTTGGGTATCCACTTAAGGGAAAACTTGCTGCTGTTCTACAAACCTCTGCTCTTGGAGGCCCAACACTGTCTACAGGAAAGGAGGGGGAACATAGACATCAAGCACTTTTCTGGCGCCGTTGCCGGGGAGGAAAGGTAAAAGGCACTCATACTTCGGTTCCAGGTAAAGCACTTTTCTGGCGCCATTGTGTTTGTGCTCGAAGCTATTTCCTTTAGATCCAGCAAGTGCATCTTTTTGTTTCTTGTTTACACTAGTAAGGCATAATGGACAACATCTGTGAGCTTTTTATTCTATTTCCTGAGTCAAGACATGAATGGTTTAATGCGAAAATTAAAAAACCCATGGAATCTTATTTGCATGCTAGTAGCAATGATATTAGTATGAATGCTTTGAACACCATTGTTGCTAATGATATGGAAAATTCTAAGCTTGGGGAAGCTGGCTTTGATGAGCATGATATTTTTAGTCCCCCAAGCATTGAGGAGAAAATTTACTTTGATGATACTTTGCCTCCTATTTATGATGATTATAATGATAGTAGTCTTTTGTTACCACCTGTTATGGAGGAGAAATTTGATTATGATTACAATATGCCTCCTATATTTGATAATGAGAATAATAATGATAGCTACTTTGTTGAATTTGCTCCCACTACAACTAATAAAATTGATTATGCCTATGTGGAGAGTAATAATTTTATGCATGAGACTCATGATAAGAATGCTTTATGTGATAGTTATATTGTTGAGTTTGCTAATGTTGCTACTGAAAGTTATTATGAGAGAGGAAAATATGGTTGTAGAAATTTTCATGTTACTAAAATGCCTCTCTATGTGCTGAAATTTTTGAAGCTACACTTGTTTTATCTTCCTGTGCTTGTTACTTTGCTCTTCATGAACTTGTTTATTTACAAGATTCCTATGCATAGGAAGCATGTTAGACTTAAATGTGTTTTGAATTTGCCTCTTGATGCTCTCTTTTGCTTCAACTACTATTTCTTGCGAGTGCATCATTAAAACTGCTGAGCCCATCTTAATGGCTATAAAGAAAGAACTTCTTGGGAGATAACCCATGTGTTATTTTGCTACAGTACTTTGTTTTATATTTGTGTCTTGGAAGTTGTTTACTACTGTAGCAACCTCTCCTTATCTTAGTTTTGTGTTTTGTTGTGCCAAGTAAAGCCGTTGATAGAAAAGTAAGTACTAGATTTGGATTACTGCGCAGTTCCAGATTTCTTTGCTGTCACGAATCTGGGTCTACCTCCCTGTAGGTAGCTCAGAAAATTAAGCCAATTTACATGCATGATCCTCAGATATGTACGCAACTTTCATTCAATTTGAGCATTTTCATTTGAGCAAGTCTGGTGCCATTTTAAAATTCGTCAATACGAACTGTTCTGTTTTGACAGATTCTGCCTTTTATTTCGCATTGCCTCTTTTGCTATGTTGGATGAATTTCTTTGATCCATTAATGTCCAGTAGCATTATGCAATGTCCAGAAGTGTTAAGAATGATTGTGTCACCTCTGAATATGTTAATTTTTATTGTGCACTAACCCTCTAATGAGTTGTTTCGAGTTGGGTGTGGAGGAAGTTTTCAAGGATCAAGAGAGGAGTATGATGCAACATGATCAAGGAGAGTGAAAGCTCTAAGCTTGGGGATGCCCCGGTGGTTCATCCCTGCATATTTCAAGAAGACTCAAGCATCTAAGCTTGGGGATGCCCAAGGCATCCCCTTCTTCATCGACAAATTATCAGGTTCCTCCCCTAAAACTATATTTTTATTCCGTCACATCTTATGCACTTTACTTGGAGCGTCTGTATGTTTCTTGTTTTTGTTTTTGTTTGAATAAATGCTTGTGTGGGAGAGAGACATGCTCCGCTGGTTCGTATGAACACATGTGTTCTTAGCTCATAATATTCATGGCGAAGTTCTTCGTTAAATTGTTATATGGTTGGAATTGGAAAATGATACATGTAGTAATTGCTATAAATGTCTTGGGTAATGTGATACTTGGCAATTGTTGTGCTCATGTTTAAGCTCTTGCATCATATGCTTTGCACCCATTAATGAAGAAATACATAGAGCATGCTAAAATTTGGTTTGCATATTTGGTTTCTCTAAGGTTTAGATAATTTCTAGTATTGAGTTTGAACAACAAGGAAGACGGTGTAGAGTCTTATAATGTTTTCAATATGTCTTTTATGTGAGTTTTGCTGCACCGGTTCATCCTTGTGTTTGTTTCAAATAAGCCTTGCTAGCCTAAACCTTGTATCGAGAGGGAATACTTCTCATGCATCCAAAATCCTTGAGCCAAACAACACTATGCCATTTGTGTCCACCATACCTACCTACTACATGGTATTTTCCGCCATTCCAAAGTAAATTGCTTGAGTGCTACCTTTAAAATTCCATCATTCACCTTTGCAATATATAGCTCATGGGACAAATAGCTTAAAAACTATTGTGGTATTGAATATGTACTTATGCACTTTATCTCTTATTAAGTTGCTTGTTGTGCGATAACCATGTTCACTGGGGACGCCATCAACTACTCTTTGTTGAATTTCATGTGAGTTGCTATGCATGTTCGTCTTGTCTGAAGTAAGAGCGATCTACCACCTTATGGTTAAGCATGCATATTGTTAGAGAAGAACATTGGGCCGCTAACTAAAGCCATGATCCATGGTGGAAGTTTCAGTTTTGGACATATATCCTCAATCTCAAATGAGAAAATTATTAATTGTTGTTATATGCTTATGCATAAAAGAGGAGTCCATTATCTGTTGTCTATGTTGTCCCGGTATGGATGTCTAAGTTGAAGAATAATCGATAGCGAGAAATCCAATGCGAGCTTTCTCCTTAGACCTTTGTACAGGCGGCATAGAGGTACCCCTTTGTGACACTTGGTTAAAACAGTGCATTGTGATGATCCGGTAGTCCAAGCTAATTAGGACAAGGTGCGGGCACTATTAGTATACTATGCATGAGGCTTGCAACTTGTAAGATATAATTTACATGATACATATGCTTTATTACTACCGTTGACAAAATTGTTTCATGTTTTCAAAATCAAAGCTCTAGCACAAATATAGCAATCGATGCTTTTCCTCTATGGAGGACCATTCTTTTACTTTCAATGTTGAGTCAGTTCACCTATTTCTCTCCATCTCAAGAAGCAAACACTTGTGTGAACTATGCATTGATTCCTACATATTTGCCTATTGCACTTATTATATTATTCTATGTTGACAATATCCATGAGATATACATGTTACAAGTTGAAAGCAACCGCTGAAACTTAATCTTCTTTTGTGTTGCTTCAATGCCTTTACTTTGAATTATTGCTTTATGAGTTAACTCTTATGCAAGACTTAATTGATGCTTGTCTTGAAGTGCTATTCATGAAAAGTCTTTGCTTTATGATTCACTTGTTTACTCATGTCATATACATTGTTTTGATCGCTGCATTCACTACATATGCTTTACAAATAGTATGATCAAGATTATGATGGCATGTCACTCCAGAAATTATCTGTGTTATCGTTTTACCTGCTCGGGACGAGCAGAACTAAGCTTGGGGATGCTGATACGTCTCCGACGTATCGATAATTTCTTATGTTCCATGCCACATTATTGATGTTATCTACATGTTTTATGCACACTTTATGTCATATTCGTGCATTTTCTGGAACTAACCTATTAACAAGATGCCGAAGTGCCAGTTCCTGTTTTCTGCTGTTTTTGGTTTCAGAAATCCTAGTAACGAAATATTCTCGGAATCGGACGAAATCAACGCCCAGGTTCCTATTTTGTCCGGAAGCATCCAGAACACACGAGAAGGACCAGAGGGGGGGCACTGGGCCCCCAGACCATAGGCCGGCGCGGCCCAGGCCCTGGCCGCGCCGCCCTATGGTGTCATCGCCCCTTCGACCCTCCTGCGCCGCCTCTTCGCCTATATAAAGCCCCTGGATCGAAAACCCTGATACGTTCGACGAAAACCACAGAAACCTTCCAGAGCCGCCGCCATCGCGAGGCCAAGATCTGGGGACAGGAGTCTCTGTTCCGGCACGCTGCCGGACGGGGAAGTGCCCCCGAAGGCTTCTCCATCGACACCGCTGCCATCTCCACCGCCATCTTCATCACCGCTGCTGCTCCCATGAGGAGGGAGTAGTTCTCCATCGAGGCTCGGGGCTGTACCGGTAGCTATGTGGTTCATCTCTCCCATGTACCTCAATACAATAATCTCATGAGCTGCTTTACATGATTGAGATTCATATGAGTTTGTATCACAATTTATCTATGTGCTACTCTAGCAAAGTTATTAAAGTAGTTCTATTCCTCCTGCACGTGTGTAAAGGTGACAGTGTGTGCACCGTGTTAGTACTTGGTTTATGCTATGATCATGATCTCTTGTAGATTATGAAGTTAACTATTGCTATGATAATATTGATGTGATCTATTCCTCCTACATATGCATGAAGGTGACAGTGTGCATGCTATGCTAGTACTTGGTTTAGTCTTTTGATCTATCTTACACTAAAGGTTACTAAAATATGAGCATTATTGTGGAGCTTGTTAACTCCGGCATTGAGGGTTCGTGTAATCCTACGCAATGTGTTCATCATCCAACAAAAGTGTAGAGTATGCATTTATCTATTCTGTTATGTGATCAATGTTGAGAGTGTCCACTAGTGAAAGTGTAATCCCTAGGCCTTGTTCCTAAATACTGCTGCGTTACTACTGCTTGTTTGCTATTTCAACTGTGCTTCTTTGCTGCAATACTACCACCATCAACTACACGCCAGCAAGCTATTTTCTGGCACCGTTGCTACTGCTCATACTTATTCATACCACCTGTATTTCACTATCTCTTCGCCGAACTAGTGCACCTATTAGGTGTGTTGGGGACACAAGAGACTTCTTGCTTTGTGGTTGCAGGGTTGCATGAGAGGGATATCTTTGACCTCTTCCTCCCTGAGTTCGATAAACCTTGGGTATCCACTTAAGGGAAAACTTGCTGCTGTTCTACAAACCTCTGCTCTTGGAGGCCCAACACTGTCTACAGGAAAGGAGGGGGAACGTAGACATCATTGTGGCACAAGTGTACAACCTCTGCAGCGTTAAACCTATTCGAATAGCCGCGTCCGCGGTTATGGACAGTTGGGAAGGCCATACTGTTCCGTCATCAGAATTTTTCTAAAAACTATGAATGGTGAATGGTGACTTGTGAATTTGAATTTGAAAGGTGACCTTGACTTCGAATCACAACAGAGTTGTGGGAATGACACTAATGTTCCCACTTGAGTTAGTTAGCACTTGAATAAGTCTTTTCTCAAATACTTGTGAACTAAAATTGTCTTTATGCAAAATAAACTAAAACTTAGCACCCCTTACTAGAATTGTTAGCACTTACATTAGTATTAGTTTGCGAGTACTTTAAAGTACTCACGGCTGTGTCCCTGGCTATTCAAATGGCCAGACTATGAAGATGAGCAGAACTATCAAGATGCCGACCAGCAGGACGCCTACGACAACTAGGAAATCTTCTGACGTCAGACGTTGGCCTGTGGACTAGAGAGTCCTTTCTACTTACACTTCCGCTATGAACTATGAACGTTGTGTCCGTTGATCAATAGATCAACTATTTGTGTAATATGGATCATGTGATCTGAATTTGTAAGACGACTATGGTATGTAATGAATGATGACTTATGATATTCAACTGTTATGTCTCGCAACAACAATATTCCTGGGATTGCGATTTATGGCATAACAGGCATCTGGACTTAAAAATCCGGGTGTTGACAAGTTGGTATCAGAGCCATTGTTTGACCTTAGGAGACCCTAGTTAGAATGGACGTCTGCAAAACTTAGTTTCAAAACCAAAGAAGTGAATATTTGCGAAAAACTTATCCTCACTCTTATCCTTGAGATATTTTTCAAAATGAGAATTTCATGCTCTACTTTTCCTTACTATTCCTACATAAAATTTTGCACACTGGAATACTTCTCTAATTTACTCCTCTTTGTTCATAGATGGAATACAAATGGGAGTGCTATCAGCTTGGTCACGGAGGAGAACTGATGTTCGAAAGGGATTTAAAGCAACTAGTGGAGTATCTAGGACGCCCGTACCCCGAGTTCTTCGGAACACCCCTCAAAAATCAGTTGGGAGGACCACTTCGGTGGGAAGTTTCGGCAGATCTACGAAGAAATCATGGAGCCCCGATATGGGAAACCATATGGTTTTATGTAACGGGCAACACTTGGAAAGAAGGACTAGTCAAATCCATGCAAGAAGGAATTGCCCGTCTGTGCGGACAGAACATGAACAAGCTCAAGAATACCCGCTTCACTTACTACCCAAGACATGATCCCATGGGAAGACCAATAACCATGCCCCCGCACCCGGAGATGAACCATTATGTAGCACACCTGGACTACATGTTGTACAAGACCCGCAAGGACTTGGACAACGCCCTACTTCTTCGCCAAGCACATTACCCCTGAAGACGAAGAATCCCCCCTGAAGAGTAGTATCTTTAAGCACTTTTGTAGGTGTGAGTTGTATCAGGATTTCCCCTTGTATCGTAGAGCGAGTGAATGGTTCTTCAAACCAACGGGGTGTTAGATTTGTAATGTGTGATGCTTGGTATGAATGAAAAAGTGTTGTTGGTTTTTACCCCCGCAACACTACTCAAAATTTCAAATTGTGAACTTTTTAAACTTTAACAAAACAAACCATAGAAATTTCCCTCTTATCTTATCATCTACCCCAATGCTCAGATGGCCCCTCCAACTCGCAACGCAAGTCAAGAGGCCATGATGCAGATGTTGCAAACCATGCTGGAAGATAGGGAAGCTGAACGAGCTGAACGCCAAGCCAACATCGCTGCACTATAGCAGATCGCTCAAAACAACAATCAAGGCCATCATGATCACCCAGGATCAAAGCTAAAGAACTTTTAGAACACCAACCCACCTATTTTCAACAAGACTGAAGAGCCCCTCGATGCTGATGACTGGCTCCAGACAATGGAGAACAACCTCGAAGTTGCGGGAGTTGAAGCCGCAGAGAAAGTGCTGTTTGTCACGCACTACTTAGCAGGACCAGCAAGAGCCTGGTGGACCAGCACCCATGCAATGAATGCAGGACAGATGATGACCTGGGAAGACTTCAAGTTGAAGTTTAGCAAGTACCATGTGCCCCAAGGACTGATCAAGAAAATGAGAGACGAGTTCCGGGAACTCAAGCAAGGAAGAATGTCCGTGGTGGAATACCGCGACAGGTTTCTTACTCTGTCAAGGTACACCCCGGATGAGACCGACACCAACGAGAAAAGGAAGGAGAGATTTCTGAACGGACTGCATGATGAAATGCAAACGGTGTTAGTAAACATTCCGTTCGCTGACCTCGAAGCCCTGGTGGACTCAGACATCCAGATGAAAGGAAAGCTGCATCAATCCAACGAGAACCGCAAGAGAAGGATGATGAACCAGAATGGACCCAACAACGCCCAGAAGTACCGCAACAACTAAACTGGAGGATTTGCCTCAGGATACAACAAGCCCCCAGCTCAGACTTACCGCCCAAGCAACAACAACAACAACAACCGCAACACCAACAACAACCGCAACAACAACACCCACAACAACAACACCAACAACAACAACAACAACCATCCCAATGGCAGCAACAACCACCCCAATACTGCCCCCGTGACTGGGAGTAACGCTGTTCCCGTCAACTCCGAAGACAAGTCCACCGTCAACTGCTATGAATGTGGAGTTGTGGCTCACTACTCCAATGAGTGCCCCAAGAAGCTTGCCAAGATTACCGCCAATACCGCAGCACCTGCTCAGCAACAGCGCCGCTTTGCCGGAAGAAGGAATCAGAACAACAACAACGGCCGTTTCTACCACATGACTGCCAATGAAGCCCAGGAAGCCCCTCAGGCCATGCCAAGTATGTTCCCCTGTTAATCTCACTGCTCAATCTTTCATAGGAACCTAACTTTTCTTAAAATCTCGGGACGAGATTTGTTTAAGGGGGAGGGTTTGTAACATCCCAAAAATTTCAAAACAAACAAAATGAATTTCCTAGTTCCAAATTTTGGAACCAACAAAAACTTTTATTAAATTAAGTTTGATACATAGTGATCTTGCTTAATTCTTGTGCTATTGCCATGATTGCTTGTTTAATTAGTATTTGAAATAATCTTAAACCCAAAACCTCACACCCCTTTTTTACCATTTCCAAGTTAAAATAAAATAAAAGAATTTAAATAAGAAAAAGGCATATGTGCCTATGGCTATTTTTATAAAACTTTACCCTAGACCTTTCCACTTTATTTAGAGGATTGGAAAACCTTCACAAACCTTATCTAGTACTTCTCAAACCCAATTCAAGTTGAAACAAAAGAAAATAAAAAGAAACTAAAAATGCCATAGAGGCATATGAGAGTAAAATGCAAATTTGGGAATTTGAGAATCTTGACCCTAGGACTTGATGTGAATGGTTGGTTTACTCCTCTATACCATTTCAACACTCAACAACATCAATTGGGTCAAGCCTAGTCAAACTAAAAATCCAATGCAACATATGCATAGAGGCATATGTGACACATAACCAATTTCACCAATTCTTGTCCTATGCCTTTATACCTTGACCAAATGGTGTGAAACCATATCTAAACCTAATCTAACACTAAATTGACCCTCAACCTTGCCCATGTAAAGCAAGGGGAGCAAATTACAAGAATAAGAAAATTTGACATGTCACCTCTTATGTGTTATGGCCAATTTTGCAAATCTTTAACCTAGACCCTTTTGGCTTGCCCCATTGGTTGGAAATGGTTAATAAACACTTATTACCACATTTGGAACCAAAGAAACTCAACTCAAATCAAATATGAAATCAAAATGAGCTTACATACACTAATGGTCAAAATTGACATTTTTAATATCATACCCACTTTGAGCCTTTTTATTAGGAGATTCTCAAACCAAACCATCTCAACTTTTTGCACCTCATCCAAGACCTCATAAAGATGAACACTTTTGATGTTGACCACTTTGACCAGATCTTTGACCATTGCTCACAATAGTCAAACCAAAATGCCACTTTGAAACAAATTCTAGATTCCCTCAAAATTTAGGATTTTCACAAATCCATTCCAAATCTCAAACCAATGCCATACATGGCTGCCCAACATCATTTAGAACCCATCCATCACAAAAATTGGTCAAAAGTCATCACACATGAGACCATAGCAAAGAATCAATTCAATGCCATAGAGTACAAACACTATTCAACCACTATTTCAACCACCCACCATCACCTCACTTCTCTCTCCCTTGTGCTCATCTACAAGACATGGTACCCTAAACCAGCTAACATGACCTCACCTAGTGTGCATGGTCACCTCACATCACCACCATGCCCAAAATCTTGTCATATGTCACATACACTTTGCCAATTATTATATGTGCACCTTCTACCCCTCTCCAACTATGCTAATCATGTCAAACCCTCTTGCCTCACCTCACACCAGCATGCCCTGCCCTCAGAAACCCAGAGAGATGCACCAAAGCACCCAATGCCATGCCATGCCACTCCAAATGACATCACCATGCCAACCCTTGTCTTTCTCCCTCTCTGGTCACCCTCACCTTGTCAAATTAACTCACCTCACTCCTCTGAACACCACCATACCAGAGTTGACCCAAGCAAACACTTGCACACCTCAAGGCCACACCATGCCACTCACATAGTCACCACCATGCACCCACATGCCCTGGCCCTTTTCCCTCCCTCTCACCATGTCACCTACAGTCCCCTTGACCCTAGACACCTGCTAGACATGACCCTATGTCAAGGAGAGCAAGTGGATGACCACAATGATCATGCCATTGCTCATGATCACCAACCCGTGGCCACCCATGTCCCTCTGCGTGCACACTGCATCCCATCGCGTCCCACTACGCCACTAGCTTCCTCTCCCTCCCATTCAACTACTAGACATGACCATTGACCTTCCCACGCAACAGGACGACGCCATGACACAAGGACGCCCACGTCGGCCTCGTCCTCGCACGCCCTGTACACAGCACCAGCGACTCCACCACTGTGCACGCGTCCTCCTCTACCCCCTACCACCCTGCTGACGCCATGGAACGGACCCGAGAGCCCTGCACCTGACGCGCCCGGCGACATGGCCACCATGCAGGCCATGCCCCGCCCCTCTACCCTAGACACTATATAAACCCCGCCCCTTGCCCTGGATAGCACCACACCATCTCACAGCCTCCCTCTCTTCTCCCCAGCGCCTCCCTGTTGCCCTCCTCGCAGCTCACCGGCGCCCACAAGCTCACCGGTGGCATCCCTCAAAACCGCCCAGAATTTCATCACCATAGCCCCCGATCCCTACAGGAAAGTTGTAGCCCTTGGAAATACCTTTGCAACGCACCTAACCACGCCTCAATCCGAGCTCCGAGGTGAGAGAAATCGCCTCCGCAAGCTAGCTGCGTCGGGAGGAAGACGACGACCCAGCGCCGTCGGATCCCGATCCGACGCGCCGCGCGGTCCGCCTGCACCCGACATGCATGCGCCATGCAAGCGTGGCCCAGGCCGCAGCTGGGCCAGCCCACGTCGTTTCCCGCCCCCGTTTAATTTCAAATTTTGTTTATTTCTTTTTCATTTAAATTGCTATCAGATGCTTTGCTAGAAATCAAATATCTCCAAATCTACTTGGCCATTTTTAGTGAATTGCATATGGTTGGAAAGCCTGTGAAATTATCTATCCAATGCCACTAGATTCAAACCCATATCTGTTGTAGAATTAAAATAGCAAAATAAACAAGACATGGACGTTTCTGACTTAGAATAATTATTAAAAATCAACCCTTTTTAATTTTGAGGTGATTCCACCTCTCATAATTCACATTTCACAAACTCTAATTGTTTATGTAAAAATATTATATAGGTACTGTGTATGATCATGGGCTAGAAGCAAAATATTGGCTATGTAGTCAATAACTAGCCCATTTAAACCATTTCAAAAATAGTATTTAAATTATATGAGGTATAGCATCTCATTTAAATATTTATTCCAAGTGATTCAATGTGAGGTAATGACCTTAGTCTTCATGACCCCATAGGATTCTTCTTGAGAATATTAAATCACCCCAATAGTAATTTTTAACTTAGTTACAACTATGTGTTAAATCATATGAGAGGTATTCCTCTCATTTAAATCTTGTTCTCAAGTAATTCAACATGAGGTAGTGACCATGGTCTATATAATCTCATATTGAGTTATTTGGTAACATTAAATCACTACCATGTTAGTATTAAATTGCATGAGGTATGGAACCTCATTTAAATCATTTTCTCAAATGATAAGTATGAAGAGGTTGACTTTGGTCAACCTAGGTCATATATTATTCATAAGAGAAATTAAATCTTAATAAGATAATGAGAGGAAATTATTCCTCTAAGTAATTAAAAGTAACACCTAAGTTAGTATGAGAGGAAATTATTTTTCTTAAAATAAGAAAGAAACAAATCCACCCACTTAATAATAGTGTGTGATGCTAGTTTAAGTTGTGTAAATCTTGTGTGTGCTTAGTTTAGTATGTAAGTTTGGTATGATGATTGTGTACCCCGTATTCGTATTTTAGACGCTAGTACCGGAGACTATCAGGAGGAGGAGGTCTTCTACCAAGAGGAAGGAGAAGAGAACTTTGACCACCACCTCAACCAAGGCAAGATAATACTCTTGCAAAGTGCAAAGCTCACCATGAGCAAGGCATTACCCCATTTACTTTATGTTTATGATCCTATTTCCCAGTTTTACTTTACAAGCTTTATTTACTTTTGTTTTATCAAAGTACTTTTTGATTTATGATTCACTTGATTAGTATTGGATTAGTACAAGAGTATCAAGGTTAGCCTAGAAGCAAAGCAAAGTACTTAGCCCCCTCATACTTAGATGCTAGTGCTAAATTAAAAGTGACTACTTTAGTTGGGAACTTGTGAAGTGAAATGACTTTGAAAACCTTGGAATGATGAGTCATTCTATTGAAAGATTCTGAAGGTGAATATGACTGGTGAATGGCTTGGTGAATTTTACCAAAACTGATGGTTGGGTTCGGATGCGATACCATTCCAATTTTACAAGTACCCCCACAATACCTGAATTTGGGTAAGGCTTAGCTGGAAACTTATGTATTTTAGTATGGGTTCCCTCTGAACAAGCGTCATCGGGGTTATGCCGGAGGCTGCCTCTACAACAAAAGGAATGATGTGAAATGACGTGAAATGAGGTGAATGTCCTACCCAAGCCCTGTGCAGTTCCCGGGTTGGCGGTTTGTTTTCACCGGGAGGCCAAGCTCATGGGGAGAGGTGCCTATACTAGGGTATGTAAATGAAAGGTTAGGATTGGTAGTTCGCGTACTGCATACGATAAATCAGGGCCAGTTACCCCTGACGAACTATTGCAATTGTTGTGGCACAAGTGTACAACCTCTGCAGAGTTAAACCTATTCGAATAGCCGCGTCCGCGGTTATGGACAGTTGGGAAGGCCATACTGTTCCGTCATCAGAATTTTTCTAAAAACTATGAATGGTGACTTGTGAATTTGAATTTGAAAGGTGACCTTGACTTCGAATCACAACAGAGTTGTGGGAATGACACTAATGTTCCCACTTGAGTTAGTTAGCACTTGAATAAGTCTTTTCTCAAATACTTGTGAACTAAAATTGGCTTTATGCAAAATAAACTAAAACTTAGCACCCCTTACTAGAATTGTTAGCACTTACATTAGTATTAGTTTGCGAGTACTTTAAAGTACTCACGGCTGTGTCCCTGGCTATTCAAATGGCCAGACTATGAAGAGGAGCAGAACTATCAAGATGCCGACCAGCAGGACGCCTACGACAACTAGGAAATCTTCTGACGTCAGATGTTGGCCTGTGGACTAGAGAGTCCTTTCTACTTACGCTTCCGCTATGAACTATGAACGTTGTGTCCGTTGATCAATAGATCAACTATTTGTGTAGTATGGATCATGTGATCTGAATTTGTAAGACGACTATGGTATGTAATGAATGATGACTTATGATATTCAACTGTTATGTCTCGCAACAACAATATTCCTGGGATTGCGATGTATGGCATAACAGGCATCTGGACTTAAAAATACGGGTGTTGACAAATACCACCACGGGTGCCATCCGCCGGTAGGAAGAAGAACTGATCGAAGTCCCGACCCACACATCTATCCACCACTTCCCTGGAGACCACTTGGAGTTTGGTCTCTTGGAAGCACACTACACTGGCACCCGAGAGCAACACAATCTGATATATAGAGTCACAACGGGCCATAGAGTTCAGCCCCCTTACATTCCACACTAGCCAAGAAACAAGGTCAGACATAGCTAACGAAATACAGTTGCACCACGGGTCACTAAACCACTAGATCCTCCTCCACAGCGAGCGGCAGAGCCGATGGTAGCCAACCAAACAGAGCCAAACACGCGGTCAAATCCCCCTCAGACATGGGCTTCTTAAAGTAGCTCAAATACGCCTCTAGCGCCTCATCACCAATCACCTCACTCTCGCGGGCGATGCCCAGCTGAAGCATAAGGGACTTCTGCTGCTGCTTGATCGGAGTACCAGCAGTAAACCGGCCGGCCACCCTTCGGCTGCGGCGGACCACAGAGGGTGGAGCCCTCTTCTTGCGCGGGCGCTTGGGCGCCGGCTTGGGCAGCAGGGCCGTGCGCCGCTGGCGACAACGGTCGCGGAAGGACGCCAGCCGCAAGTCGAGATCGGCTGATGTTGCGGAAGAAGCCTGTCCCCTGGACACTGGCGCAACAACCAACAAAGTAGTAGAATGCGGCCTGGGCACATCAGGTTCCAACAAGGAACCAACCACCAACGAAGCAGCACACTGCAGACTAGCATCATGCAGCAATTACGATTAGGTGGCTTATTGCGATTAAGTGCTTTCCAATTTATTTAAAATCCTGTAATTGTTGTAATTGAATATTTTCCTGGGCGGCGTGAGAAGGAATGTTCCTAATGTTTGATTGGTGTTTTTGAGATGATGAACGGTTGGGATCTTCCCAATGTTTGATGTTAAAGTGACACACCATCCTCAACTCCAATATAATCGTAAAGATACTGGACAAATCAAAACAAAGATAAATGTCAAAGTTTCTCAATAAAACTGAAAGTTTGTACGAAGAATCTTTCAAGTCGTTGCCTCTACTTTTCGCCTTATGCATCTGGACTTTCCACGATGACTCGGGTATGAAAAACTGCAGCGGGCTGAAAATACACAAGCCGGATAGACATCGAATATTTTGAAAAGCCACTCGAGTTGTCCACCTGTGTAGGTTGAATGTTAATGCACCGTGGCCGGAGACTCACGCCTTGAATGGCTGGTCACCGAATCTTTTTTGTTTTGCCATTGTATGGTCGATGAAGACAAACATTGTACTTAATTTATGTCGGCGGACATGTTGATACCAACATAATCAAAAGCAAAAACTGGATATTATGAAAATTATTGAGCTGTATACATTCCTAGTCTCACAACATGTCTAGGATGTGCAAATTAGTCTCACTTCTTGCAAAATAGGGTAATGAAGTCCCACAACTTGCATCGTTGTGCAAAACTGGTCCAACTGATCTCAGAAGCAGACATGTGGCGATGTTTATTTTGCAAAATGCCCCTACATATTTTTCTCGGGTATATGTGTTCTTACTTCTTAGCCTTACCACGCGGGGCCCACCTATCAGAGGAGATTTTAAAATTAGGCGCTAGAGACGGATCAAAACTGCAACCTTTTATATCTGATAGAACAAGTTAGCCACTGTGGGCACAATTATTCATGCTATAAAAAGTCCCGTTACCATACAAGTTAGCCACTGCAGCGAACACGTTAGACGAAATACACTTAGACATACGGCCTCATTGACGAATCCATGTCCAAGACTAGCTGTTCGATAGCTTGTCGTGTACACGACTCCATGTCCAAAGCTGCTGGATAGCTTGTCGTGTACATGACTCCATGTTCTAAGGACATTTCCAACGGTTCAATCAATTTTAGATATTAAATATGCTTATTTTTATCTGTTAGGGTCAGGCCGTGGCTACGAAAATAGCCGTCCGACCGGTATTGTTTGTTTGGTTCGGGGGCTGCCTAGCGGCCCAACGTATATATCCGTGTTGGCCAGTGTCAAATCTTTCTTTTCCTATTTCACTTAATTGGCTAAACATATAAATGAAAAATAATAATGCTACAATTTAATTAATTTAGATAGGGTACATCCGAATAAAAACATAGTTTACAGGTTCGGTGCTGCACTAATACGGTGCGCCACTAATCACATGTCCCCACTAAACATATCACTACCAGTGCGCTACCACCGTTGAAATCTGAACTGCTACAATGAGATGTCATCGTGCGAGTTGGTAGCCGGGAGCGCATGATGTGGTGGATAGTGCATCCGTTCCCGATGGGAAGGTAGTCTAGCATGCTCGGTAGCATCCTCGGCTGTCTGCACGAAGTCATGTCACGTAACTAGTGTATAATAAAACTGAAGTCCTTAAGACAATGACAAACCTTGTGTAATGTAGTGGTCGTGCTGAACTCGCCGACGTCTGCGACCACGACGGCTTGTGTTTGAGTCTTGTCCGCTGGTTTCATATTATCATTCTTTCTTCACCTCTGACAGATAGGACTCACAGAAATAAGATAGCCATAAGGTCACATCTGATTAAAAAAATGTATAGGGGCATTTAGAAAAAAATGCCACATGTCTGCTTCGGGATCAATTGGACCAGTTTTGGATGGCAATACAAGTTTTGAGACTTTGGCATCCCATTTTACAAGAAGTAAAACTAATTTGCACATCCTTTACAAATTGTGGGACTACAGATGTACATAGCTTAAAATTATTGTGATCCCATCATGGTTTCGCCGACACTACCACTAGTAAGACACTTGCGCATATTTAAAACGGTTCATCCCACACGACTTTTGGTGATTTTTTTTAGACATGTCCGTAGGACACCTGGTTCAAAAATTATTTGCATTTATAGGGGTGTTTGTACGTGCGTGTTTGTGAGCGTCTGCGTTAACAAGAATGCTTGAAAATGGACAAAACAAATAGAGTAACCCTCCCATCACCATCCGTGCGAGGCTGCAAGCCTGCAATTGACTGCTTTGTACTAGTGAGCTAGTAAAAAATTCAAGGATGCCCATAACCAGATTATAGTCGTGTTCCCATGAAACATTGTCCTATCTGTTTGAATGTTGTTTCCATGAATTAGAATTGGTGCCCACTGTGCCCACTACCCTAAAAGAGACTATGTCCTGATGCCACTCATTCCAAAATAATTGTCCAAACTAGCCTTTGTATGTTGGTTTCTGAGACCGTGCAAGCAAGGAAAATTCTTTGCTCGGGGCGTGAGAATGTTCGTCTATGTAATGGTAGGTTGCATCGTGCTCTCTTTCAATCCAAGTGAATATTTAGTTGATGGTGGTAGCATAGTTATAGGTGCGAAAAATGAAGTACAAGCAAGTGGGTGAGACATTACATCCAGTCTTTGAGAAGAAATACTACAAGCTATTCACGCTAGCCTGCATATCGGCTGTTATAAAATGCCATGGCCATTTCTCTACCTTTGTTAAACAAAATAAAGCAGTACGCACCTTTTCCATGTAGGGATCATGGGGTTTAACCTATTTTAAAAATAAAAATCTTTCCAGGCTTATGTACATTCTTCATATTTTTTTTAAAGAAAGGTAAAAGAAAAAAGTTGCGTATATCCACCAGGCTGCCCACGCGCTTTTCTATTGTTTCCTATCGATCATCCCCACCCCCACCCCCTTGCTTCTCTTTTTCACTTCCCCCCCCCCCCCCCCCCCCCACCACGGAGGCCCAGGCCAACAGTGGTGAGGGGGCGAGAGACGACCGGCGGTCGGGGGAGGGGTCAATCTACTTTGGTTTTTTTAACCTTTCTATCAATGTATTAGCACCCTATGAGGTGCCCAACATGATTATGGTTATCTTTGTAACCCCGTTGTGGTGAATCTCTTTTCTATGAGTTGAATCCTCTTTTGTGTGGGATGTATAAGCATATGCATATTATGTACCCCTTCTTGTGTACTTGTTTTGACCCAACTTGTATGAGAGAAGATTTGTGGGGAACGTGTGCATTAGAGGAAGTGACATGGGGGTAGTGATTGAATAGTGATACAAAATTCAAGATCTACTTTGGTTTTTTACCTTTCTTTTGTTGCCTCACTAGAGATTAAGTGGATACATGTGATATAGTTTCATCTAGTGAAAATCTAGGTGGTCTTGTTAAATCAAGATAGTATATTTGATATCCAAACATTATGTCAAAGTTCTTAAGAGTACACTCTATTATTTCTTAATTCTAGATTGCTTGGAGTTTTCCCTTTCTGGTGGAATATAAGAGAGATGTGTTGCATCATCTTTATGTTAGGAAGTAATACCCATACAAATGCTTATTTCACAATATGAGATTCCACCAACATAATAAAACTTAATGAGTTGTTAGTGTTCATTATTACACCTTTATGAGAGAGTAATCAAGTAAAATCATGAACCCCAGTCTAATTTTGTTCATAAGAAACACCAAACCATCACCTATCAACCTTTATATTTTCGATACTTCTTAATTTAGAAAATCCAAAAATATATTTACATAGCAAATCCAATCCAAAACCCAAAAGGACCTTTACTTTGTTGTTTTATTTTATTTCCTAGTATAGATTGTTTTGCTTTTATTTATTTAGTATATTTTTCATTTTACTTATACGAAATCTTGTGCTTGACAACCACATGGTGGAGTTGCGGACACAAGGCAATTTATTTGGTTTTATAGGTTGCTTGAAGAGGAGAGGGTATGTAATTATTCATCAATTTCCCGAGAGTTCGATGTAACCCTCAAGTCACCCTTGTGGGATAAAGACTCTTGCTACAACACTCTACACTTTGAGTCACAACGAGTTAGTCATACGGAGTTGTTTCCATCACCAGGACATCTACAAGGTCAAGTTTATGGTTGCCTAACATTCTCCATCTTTCGGAGGTGACTATATATTTAATTTTTATGTATGAGCGACACCTCCAAACCAAGAACAAAATTGATTCAGAATAGCAGCTAAGTCCATAATCATGATTTATACATTGTATAACTATGCATAAGAAAGAAATCACCAACTTGTCTGCAGTCAAGTTCGCCAAGAATATTTATAGCCGTTCGTTATAGATTCATAAACAGTGGCAAGCTGAAAACTATAAGTTATTCCTAAATGAAGTTGCAACAATATAATATAAATCATAAACAAGTTAAAAATGTAATATATTCAAAAGGATATCCATTACAACCAGTCTCTACAAAAACATAATGACTAGAGCAAATCTAAACATGAAGGATGCAAACAAAAGAAGAAGAAAACAAAACAAAACACTGAAACAATCAAGGACTCGCAGCAGGAATAGCTCCACTGGTGATGAGACCTCTACGATGAAAAGGCTTCTCCAAAATGATGCTGATATAAAGATAACGGTGCACAAACATCGTACGCGTCCAGTCCAACAAGCATGTCAAATTCTCGGTTTTCATGCTAGAGAAGGTCTAATCGCCAGCGAATGCCTTCAACAAGGAAATTACTAGGGAGCCACCATTGTTAGGTACGACCAATTAATCTTAGACTTAGAGATTCCACCGCCGGAAGTTGAGACATGAAGCTCAAGGAGCACCACCAAGATCAAATTTTTCCATGTACCACCCCACTTGTCGAGAATAGTGCTTCCAAACGCTGATCGTCTAACACACATACTTTTTCCGATATAGTACGACTACTGTCAGGGATCTTATTGACTCGACACAAGCATGCAAGATGGAATCTCCAACCCTAAATCCTATCTAGTCTTCTTCATGATTGCCATGATCCCCGACCAACACCGTGAAAATCACGTCAATGGAGATTCCATGGCGGATACATGGTTGATGGAGACAACCACGATGTCGAGCCACACTCCCATGAAGGTTACCGTGACTAGTGTGAGTTGTCGCCAAGCTCTCCGTGTCTAAGCCGCTTGCTAGCAGTACCCAACCACTACTATGTCGGTGGTGGCGTATGGCTGCACCAACTAGGCATGCACACAACCTTTAAAGCATTTGTGCTAGGATATTTTTCTTTTGGTTAAACAACAAGGCTTAGGACAAATTTCATGAGTACCAGGAAATTCTGGTCTTCAAGCATGTTTTTTCAAAATGGAGAGTGCGACCCTCGTCCTCTGCATCAAAGAGATGCATCCGACATTTATTTAGATTGTATTCAACAAAAGGCTGGCAAGAGTATGCATAAAACAACTCGAAGCCGCCACGCAACACCTACAAACCCGACAATGGGGAAAGATCACGCCATTAGGGCCTTATGCCCTAAAAGTACAAATCACACCCTACCATCTATGTACCGTGGCATCATCGAGTCACTCTATGGTGAACCGGAGCATACATCTATTCCAGCGGACCCTCAGCCAACACCTCATGCACACGTGTTAGAAGCGTCACCACCATCAAACCACTGAGTAATTTTTAGGTTAGAGATCCCCATAAACCTTTCCCCGCCGACAGTCGATGCCATCACGTATCCAGACGACACCTCCACCCTATGCGAGGCCATAATGCACGTCCATTGACGCGACCCCATGATGCCACGCCGCCAATACAATCCATCATCATCGCGGTAGATGAAACATCACTCCACCTCTTGCCTTCCCCATCCAGTACATGCTTAAAAAACAATGCCCTTTGGAACCAGATCTAGGATTTCCCACAGAGCAGTCGAAGCGAGGAGACGTATGCCACAATGACAATGCCTTCAACAAGGTAACACCAATGACATCACCATCGCCTGACATGGCCGAAGCTAGCTCTGTTTTTACCGCTAGCATCATTTCCCCATTTTTGTTGCTAGTTCGAACACCAGAACACCGACCGCCCAGCAGAGCCTTCGTCTGGATCCCCACCGAGCCACGCAGAGAAACACCGTTGCTTCTTAGGCCATCTGAGGATCCGCCACCGCAGCACATCCATAGATCATCCATCACAACCTCACCCAACCACCCCGATATGCGCACGCACAACCTAAGAACTCCGAAGCGACTCCGATTTGAGAGAAAGATGCGATGTAGCAGATTTCGCTACCGACGGCTGCCTCCGATGTTTTCCCCATCAATGTATGCTGGCGACAGCGAAGAGGAGATGGGGGTTGAAGTTGGGGCGGTGGCTCTGACATTAAACCTAAATTGGCACCCAAGAGGATTTAAACTCAGATGTTGGGTTTGTGTATCCACTCACCTAACCAGCTGAGATAGGGTCACTTCATTACGAATTAGTGATACGTCTCCGACGTATCGATAATTTCTTATGTTCCATGCCACATTATTGATGATATCTACATGTTTTATGCATACTTTATGTCATATTTATGCATTTTCTAGAACTAACCTATTAACAAGATGCCGAAGAGCCAGTTGCTGTTTTCTGCTGTTTTTGGTTTCAGAAATCCTAGTAAGGAAATATTCTCGGAATTGGACGAAATCAACGCCCAGGGGCCTATTTTCACACGAAGCTTCCAGAAGACCGGAGAGTCAACGAAGTGGTGGCCAGGAGGTAGGGCGGCGCGGCCCCACCCTTGGCCGCGCCGACCTGTCTCCTGGGCCCTTCGTGACGCCCCTGACCTGCCCTTCCGCCTACAAATAGCCTTCGTCGCGAAACCTCCAGTACCGAGAGCCACGATACGGAAAACCTTCCAGAGACGCCGCCGCCGCCAATCCCATCTCGGGGGATTCAGGAGATCGCCTCCGGCACCCTGCCGGAGAGGGGAATCATCTCCCGGAGGACTCTACGCCACCATGGTCGCCTCCGGAGTGATGTGTGAGTAGTCTACCCCTGGACTATGGGTCCATAGCAGTAGCTAGATGGTTGTCTTCTCCTCATTGTGCTTCATTGTCGGGTCTTGTGAGCTGCCGAACATGATCAAGATCATCTATCTATAATGCTATATGTTGTGTTTGTTGGGATCCGATGAATAGAGAATACTATGTTATGTTGATTATCAATTTATATCTATGTGTTGTTGATACGTCTCCGACGTATCGATAATTTCTTGTGTTCCATGCCACATTATTGATGATATCTACATGTTTTATGCACACTTTATGTCATATTCGTGCATTTTCTGGAACTAACCTATTAACAAGATGCCGAAGTGCCGATTCTTTGTTTTCTGCTGTTTTTGGTTTCAGAAATCCTAGTAACGAAATATTCTCGGAATTGGACGAAATCAACGCCCAGGGTCCTATTTTGCCACGAAGCTTCCAGAAGACCGAAGAGGAGACGAAGTGGGGCCACGAGGCGCCCAAACCCTAGGGCGGCGCGGCCTGCCCCTTGGCCGCGCCGACCTGTGGTGTGGGGCCCTCGTGTGGCCCCCTGACCTGCCCTTCCGCCTACTTAAAGCCTCCGTCGCGAAACCCCCAGTACCGAGAGCCACGATACGGAAAACCTTCCAGAGACGCCGCCGCCGCCAATCCCATCTCGGGGGATTTAGGAGATCGCCTCCGGCACCCTGCCGGAGAGGGGATTCATCTCCCGGAGGACTCTACGCCGCCATGGTCGCCTCCGGAGTGATGTGTGAGTAGTCTACCCCTGGACTATGGGTCCATAGCAGTAGCTAGATGGTTGTCTTCTCCCCATTGTGCTTAATTGTTGGATCTTGTGAGCTGCCTAACATGATCAAGATCATCTATCTGTAATTCTATGTGTTGCGTTTGTTGGGATCCGATGAATAGAGAATACTTGTTATGTTGATTATCAAAGTTATGTCTATGTGTTGTTTATGATCTTGCATGCTCTCCGTTACTAGTAGATGCTCTGGCCAAGTAGATGCTTGTAACTCCAAGAGGGAGTATTTATGCTCGATAGTGGGTTCATGTCTCCGTGAATCTGGGGAAGTGACAGAAATCTCTAAGATTATGGATGTGCTGTTGCCACTAGGGATAAAACATTGGTGCTATGTTCAAGGACGTAGTTACTGATTACATTACGCGCAATACTTAATGCAATTGTCTGTTGTTAGCAACTTAATACTGGAGGGGGTTCGGATGATAACCTGAAGGTGGACTTTTTAGGCATAGATGCATGCTGGATAGCGGTCTATGTACTTTGTCGTAATGTCCAATTAAATCTCACAATACTCATCATAATATGTATGTGCATGGTCATGCCCTCTTTATTTGTCAATTGCCCAACTGTAATTTGTTCACCCAACATGCTGTTTATCTTATGGGAGAGACACCTCTAGTGAACTGTGGACCCCGGTCCAATTCTCTATACTGAAATACAATCTCTTGCAATCTTGTTCTACTGTTTTTCTGCAAACAATCATCATCCACACTATACATCTAATCCTTTGTTACAGCAAGCCGGTGAGATTGACAACCTCGCTGTTTCGTTGGGGCAAAGTACTTTGGTTGTGTTGTGCAGGTTCCATGTTGGCGCCGGAATCTCTGGTGTTGCGCCGCACTACATCCCGCCGCCATCAACCTTCAACGTGCTTCTTGGCTCCTACTGGTTCGATAAACCTTGGTTTCATACTGAGGGAAAACTTGCCGCTGTACGCATCACACCTTCCTCTTGGGGTTCCCAACGGACGCGTGCTGTACGCGTATCAAGCTCTTTTTCTGGCGCCGTTGTTGGGGAGATCAAGACACGCTGCAAGGGGAGTCTCCACTTCCCAATCTCTTTACTTTGTTTTTGTCTTGCTTAGTTTTATTTACTACTTTGTTTACTGCACTAAATCAAAACACAAAAAAATTAGTTGCTAGTTTTACTTTATTTGCTATCTTGTTTGCTATATCAAAAACACAAAAAAATTAGTTACTTGTCTTACTTTACTTAATATCATGCATGTTTTTATTTCACTAGTTAAGCATAATGGAAAACAACAAAAATATGAGAGATCTTTATGAACTTTATCTTGAATTAGGACATGATGTGTTTGAAGAGAGAATTAAAAAACCCATGGAACTTTATATGCATGCTAATGGGAATGCTATTACTATGAATGCTTTGAACACCATTGTTGCTAATGCTATGGAAAATTCTAAGCTTGGGGAAGCTGGCTTTGATGAGCATGATCTTTTTAGTCCCCCAAGCGTTGAGGAGAAAATTTTCTTTTATGATTACAATATGCCTCCTATATATGATGATAGCCACTTTGTTGAATTTGCTCCCACTACAACTAATAAAATTGATTATGCTTATGTGGAGAGTAATAATTTTATGCATGAGACTCATGATAAGAATGCTTTATGTGATAGTTATATTGTTGAGTTTGCTCATGATGCTACTGAAAGTTATTATGAGAGAGAAAAATATGGTTGTAGAAATTTTCATGTTACTAAAACACCTCTCTATGTGCTGAAATTTTTGAAGCTACACTTGTTTTATCTTTCTACGCTTGTTGCATTATGCTTCTTGAACTTGTTTATTTACAAGATTCCTCTTCATAGGAAGCATGTTAGACTTAAATGTGTTTTGAATTTGCCTCTTGATGCTCTCTTTTGCTTCAAATACTATTTCTTGCGAGTGCATCATCAAAACTGCTGAGCCCATCTTAATGGCTATAAAGAAAGAACTTCTTGGGAGATAACCCATGTGTTATTTTACTACAGTACTTTGTTTTTATTTTGTGTCTTGGAAGTTGTTTACTACTTTAGCAACCTCTCCTTATCTTAGTTTAGTGTTTTGTTGTGCCAAGTAAAGTCGTTGATAGAAAAGTTAATACTAGATTTGGATTACTGCGCAGAAACAGATTTCTTTGCTGTCACGAATCTGGGTTGTTTTCTCTGTAGGTAACTCAGAAAATTATGCCAATTTACGTGAGTGATCCTCGGATATGTACGCAACTTTCATTCAATTTGAGCATTTTCATTTGAGCAAGTCTGGTGCCTCGATAAAATTCGTCAATACGAACTGTTCTGTTTTGACAGATTCTGCCTTTTATTTCGCATTGCCTCTTTTGCTATGTTGGATGAATTTCTTTGATCCATTAATGTCCAGTAGCTTTATGCAATGTCCAGAAGTGTTAAGAATGATTGTGTCACCTCTGAACATGTTAATTTTTATTGTCCACTAACCCTCTAATGAGTTGTTCTAAGTTTGGTGTGGAGGAAGTTTTCAAGGATCAAGAGAGGAGTATGATGCAACATGATCAAGGAGAGTTAAAGCTCTAAGCTTGGGGATGCCCCGGTGGTTCACCCCTGCATATATCAAGAAGACTCAAGCGTCTAAGCTTGGGGATGCCCAAGGCATCCCCTTCTTCATCGACAACATTATCAGGTTCCTCCCCTGAAACTATATTTTTATTCCATCACATCTTATGTGCTTTGCTTGGAGCGTCGGTTTGTTTTTGTTTTTGTTTTGTTTGAATAAAATGGATCCTAGCATTCATTGTATGGGAGAGAGACACGCTCCGCTGTAGCATATGGACAAGTATGTCCTTAGGCTTTACTCATAGTATTCATGGCGAAGTTTCTTCTTCGTTAAATTGTTATATGGTTGGAATTGGAAAATGATACATGTAGTAAATTGCTATAATGTCTTGGATAATGTGATACTTGGCAATTGTTGTGCTCATGTTTAAGCTCTTGCATCATATGCTTTGCACCCATTAATGAAGAAATACATAGAGCATGCTAAAATTTGGTTTGCATATTTGGTCTCTCTAAGGTCTAGATAATTTCTAGTATTGAGTTTGAACAACAAGGAAGACGGTGTAGAGTCTTATAATGTTTTCACTATGTCTTTTATGTGAGTTTTGCTGCACCGGTTCATCCTTGTGTTTGTTTCAAATAGCCTTGCTAGCCTAAACCTTGTATCGAGAGGGATTACTTCTCATGCATCCAAAATCCTTGAGCCAACCACTATGCCATTTGTGTCCACCATACCTACCTACTACATGGTATTTCTACGCCATTCCAAAGTAAATTGCTTGAGTGCTACCTTTAAAATTCCATCATTCACCTTTGCAATATATAGCTCATGGGACAAATAGCTTAAAAACTATTGTGGTATTGAATATGTACTTATGCACTTTATCTCTTATTAAGTTGCTTGTTGTGCGATAACCATGTTCACTGGGGACGCCATCAACTACTCTTTGTTGAATTTCATGTGAGTTGCTATGCATGTTCGTCTTGTCTGAAGTAAGAGAGATCTACCACCTTATGGTTAAGCATGCATATTGTTAGAGAAGAACATTGGGCCGCTAACTAAAGCCATGATCCATGGTGGAAGTTTCAGTTTTGGACATATATCCTCAATCTCATATGAGAAAATTAATTGTTGCCACATGCTTATGCATAAAAGAGGAGTCCATTATCTGTTGTCTATGTTGTCCCGGTATGGATGTCTAAGTTGAGAATAATCAATAGCGAGAAATCCAATGCGAGCTTTCTCCTTAGACCTTTGTACAGGCGGCATAGAGGTACCCCTTTGTGACACTTGGTCAAAACATGTGCATTGCGATGATCCGGTAGTCCAAGCTAATTAGAACAAGGTGCGGGCACTATTAGTATACTATGCATGAGGCTTGCAACTTGTAAGATATAATTTACATGATACATATGCTTTATTACTACCGTTGACAAAATTGTTTCATGTTTTCAAAATAAAAGCTCTAGCACAAATATAGCAATCGATGCTTTTCCTCTTTGGAGGACCATTCTTTTACTTTCATTGTTGAGTCAGTTCACCTATTTCTCTCCACCTCAAGAAGCAAACACTTGTGTGAACTGTGCATTGATTCCTACATACTTGCATATTGCACTTATTATATTACTCTATGATGACAATATCCATGAGATATACATGTTACAAATTGAAAGCAACCACTGAAACTTAATCTTCCTTTGTGTTGCTTCAATGCCTTTACTTTGAATTATTGCTTTATGAGTTAACTCTTATGCAAGACTTATTGATGCTTGTCTTGAAGTACTGTTCATGAAAAGTCTTTGCTATATGATTCACTTGTTTACTCATGTCATATACATTGTTTTGATCGCTGCATTCACTACATATGCTTTACAAATAGTATGATCAAGGTTATGATGGCATGTCACTCCAGAAATTATCTTTGTTATCGTTTTACCTGCTCGGGACGAGCAGAACTAAGCTTGGGGATGCTGATACGTCTCCGACGTATCGATAATTTCTTGTGTTCCATGCCACATTATTGATGATATCTACATGTTTTATGCACAATTTATGTCATATTCGTGCATTTTCTGCAACTAACCTATTAACAAGATGCCGAAGTGCCAGTTGCTGTTTTCTGCTGTTTTTGGTTTCAGAAATCCTAGTAACGAAATATTCTCGGAATTGGACGAAATCAACGCCCAGGGCCCTATTTTGCCACGAAGCTTCCAGAAGACCGAAGAGGAGACGAAGTGGGGCCACGAGGCGCCCAAACCCTAGGGCGGTGCGGCCTGCCCCTTGGCCGCGCCGACTTGTGGTGTGGGGCCCTCGTGTGGCCCCCTGACCTGCCCTTCCGCCTACTTAAAGCCTCCGTCGCGAAACCCCCAGTACCGAGAGCCACGATACGGAAAACCTTCCAGAGACGCCGCCGCCGCCAATCCCATCTCGGGGGATTCAGGAGATCGCCTCCGGCACCCTGCCGGAGAGGGGATTCATCTCCCGGAGGACTCTACGCCGCCATGGTCGCCTCCGGAGTGATGTGTGAGTAGTCTACCCCTGGACTATGGGTCCATAGCAGTAGCTAGATGGTTGTCTTCTCCCCATTGTGCTTAATTGTTGGATCTTGTGAGCTGCCTAACATGATCAAGATCATCTATCTATAATTCTATGTGTTGCGTTTGTTGGGATCCGATGAATAGAGAATACTTGTTATGTTGATTATCAAAGTTATGTCTATGTGTTGTTTATGATCTTGCATGCTCTCCGTTACTAGTAGATGCTCTGGCCAAGTAGATGCTTGTAACTCCAAGAGGGAGTATTTATGCTCGATAGTGGGTTCATGTCTCCGTGAATGCAGGGAAGTGACAATCTCTAAGATTATGGATGTCTTGTTGCCACTAGGGATAAAACATTGGTGCTATGTTCAAGGACGTAGTTACTGATTACATTACGCGCAATACTTAATGCAATTGTCTGTTGTTAGCAACTTAATGCGGAGGTTCGGATGATAACCTGAAGGTGGACTTTTTAGGCATAGATGCATGCTGGATAGCGGTCTATGTACTTTGTCGTAATGCCCAATTAAATCTCACAATACTCATCATAATATGTATGTGCATGGTCATGCCCTCTTTATTTGTCAATTGCCCAACTGTAATTTGTTCACCCAACATGCTGTTTATCTTATGGGAGAGACACCTCTAGTGAACTGTGGACCCCGGTCCAATTCTCTATCTTGAAATACAATCTCTTGCAATCTTGTTCTACTGTTTTTCTGCAAACAATCATCATCCACACTATACATCTAATCCTTTGTTACAGCAAGCCGGTGAGATTGACAACCTCGCTGTTTCGTTGGGGCAAAGTACTTTGGTTGTGTTGTGCAGGTTCCACGTTGGCGCCGGAATCTCTGGTGTTGCGCCGCACTACATCCCGTCGCCATCAACCTTCAACGTGCTTCTTGGCTCCTACTGGTTCGATAAACCTTGGTTTCATACTGAGGGAAAACTTGCCGCTGTACGCATCACACCTTCCTCTTGGGGTTCCCAACGGACGCGTGCTGTACGCGTATCAGTTGTTTATGATCTTGCATGCTCTCCGTTATTAGTAGAGGCTCTGGCCAAGTTTTTGCTAGTAACTCCAAGAGGGGGTATTTATGCTCGATAGTGGGTTCATGTCTCCGTGAATCTGGGGGAGTGACAGAAACCTCTAAGGTTATGGATGTGCTGTTGCCACTAGGGATAAAACATTGATGCTATGTCCGAGGATGTAGTTATTGATTACATTACGCGCAATACTTAATGCAATTGTCTGTTGTTAGCAACTTAATACTGGAAGGGGTTCGGATGATAACCTGAAGGTGGACTTTTTAGGCATAGATGCATGCTGGATAGCGGTCTATGTACTTTGTCGTAATGCCCAATTAAATCTCACTATACTCATCATAATATGTATGTGCATGGTCATGCCCTCTCTATTTGTCAATTGCCCAACTGTAATTTGTTCACCCAACATGCTATTTATCTTATGGGAGAGACACCACTAGTGAACTGTGGACCCCGGTCCAATTCTCTATACTGAAATACAATCTACTGCAATACTTGTTCTACTGTTTTCTGCAAACAATCATCTTCCACACTATACATCTAATCCTTTGTTACAGCAAGCCGGTGAGATTGACAACCTCGCTGTTTCATTGGGGCAAAGTACTTGGTTTGTGTTGTGCAGGTTCCACGTTGGCGCCGGAATCCCTGGTGTTGCGCCGCACTACATCTCGCCGCCATCAACCTTTACGTGCTTCTTGACTCCTACTGGTTCGATAAACCTTGGTTTCTTACTGAGGGAAACTTGCCACTGTGCGCATCACACCTTCCTCTTGGGGTTCCCAACGGACGCGTGTCGAACGGAAAGACAATACGTCAACCACGCGCATCAAGCAAATTTCTGGCGCCGTTGCCGGGGAGATCAAGACACGCTGCAAGGGGAGTCTCCACATCCCAATCTCTTTACTTTGTTGTTGTCTTGCTTTACTTTATTTACTACTTTGTTTGCTGCACTAAATCAAAATACAAAAAAAATAGTTGCTAGTTTTACTTTATTTGCTATCTTGTTTGCTATATCAAAAACACAAAAAAATTTAGTTACTTGCATTTACTTTATCTAGTTTGCTTTATTTACTACTGCTAAAATGGGTACTCCTGAAAATACTAAGTTGTGTGACTTCACAACCACAAATAATAATGATTTCTTATGCACACCTATTGCTCCACCTGCTACTACAGCAGAATTGTTTGAAATTAAACCTGCTTTACTGAATCTTGTTATGCGAGAGCAATTTTCTGGTGTTAGTTCTGATGATGCTGCTGCCCATCTCAATAATTTTGTTGAACTTTGTGAAATGCAAAAGTACAAAGATGTAGATGGTGAAATTATAAAATTAAAATTGTTCCCTTTCTCATTAAGAGGAAGAGCTAAAGATTGGTTGCTATCTCTGCCTAAGAATAGTATTGATTCATGGACTAAATGCAAGGATGCTTTTATTGGTAGATATTATCCCCCTGCTAAAATTATATCTTTGAGGAGTAGCATAATGAATTTTAAACAATTGGATGCACAAGCATGGGAAAGAATGAAATCTCTGGTTAAAAATTGCCCAACCCATGGACTGACTACTTGGATGATCATCCAAACCTTTTATGCAGGACTGAATTTTTCTTCGCGGAACCTATTGGATTCAGCTGCTGGAGGTACCTTTATGTCCATCACTCTTGGTGAAGCAACAAAGCTTCTTGATAATATGATGATCAATTACTCTGAATGGCACACGGAAAGAGCTCCACAAGGTAAGAAGGTAAATTATGTCGAAGAAACCTCTTCCTTGAGTGATAAGATTGATGCTATTATGTCTATGCTTGTGAATGGTAGGCCTAATGTTGATCCTAATAATGTTCCGTTAGCGTCATTGGGTGCTCAAAAAGAATATGTTGATGTGAATTTCATTAAAAATAACAATTATAATAATTCTAGGCCATATCCTGCTAATGGTAACTCTTATGGTAGATACGCTTCACCTAATGAGGAAAAGATGTTAGAAATTGAAAGATCCACCAAGAACTTTATGCAATCACAATATGAGCAAAATAAATTGTTTACTAAAACTATGAATGAGCAATCTACCTTGTTGAAGAATATAGGAAATCAACTTGAAAATCTGAATATGGAGATCTCTGGGTTGCAAACTAAACTTGCTAATGCTGAAAACCGAATCTCATACATGTCTGCGTCACAATCTTCTTTAATTAATAAAATGGCTGCTAAACCTGAGGATATAGATAATAAAATTATTACTACAGCAAATGCCATCCAAGTTAGAATTAATGAGAATATAAGATTGATGGCCGAATTGCGTGCTAGGTGGGAAAGAGAAGAAAATGAAAAAGAAGATAATATAGCTAAAGTTTGGACTATTACCACCAGTAGCAATGCTAATGCTCCACATGTTGCTGCACCTCCTACTAATAATAATAAAAGAATTGGTGTTAGTAATTTTTCCACTTCTAATGCAAAGCGCGAAAAACTGCCTGAAACTGCTAAAACTATTTGAAATCGCTGTGATAAAACTGCTGAAATTTTTTCCAACATTGGGGATGATGATCCCATTGCTTTAGATTATAATGGTTTGAATTTTGATGATTGCCACATCTCTGAAGTTATAAAGTTCTTACAAAAACTTGCTAAAAGTCCTAATGCTAGTGCTATAAATTTGGCTTTCACGAAACATATTACAAATGCTCTCATAAAAGCTAGAGAAGAGAAATTAGAACGCGAAGCTTCTATTCCTAGGAAGCTAGAGGATGGTTGGGAGTCCATCATTAAGATGAAGGTCAATGACTTTGATTGTAATGCTTTATGTGATCTTGGCGCAAGTATTTCTGTTATGCCTAAGAAAATTTATAATATGCTTGACTTGCCACCGCTGAAAAATTGTTATTTGGATGTTAATCTTGCCGATCATTCTACAAAGAAACCTTTGGGGAAAGTTGATAATGTTCGCATTACCGTTAACAATAACCTTGTCCCCGTTGATTTTGTTGTCTTGGATATTGAATGCAATGCATCTTGTCCCATTATATTGGGAAGACCTTTTCTTCGAACTGTTGGTGCTATCATTGATATGAAGGAAGGTAATATAAAATATCAATTTCCACTCAAGAAAGGTATGGAACACTTCCCTAGAAAGAGAATGAAGTTACCTTTTGATTCTATTATTAGAACAAATTATGATGTTGACACTTCGTCTCTTGATAATACTTGATATACACTTTCTGCGCCTAGCTGAAAGGCGTTAAAGAAAAGCGCTTATGGGAGACAACCCATGTTTTTACTACAGTATTTTATTTTATATTTGAGTCTTGGAAGTTGTTTACTACTGTAGCAACCTCTCCTTATCTTAGTTTAGTGTTTTGTTGTGCCAAGTAAAGTCGTTGATAGTAAGGTTCATAGTAGATTTGGATTACTGCGCAGAAACAGATTTCTTTGCTGTCACGAATCTAGGCCTAATTCTCTGTAGGTAACTCAGAAAATTAAGCTAATTTACGTGAGTGATCCTCAAATATGTACTCAACTTTCATTCAATTTGAGAATTTTCATTTGAGCAAGTCTGGTGCCTCAATAAAATTCGTTATTACGAACTGTTCTGTTTTGACAGATTCTGCCTTTTATTTCGCATTGCCTGTTTTGATATGTTCGATGGATATTTCGATTCCATTGAATTTCAGTAGCTTTGTGCAATGTCCAGAAGTGTTAAGAATGATCATGTCACCTCTGAACATGTATATTTTGATTGTGCACTAACCCTCTAATGAGTTGTTTTGAGTTTGGTGTGGAGGAAGTTTTCAAGGATCAAGAGAGGGAGATGATACAACATGATCAAGGAGAGTGAAAGCTCTAAGCTTGGGGATGCCACGGTGGTTCACCCCTGCATATATCAAGAAGACTCAAGCGTCTAAGCTTGGGGATGCCCAAGGCATCCCCTTCTTCATCGACAACATTATCAGGTTCCTCCCCTGAAACTATATTTTTTATCTTATGTGCTTTGCTTGGAGCGTCGGTTTGTTTTTGTTTTTGTTTTGTTTGAATAAAATGGATCCTAGCATTCTTTGTGTGGGAGAGAGACACGCTCCGCTGTAGCATATGGACAAGTATGTCCTTAGGCTTTACTCATAGTATTCATGGCGAAGTTTCTTCTTCGTTAAATTGTTATATGGTTGGAATTGGAAAATGCTACATGTAGTAATTGCTATAATATCTTGGATAATGTGATACTTGGAAATTGTTGTGCTCATGTTTAAGCTCTTGCATCATATACTTTGCACTTACTAATGAAGAAATACATAGAGCATGCTAAAATTTGGTTTGCATATTTGGTCTCTCTAAGGTCTAGATAATTTCTAGTATTGAATTTGAACAACAAGGAAGACGGTGTAGAGTCTTATAATATTTACAATATGTCATTTATGTGAGTTTTGCTGCACCGCTTCATCCTTGTGTTTGTTTCAAATAGCCTTGCTAGCCTAAACCTTGTATCGAGAGGGAATACTTCTCATGCATCCAAAATACTTGAGCCAACCACTATGCCATTTGTGTCCACCATACCTACCTACTACATGGTATTTCTCCGCCATTCCAAAGTAAATTGCTTGAGTGCTACCTTTAAATTTCTATCCTCTACCTTTACAATATATAGCTCATGGGACAAATAGCTTAAAAACTATTGTGGTATTGAATATGTACTTATGCACTTTATCTCTTATTAAGTTGCTTGTTGTGCGATAACCATGTTCCTGGGGACGCCATCAACTACTCTTTGTTGAATATCATGTGAGTTGCTATGCATGTCCGTCTTGTCTGAAGTAAGGGAGATTTATCACCTAATGGTTAGAGTATGCATATTGTTAGAGAAGAACATTGGGCCGCTAAGTAAAGCCATGATCCATGGTGGAAGTTTCAGTTTTGGACATATATCCTCAATCTCATATGAGAAAATTAATTGTTGCTACATGATTATGCATAAAAGAGGAGTCCATTATCTGTTGTCTATGTTGTCCCGGTATGGATGTCTAAGTTGAGAATAATCAATAGCGAGAAATCCAATGCGAGCTTTCTCCTTAGACCTTTGTACAGGCGGCATAGAGGTACCCCTTTGTGACACTTGGTTAAAACATGTGCATTGCGATAATCCCGGTAATCCAAGCTAATCAGGACAATGTGCGGGCACTATTAGTATACTATGCATGAGGCTTGCAACTTGTGAGATATAATCTACATAACACATATGCTTTATTACTACCGTTGACAAAATTGTTTCTTGTTTTCAAAATCAAAGCTCTAGCACAAATATAGCAATCGATGCTTTCCTCTTTGAAGGACCATTCTTTTACTTTTATTGTTGAGTCAGTTCACCTATTTCTCTCCACCTCAAGAAACAAACACTTGTGTGAACTGTGCATTGATTCCTACATACTTGCATATTGCACTTGTTATACTACTTTACATTGACAATATCCATGAGATATACATGTTATAAGTTGAAAGCAACCGCTGAAACTTCATCTTCCTTTGTGTTGCTTCAATATCTTTACTTTGAATTATTGCTTTATGAGTTAACTCTTATGCAAGACTTATTGATGCTTGTCTTGAAGTACTATTCATGAAAAGTCTTTGCTATATGATTCAGTTGTTTACTCATGTCATATACATTGTTTTGATCGCTGCATTCATTACATATGCTTACAATAGTATGATCAAGGTTATGATGGCATGTCACTCCAGAAATTATCTTTGTTTATCGTTTACCTGCTCGGGACGAGCAGAAACTAAGCTTGGGGATGCTGATACGTCTCCGACGTATCGATAATTTCTTATGTTCCATGCCACATTATTGATGATATCTACATGTTTTATGAATACTTTATGTCATATTTATGCATTTTCTGGAACTAACCTATTAACAAGATGCCGAAGAGCCAGTTGCTGTTTTCTGCTGTTTTTGGTTTCAGAAATCCTAGTAAGGAAATATTCTCGGAATTGGACGAAATCAACGCCCAGGGGCCTATTTTCACACGAAGCTTCCAGAAGACCGGAGAGTCAACGAAGTGGGGCCACGAGGTGGCCAGGAGGTAGGGCGGCGCGGCCCCACCCTTGGCCGCGCCGACCTGTCTCCTGGGCCCCTCGTGACGCCCCCTGACCTGCCCTTCCGCCTACAAATAGCCTTCGTCGCGAAACCCCCAGTACCGAGAGCCACGATACGGAAAACCTTCTAGAGACGCCGCCGCCGCCAATCCCATCTCGGGGGATTCAGGAGATCGCCTCCGGCACCCTGCCGGAGAGGGGAATCATCTCCCGGAGGACTCTACGCCACCATGGTCGCCTCCGGAGTGATGTGTGAGTAGTCTACCCCTGGACTACGGGTCCATAGCAGTAGCTAGATGGTTGTCTTCTCCTCATTGTGCTTCATTGTCGGGTCTTGTGAGCTGCCGAACATGATCAAGATCATCTATCTGTAATGCTATATGTTGTCTTTGTTGGGATCCGATGAATAGAGAATACTATGTTATGTTGATTATCAATTTATATCTATGTGTTGTTTATGATCTTGCATGCTCTCCGTTATTAGTAGAGGCTCTGGCCAAGTTTTTGCTAGTAGCTCCAAGAGGGGGTATTTATGCTCGATAGTGGGTTCATGTCTCCGTGAATCTGGGGGAGTGACAGAAACCTCTAAGGTTATGGATGTGCTGTTGCCACTAGGGATAAAACATTGATGCTATGTCCGAGGATGTAGTAATTGATTACATTACGCGCAATACTTAATGCAATTGTCTGTTGTTAGCAACTTAATGTTTGGAAGGGGTTCGGATGATAACCTGAAGGTGGACTTTTTAGGCATAGATGCATGCTGGATAGCGGTCTATGTACTTTGTCGTAATGCCCAATTAAATCTCACTATACTCATCATAATATGTATGTGCATGGTCATGCCCTCTCTATTTGTCAATTGCCCAACTGTAATTTGTTCACCCAACATGCTATTTATCTTATGGGAGAGACACCACTAGTGAACTGTGGACCCCGGTCCAATTCTCTATACTGAAATACAATCTACTGCAATACTTGTTCTACTGTTTTCTGCAAACAATCATCTTCCACACTATACATCTAATCCTTTGTTACAGCAAGCCGGTGAGATTGACAACCTCGCTGTTTCGTTGGGGCAAAGTACTTGGTTTGTGTTGTGTAGGTTCCACGTTGGCGCCGGAATCCCAGGTGTTGCGCCGCACTACATCTCGCCGCCATCAACCTTCACGTGCTTCTTGACTCCTACTGGTTCGATAAACCTTGGTTTCTTACTGAGGGAAACTTGCCGCTGTGCGCATCACACCTTCCTCTTGGGGTTCCCAACGGACGCGTGTCGAACGGAAAGACAATACGTCAACCACGCGCATCAATTAGTTACAACCAATATAAATCAATAAGACTTCAATTACTAGGTGACGCTGCTGCCAGTTTTTTTGAAGCCCCACTGCATATTTTTATTGGTTTTTTTGGTTTTTTTGGATTACAAAGGCGCAAGAAAACTGAAAAAATAGAGCTCGAGAAAGCTCAGAGAGGCTAACTAAAAAATCTAATAGAAGCAAAACACTAGAAACTAAATGAAGTTGTTGCACAATGATTGCATGCCAGCATAAGCCCTCCTAGAATCCTTGTGAATAAGTAAAGCCCTTTACTTATCAAATATGCTCCTTGCTCTGTACAAACTTGGGTCGACTCCCTTGAAAGTGAAGTCATTTTTTATTACCCCAATAGACCAACAGAATACAACAATGATATCCAAATAGAATGGTTGTTGAATTTCTTCCTTTAGGCCTTCAATGAATAGAATATCTGGAGCGTGGGCAAGGAGGGTCCAAGAAAGATATATATATCTCCAGCAAAGCAGGGAAAAAGGACATGTGAAAAATATATGGTTTCTAGACTCCATAAGATGTGAATTGCACATACAACGAGAATAGTCGGCCATGAAAAAATTCTTCCTCTAAAGGTTAGTAGTTAATATGTCCATAATAATGAGCCATTAAAAAACATTATCCTTGGATTGACAACAAGTTTTTGAAATCCATTTCAAAGCTGGCCAGACAACATGCTGACCTACTATCAATTTGTATGCAGCAGAAACCTTAAAAGTCATAGCGCTGCCAAAGGCTAGCCACTTATCTTGCCCCTCAGTCTCTTGTAATCCAACAAGGATTCCTTGCATCTCATGGAGTTGAGAAAATGCTTCAGCCAAAAGTGGCACATGGAAAGGACTATGGAGAAAGTCCAAATTAATAATTGAAGCAACAGAAACACGATCATCCTTAGAGAATGAAACTAGATGAGGAAACTTCTTGCTATGGGGATCCCGAAGACAAACATCATGCCACAAGAGAGTAGAGGTGCCAGAGGAAACTGATCATTGAGATAATGCTTTGGATGCAGATAGATATTGTAAGAAATCCCTCTGCCAAAATGAAACATCTCTTTAGTTGACAAGAGGCAGAGCAGGGGAATAGTATGGCTCCCAAACCAACTTCACCCAATGCAGACTAGCATGAATTATGAAGATGTTTCATCAAAAGACAGTTATTCTGCTTAACAGGGTTGATAATTCCAAGCCCACCTTGGTTTTTTGGGCGACATGCCATTTCCTAGGACGCAAGGGGAGAACATTTTTCCTCAATATCTCCCTCCCACAAAAGGCAGTGTCTCCAGTACTTGTCAAATTCCTTTAGGACCCAATGGTAAACTTTTTGAGTGCTTAAGTAAAATGTGGGCAAGGAGGACATCACATAATTAATAATTATAAGATTGAAACCATAATTGAGATATATGGAACAAGATGATAATATCCATTGAGCAGTAAGCAGAAGCGGCATGAAAATTTCCTTTCTTGGTTTGGTAGTACTCAAAAGAAGACCCAGGTAACTGAAACAAAGACTTCAGTGCTGGCAGTTTACAGTATCAAGAAGTAGTTGTAGATGATCAGCCTCCACATTGATAGAGATCAAGTTGGATTTCCCATAATTAACCTTCAGACAAGTGGCATCTCCAAAACTGTGAAGGATGGTCTTCAGGTGAATTAATTGATTCACATCAGCTGGCAAAATAATAAGGGTGTAATTTGCATGCTACATAATTGGGAAGTCTTGAGTGGAAGTCTAC
Source organism: Lolium perenne (assembly GCF_019359855.2). Taxonomy (NCBI): domain Eukaryota; kingdom Viridiplantae; phylum Streptophyta; class Magnoliopsida; order Poales; family Poaceae; genus Lolium; species Lolium perenne. The sequence goes on from NC_067247.2 coordinate 189,601,852, forward strand.
GGAAAAGGCCTTGTAAGATGACCTTGGGACATGGCTTCATTGACCAGGGTTTGAAGGAAATTAGCAGCTAAGACAAACAATGGAGGAAGTGGAGCATGGAACCAAGGACACCATTTAGCAAAATAGGAAGTTGCAGAAGCAAGGATCTGTTTAATCCAGGGGCTCCATTTAGATCCAAAACCCTTGGCATGGAGTACTTTCAATATAAAATCATGCTCCACTTTATCAAAAGCCTTCTCATAGTCCAACTTAAGGATGACCATTTCTTTTTTGGATTGATGACACTAATGAAGATATTCATAAGCCCAAGACAAACAGCCTTTGATAGTCATTGAATCAATGAAGCCATATTGGTTCTCATGAATGATCTGCATAATAACCTCCTCTATTGGCAAGCAACTTTGTAAGGAGTTTCAAGGTGTAACTCAATAAAACAATGGGTCTGAAATCATTTGTGGAAGGAGCATCATCTTTGTTTAGCACAAGGATAATGAAACACCCATTTATGGTTTCCAAACAAAGATAACCTTGGTGAAATCGGGTGCATAGCTCATAAAATTCCTTTTTGATAATTGCCCAATATTTCCTTAAGAACTCTGCTTTGAAACCATCAGGACGAGGAGATTTGTTGTTTGGAAATTCACTAATCACATCATCTATTTCCTCTGTTGATAAAGGTTCCTCAAGATAAGATAAATCAGCAGATCCAGCTAGTAGCCCAACCATATAGAAAGAAACTTGCATGCTTAGATTTACCAAGCATATTTTTGTAGAATTCTAGAAGGAGTGTGGCCTTGGATTCATCAGAACTAATTGTTAAAGAGGCAATATGATTTCTCTTCTTTTGGGTAGTGGCAATGGAATGGAAATTTTTGGAATTGGATTCACCTAAAGTGACCCATTTGACCTTTCCTCTTTACTTCCAGTAATCTAGTTGTTCCTTTACCAGCCTAGCAATATGAGCTATTGATGGCGTGACGGTGATGGAGTGTTGATTCCTCCCCGACGACGGCGCCAGCAAAGTAGCTGCTTGTGACGGTAAAGCACGCGTCCGTTGGGAACCCCAAGAGGAAGGTATGATGCGTACATCAGCGAGTTTTCCCTCAGTAAGAAACCAAGGTTATCGAACCAGTAGGAGATGAAGGCCACGTGAAGGTTGTTGGTGAAGAAGTGTAATACGGCGCAACACCAGGGATTCCGGCGCCAACGTGGAATCTGCACAACACAATCAAGATACTTTGCCCCAACTTAACAGTGATGTTGTCAATCTCACCGGCTTGCTGAAAACATAGGATTAAACGTATGGTATGGAGAATGATGTTTGCTTGCAAAGAACAACAGAGAACAATGATTGCAGTAGGTTGTATTTCAGATGTAAAAGAATGGACCGGGGTCCACAGTTCACTAGTGGTGTCTCTCCAATAAGATAAATAACATGTTGGGTGAACAAATTACAGTTGGGCAATTGACAAATACAGAGGGCATAACAATGCACATACATAACATGATGACTACTATGAGATTTACTTAGGGCATTACGACAAAGAACATAGACAGCCATCCAGCATGCATCTATGCCTAAAAAGTCCACCTTCGGGTTAGCATCCGCACCCCTTCCAGTATTAAGTTGCAAACAACAGACAATTGCATTAAGTACTGTGCGTGATGTAAACAATACAAATATCCTTAGACAAAGCATTGATGTTTTATCCCTAGTGGCAACAGCACATCCACAACCTTAGAACTTTCTGTCACTGTCCCAGATTCAATGGAGGCATGAACCCACTATCTAGCATAAATACTCCCTCTTGGAGTTACAAGTATCAACTTGGCCAGAGCCTCTACTAGCAACGGAGAGCATGCAAGATCATAAACAACACATATATGATAGATCGATAATCAACTTGACATAGTATTCCATATTCATCTGATCCCAACAAAGACAACATGTAGCATTACAATAAGATGATCTTGATCATGATAGGCAGCTCACAAGATCTAAACATGATGGCACAATAGGAGAAGACAACCATCTAGCTACTGCTATGGACCCATAGTCCAAGGATGAACTACTCACGCATCAGTCCGGAGGCGGGCATGGTGATGTAGAGCCCTCCGGTGATGATTCCCCTCTCCGGCAGGGTGCCGGAGGAGATCTTCAGAACCCCCCCCCCCCCCTAGATGGGGTTGACGACGGCGGCGTCTCTGGAACTTTTCTCATATTTTGGCTCTCGGTACTAGGGTTTTCCGATACGAAGGAATATATAGGCGAAGAGGCAGCGTCGGGGGAGCCAGGGGGTGGGCTCCCCACACCTGGGCGCAGCAGTGGGCCCAGCCGCGCCGCCCTATGGGGTGTCCCCTGCTGGCCTTCTCCGACTCTTCTTCGATGTTCTGGAACACTCCGTGGAAAATAGGGCCGTGGGCTTTTGTTTCGTCCAATTCCGAGAATATTTCCTGTGTAGGATTTCTGAAACCAAAAATAGCAGAAAACAGGAACTGGCGCTTCAGCATCTTGTTAATAGGTTAGTACCGGAAAATGCATCAAAATGATATAAAGTATGAATAAAACATGTAGGTATTGTCATAAAACTAGCATGGAACATAAGAAATTATAGATACGTTGGAGACTGATGCTCGCACGCAGTTAACGTGTCCGTTGGGAACCCCAAGAGGAAGGTGTGATGCGTACAGCGGCAAATTTTCCCTCAGTAAGAAACCAAGGTTTATCGAACCAGTAGGAGCCAAGAAGCACGTTGAAGGTTGATGGCGGCGGAGTGTAGTGCGGCGCAACACCAGGGATTCCGGCGCCAACGTGGAACCTGCACAACACAACCAAATTACTTTGCCCCAACGTGACAGTGAGGTTGTCAACCTCACCGACTTGCTGTAACAAAGGATTAGATGTATAGTGTGGATGATGATTGTTTGCAGAGAACAGTAGAACGAGTATTGCAGTAGATTGTATTCGATGTAAAAGAATGGACCGGGGTCCACAGTTCACTAGAGGTGTCTCTCCCATAAGAATAAGCATGTTGGGTGAACACATTACAGTTGGGCAATTGACAAATAAAGAGGGCATGACCATGCACATACATGTTATGATGAGTAGTGTGAGATTTAATTGGGCATTACGACAAAGTACATAGACCGCTATCCAGCATGCATCTATGCCTAAAAAGTTCACCTTCAGGTTATCATCCGAACCCCCTCCAGTATTAAGTTGCAAACAACAGACAATTGCATTAAGTATGGTGCGTAATGTAATCAACAAATATATCCTTAGACATAGCATTGATGTTTTATCCCTAGTGGCAACAGCACATCCACAACCTTAGGGGTTGCTGTCACTCCCCCAGATTTAATGGAGACATGAACCCACTATCGAGCATAAATACTCCCTCTTGGAGTTACAAGTATCAACTTGGCCAGAGCCTCTACTAGCAACGGAGAGCATGCAAGATCATAAACAACACATAGATAATAGATTGATAATCAACATAACATAGCATTCACTATTCATCAGATCCCCAAGCTTAGTTCCTACTCGTCCCGAGTAGGTAAACGATAACAAAGATAATTTCTGAAGTGACATGCCATCATAATCTTGATCAATACTATTGTAAGCACATGTAATGAATCCAGCGATTCGAAGCAATGTAAATGCAATGAGTAAACAATTGAATCATATAGCAAAGACTTTTCATGAATAGTACTTTCAAGACAAGCATCAATAAGTCTTGCATAAGAGTTAACTCATAAAGCAATAAATTCATAGTAGAGGCATTGAAGCAACACAAAGGAAGATTAAGTTTCAGCAGTTGGTTTCAACTTGTAACATGTATATCTCATGGATATTGTCAGCATAAAGTAATATAACAAGTGCAATATGCAAGTATGTAGGAATCAATGCACAGTTAATACAAGTGTTTGCTTCTTGGGATGGGAAGAAATAGGTGAACTGACCCAACATAAAAGTAAAAGAAATGCCCTTCGCAGAGGGAAGCATTGATTGCTATGTTTGTGCTAGAGCTTTTATTTTGAAAACAAGAAACAATTTTGTCAATGGTAATAATAAAGCATATGTATTATGTAAATTATATCCTACAAGTTGCAAGCCTCATGCATAGTATACCAATAGTGCCCGCACCTTGTCCTAATTAGCTCGGATTACCTGGATTATCATCGCAATACATATATTTTAACCAAGTGTCACAAAGGGGTACCTCTATGCCGCCTGTACAAAGGTCTAAGGAGAAAGCTCGCATTGGATTTCTCGCTTTTGATTATTCTCAACTTAGACATCCATACCGGGACAACATAGACAACAGATAATGGACTCCTCTTTAATGCATAAGCATTTAGCAACAAATAATATTCTCATATGAGGTTGAGGATATTTGTCCAAAGCTGGAACTTCCACCATGAATCATGGCTTTAGTTAGCGGCCCAATGTTCTTCTCTAACAATATGCATGCTCTAACCATTCAACTCATGATAAATCGCCCTTAATTCAGACAAGACGAACATGCATAGCAACTCACATGATATTCAACAAAGTGTTGATGGCGTCCCCAGGAACATGGTTATCGCACAACAAGCAACTTAATAAGAAATAAAATGCATAAGTACATATTCAATACCACAATAGTTTTTAGGCTATTTGTCCCATGAGCTATATATTGGAAAGATAAAGGATAGAAATTTTAAAGGTAGCACTCAAGCAATTTACTTTGGAATGGCGGAGAAATACCATGTAGTAGGTAGGTATGGTGGACACAAGTGGCATAGTGTTTGGCTCAACGATTTTGGATGCATGAGAAGTATTCCCTCTCGATACAAGGTTTAGGCTAGCAAGATTGTTTAAAGCAAACACAAGTATGAACCGGTGCAGCAAAACTCACATAAAAGACATATTGTAAGCATTATAAGATCTACACCGTCTTCCTTGTTGTTCGACCCTTACTAGAAATTATCTAGATCTTAAAGAGACCAATCATGCAAACCAAATTTTAGCAAGCTCTATGTATTTCTTCACTAATAGGTGCAAAGTATATGATGGAAGAGCTTAAACATGAGCACAACAATTGCCAAGTATCACATTGTTCAAGATAGTATACCAATTACCACATGTAGCATTTCCCGTTTCCAACCATATAACAATCTAACGAAGCAGTTTAACCTTCGCCATGAATATTATGTGTAAAGCCTAAGGACATATTTGTCCTTATGCAACAGCGGAGCGTGTCTCTCTCCCACACAATGAATGCTGGGATCCAACTTTATTTAAACAAAACAAAAACAAAAACAAACAGACGCTCCAAGCAAAGTGCATAAGATGTGACGGAATAAAAATATAGTTTCACTAGAGGAACCTGATAATGTTGTCGATGAAGAAGGGGATGCCTTGGGCATCCCCAAGCTTAGATGCTTGAGTCTTCTTGAAATATGCAGGGATGAACCACCGGGGCATCCCCAAGCTTAGAGCTTTCACTCTCCTTGATCATATTGTATCATCCTCCTCTCTTGATCCTTGAAAACTTCCTCCACACCAAACTAAAAACAACTCATTAGAGGGTTAGTGCATAATCAAAATTCACATGTTCAGAGGTGACATAATTATTATTAACACTTCTGGACATTGCACAAAGCTACTGAAAGTTAATGGAACAAAGAAATCCATCAAGCATAGCAAAACAGGCAATGCGAAATAAAAGGCAGAATCTGTCAAAACAGAACAGTCCGTAAAGACGAATTTCTAAGAGGCACCATACTTGCTCAAATGAAAATGCTCAAATTGAATGAAAGTTGCGTACATATCTGAGGATCACTTGCGTAAATTTTCAGAATTTGCTGAGTTACCTACAGAGAATTCTGCCCAAATTCGTGACAGTAAGAAATCTGTTTCTGCGCAGTAATCCAAATCTAGTATGAACCTTACTATCAAAGACTTTACTTGGCACAACAATGCAACAAAACTAAGATAAGGAGAGGTTGCTACAGTAGTAAAAACTTCCAAGACTCAAATATAAAACAAAAGTACTGTAGTAAAATCATGGGTTGTCTCCCATAAGCGCTTTTCTTTAACGCCTTTCAGCTAGGCGCAGAAAGTGTGTATCAAGTATTATCAAGAGGTGAAGCATTGGATGCTTCATTATATATAGTGGTATTAAGGTCTTTGTCAATTTTAGGCCTATAATGTTTTTTTGGTTTAGGCACCTTAGAGACATACATGAACTTTTGCTCCTTACCCACATAAGCTTTCTCCTTAAATTTAATAGAAGAAAAAGTTGAACCTAAGGTTCCCATAGCTTCTTCAAGTTCACTAATCCTTTGGGTTTGATTATCATGAATAGCACAAGCTTCTAAAATGGAAATTCTCTCATTCATTCCACCTAGAGACTTATCAAGTTTATCAGTGCTATTAAGTAATACTCCCAAATTGGTCTCAATACTTGGAAGATTTTGCTCTATGGTCTCCAACTTTTTCATGACATCTTCAAGAGAGATTTAAATTTTAACTTTATTGATAGGTGGCGTTCCAAATAGACTCTCAATTATGCAACTAGCTTCTAAAGCGGGAGTGCCTAGGAAATTACCTCCCGCAACACAATCAAGAACATACCTATTCCAGCTAGAGATACCAACATAAAAATTACTGAGTAGGATAGTGGTGGAGTGTTTCTTAGTGCACCTATTATGAGTGTCACTAATTCTATACCAAGCATCTTTTAAACATTCTCCCCCTTGTTGCTTAAACGAACGAACTTCTACTTCAGGATTACTCATTTTAGCAATAGTAAATAAAGCAAACTAGATAAAGTAAATGCAAGTAACTAATTTTTTTGTTTTTTTAATATGGAGAACAAGACAGTAAATAAAGTAAAACTAGCAACTAATTTTTTTGTGTTTTCATATAATGCAGCAAACAAAGTAGTAAATAAAAGTAAAGCAAGACAAAAACAAAGTAAATAGATTGGAAGTGGAGACTCCCCTTGCAGCGTGTCTTGATCTCCCCGGCAACGGCGCCAGAAAATTGTCTTGATGCTCGCACGCAGTTAACGAGTCCGTTGGGAACCCTAATGTCTACGGGAGCTTCTATTCTTGTAGACAGTGTTGGGCCTCCAAGAGCAGAGGGTTGTAGAACAGCAGCAAGTTTCCCTTAAGTGGATCACCCAAGGTTTATCGATCTCAGGGAGGAAGAGGTCAAAGATATCCCTCTCAAGCAACCCTGCAACCACAAAGCAAGAAGTCTCTTGTGTCCCCAACACACCTAATAGGTGCACTAGTTCGGCGAAGAGATAGTGAAATACAGGTGGTATGAATAAGTATGAGCAGTAGCAACGGCACCAGAAAAGTGCTTTGCTGTCCAGGACTGGTGTGTAGTTGATGGTGGTAATATTGCGGACAGTACAAATACAGTAGAACAGTAAACAAGCAGCGATAGCAGTATTTAGGAACAAGGCCTAGGGATCATACTTTCACTAGTGGACACTCTCAACATTGATCACATAGCAGAATAAATAGATAGATGCTAGACTCTACACTCTCTTGTTGGATGATGAACACCACTAATTGTGTAGGATTACATGAACCCTCAATGCCGGAGTTAAAAAGCTCCACAATATTCAATGTTCATATTTAAATAACCTTAGAGTGCAAGATAGATCAACATAACCAAACAGATCACATCAATACCATCATAGTAATAGTTAACTTCATAATCCACAAGAGATCACAATCATAAACTACGCCAAGTACTACATGATGCACACACTGCCACCTTTACACCATGCAGGAGGAATAGAGTACGTTAATAACATCACTAGAGTAGCACATAGATGAATTGTGATACAAAACTCATATGAATCTCAATCATGTAAGGCAGCTCATGAGATCATTGTATTGAAGTACATAGGAGAGAGATTAACTACATAGCTACCGGTACAGCCCCGACCCTCGATGGAGAACTACTCCCTCCTCATGGGAGACAGCAGCGTTGATGGAGATGGCGGTGGTGTCGATGGAGAAGCCTTCCGGGGGCACTTCCCCGTCCCGGCGGCGTGCCGGAACAGAGACTCCTGTCCCCAGATCTTGGCTTCGCGATGGCGGCAGCTCTGGAAGGTTTCTCGTACCGTGGCTTTTTCGTGTCGAGGCTTTAGGTCAAGGGTCTTCTTATAGGCGAAGAGGCGGCGTCAGAAGGTCAACGAGGTGACGACACGGTAGGGGGGCGCGGGCCACCCCCAGGCCGCGCCGGCCTATGGTCTGGTGGGCCTGTGGCCCCCCTCTGGCGACTCTCGGGTGTTCTGGATGCTTCCGGGGATTCTAAGATGTTGGGCGTTGATTTCGTCCGATTCCGAGAATATTTCCTTACTAGGATTTCTGAAACCAAAAACACCAGAAAACAGCAACTGGCCCTTCGGCATCTCGTCAATAGGTTAGTTCCGGAAAACGCATAAATATGACTTAAAGTATGCATAAAACATGTAGATATCATCAATAATGTGGCATGGAACATAAGAAATTATCGATACGTCGGATACGTATCAGCATCCCCAAGCTTAGTTTCTACTCGTCCCGAGCTGGTAAACGATAAACAAAGATAATTTCTGGAGTGACATGCCATCATAACCTTGATCATACTATTGTAAGCATATGTAATGAATGCAGCGATCAAAACAATGTATATGACATGAGTAAACAACTGAATCATATAGCAAAGACTTTTCATGAATAGTACTTCAAGACAAGCATCAATAAGTCTTGCATAAGAGTTAACTCATAAAGAAATAATTCAAAGTAAAGATATCAAAGCAACACAAAGGAAGATTAAGTTTCAGCGGTTGCTTTCAACTTATAACATGTATATCTCATGGATATTGTCAATGTAAAGTAGTATAACAAGTGCAATATGCAAGTATGTAGGAATCAATGCACAGTTCACACAAGTGTTTGTTTCTTGAGGTGGAGAGAAATAGGTGAACTGACTCAACAATAAAAGTAAAAGAATGGTCCTTCAAAGAGGAAAGCATCGATTGCTATATTTGTGCTAGAGCTTTGATTTTGAAAACAAGAAACAATTTTGTCAACGGTAGTAATAAAGCATATGTGTTATGTAAATTATATCCTACAAGTTGCATGCCTCATGCATAGTATACTACTAGTGCCCGCACCTTGTCCTAATTAGCTTGGATTACCGGGATTATCGCAATGCACATGTTTTAACCAAGTGTCACAAAGGGGTACCTCTATGCCGCCTGTACAAAGGTCTAAGGAGAAAGCTCGCATTGGATTTCTCGCTATTGATTATTCTCAACTTAGACATCCATACCGGGACCACATAGACAACAGATAATGGACTACTCTTTTATGCATAAGCATGTAGCAACAATTAATGTTCTCATATGAGATTGAGGATATATGTCCAAAACTGAAACTTCCTCCATGATTCATGGCTTTAGTTAGCGGCCCAATGTTCTTCTCTAACAATAAGCATGCTCTAACCATTAAATAAGTGGTAAATCTCCCTTACTTCAGACAAGACGGACATGCATAGCAACTCGCATGATATTCAACAAAGAGTAGTTGATGGCGTCCCCAGGAACATGATTATCGCACAACAAGCAACTTAATAAGAGATAAAGTGCATAAGTACATATTCAATACCACAATAGTTTTTAGGCTATTTGTCCCATGAGTTATATATTGCAAAGGTAAAGGATAGAGATTTAAAGGTAGCACTCAAGCAATTTACTTTGGAATGGCGGAGAAATACCATGTAGTAGGTAGGTATGGTGGACACAAATGGCATAGTAGTTGGCTCAAGGATTTTGGATGCATGAGAAGTAATCCCTCTTGATACAAGGTTTAGGCTAGCAAGGTTTATTTGAAACAAACACAAGGATGAACCGATGCAGCAAAACTCACATAAAAGACATATTGTAAACATTATAAGACCCTACACCGTCTTCCTTGTTGTTCAAACTCTTTACTAGAAATTATCTAGACCTTAGAGAGACCAATTATGCAAACCAAATTTTAGCAAGCTCTATGTATTTCTTCATTAATAGGTGCAAAGTATATGATGCAAGAGCTTAAACATGAGCACAACAATTGCCAAGTATCAAATTATCCAAGACATTTCACCAATTACTACATGTAGCATTTCTCGTTTCCAACCATATAACAAATTAACGAAGCAGTTTCAACCTTCGCCATGAAAATTAAAGGCTAAGAACACATGTGTTCCTATGAACCAGCGGAGCGTGTCTCTCTCCCACACAAGCATTTATTCAAGCAAAAACAAAAACAAGAAACATACAGACGCTCCAAGTAAAGTACATAAGATGTGACCGAATAAAAATATAGTTTCAAGAGAAGGAACCTGATAATTTGTCGATGAAGAAGGGGATGCCTTGGGCATCCCCGAGCTTAGATGCTTGAGTCTTCTTGAAATATGCAGGGATGAACCACCGGGGCATCCCCAAGCTTAGACTTTTCACTCTTCTTGATCGTAGTATATCATCCTCCTCTCTTGACCCGTGAAAACTTCCTTCACACCAAACTCAAAACAACTCATTAGAGGGTTAGTGCATAATCAAAAACTCACATGTTCAGAGGTGACACAATTATTCTTAACACTTCTGGACATTTCTCAAAGCTACTGGAAGTTAATGGAACAAAGAAATCCATCCAACACAGCAAAAGAGGCAATGAGAAATAAAAGGCAGAATCTGTCAAAACAGAACAGTCCGTAAAGACGAATTTTATTGAGGCACCATACTTGCTCAAATGAAAATGCTCAAATTGAATTAAAGTTGCGTACATATCTGAGGATCACTCACAAAAATTGGCATAATTTTCTGAGTTACCTACAGAGAATTAGGCCCATATTCGTGACAGCAAGAAATCTGTTTCTGCGCAGTAATCCAAATCTAGTATGAACCTTACTATCAAAGACTTTACTTGGCACAACAATGCAAAAAAACTAAGATAAGGAGAGGTTGCTACAGTAGTAACAACTTCCAAGACTCAAATATAAAACAAAGTTACTGTAGCAAAATAAACACATCGATTATCTCCCAAGAAGTTCTTTCTTTATAGCCATTAAGATGGGCTCAGCAGTTTTAATGATGCACTCGCAAGAAGTAGTATTTGAAGCAAAAGAGAGCATCAAGAGGCAAATTAAAAACACATTTAAGTCTAACATGCTTCCTATGCATAGGAATCTTGTAAATAAATAAGTTCATGAAGAGCAAAGTGACAAGCATAGGAAGATAAAACAAGTGTAGCTTCAAAAATTTCAGCACATAGAGAGGTGTTTTAGTAACATGAAAATTTCTACAGCCATATTTTCCTCTCTCATAATAAATTTCATTAGTATCATGAGCAAACTCAACAGTATAACTATCACATAAAGCATTCTTATCATGAGTCTCATGCATAAAATTATTACTCTCCACATAAGCATAATCAATTTTATTAGTAATAGCGGGAGCAAATTCAACAAAGTAGCTATCATCAAATATAGGAGGCATATTGTAATCATAATCAAATTTATCCTCCATAACAGGTGGTAACAAAAGACTACTATCATTATAATCATCATAAATAGGAGGCAAAGTATCATCAAAGTAAATTTTCTCCTCAATGCTTGGGGGACTAAAAAGATCATGCTCATCAAAGCCAGCTTCCCCAAGCTTAGAATTTTCCATATCATTAGCAACAATGGTGTTCAAAGTATTCATACTAATATGTTCCATGGGTTTTTTAATTTTCGGATCAAACCATCCATGTCTTAAATCAGGAAATAGAGTAAGAAGCTCATTGTTGTCCATTATGCCTTACTAGTGTAAACAAGAAACAAAAAGATGCAATTGCAGGATCTAAAGGAAATAGCTTCGAGCACAAAAACAATGGCGCTAAAGAAATCATTACACGGAACCGGAGTATGAGTGCCTTTTACCTTTCCTCCCCGGCAACGGCGCCAGAAAAGTGCTTGATGTCTACGGGAGCTTCTATTCTTGTAGACAGTGTTGGGCCTCCAAGAGCAGAGGGTTGTAGAACAGCAGCAAGTTTCCCTTAAGTGGATCACCCAAGGTTTATCGATCTCAGGGAGGAAGAGGTCAAAGATATCCCTCTCAAGCAACCCTGCAACCACAAAGCAAGAAGTCTCTTGTGTCCCCAACACACCTAATAGGTGCACTAGTTCGGCGAAGAGATAGTGAAATACAGGTGGTATGAATAAGTATGAGCAGTAGCAACGGCACCAGAAAAGTGCTTTGCTGTCCAGGACTGGTGTGTAGTTGATGGTGGTAATATTGCGGACAGTACAAATACAGTAGAACAGTAAACAAGCAGCGATAGCAGTATTTAGGAACAAGGCCTAGGGATCATACTTTCACTAGTGGACACTCTCAACATTGATCATATAGCAGAATAAATAGATAGATGCTAGACTCTACACTCTCTTGTTGGATGATGAACACCACTAATTGTGTAGGATTACACGAACCCTCAATGCCGGAGTTAACAAGCTCCACAATATTCAATGTTCATATTTAAATAACCTTAGAGTGCAAGATAGATCAACATAACCAAACAGATCACATCAATACCATCATAGTAATAGTTAACTTCATAATCCACAAGAGATCACAATCATAAACTACGCCAAGTACTACATGATGCACACACTGCCACCTTTACACCATGCAGGAGGAATAGAGTACTTTAATAACATCACTAGAGTAGCACATAGATGAATTGTGATACAAAACTCATATGAATCTCAATCATGTAAGGCAGCTCATGAGATCATTGTATTGAAGTACATAGGAGAGAGATTAACCACATAGCTACCGGTACAGCCCCGAGCCTCGATGGAGAACTACTCCCTCCTCATGGGAGACAACAGCGTTGATGGAGATGGTGGTGGTGTCGATGGAGAAGCCTTCCGGGGGCACTTCCCCGTCCCGGCGGCGTGCCGGAACAGAGACTCCTGTCCCCCAGATCTTGGCTTCGCGATGGCGGCGGCTCTGGAAGGTTTCTCGTACCGTGGCTTTTTCGTGTCGAGGTTTTAGGTCAAGGGGCTTCTTATAGGCGAAGAGGCGGCGTCAGAAGGTCAACGAGGCGATGACACGCTAGGGGGGCGCGGGCCACCCCCAGGCCGCGCCGGCCTATGGTCTGGTGGGCCTGTGGCCCCCCTCTGGCGACTCTCGGGTGTTCTGGATGCTTCCGGGGATTCTAAGATGCTGGGCGTTGATTTCGTCCGATTCCGAGAATATTTCCTTACTAGAATTTCTGAAACCAAAAACAGCAGAAAACAGCAACTGGCCCTTCGGCATCTCGTCAATAGGTTAGTTCCGGAAAACGCATAAATATGACTTAAAGTATGCATAAAACATGTAGATATCATCAATAATGTGGCATGGAACATAAGAAATTATCGATACGTCAGAGACGTATCAGCATCCCCAAGCTTAGTTTCTGCTCGTCCCAAGCAGGTAAACGATAAAAAAGATAATTTCTGGAGTGACATGCCATCATAAACTTGATCATACTATTGTAAGCATATGTAATGAATGCAGCGATCAAAACAATGGTAATAACATGAGTAAACAAATGAATCATATAGCAAAGACTTTTCATGAATAGTACTTTCAAGACAAGCATCAATAAGTCTTGCATAAGAGTTAACTCATAAAGAAATAATTTCATAGTATAGGTATCGAAGCAACACAAAGGAAGATTAAGTTTCAGCGATTGCTTTCAACTTGTAACATGTATATCTCATGGATAGTTGTCAATGCAAAGTAATATAATAAGTGCAATATGCAAGTATGTAGGAATCAATGCACAGTTCACACAAGTGTTTGCTTCTTGAGATGGAGAGAAATAGGTGAACTGACTCAACATAAAAGTAAAAAGAATGGCCCTTCGCAGAGGGAAGCATCGATTGCTATATTTGTGCTAGAGCTTTGATTTTGAAAACAAGAAACAATTTTGTCAACGGTAGTAATAAAGCATATGTGTTATGTAAATTATATCCTACAAGTTGCAAGCCTCATGCATAGTATACTAATAGTGCCCGCACCTTGTCCTAATTAGCTTGGATTACCGGGATTATCGCCATGCACATGTTTTAACCAAGTGTCACAAAGGGGTACCTCTATGCCGCCTGTACAAAGGTCTAAGGAGAAAGCTCGCATTGGATTTCTCGCTATTGATTATTCTCAACTTAGACATCCATACCGGGACAACATAGACAACAGATAATGGACTACTATTTTATGCACAAGCATGTAGCAACAATTAATGTTCTCATATGAAATTGAGGATATATGTCCAAAACTGAAACTTCCACCATGATTCATGGCTTTAGTTAGCGGCCCAATGTTCTTTAACAATATGCATGCTCTAACCATTAAATAAGTGGTAAATCTCCCTTACTTCAGACAAGACGGACATGCATAGCAACTCACATGATATTCAACAAAGAGTAGTTTAGGTCAAGGGGCTTCTTATAGGCGAAGAGGCGGCGTCAGAAGGTCAACGAGGCAACGACACGCTAGGGGGGCGCGGGCCACCCCCAGGCCGCGCCGGCCTATGGTCTGGTGGGTCTGTGGCCCCCCTCTGGCGACTCTCGGGTGTTTTGGATGCTTCCGGGGATTCTAAGATGCTGGGCGTTGATTTCGTCCGATTCCAAGAATATTTCCTTACTAGGATTTCTGAAACCAAAAACAGCAGAAAACAGCAACTGGCCCTTCGGCATCTCGTCAATAGGTTAGTTCCGGAAAACGCATAAATATGACTTAAAGTATGCATAAAACATGTAGATATCATCAATAATGTGGCATGGAACATAAGAAATTATCGATACGTCGGAGACGTATCAAACCCCAAGAGGAAGGTGTGATGCGTACAACGGCAAATTTTCCCTCAGTAAGAAACCAAGGTTTATCGAACCAGTAGGAGCCAAGAAACACGTTGAAGGTTGATGGCGGCGGAGTGTAGTGCGGCGCAACACCAGGGATTCCGGCGCCAATGTGGAACCTGCACAACACAACCAAATTACTTTGCCCCAACGTGACAGTGAGGTTGTCAATCTCATCGGCTTGCTGTAACAAAGGATTAGATGTATAGTGTGGATGATGATTGTTTGCAGAGAACAGTAGAACGAGTATTGCAGTAGATTGTATTCGATGTAAAAGAATGGACCGGCGTCCACAGATCACTAGAGGTGTCTCTCCCATAAGAATAAGCATGTTGGGTGAACAAATTACAGTTGGGCAATTGACAAATAAAGAGGGCATGACCATGCACATACATGTTATGATGAGTAGTGTGAGATTTAATTGGGCATTACGACAAAGTACATAGACCGCTATCCAGCATGCATCTATGCCTAAAAAGTCCACCTTCAGGTTATCATCTGAACCCCCTCCAGTATTAAGTTGCAAACAACAGACAATTGCATTAAGTATGGTGCGTAATGTAATCAACAAATATATCTTTAGACATAGCATTGACGTTTTATCCCTAGTGGCAGCAGCACATCCACAACCTTAGGGGTTGCTGTCACTCCCCCAGATTTAATGGAGACATGAACCCACTATCGAGCATAAATACTCCCTCTTGGAGTTACAAGTATCAACTTGGCCAGAGCCTCTACTAGCAACGTAGAGCATGCAAGATCATAAACAACACATAGATAATAGATTGATAATCAACATAACATAGCATTCACTATTTATCGGATCCCAACAAACGCAACATGTAGCATTACAGATAGATGATCTTGATCATGTTAGGCAGCTCACAAGATCCAACAATGATAGCACAATTAGGAGAAGACAACCATCTAGCTACTGCTATGGACCCATAGTCCAGGGGTGAACTACTCACACATCACTCCGGAGGCGACCATGGCAGTGAAGAGTCCTCCGGGAGATGATTCCCCTCTCCGGTAGGGTGCCGGCGGCGATCTCCTGAATCCCCCGAGATGGGATTGGCGGCGGCGGCGTCTCTGGAAGGTTTTCTATATCGTGGCTCTCGGTACTGGAGTTATTCTCGACGAAGGCTTAAGTAGGCGGAAGGGTAGGTCAGGGGGCACCACGATGGGCCCACACAACAGGCCGGCGCGGCCAGGGCCTGGGCCGCGCCGCCCTAGTGTGTGGCCGCCTCGTCGCCCCACTTCGTTTCCTCTCCGGACTTCTGGAAGCTTTGTGGAAAAATAAAATCCTGGGCGTTGATTTCGTCCAATTCCGAGAATATTTCCTTACTAGGATTTCTGAAACCAAAAACAGCAGAAAACAGCAACTGGCTCTTCGGCATCTTGTTAATAGGTTAGTGCCGGAAAATGCATAAATATGACATAAAGTATGCATAAAACATGTAGGTATCATCAATAAAGTAGCATGGAACATAAGAAATTATCGATACGTTGGAGACGTATCAGAGACGTATCAAGCATCCCCAAGCTTAGTTCCTACTCGCCCTCGAGTAGGTAAACGATAAAAAAAAATTCTGAAGTGACATGCTACCAACATGATCTTGATCAATACTATTGTAATGTATATGAGATGAATGAAGTGACTCAAAGCAATGGTCTATAGTTTGCTAAGAAAAAGATAATGACTAAACAACTGAATCATATAGCAAAAACTTTACATAAATAGTACTTTCAAGACAAGCATCAAAAAGTCTTGCATAAGAGTTAACTCATAAAGCAATAGATTCTTAATAGAAGGTTTTGAAGCAACACAAAGGAAAATTTAAGTTTCAGCAATTGCTTTCAACTTTCAACATGTATATCTCATGGATAATTGTCAACACAAAGTAATATGATGAGTGCAATAAGCAAGCATGTAAGAATCAATGCACACAGTTGACACAAGTGTTTGCTTCTAAGATAGAAGGAAGTAGGTAAACTGACTCAACATAAAGTAAAAGAAAGGCCCTTCGCAGTGGGAAACAGGGATTAAATCATGTGCTAGAGCTTTTCATGTTTTGAAATCATATAGAGAGCATGAAAGTAAAGTTTTGAGAGGTGTTTGTTGTTGTCAACGAATGGTAGTGGGCACTCTAACCCCCTTGTCAAACAGACTTTCAAAGAGCGACCCCCATGAAGGACGTTATCTCTACCAGCAAGGTAGATCATCCCTCTTCTCTTTTGTTTACACATGTACTTTAGTTTTATTTATGGATGACACTCCTCCCGACTTTTTTCTTTCACAAGTCATGGCTAACCGAATCCTCGGGTGCCTTCCAACATTTCACATACCATGGAGGAGTGTCTATTTGCAAAATTAAGTTGCTTACTGATGAATCAGGGCAAAACATGTGAAGAGAATTATTAATGAAAGTTAATTAATTGGGGCTGGGAACCCCGTTGCCAGCTCTTTTTGCAAAATTATTGGATAAGCGGATGTGCCACTAGTCCATTGGTGAAAGTCCGCCCAACAAGATTGAAAGATAAAACACCACATACTTCCTCATGAGCTATAAAACATTGACACAAATAAGAGATAATAACTTTTGAATTGTTTAAAGGTAGCACATGAAGTATTTACTTGGAATGGCAGAAAAATACCACATAGTAGGTAGTTATGGTGGATACAAATGGCATAGGTTTTGGCTCAAGGTTTTGGATGCACGAGAAGCATTCCCTCTTAGTACAAGGCTTTGGCTAGCAAGGTTGTTTGAACCAAACATAAGTATGAACTGGTACAACAAAACTTACATAAGAACATATTGCAAGCATTATAAGACTCTACACTGTCTTCCTTGTTTCTCAAACACTTTTAGCAGAAAATATCTAGACCTTAGAGAGACCAATCATGCAAACCAAATTTCAACAAGCTCTACGGTAGTTCTCCACTAATAGGTTTAAACTACATGATGCAAGAGCTTAAACATGATCTACTTGAGAGATCAAAACAATTGCCAAGTATCAAATTATTCAAGACAATATACCGATTACCACATGAAGCATTTTCTGTTTCCAACCAAATAGCAATAAGTGCAGCGGCTTTCAGCTTTTTCCATGAACATTAAAAGTAAAACGAAGAACACCAGTGTTCAATATGAAAAAGCGGAGTGTGTCTGTCTCCCACACAAGCATGTTAGGATCCGAATTTATTCATAGAATAAAAATAACAAAACAAAAATAAAAGCACACAGACGCTCCAAGTAAAGCACATAAGATGTGATGGAATTAAAATATAGTTTCACTAGAGGTGACCTGATAAGTTATTGATGAAGAAGGGAATGCCTTGGGCATCCCGAAGCTTAGATGCTTGAGACTTCTTGAAATATACAGGGATGAACCACGGGGGCATCCCCAAGCTTATACTTTTCACTCTTCTTGATCATATTATATCATCCTCCTCTCTTGATCCTTGAAAACTTCCTTCACACCAAACTCAAAACAATCTCATTAGAGGGTTAGTGCATAATCAAAAATTCACATGTTCAGCAAGGACACAATCATTCCCAACACTTCTGGACATTACCCAAGGTTACTGAAATTTAATGGAGCAAAGAAACCCACTCAAACACAGTAAAAGAGGCAATGCAAAATAAAAAGCAGAATCTGTTAAAACAGAACAGTCCGTAAAGACGAATTTGTTCGAGGCACTTAACATGCTCAGATGAAAAAGATAAAATTTAATGAAAGTTGCGTACATATCGGAGGATTACTCACGATTTTTTTCAAGATTTTACGATTTTCCTACAGAGAGAACAGCTCAAATTCGTGACAGCTAAAAATCTGTTTCTGCGCAGAAATCCAAATCTAGTATCATCTTTCTATGAAAGACTTTACTTGGCACAACAATGCAATAAAGTAAAGATACAAAGGTATTACTACAGTAGTAACAAGCACCTTGAC
This sequence comes from Lolium perenne, assembly GCF_019359855.2. NCBI lineage: Eukaryota > Viridiplantae > Streptophyta > Magnoliopsida > Poales > Poaceae > Lolium > Lolium perenne. The sequence continues at coordinate 189,620,741 of NC_067247.2, forward strand.
TCAAATATAAAACAAAAATTGCAGAAATAAAATAATGTGTTGTCTCTCATAAGCGCTTTTCTTTAACGCCTTTCAGCTAGGTGCAGAAAGTGAAAATCAAGTAATATCAAGAGAACAAGCATCAACATCATGATTTTCCTTAAAAACACAACTTGTCGCAATAGGTATCTTATATGCTCAATTATCTAAATTTCCTATAGTGGTACTAAGGGTTTTATCAATTTTAAGCTCATAATGATTCTTTGGCTTAGGCATCTTAGAGACATACATGAATTTTTGCTCCTTACCCACATAAGCTTTCTCCTTAAACTTAAGAGAAGAAAAAGTTGAACCCAAGGTTCCCATAGCTTCTTCAAGTTCACCAATCCTATGGGTTTGATTATCATGGATAGCACAAGTTTCTAAGACAACAATTTTTTCATTAATTCCTCCTAGAGATTTATCAAGTTTATCAGTATTATCAAGTAATATTCCAATTTAGTCTCAACACTTGGAAGATTTTTCTCTATGGACTCCAACTTTTTCATGACATCCTCAAGAGAGATTTCAATTTTAGCTTCATTAACAGGTGGTATTCCAACTAGACTCTCAATAATGCAACTAGCTTCTAAGGTAGGAGTACCTAGGAAATTACCCCCTGTAAGAGTATCAAGAACATACATATTCCATCTAGAGATACCAACATAAAAGTTCCTAAGGAGGATAATAGTGGAGTATTTCTTAGTGCACCTATGATGAGCAACACTAATTCTATACCAAGCATCTTTAAAACTTTCTCCCCCTTGTTGCTTAAACGAACGAACTTCAACTTCAGGACTACTCATTTTAGCAATAATAAAAATAACTAAAGCAAACCGAATTAAATAAAGTAAAATAAGTAACTAATTTTTTTGTGTTTTTGATATAAAGAAAGTAAACAAGACAGAAAATAAAATAAAGCAAGACAATAAACAAAGTAAAGATATTGGGTGTGAGAGACTCCCTTTGCAGCGTGTCTTGATCTCCCCGGCAACGGCGCCAGAAAAGTGTTTGATGGCGCGTGACGGTGATGGAGTGTTGATTCCTCCCCGACGATGGCGCCATCAAAGTAGCTGCTTGTGACGGTAAAGCACACGTCCGTTGGGAACCCCAAGAGGACGGTATGATGCGTACAGCAGCGATTTTTCCCTTAGTAAGAAACCAAGGTTATCGAACCAGTAGGAGATGAAGGCCATGTGAAGGTTGTTGGTGAAGGAGTGTAGTGTGGCGCAACACCAGGGATTCCGGCGCCAACGTGGAACCTGCACAACACAATCAAGATACTTTGCCCCAACTTAACAGTGAGGTTGTCAATCTCACCGGCTTGCTGAAAACAAAGGATTAAACGTATGGTATGGAGAATGATGTTTGCTTGCAAAGAACAACAGAGAACAATGATTGCAGTAGGTTGTATTTTAGATGTAAAAGAATGGACCGGGGTCCACAGTTCACTAGTGGTGTCTCTCCAATAAGATAAATAACATGTTGGTTGAACAAATTACAGTTGGGCAATTGACAAATAGAGAGGGCATAACAATGCACATACATATCATGATGACTACTATGAGATTTACTTAGGGCGTTACGAAAAAGAACATAGACCGCCATCCAACATGCATCTATGCCTAAAAAGTCCACCTTCGGGTTAGCATCCGCACCCCTTCCAGTATTAAGTTGCAAACAACAGACAATTGCATTAAGTACTGTGCGTAATGTAAACAATACAAATATCCTTAGACAAAGCATTGATGTTTTATCCCTAGTGGCAACAGCACATCCACAACCTTAGAACTTTCTGTCACTGTCCCAGATTCAATGGAGGCATGAACCCACTATCTAGCATAAATACTCCCTCTTGGAGTTACAAGTATCAACTTGGCCAGAGCCTCTACTAGCAAAGGAGAGCATGCAAGATCATAAACAACACATATATGATAGATCGATAATCAACTTGACATAGTATTCCATATTCATCGGATCCCAACAAACACAACATGTAGCATTACAATAAGATGATCTTGATCATGATAGGCAGCTCACAAGATCTAAACATGATGGCACAATAGGAGAAGACAACCATCTAGCTACTGCTATGGACCCATAGTCCAAGGATGAACTACTCACACATCAGTCCGGAGGCGGGCATGGTGATGTAGAGCCCTCCGGTGATGATTCCCCTCTCCGGCAGGGTGCCGGAGGAGATCTTCAGAACCCCCCCAACCCCAAGATGGGGTTGACGGCGGCGGCGTCTCTGGAACTTTCTCGTATTTTGGCTCTCGGTACTAGGGTTTTCCGATACGAAGGAATATATAGGCGAAGAGGCAGCGTCGGGGGAGCCAGGGGGTGGGCTCCCCACACCTGGGCGCGGCAGTGGGCCCAGCTGCGCCGCCCTATGGGGTGCCCCCTGCTGGCCTTCTCCGACTCTTCTTCGATGTTCTGGAACACTCAGTGGAAAATAGGGCCGTGGACTTTTGTTTCGTCCAATTCCGAGAATATTTCCTGTGTAGGATTTCTGAAACCAAAAACAGCAGAAAACAGGAACTGGCGCTTCGGCATCTTGTTAATAGGTTAGTACCGGAAAATGCATCAAAATGATATAAAGTTTGAATAAAACATGTAGGTATTGTCATAAAACTAGCATGGAACATAAGAAATTATAGATACGTTGGAGACGTATCAGCTATGAGAGAGATTCTGAGGACACTCTCTCTAGCAGTAAGATCTCTAAAATTTCCCTCGGCATCCAGAAGTGCAATAACAAAATTGCAATCATTAATCTCTTGTTGCATTGAGGAGAAAGAAGTTGGCCACTTCTTTAATTCTTTCCGAGAATTTTGAATTTAGCAGATATTCTCTTAGCAGCTACATGGTGTATGGAGTGTGAGCAGGAGTTCTCAACAAGTGGAATCAATCCATCCATATGCAACCATCTATTTTCAAGACGAAAGATGTGAGCCTTGGGAATGGAGGATTGGAAAGCAACCACAGAAGGAACGTGATCAGATGTTGTCATCGCCAGAGGAGTTGATATTGTAGCAACAAGCTGCATCTAGTGGTGCAAGCAGCGCCCACATTTTCTCCCGTAATAACAAAATTAGGCAAAAGCATGATATATTGTAATGACAAGATTAAATCTGAATTAGGTGAAAGTACTTGTCGCAGTTGCAGCCCTATCTGCACCAATCACATATCTCAAATGTTACCATCAGCAACAACAAACATTAAGCGTATATAATACAGGAGAGCACACCCTGCATGTACCGTTCGATGGCAAGAACATCTTTGCTGGCTACCAGTGATTCACAACAAGAATGAATTTTGAAAGTATGTGAGGCAGGTGAGATGAGGGCATGGTGCCCCAAACCCATATTTTTTGTTTGCAAAATATGACCCAAGATTTGTTTCACTTTCATTTTGTTAATTTTTTTTTAGCAAGAATTCAGAAGAAATGTTTTTTTGTTTACAAAAATATAACAATGCTTAAGACAAAATTATTCATCCGTTAGGAAAAGAGGTAATCTTTGAGCTTCTCAAGGCTATGATGTATTTGCATATCTATCTATTATATAATAAAAGCACAATATGAGGCTATCGTTTCGAGGCACTACGTTAATCCATATTCTGAAAATTAATTATGATAATTAGATCTAAAATCTATAGTTAGATTCAATCAAATAACTTAACATAATTGCATTTGAATAATCACACCGAATCTTTATCAGATATCAAAAAAAAGTTTGTGTTGTGTATCGACACCGTGATAGATGGCGATAAATGTGTTGTGTATCGGCACCGTGATGGGCACGTTCATGCCCTAGCATAGACCTTTTATTTGAATAGAAGATTTCGTCATGTGGGTTCTATCTCCTGATAAAACTAATCAATAAAAATACAGCATACAAGATCTATAGTTGATAAAAATAATTTAATCAGAGATCGTAAGTAGTACTATACTCTGTAACGATAATAAGATTTACAAATTTAGTGAAAATTCAAAGCCTACAAAGTTTGATCAAATATGCAAAAACAAAATATAAACATCTACAACTCAAACTTAATATACTATGCAAATATACTTTATACTGAACCTACTAATATTGATTTGGTATCATAGATGTTTATGTTTTTTTCTATAACATTTCTCAAACTTAAAGAGTGTTAACTTTTAACTAAATTTGCCCGTATTATTCATTGAAACAAAGGGAGTATTCACTTGATCCCGTATAGAGATAGTGTCCATGTCAAATACAACACTTTGCAATCATAGTCTCTGTATGAAAAAATATTTTGTAGATTTGTCTAGATACACATGTATCTAGTTCTGTTTTAGTGTATAGAAGGTGAGGTTCCTATCAAAAGCTCTGCACTAGGGTGCCGGTCTCGTATTTCTCCTGGGAACACTAATGTAGGTCCCCTCTCCATTCCAGGTTTCCGGTTGAATACCCCTAGTCCGGTTCTCCGGACTTGGCAACGATGTTGTTAGCATCTTGGGGTTGTTGTCGTGGAGCTCATGTTTCTGGTGGTTACAACTTCGAGAAGGTCTTGATTCACGCATGAAGCTTCTTTGGTTCGGGTATGGGATGACCTCCTTGGTCTCTTATCTCTTATATGTAACCTCGTTGTATTTTTTCTCTGTCCTCTCGGTATCGGCACTTTGCGGCCTAGAGCGAGAAGTCACACATACCTCTCTAGCAATGGCTTGACTTGTTTGATAAGGTCCGATGGTTATCTCAGGAGACGCGGTTTTGTTCCTGCTCGGTATCCTAGTGCTAGGTGTGGCTTGTCTGGTGTCCATGCTTGACTTGGAGTTGGTAGCATCCTTGCTACCCTCTCATTTTTCGCTTCTTTCGGCATGCTTTATATAAGATGATTTCCTCACACCATGTATTGGTTCGGTGTTTGTGGATTTATTTATAAAGTGGAACAAAATCTTTTGAGGAGTAGGAGTATCCTGTAGTTTTGCAGTTTTCCACAGGAGTCATTGTTTTAAGTCGGTATGCAAAAGGTGAAACTAGAGAGCAAAAAAATTCTCGGTACAAATTTCATACTGTCCAGAAGATGTTTGTGTTTGTATCAATTTTTTAAATATTCTGTAGTACATGTTTAACTGATCACTGAAGTCAAATTATTTAGAACATGGTGTTGTTTTTTCTCATATGTCTAAATGCACCTATTATGAAAAGTGCATTTCAAATGTAATTTGCAAAGTCAAAAAATTCAAAAATCCTTGGTTGTACATCGGGACATGCTATGCTCTAAAATAAAATTTTGTGGGAAAAAGAAAATTTTTGTGGGCTGTGTAAAAAACAAAACAATTCTCATGAGAAACTTTTCTAAAACATAAAAAAAAAATTGTGGGCTGTGTAAAAAACAATCATTTTTTCGCGAGACTTTGTGTGCGGATAAAATGTCTGATTGTACATGCAGAACTTTTTCATATTTTTATGATATTTTAAAATAATTATTTTTAGATATTGTTGTATCCACACCTACCTACGAGCTAAAATGGATAGTCCTGTTATTTACTCAAAATATACTAATAGTATCCAAGAAACAACTACGTTTACCACTTACATTAGGACACAACCGGAACGATATCCCTCGCCGTGACGACACGCTGGCTACATTCCAGAATACGTGATAGGCAGCTGCAATACCGGCTGATATTTCTGATAGTTCACCGAAAACTGGGTTTTGACGATACCCACTGCCACTGGTATAAGAGGCCGGTATTTGGCATTTTTTTAATACTTAAACTAGCATGAGGACCCTCGCAAATGCGAGGGCATCATCTTTAGTATCACTAGATGATACCCCGCGCGTTGCTGCGGTCATTTTGTAAATGCATATAAGCAAAACCAGACATTATGGGATGTGGTTTTAAAGGTACTAACATATTGCTATTATCCGAAAGTTCCTATGTAAAAGGTTGTACATGTCTGTATAACAAAGGGCAGTCAGACACATATGTACTTTGAGCAGGGTAAAAAATGTGTTACAATACACAAAGTAAGTAAAAAAACAAAGCTAATGTGTCATAAAATCTAATGAAACAACCAAGCGAAATTGCCAAGCACTGGGAACGTGTATTCCAAATGTAACCATTTATCTTCAAATGCAACCATGGGGAGCAGAAATATCTGTGAGTTGTCTTTACTGGAAGCAAAATACGTGATGAGATGCGTATCAATGAAAATGACCCATGAGTGGAGCAAAGTTTGTCAGAATAGCCTGGCATACACCAACTCGGTCAGTGCCTGGTACCTGAAATAGAACACATGATTTAATAAACACAACCACCATCTGGATGATTATAAGAAGAGATAAGAAAAATATATTTTAGATGTTGACAGACTACACAAAGTATTAGAATCATTGATTTATTTAATAGAAAAAAGGATTATTATCCTAGATTTATAACGTTCCCCCAAAAGGAGAAACATCATCGTGCAGACTGCTCTGCTTCACTGTTGCCTTAAACACCGCCAACTGCCCTCACGATCTTCAAATAAGGATTTCATGATCTTCAAGTATTTTCGTTTGAACATCTCTAAAGTTGTGTATTTATGCTAATGACTATGATTGTACTGAACATAATAGGGGTGAACCCACTGATTATATTTGCAGTGAGATCTCGCTTGTTAGACTAATTGTTCTTTGATATTGAAAACTGCTAGAACAATTCCACAGATTGATTAGAAAATCATTCAAGGATAAAATATGCAGTAAACGTTTGTTATCTAAATCAGAGAGCAATGTATCATTTGTATATAAATTGCTTCGGTACTATTCAATGCGTCCGTCAAATTTCCATGACTGGTAATTGAAATAAACTTCCCTAAATCTAAAAAAAAACAATCTTCTACCATTGACAAATAAGGAGAAGAACCACTACCACTGGAATCCAGTACCAACGATAGGAAATACAATAGTACATACATACTCAAATTGACCAATTGTCACAACCCACAGAGTAATCTGCATTAATCAAGCACTTCAGCTGCACACAATAGATACCATAAAAGTAGTATTAACCCAATGGCCTCATTTGCATTTAATCAAGCACTCCAGATGCACACAGTAGATACCAGAAAAGACCACAAGCAGTAGGCAAAGTGGTCAAGCCAATGATTATCCGGCTTGCCGTCTTCCCTTCAGTGCCATCTAGAGTTCTACAACATCATATGAAAACCCCGTGTAAAGCTGGCTTCACTGCAAACTGAAGCGAGGCCAAGCAGCTGCTCTTTCCAAAGAGCTTTGCATCTCTCTCCTTAATATTTCACATGGGAAAAAAGAAAGGAAAATCGGAGGAATCAGTTCAAAGTAGGATGGCAGTACCTGTTAGGACCAGATGCACGCGGATGGGGAATTGAGGATGACATGCATGCTGCATCGTCCAAAACGGGCAGGTAGTCAGCAGGTCACGAGCCATGTTCCAGATCATTTTTCCAAGTGCTCTGGTCGTCTTAAACAGACGCATAATAAAGAACAGGTGATCTCGTGATGGAAGGGGGAAGATTACACTTGAAATCTAGAATACATAGCAGAATTAGTAGGGGCAGGAGAAATAGTAGGGACTATGAAGAAGACGGGAGGGAGTGGCTGACCAGTCACCAGCGGCGGCGCCAATATCAGCGATGTGGCAGCCAGTCAGCAGCGGCGTCGTAGGCGCTCGCCTACACTCGAGCTCGGACCCTTGGAATTTATAGGGACAAATCTTCCCGTATTCCTCGTGTCCCTCCATCAATTTCTTCTACGGTTCCTCTTCTGGCGGCGGTCGTGGGGAGGGGAAGAGGATGCGCCGTGGCGGGATCAATGCCGAAGAGGAAACATCAAGCATCGATGGTCTCACCTTACTCTGAAGGGGAAAATTCCTACTCGTCCAGCCCATGTAGGGCCTCTGGTCCAGCCCAAGTGAAGGGAATGCAAGAGGGATAACAACCATCCAGGCATCGATGGAACATAGTGTCTCGGCAGAAAAAACTTGGTCTAGGGCCTGGACACAATGAGGGTGACGTGGCTCAATGTGAGATCAGGAAAATGGGGCCATCTATTAAGAAAGAGAAGATTGGAGAGATGAGCATTTTTAGTTCTGTGTTTAAATTGACCTAGAACTACATTTATAAATCCATGGACATTGAGATTATGTAACATAACTAATCCATTTTACACCCACCATTTTTTTGTTAAATGTCTATGTCCAAATATGTAAGTCTTACAAAGAAATATTATCTTTCTAAATGCAAGATCTTTTAGATTTTGTAACTGTTTGGTATTTCTGTGTGTACAATCACTTCTAATTTGTCAGACCATACATACCAAAATTTTAATATACATAATTATACTTTTAAGAGTTTGTAAGGGTGTTATTTTGTTATGTTAGTATGGAACATTAGGGGCTATGCATGGTTAGATGAATCATCTAGGAAGGAGGTATGCTATCTGCCTCTTTCAACATATAATTCCCCTCGCAACAAATATCCTCTCAACCCTTTTCCCTTTGTTGCAAGAATACACTTCATATCTTATTCCGGTTCCCTTAAATTTCATCAACTTAAGACACTGAAGGCAAGGGAGGAACCAACCAATCTCCCAAGAAAATATTTGCAATGTTAGGTTACTGTGTTCCTCACGACAATCACCCAAGGGTTGAGATGCTATCATTGGTAACAATGTCATATTGGCTCTACCGGAGTATTGATGTTCTTGTATGGATCAAATTATATCATGCATTAATCTATGAAGGCATTTTTCCGTGGCTCGCTTTTTTATCGACAGTTTCGAAAAATTGGAAATCTAACTTGTGAGCAGTGTATCCATGTCCATCGTAAGTCCTGTGACCTACCGGTCCTACGTTTTGAATTCAACATCTCACATGATTTAGTAAAAGCTTGTGAGAATAATTTATCTTTTCCTTGTCACCTTTTTAATATTTATTGATTAGTTGATATTCATATATATTTTCATGTAAAAATCATTTTATTTTATACCCTATTCATGTTCCTTTTTATCTTACTTTCTCGGTAGGATGGCAAATTTGGTTGTCTATCTTGCCAGCATTGTACAGGTCAATGTCCAAAAATTATACGGTCTTACTCTTTAAAGTAAAATTTGCATACAATTTTTCTAGAACCCTAGAAAGTTAATTTAACTTCCACAGTTTGTGTTTTTATATTTTTATGCATTAGGTAATATTCACACATATATTTAGTTTTCTTGCCCATTTTTCCTTGGTAGTTCGACAAATTTAATCTATCTTCTATGGATTTCTCCTACCATATTTCTTAAATATATATAAGGTCTTCGACATTTGTGTCCCGTCCACTTTACCATCAGATCTTAGAGTCCTACTAACAACGGATTAACTTGTCAATGCCTACAGATCGTAGACTTGGGTTTCGTGGAAAGTAGAGGGCAAGTAGATCTCGAAGGTTCAGCCGAAAAGGTGTGATGACCCACAAGTATAGGGGATCGCAACAGTCTTCGAGGGAAGTAAAACCCAATTTATTGATTCGACACAAGGGGAGACAAAGAATACTTGAAAGCCTTAACAGCGGAGTTGTCAATTCAGCTGCACCTGGAAACAGACTAGCTCGCAAGAGTTTATCAGTAGTAACAGTTTTATAGCAGTAGCAGTAGTGAAATAACAGCAGCAGAGTAACAAAGACAGCAGTAGTGATTTTAGTAAACAGCAGGATTAAAATACTGTAGGCGCGGGGATGGATGAACGGGCGTTGCATGGATGAGAGAAACTCATGTAACAATCATAGCAGGGCATTTGCAGATAATAATAAAACGGTGTCCAAGTACAAAGCAATCAATAGGCATGTGTTCCATATATAGTCGTACGTGCTCGCAATGAGAAACTTGCACAACATCTTTTGTCCTACCAGCCGGTGGCAGCCGGGCCTCTAGGGAAACTACTGGATATTAAGGTACTCCTTTTAATAGAGTACCGGAGCAAAGCATTAACACTCCGTGAACACATGTGATCCTCACATCACTACCATTCCCTCCGGTTGTCCCGATTTCTGTCACTTCGGGACCATCGGTTCCGGACAGCGACATGTGTATACAACTTGCAGGTAAGATCAATAAACAATGAATATCATGATGAAACAATAACATGTTCAGATCTGAGATCATGGCACTCGGGCCCTAGTGACAAGCATTAAGCATAACAAGTTGCAACAATATCATCAAAGTACCAATTACGGACACTAGGCACTATGCCCTAACAATCTTATGCTATTACATGACCAATCTCATCCAATCCCTACCATCCCCTTCGGCCTACAGCGGGGGAATTACTCACACATGGATGGGGGAAGCATGGCTGGTTGATGGAGAGGCGTTGGCGGTGATGATGGCGATGATCTCCTCCAATTCCCCGTCCCAGCGGAGTGCCAGAACGGAGACTTCTGGCTCCCGCGACGGAGTTTCGCGATGTGGCGGCGTTCTGGAGGCTTTCTGGCGACTTCGACTTCTCCCCGTGCGTTTTTAGGTCGAGGCCAATAAGTAGTCCGAAGGAGGGCGTCGGAGGCCGGCCGAGGGGGCCACACCATAGGGCCGCGCGGCCCCCCCTAGGCCGCGCCGCCTTATGGTGTGGGGCCCTCGGGCCTCCACCTTACTTGTCCTTCTGGCTCCGTCAGTATTCTGGGAAAATAGGGCGTTCTGCATAAATTCCGAGGATTTTCCCGAAAGTTGGATTTCTGCACAAAAACGAGACACCAGAACAGTTCTGCTGAAAACAGCGTTAGTCCGGGTTAGTTGCATCCAAAATACACAAATTAGAGGCAAAACAATAGCAAAAGTGTTCGGGAAAGTAGATACGTTTTGGACGTATCAACTCCCCCCAAGCTTAGCTTATTGCTTGTCCTCAAGCAATTCAGTTAACAACTGAGCGATAAAAGAACTTTCACGAACACATTTGCTCATATGATGTATATATTCTCATGCTATGGCTAATACTTAAGCAGTTCATAATGAGATACATGCAAATAAGATCATCTAACAGCTATGTCAATCATGGAGAGGTACCAACAATTAATAATAAGCATCATGAATTATGCATATAAGCAAGATTGCAATGTTCATAAGAGAGTATGATAAAGTGGTATCTCGCTTGCTGTATTTGATTGGCAAAACATAAATGCCCGGGCACCTCTGGAGTTCATAGAAAGACTAGAAGTAGTGATTGTCAAAGATAAAAGCATCAAAGTTATACCTCAATCAATCATATTTTGAGACAAGCATATTATACTAAGAATGACAGTTGTGCTCTCAAGATAGTGCTCAAAGAAATAATGGAGACACAACATAGAAGTAAAAGATTGACCCTTCGCAGAGGGAAGCAGGGATTAACATGCGCTAGAGCTTTTCATTTTTGAAATCAGGAGTAAAATCATTTTGAGAGGTGTTTGTCATTGTCAACGAATGGTAATGGGTACACTAACTACCTCGCCAACCGGACTTCCAAGAGCGGCTCCCATGAATTATTTGCATGTTTATGTGGCACTCCTTCCAACCTTTCTTACACAAACCATGGCTAACCGAATCCTCGGGTGCCTGCCAACAATCTCATACCATGAAGGAGTGCCTTTTTATTTTAGTTTTATTATGATGATGACACTCCCCCCAACCTTTGCTTACACAAGCCATGGCTAACCGAATCCTTCGGGTGCCCTCCAACAATCACAAACCATGGAGGAGTGTCTATTTAGGTTAATTAATTTGGGACTGGGAATCCCGTTGCCAGCTCTTTTTGCAAAATTATTGGATAAGCGGATGTGCCACTAGTCCATATGAGAGTCCGTCAAAAGTAAATGACAAGGTTGAAAGCTAAACACCACATACTTCCTCATGAGCTATGAAACATAAACACAAATTGAGAAGCATTTTGAAGGTTTTAAAGGTAGCACATGAGAATTTACTTGGAATGGTTTGAAATGCCATGCATAGGTATTTATAGTGGACACTCTGGAATAACTTAGTTTTCATGTGTTTGGAAGCACGAGCAGCGTTCCCGCTCAGTACAAGTGAGGGCTAGCAAAAGACTAGGGAGCGACAAATCAAGAGAGCAGTAACTGTCATAATCATGCTTGCGGCAAAATAAATTAACGGAGGCATAAAAGTGATACAAGAACTCTGAAGCAATATAAATCATCGAGGCTTAATTGACTTTGGTTCAGTCATATGCATGCGTGAGCATGTGCCAAGTCGATATAAATGAATTATTCAGAGGAGGATACCACAATGCCATACCTACTTATGAATAAAACAATGCAAGCAAACATCCATGACATGCTACTCATATTAATAAATTGGAGCTAAACATGAGAGATCATGAACTACTAGACTTTCTCAAGTAACATATACTTCACATGAACCAACTAAGCATGCTCACATGGATGAGTATATGTACAAAAATGAAACAAATAGAGTTCATACCAGCCTCTCACCACAATTAGATTGTCGTAGATCGTCATTATTGCCTTTTCACTTGTATAGCTTGGATAATATGAAATGAAAACCACGCTCCAGCCACCGAAGACCATTGAACTCATAAAGAACTTTACAAAACCAAAGAAGAACAGCAAATATTTTTGGTGTTTTCGAATTTGAGAACAAGAACAAAAGGAAACAAACAAACAAAGCAAAATCTTTTTGGGTTTTCTTATAGCAAACTAGCAATAGCAAATAAAGCGAAACAAATGCAAGAAACCAAAGAAAACAAATGGTGAAGAGAAACAACAGAAATATTTTTGGTCTTTTTATGTTTTGGGAAAGAAACAAAGCAAAAACAAGAAATAGCAAACTAAAAGAAACACAGAAAAGCGAGATGGCAGAAATCTGCCAAAACCTGACAGCAGTACAGAAATCGATTTTTACAAAAATCTTACGTTGCTCAGCTCGAAAAGTGTTCAACTAGTGAAAGTTAGATAACAACCTGGGGAACCTGCACAAAAATTGGCAGCTCAAAAAAACGTTCTGGCTGTGCGCACGAATTTTTCTAGTAACAGTCCAGAATCTGTTTTCAGGCAGCACTTCCCCAAATATCATCTCCCTCTCATTAGAAAACCACTCAAAGAGACTAAACAAGTATGTGCAAGTATCCAGCAACCATAATATGCAAAGAATGAGTGATGCCGGTATACCTCCCCCCAAGCTTAGGATTTTGGCCTAAGTGGAGTTCAATCCCATCGAGACCATGAGGTAGTATCTCCGTAGTACGACGAAGATGGATCATATTCCGGGCACGTGCTAGAAGAAGTACCCGGATACGTGACGGTGTAGTCGTGGGAGGCCTCGGCGTCCTCGGAGTCATGCTGCTGGTGGAAGTCTTGTATCTTCATATGTTCATCCACCTCCTCCTTAGTGCACGACCATGATTGCCTGTCAATACTGAACAAACCTGGTTGGGGAAGAGGGATTTCCTTCTCATCCCCGTCAGCAAACAACATTCTATAGACCATATTATCTAAAGTAGAATCAGCGGTAACAAAATGATGACTCTTCATAGCAGCAATATCGAGTCTCCTAGGGATCAATGGCACATCATTAGGATCAAGAGGAAGTCTTAAATATGTTAAAACGCGCAGTGCAATAGTTCCTCCAAAAATAGGCCCCCTATTAGACAGGCGGCGAGCAATAAGAGAACCAAGGTGATAAGATGTCCGACCAGTAAGTGCAATATTCAAGAAAGCAAGATGGTAACTAAAAATATTGCTAGTGTTCTCCCTACCAAGAATGCTAGTAGCAATGTAATATGCAAAATACTTAATGGCGGGGAGTTGAATGTTCCTTATCTTGCCACGCTGAATGGTGCGACAATCATCATCGGTGATCCCTCGATAGAGCTCCAACAAGTCCCGGGGGTTGTCATCAATCCTCCTTGCTGTACCTACAGGGGCAATATCCAATGCACGACAAAAATCTTCCAATTCCATAGTAACAGGATTACCATAGATCTTGAATGCAACTGTCGGCTCGTATTGCGTGTTGTTGAACCTGAAGCTCTCGACGAAAATTTTGGTGAGCATATAGTATTGCTCCCTTTCGTCTTCCACGTAGGTGGTTAAGCCCGCCCTATTGACAAGGGTGAAGAAATCATCCAATATCCCTGCATTTCTCAGAAAATCGTAGCATGGAAAAGATGAAGCATTAGGAGCCCCGTTGTCCTCTTCGGGCGCGAAGCTAGGCGCGATGATATCCTCATTGTACGATCGCCTAAGCCGGGTGGCGGCCCTAGAAGGCCTCCCGGTGCTGGTTGTTCCTCTCTTGAACAATTCTCCAAAGTTGAACTTCTTCATCTCTTCTCTGAAATTTTCAACAAGTGATATAAAATTTGATTTGGTGACATATAATTGAGGGAAACTACCATAGGAACTTGCTAGAGTACTAATCATGCATCAAAACTAGTTTATACAACTTAGAACAAGCATGCAAGCTCACTAAACATGTTACCTACAGCAGCAAAATATTCAAGATATACTCAACCAAACAAAATTCTACTTGGATAGGCGGAGGAGTCACATACCGGAGAGCAAATGTGCCAAATTTCAGACAGAAATCTGGGCTGAGCAAAGAGATCGAAAAATCCTGAGCTCTTGAGCAAAAACGCGAGTGAGAGAAAGCTGGTGCGAGTTTTTTTCGGGAGAGAGAAGATGCTGGGAGAAAGAGATGAGATAGTGGGGCAAGGAGGGGCCCACACCACAGGGTGGCGCGCCCACCTCCTTGGCCGCGCCGGCTGGTGGTGTGGCACCCTGTGGTGCCCCACAGGTCATCCTCTGGTGCTCCCAGGTGCCTCGTCGAAAAATAGGACCAACGGTATAATTTTTGTGAATTTTTGAAAACTTTGAAAAATGCACATTTCTGGGTATTAAGTTTATTATTACTGGCCAGGAAATTTTTTGAAAACTCTAATCAACTAAGGAACTTTGCAAAACAAAAGTGCTTCAGCAAATAAGACAAGTGGGGTGAGAAAGAGATGTTGTTTACCGCCTCTATGCATATAAAAAGTATTTGTTAACAAGGTTGATCAAGTCTTGCCATCAAATAAATTTTACATAGCATAAGAAGAAATAAACCTCAAATCAATCATGTTACCTTGAATTGTATTGATATGGATCCAATCACGAGAGTTTGATATTCTTCTTTAGGCTCATATATAGGACAATCAATAGTTCCCACTTTGATAGTTCTCACATTAGAAATAGTATTAACTCCACACGCTTTCTCAATCCTCTTGGGAAAATAAATGGTATGCTCCCTATCATCAACATTGAAAGTAACCTTTCCTTTATTGCAATCAATAACAGCCCCTGCGGTGTTAAGAAAAGGTCTCCCAAGAATAATAGACATATTATCATCTTCAGGCATTTCCAACACAACAAAATCAGTTAATATCAAGCAGTTAGTAGTAACTTGAACAGGAACATCCTCACATATACCAACAGGAATAGCAGTAGATTTATCAGCCATTTGCAAAGATATATCAGTAGGTATCAACTTATCTAAGTAAAGTCTCTTATAAAGAGAAAAAGGCATAACACTAACACCGGCTCCCAAGTCACATAGAGCAGTTTTAACATAATTATTCTTAATAGAACAAGGAATAGTAGGTATACCTGGATCGCCCAACTTCTTTGGAACTTTGCCATTGAAAGAGTAATTAGCAAGCATAGTGGAAATTTCCTCATTGGGGATTTTCCTTTTGTTAGTAACAATATCTTTCATATACTTTGAATAAGGAGGCAATTTAATAGCATCAGTCAAAGGGATTTGCAAGAATAAAGGTTTCATCCAATCACAAAATTTATTATAGTGTTCTTCTTCCTTTGATTTTAGTTTCTTAGCAGGAAAAGGCATTTGCTTTTGGACCCAAGGTTCTCTTTCATTACCATGTTTCTCAGCAATAAAATCTTCTTTAGTGTACTTTTTATTTTTAGCATGCTTTTCAGGTTCTTCTTCAACATCTTCTTTATCAGAAGCATCATTCTTATCATTATCTTTATCATGTTCATTACCACTTTCAGTTTCAGCATCAGAAATAGAAATACTATTAGGATCATTAACAGGTTCAGAGGATTCTTCAACATTCTTATGTTTCTTTTTCTTTTTCTTCTTAGAAGGAGCACTAGGTTCAATGCGTTGAGAATCTTGTTCAATTCTTTTGGGATGCCCTTCAGGATATACAGGATCCTGGGTAGAGACACCACCTCTAGTTGTTACTTCAGAAGCATGTTTCTCTTTAGAATTATTCCCCAACAAGTCATTTTGCACTTTAGTGAGTTGATCAATTTGAGTTTGAACCATATGAAAATGTTTAACAAGCATCTTAACATCATTGGAGGTTCTCTCTACAATATCATGCAATTCACTAATAGCTCGAGAATTTTCCATTAAATGATTCTCTACTCTCATATTAAAATTTTCTTGCTTAACAATATAATTATCAAACTCATCTAAGCATTGTGCAGGAGGTTTCGAATACGGAATATCTTCCCTAGTAAAGCGTTGAAGGGAGTTTACCTCAATCATGGATGAAGGGGGAATTATCTCACATATATCTTCTATGGGATGAAGATTCTTCACATCTTCAGATTTAATACCTTTCTCCTTGAGAGACTTCTTGGCTTCCCTCATATCTTCATCATTCAATTTAATTAAACCCCTCTTCTTTAATATTGGCGTTGGAGTTGGTTCAGGCGTAGTCCAATCATCATGATTCCGGGCTATTTTAGCCAATAATTCTTCAAATATGGCTGCCCGGAGTTCTTTTCCTGAAAACACAACCAGCACAACTATCCAGGTATGCCCTAGACTCAATGGTTAGTCCACTATAAAATATATCAAGTAAATCATGCTTTTCCAAATTATGATCAGGCCGAGCTCTAATAAGAGAGCAAAATCTCGCCCAAGCCTCAGGCAATTTCTCTCCATCTCCTTGGTCAAAATTATAGATTCTCTGCAAAGCAATATGTTGAGCACTAGCAGGAAAGTATTTACGGAAGAAAACATCAAGCAATTCTTTTGGACTTTTAATAGAATTAGGTGGCAAACTATTATACCAAGTTTTAGCGTCATCCTTTAATGAGAATGGAAAGATTTTAGCAACAAAGTAAGTACGCTTCTTAACATCATCAGAAAACAAGCTACTCAGAGTAGATAGCTCAATCATGTGTTCAACAGCACTTTCTTTTTCAGTACCACAAAAGGGTGTTTTCTCAACAATAGCTATATGAGATAAATCAAGAGAAAAATCATAATCTTTATCCTTAATGTTTATAGGAGATGTGGCAAATTTAGGATCAGGAGACAGTTTATATCTAACAGCATGTTCTGCAAGCAATTTTTTAATTTTTCTTGCATCAGTAGTAGCATTGCATTTTTCAATAAAATCATCATTAAGCTCCACATAATCTTCATCAGGATCATCACTAGAATAATCAAGTTCAGGTGAATTAACAGGTGTAGTAGCATTAGGAGTTTCAGTATTTTCAATTTGTCTAGACCTAGCAATCGTAGCATCTAGAAAGGATCCCAATGAACCACTATCATCAAGCACAGCAGAAATATTATCAATATTATGAGAGTTTTCAGATTCAGCAGAAGTACCCGCATGTGAAGCATGTGGCGGTGAAACAAGTTTATCAATCACAGATGGTGAATCAAGAGCAGCAGAGGTACTCAGAGTTGTACCTTTTCTTGTAGTGGATGGTAATATGGCGACCTTAGTATCGCGAGGTTTACCCATGATGGAGAATTTGCAGCGAACAATATCAATCCAAGTGAACTTCCAAATAAAGCTATGCTCCCCGGCAACGGCGCCAGAAAATAGTCTTGATGACCCACAAGTATAGGGGATCGCAACAGTCTTCGAGGGAAGTAAAACCCAATTTATTGATTCGACACAAGGGGAGACAAAGAATACTTGAAAGCCTTAACAGCGGAGTTGTCAATTCAGCTGCACCTGGAAACAGACTAGCTCGCAAGAGTTTATCAGTAGTAACAGTTTTATAGCAGTAGCAGTAGTGAAATAACAGCAGCAGAGTAACAAAGACAGCAGTAGTGATTTTAGTAAACAGCAGGATTAAAATACTGTAGGCGCGGGGACGGATGAACGGGCGTTGCATGGATGAGAGAAACTCATGTAACAATCATAGCAGGGCATTTGCAGATAATAATAAAACGGTGTCCAAGTACAAAGCAATCAATAGGCATGTGTTCCATATATAGTCGTACGTGCTCGCAATGAGAAACTTGCACAACATCTTTTGTCCTACCAGCCGGTGGCAGCCGGGCCTCTAGGGAAACTACTGGATATTAAGGTACTCCTTTTAATAGAGTACCGGAGCAAAGCATTAACACTCCGTGAACACATGTGATCCTCACATCACTACCATTCCCTCCGGTTGTCCCGATTTCTGTCACTTCGGGACCGTCGGTTCCGGACAGCGACATGTGTATACAACTTGCAGGTAAGATCAATAAACAATGAATATCATGATGAAACAATAACATGTTCAGATCTGAGATCATGACACTCGGGCCCTAGTGACAAGCATTAAGCATAACAAGTTGCAACAATATCATCAAAGTACCAATTACGGACACTAGGCACTATGCCCTAACAATCTTATGCTATTACATGACCAATCTCATCCAATCCCTACCATCCCCTTCGGCCTACAGCGGGGGAATTACTCACACATGGATGGGGGAAGCATGGCTGGTTGATGGAGAGGCGTTGGCGGTGATGATGGCGATGATCTCCTCCAATTCCCCGTCCCGGCGGAGTGCCAGAACGGAGACTTCTGGCTCCCGCGACGGAGTTTCGTGATGTGGCGGCGTTCTGGAGGCTTTCTGGCGACTTCGACTTCTCCCCGTGCGTTTTTAGGTCGAGGCCAATAAGTAGTCCGAAGGAGGGCGTCGGAGGCCGGCCGAGGGGGCCACACCATAGGGCCGCGCGGGCCCCCCTAGGCCACGCCGCCTTATGGTGTGGGGCCCTCGGGCCTCCACCTTACTTGTCCTTCTGGCTCCGTCAGTATTCTGGGAAAATATGGCTTTCTGCATAAATTCTGAGGATTTTCCCGAAAGTTGGATTTCTGCACAAAAACGAGACACCAGAACAGTTCTGCTGAAAATAGCGTTAGTTCGTGTTAGTTGCATCCAAAATACACAAATTAGAGGCAAAACAATAGCAAAAGTGTTCGGGAAAGTAGATACGTTTTGGATGTATCAAGGTGCTCGACTATGAAAACTAGGGTGCATGTTGACAATGGATCCGATCCTTTCTTTCTTCCTCGGCTCCCCTTTATATAGGAGGTGGAGCCGAGACTTTCGTGTCGTACAAGTTACAAACTCCGAGAGACTATCGAAGTCCTTCCCGTACAATTACATGACTCTCGATACCTAAAATAACTCTATCTTCCATATTGATATTTACTGAGCTTCTGGGCCTTGAAAGCTTCGGGTCGTAGGCCTCCAAATATCCTCGGGTACCTTATTCGGTAGGCCCTTCCGGTATGCCTATGTCAGTAGCCCCCGAGATTTTGCTTGAATCGTAGAGTCGAGTAAAATCTCCATCGTAGAATCGATCCACAGGTTCACAAATTCTTCGGATTACCATAATATTTTGTCCAATGTATTTATATATTGTACAAGGATAATGGTAAATAGGTTGGTTCATCTGACAGATCAGGTACCAGTTAACTACTCTTGTGGAAAACCCGCAAAAACCTACTTCAAGCTCGAGTCCCTGGACTCGAACTCGGGATACTGGCGTAATTCGATACGCGCCTCTTAAGGACTTATCGTGAACCGAATTCCACTTGTATTTTATCGAGTACCTAACGCGTCCGCTAGGATTTTTCTTCGTATATGTTGATATGGATAAAGTAGTAGAGCGTATTCGGGTGCGATACCAAGCCGCACAGGAGATCCTGGGGACTTACCTTCGTACAATATTACGACATTCAAGTTTTTACTGCGGCGAACGCGCTCTGAGAATATACTATCGAGTGCCTTTATCGGCTGCTGGAATTGTTTAATTTCCCCAATGAGAGTACATGACGAGTTTTGTGTAACTCGAAGATGTACGTCGATAATTTATCTTGTGCACTTCTATTTTTTTGTCTTGGCATCCACTTGTTTTTTCTCATATTTCATCGGATGCGCGACCAGTGCTCCCAATGGTAGTAGCCCCCGAGGCTACAGTCGAGTGTTTGCACTTGGTTGTAGGCTCATCTTTTGCTATTTTTGACCAGCCTTGTTTTTTGTCTTTCGCCTTATCCTCTTAACAGAAGTATATACAATGCTTCTGATAAGAGTAGCCCCCAAGCATATGAACAGATGCTTGCATTTGATCATAGGCTCCCGAAATTTCTCTGTTTGAGGACTCAAAGATTTGTTGTCGCTATCTTTTAGTGAAACCACTCGAAGCTTTCTCGAATGACGTCGTTGATGACGATAGCCACGATAACCATCTTGGAAAGCCACGACTCTTGTCACCTCACTGTGTCGTGGGTCGAAAGCTCTGCGCCATCGACACGTCGTGCAAGTGGGGGACACACGTCCTCCGTAATTTCAGGCACAGGCGGAGTAACTTCCGCCCAGTAATTTCAGAATGATAAGAACTTTTTACCCTTCGGACACGCGTAAGGTTGGAAACACTCCCCCTTTTCATCCAACGGTGAAACGTATCATCTTCTCTCTATAAATTCATCTCTTATTCCTTATTCACCCCCTTCGCTGCAGCGCACATCTCCTCTCTCTCTCCGCCATTGCTGCTTCTCGAGCTCCTCGCACCCTCGCTGTCTTGTTGTCGTTGTTCCCTTTCCCAATCTTCCCTATTCCTCCACGCACCAAATGCTGCACATCTCGCACCTCAGACGCCGTTGAGGCCATGGAGCAGGTCAAGATCTCTGGGTGTGAGCGCTCGAAGTTATCCGCCCAAGACCACAAGATGTTGAAGAAGTTGGGCCTGTTCAACAAGGAGGCCATGCTCATTCCTGGAGATGAGTACTCCTCAGCCTCCTATCAACTTCCAGGTAACATTTCGACTTCCTCATCCGCGACCTTTCGGTCCCTGTCCACAAATTTCTTCGTGGTTTGCTTTTCATCTGTGGGATTCAGTTGCACCAGCTAACCCCCAACTCCATTCTTCACATTTCAATCTTTATCACTCTCTACGAGTGTTTCCTGGGGATCCACCCTCACTGGGGCCTTTGGAAACGCATATGCTATCTCGAGCGCAACACCTCGAAAAACGTCGTCTACAATGTAGGTGGCGTTGTTGTCTGTATTTGCCCGGATGTCGATTATTTTGACGTCAAATTCGCTGACTCCGTCCAAGGTTGGTGTAAAAAGTGGCACTATATAAAAGATGAGTCTTCTGACGCCCAAGAATACGGTATTGCACCCTTTAATGCCGACAAAGAAATTCAAAGGCGCATATCTTTGGATGCCAAAGTAATAGCCGAAGAAAAGGCGGCTACAGACGCTCTCATCGCCCGCATCCATGGACTTCAAAACACCGATGGGGCAGTATTATCGGGTGTGCAGATTATTGCATATTTCCTGCGCATCCGCATTCAACCTCTTCAGGCCCAAAAAAATCCTGTGTGGATGTATTCAGGTCCCGAAGATTCTGACAGAGTCTCTACCGAGCTTCCTTTGAAGGACTTGGAGAAACTCATCAGCCGATTTACTTCGTTGAGCAGGAACAACGAAGTTCCTTCTTCCTGTCGCGTGGTACCCTTCAGTGGTAGCCACGCCCTTCCCGAAGTAAGTATCTTGTCTTCGAGTTGTATAACTATTTTTTGACTGCTATTTGTTTTTCTTGTGTACTCACTTTATTTGTCTTTTTCTTGTTCTTGCACTTTGTAGGGCCACCAAATTCTATCTTTTCTCCCCCCCAACCTGAAGGTGGAGAGGCAGATGGTCGAGTCATTGTTACCGACGATTCGCAAGAATCCTCTCTTCCTGAGAGTGAAGCTGCGGAATCCCAAAAATCCGTGGGTTCCTCCAAAAAAGAAACAAGGCCAGACCAATATTCTGAGTCTGGTCATTCCAACTCTCCTCCTCTTGCCACTTCTCCTGATAAACGCAAGAGGAAGAGAGACGATGTCGAAGATTTCGGCGCGTCTAAACTTGCCAGAGCAGCTGTCGAAAAATCTTCCCCGGACGAAGAAGGTGCCTTCGACCCTTTTGTGATGCTGGTGCTGTTAGCTCGTAAGTCGATATTTTCAAATTTTGTCTGTTTCTTTTGTTGTTTTAGACTCTCATGTTTTATTTTGTTGTTATACTGATAGAGCTGACTCGGAGGAGGAGGAACTCACCGTGCATGGGACAACTCCTACGATGTGGTGACCCTGCATACCACTGCATGTTGTAGTATGCCAGTCGTTGATATAACATTCACGAAGTACCATTCTGCAAATATTACATCCCTTAGAGTAGTACAACAGAACATAGCAGGGTCCATAAACTCATTCATTTATTATTACAGCTATCATACATATGTCATCCCGGAGCTCCTCTTGGGTCCTAAGAGGAATACTCCTGGGTTCGAGGCGAACCCAACTTAGTTTACAATATAAGAGTCTCATTAAGTGATACATTTATTTCCTCAAGCAGCTAAATACTAAGAGTTCGGGCTGCTCGGTTACTACTACTATTGGATATCTCTAGGCTTGATCTCCTCCGGAAGCCTCCCCGGATCCGTAGACGATGAGGTAGTCTACGCCTTCTATACCTCCAGAGAGGTCTGGTTCTTCATAGCCGATGATCTCGGCTCCTTCATTGTTGTCGCAGTCCTCCTCCAGCCGATTCAGACAATCTAAGCATGGGATTTAAGAGTGGTATGAGTACGAGCGTACTCAACAAGTTCATTATAGATAAGAGGTGTTTAATGCTCTAGCTACGATGCTAGACCAGAAAGTCTAACACCAATGCATGTTTTGATAAACATTTCTTCAAGAGATTGCTTTTATTCCAAAGAGCTATGTCCGTCAGCCTTCACCGGTTTACTAGAACTTCATGGAGCTCCTTTCCGGCTGCGTTCGCAGTTCCTTATCCCGGAACAGGGAGTGACAGGTCACAGTTCTTTACACTCTGCAGAGGGGTGTTGCTTTACCCATAAGAGATCTTAACCTTGGTGCCAGCAAGGGGCAGCTTTCCCGTCCACACTTCCTTTGGTGTGAGGCCCGGTATAAGGTCATAGTCAATCATATTCCTCCGCTACCTCGCACACCCACCCTTTGTTGCAAACCCCGACCGGGGTCCTCGCCGGTCCCATTATTCCCGTAATTTCAGGGTGGACCCCGACCACGACGACGATCTGGGATTGAACCAAACTCCTTCGCCGTAGCTGCAACCCATCATAGACCACATTACCGTGGGGAATTAGAAGGGGATCCCCACCCACCAATTGTTCGCAAGCAAAGAACCGCTACGGTAAGCAACAGCTATACCGTGGGGAATTAGAAGGGGCTCCCCACTCCACCAATTGCTCAAGATACAACCGTCTACGGTAAGCGCATCCGTTGATGTACAAGAGGTGGAAATACAATTGACTATTCCGTCCCACTCCAGATCTTATGGTTAACACGATTATTACGGCACAAGAATCACTGGCGACATTTGTTGTTTAATCCTAGATGGATATAAACCCTTGCAATGGAACCTCCACCATATCAACACAATCCATGGTTCCATTGCCCACCACATAGTCATATTCATAGTTATGAAAGTAGTGGTTTTGATCTTTATGCAATAGTGATAACCATAATACTTGGCAAGTAATTTGATAGAAATACTCAAATGACATGAGCAAGTGATGAACTTGCCTGAACACTGCAAAGTTTTGCAGTTGAATGGTGTGGACTGACCCTTGTCCTCTGTCTCTGAAAAATAGCATCATTGTCCGATAAGGGCAATGGTTAAAGAAGCAGTTATGCATGATTCCAGTTTTAGGGTTTGTTCCCCCCTTCCGATGTTGTTATTATTTCATGTGAGAGGTTAATACTAAGAATAATTTGGAGATACTCTATTTAGGGTAAATACAACCTTGAAATGTTGTCAAGGTGTTTTTAAAGTCCAATTGCATTAATGGACTTATTTTCATTATTGAAAATAATATGTGTGATTTAAATCATTATTTAAATCATCAAATTAAGACTTATTCTTAGTTGTCTTCAAAAATTCTCTTTGATATTTTATTCAGGTAGAGAATTTTATGTTGATCAATTTTCATATTTTTAGTTATTTTTTTAGAGCTATTAGGTATTTATTGTGCTTTTTCAAAGTTTATGCATTTAAATTGAATTGTGAAATGGCAAAAATGCCCTGGGCCCACCGGTGCAACCCAAAGGTTAGGTCGAACCGATCGGCCTGGTCCGGCTCGACCAGCCCCACTTCTCTCTCTCCCTCTCACGCGCGACCGAACCCTAACCCTAGCCGCTCGGCGACCCTGCGTCGCCGCCGTCGCCGCTCGATTCCGGCGAGATTCGCCGGACCTGGCCCCCGCCATGGTGCGCAGCCGACGCGCCCCACGACGGCGGTCAATCCTATCCGCGTCGATCTGACGCGGATGACCAGCTGCCCTCGGCCTCGACCGTCTTCGCTACGGTCGTCACGGCGTGGAGATTCACGGCGATCTCGTCGCCGCCGACGTTCCTGGTGCCGTGGCTTGGCCGTAGGCCTCGTCGTGCCTGCGCTGGAGCCTCCGTGCTTCGGCGACCGCCTGGCTTGGCCATGGCTTGGCGCTGCCGTGGCCAGGCTATGCCGCCGTACCGCCATGGTGACGCCGTGGCGCTGCTCCAGGTTAGTACGCCTCCATCTTCTCCCTTTGTTCCTCCTCCTCTATGCCATGCTCTAGTTACTAGCTTGCCTCTCCTCATGGAGATGCTGGCACTGCCGTCTTGCTGCTTCGCGCCTCGTGTGCCTTGCGCCAAGCCAGCTCGTGCCGTGCTAGCTGCTGCTATGCGTATGCTGCTGCTGTGCATTTGCCATGGATTCTGGCTGCTGTGCTATGCTATTGTGCTCTATAGCTTGCTGTTGCAACTCATGAGCTCTTGCTCATGAGCATACTGTGATGCTTTGCTTTATTCATTTGTTATCGCTGCTTTCTTGCTCCTGCCTCTCCTGTGTGTGCAATTTCTTCTCCCTGGCTTGATCATGCTGCATGATCCTTGCCTTTGGCAAGTGCCAGTGCTCCTGGTGTGCTATCTCTGTGCTATAATTCATGATCATACTCAATTGAGCATTGTTACTGACTTGGCAGCTCCATCCCTTGATGGAGTGCTTCTGGATACAATCATAAAAATGGTTTATGGGTTAGTCTGTGATTCAATTGTTGCTTATCTGTGGCTGTTTATTTTATGTAGTTCATGAATTGATGTCAGGTTTGTCTCTGACAAGCACTTGCATAGTTTGACAAGCACTGATGCTCCAGTGATCATCTGTTGCATGTTATTTTGCTCACTATCTACTGTCAGTGCCTATCTGATGCTCATCTTGGTGTCTGTGTGACACACATACCTGTGCTAGTGTGAGCTGTGGTTGGCTCAAGCAATTACTATTGCTTGCTGTGATCAATTGGATCCACTGCAAAGCTCTGGTGTATTGATTACTGGTAAATTCATTTATCTGTGTTGTCTTGCTTGGCTAAGTGGATAAATGATGTGAACTGCTTGCAGTTGTGATCATCTGACAGTTAATTTGATTGAGCTTGAGGGATGCCAACATCTGTTGGGAACCCTGGCTCCTTTTTGAACCCATCTGGGTGATGATATTAGTGCATGGCTTCTCTGTGGAATTTGGTAAAGTGGTTGAGGTGGCCCTGACAGCAATTCCTTGCTGTTAGGGTAGCTCCCACCTGTGTTGGCTTGCTGTGATTTGGGGAATATCTCACTGGAAGAATCCTTGTGGTTTTTCATGTTTCCTTTGATGTTGATAAACATGAATAGACACTTGATAGTCTATCTGTCTGATGGTGTAGTGGCTATAGGTGCTAAGGGAATCTGGTTAGCTAGATAGGATCATCCCTTGATGGATTTCTTTGATTATGCCACTGGTTTGGCATAGCCAATGTTCCCAGGGTGCTTTCCTATTGGTTTCCCTCTTGTTCAGTTGCACCAATTTGGCTAGTAGCCATATGATGACTCACATATAGGGTTTCTACCCTTGTGGTGTGCTTGAGATCATGCCTGTGCAATTTATGAACAAAACCATCTGGTTTGTTCATGATGATGTGTATACCTCACTCCAGCTCCTAGAATTGGTGTTGGTGTAGAGGTTTTGCTTCTGGTTGGATTATGAGCTTGCCCTGCTCCTCCTGACTTGCTGGTGATGCTTGGTGAATTTCTGGTGATTGGGAATTAGATTGAACAGCAGTAGCTGTTCTTGTGTTCTTGTGTTCTTGTGTTCTTGTGTTCTTGTGTTCTTGGTGACTTACCCAGATGCCTGTCGATGAATGAGCTAGTTCTGGCGGTGGAAAAAGGTTTTATATGAACCTTCTTTTGCTCCCTGGTCGACAGCTTGGCCTGGCCACCCTTGGTGACTCCTCTCTGGCTTGTGTGTTGTTCAGCATGCACACATGCAGTGTGAGCTGCCTGTGTGTGTGTGTGTGCACCTGATACTTTGAACTTGGCTTGGAGAGGATCAGCTCGGCAGAGTTGATCATATCTGCTCAATTTTTCCTTTCTTTCTAACCTGCCAAGTGGCTATGCCACTTGGCATAACACTTGTTCTATTTTCTTTGTGTTTGTGTGCAGGGATCAAGATGATGATCAAATGGACATGAAGATCACCAAGTTCAAGATTATATAGTAGTTTAGGATATATTTTATTTACTTGTAATTTTCCTGTTTCTTTTTCCATTTAATCATTTCTGGTAATGTGTTGTAATATTCATTTATTTCCATTATGAATATTGTAAAGACAATGTATATTGTGTGTTAATCAATAAAGCTCAAGGTTTTCTCTAATGAGCTTGTCTTATTGTTTGAATTATTCATAATGTGTATTATGTATTATTTACTTAATGAATTTCCTCATAATTCAAATATATAGGGTAATTATTTAATGTTTGAATTTGAAATTCAAATTCAACTTTGGTTTGAATTCAACCATGCAACTTAATTTAGAATTCAATCATGCAACTTAAGTTTGATGCAATCTCTCCCCTCTCTTCTCAAAACCCTAAACTAGTTAGGTGAGATGCAAGTTTGTCGCACTCTCGAAACCCTAACCCTGTAAGGTGTCGAGAGAGAAACTTGTTCCCCTTCGATGCAGTTTTTGTTTAAAAGCGCGAAATTTCCCCGTAAATTACAATGCAATGCACATCCCTTTCTAAAATCTACCCCTCGATCGTCTCTAAACCTGGGACATTACAGCCTTTCCCCCTTAAAGAAAACTTCGTCCCGAAGTTGTGGTTGTAATACCTGAAGAGTTCGGGGTATGTTTTCCTCAGGTCTTCTTCTTTTTCCCAGGTGGCTTCCCTCTCAGGGTGATGCTTCCATTGTATCTTGCAATACTTGATAGCTTTATTTCTGAGTTGTTTCCAGCTCTCCTCGAGAATCTTGGCTGGCTTCTCGATATAAGTCAAGTCTGGTTGTAACTCGAGCTCTTCATGTGATACTGGTTCATCGGGGGTTTTCAGACACTTTTGGAGTTGTGACACATGGAATACATTGTGAACTTGAGCTAGCCTTCCCGGTAGATCCAATTCAAAGGCTAAACCTCGGTTCTGACTAAGTATCTTGAAAGGTCCTATGTATCTAGGACTGAGCTTTCCTTTTACTCCAAACCTCTGGAGTCCTTTCATCGGGCTTACCTTAAGATATACCATGTCTCCAACTCGTGGCTCCCATGTTCTCCTCTTCTGATCGGCATAACTCTTTTGCCGACTTTGGGCTATCTTGAGCCTATCTCTGATAATGTCAATGATTTGTTGTTTTTCCTTGACATAATCAGGGTTGAACTCTTTGCTTGCTCCGGCTTCATACCAACATATCGGTGATCTACACTTCCTTCCATACAGAGCTTCAAATGGTGCCATCTTGATGCTGCTTTGGTAACTATTGTTATATGAAAATTCTGCTAGTGGTAAGTGCTCCTCCCATGATCCTCCGAAGTCTAGGGCACAAGCCCTAAGCATATCCTCTAAGATCTGGTTGGTTCTCTTGGTTTGTCCACCTGTCTGGGGATGGTAAGCGGTACTACAGTCCAACTTGGATCCTAAAGCTTCGTGTAGTTGCTTCCAGAAGGCTGATGTGAACATGGATCCTCGATCCGACACTATCTTCTTAGGCACTCCATGCTTACTCACGATCTCCTTGATGTAAAGATCGATGAGTTTCTCTCCTTTGTCCTACTGATTTACCGCTAGGAAATGTGCACTCTTCGTCAACCGGTCCACGATTACCCATATCATGTCCTTCTTTTTATTGGTCATGGGTAGTCCGGTGATGAAATCCATCCCTATTTCCTCCCATTTCCACTCTGGAATAGGTAAAGGTTGTAACTTTCCTGCTGGACTCTGGTGTTCAGCCTTCACTCTCTGGCAGGTATGGCATTCCGCCACATATTGTGCTATTTCTCTCTTCATGTTGTTCCACCAGAATAACTCCTTTAGATCCATGTACATTTTTGTACTTCCCGGATGAATGGAATATGGTGTTTGATGGGCTTCCCGGAGTATTACTTCCTTAATTTCAGCAATATCCGGAACACAAATTCTTTTCTGGAACCATAATGATCCAGATTCTCCTCGGTGAAATTCTGATGGTCTTCCCTCATCTATTCTCCTCATCTCTTCCACGATGAATGGATCGTCCAGCTGACCCATCATTATCTCATTCTTCAGGTTGATATTTAGCTCATCGGCTACTTGTAAAGCCGATAGTCCTTCATGAGCTTCCTTCTCCCAAAGTTGTATTTGGGCTTGACTTATTTCCTTCCTCAACTCCGGTGATATTTCTTGTTCCACTCCTCCGGTGCTCTTCCTACTCAGGGCATCTGCTACAACATTGGCCTTTCCTGGAGTGTAATTGATAGTCAAATCATAATCCTTGATCAATTCTAGCCATCTTTTCTGCCTCATGTTGAGTTCCTTCTGAGTGAAGAAATATTTGAGGCTTTTATGGTCTGTATAGAGCTCACACTTAGCTCCATAGAGAAAATGTCTCCAAGTTTTGAGTGCAAATACGATCATTGCTAATTCCAAGTCATGTGTTGGATAGTTTACTTCATGAGGTCTGAGTTGCCTCGATCCATAAGATATCACTTTCCGATCTTGCATGAGTACGCAACCCAATCCATGCTTGGATGCGTCACAGTACACGGTGTAATCCTTGCCAACTTCCGGAACTGCTAACACCGGTGCCGTGGTGAGTTTCTCCTTCAGAGTTTGAAAACTCTTCTCACACTCCTCTGACCACACGAATGGTGTGTTCTTCCTTAACAGCTTTGTCATTGGTCTTGCTATCTTAGAGAATCCTTCAATGAATCTCCGATAATATCCTGCCATTCCTAGTAATCCTCGGATTTCCTTGACAGTCTTGGGTGCTTCCCATTCTAGAACTGCTGCTACCTTACTCGGGTTAATAGCTATTCCATCTTTACTAATAACATGACCAAGGAATTCCACTTGATCTAGCCAAAATTCACACTTTCTAAATTTGGCATAGAGTTGATGTTCCCTTAGTGTTTGCAACACTAACCTCAAATGTTCAGCATGTTCGGCCTTGTTCTTGGAATATATCAAGATATCATCGATAAATACGATGACAAACTTGTCTAGATATGGCATGAAGATCTTATTCATGAGATTCATGAATATTGCTGGGGCATTGGTTAATCCAAAAGGTACTACAAGGTATTCATGATGTCCATACCTTGAGACAAAGGCAGTTTTAGGAACATCTTCCTTCTTGATCTTTATCTGGTGATAACCGGATCTTAGATCAATCTTGGAAAAGACTCCCGCGCCTCTAACTTGATCAAATAGATCTTGTATTCTTGGAAGTGGATACTTGTTCTTGATTGTGACGTTGTTCAGATTCCTGTAGTCTCCGCACATCCTTCTTCCTCCATCTCTTTTATCCACGAAGATCACAGGTGATCCCCATGGTGAAACACTCTCTTGTATAAATCCTTTCTGTTCCAAGTCATCCAATTGCTCCTTAAGTTCTTTCAACTCCTTAGGCCCCATCTTATATGGTACTTTAGCAATCGGAGCTGTTCCTGGGATTAGGTCGATAGTGAATTCTATTTCCCTATCTGGTGGCATTCCAGGTAATTCCGCAGGAAATACATCCTGGAATTCATTCACTACAGGTATATCCTCTAACTTCACCTCCTTCATGCTGTTCAGCTGTAGCTCCACTTCAATCTGTGTATGTTTGTCGCCTTGGTAAATCATTCTACTTCCATCGGGGCTTTTCAAAGATACTGTCTTGTTCACACAGTCGATCAATGCTCCATTAGCTTCTAACCAGTTCATACCAAGAATGACATCAATGTCCTTCATCGGTAAAATGAACAGGTCCGCGTCAAACGCGCACTTATTGATCATGATGACTTGTTTTTGTTTGGTATGGGTTACTACTATCGTTCCCCCCCGCAGAAAGTATGGTTATGGGTGTATCTAACTTAGTGCAACTAATCCCATGTTTGATGATGAATTGTTGAGAAATGAATGATGTAGTTGCACCAGTATCAAAAAGTACTTTGCCAGGATGAGTGAGTATCTGGAGCGTACCTATCACCGCCTGATCGGAGTTGACCACCTCCTCCAGACTGGTACAGTTCAGCTTGCCGAAGGGCTTCTTATTCTTCCAGTTCCCTCCGGTGATTCCTCCTCGGCTTCCACCTCCTCCAGACTGACCTCCTCCGGTGTTTCTCTTGGGGCAGCCCTTCAGCATGTGCCCCTCCTAACGACACCCAAAGCATATTATCTTGGGTTTCTGGCAATCTTGTGAAAGATGCCCTCTAAACCCACAAATGCGGCAAACAATCTGGTTTGCGGCTTGGTTTCCTTGGTTCCTCCTATTATTGTTGTTGTTGTTGTTGTTGTTGTTGTTGTACCTTGGTTTGAAACTCAAGCCAGTATTAGGCTTGTTACTGACATATCTCTTAGGCTCAAACTTGGCCTTTTTCCTCTTCTCCTCCTGCAGTTGTTTGAAATCATCTTCCAGAGTGATGGCAACATCCACCAACTCTTGAAACTCCGTAGCTCTCATCATACGGAGCTGAACCTTGAACTGGGGACTTAACCCCCTCAGAAACCTTTTCTTCTTCTTGTCCTCGGTGTTGACTTCTTCAACAGCATACCGGGACAGTTTAGAGAATTCCCTGACATAGGTCAGGATTGCCTTGTCCTTCTGCTCGAGACTTTCAAACTCTCGACGCTTCAGTTCCACAATACTTTCAGGGACATTTGATTCCCTGAACTTCCTCGTGAACTCCTCCCAGGTAAATACCTTTCCAGCCGGATAAACGGCTACAATATTGTCCCACCATGATGCGGCAGGTCCACACAGCAGATGGGTAGCATAACGAACCTTCTCTTGCTCGTTACATCCAACGGTGTTGAGCTTTCGCTCAGTATCCATAAGCCAATCTTCCGCGTCCATTGGCTCGGGCGCATATGCGAAAGATATAGGCTTGGTGTTTTGGAAGTCTGCTAAGGTGACTCCCGGGTTCTCAGGTCTCTCCACCCTGTTCTGCTACAGCAATTCTTGGAAGAATTTGTTCTGCTGCTCCAGTGTTACACGCTGTCTCTCCTCTACCAGCTGCATGTACTGGATGAAATTCTGCTGCGTCATGGGTGGTGGCGATGGTGGAAACTGATCTCTGGCTGCACCCTCAGCCTCTTCCTTTTGTTTTGCTTCGTGCTCCATGCGCTGCGCTTCGGTCTCGTCTCCTAGCGTTCCCGACATAACCCCCTAGTTCTGCAACACAAGATGATACTCATAATTACTCCATGCGCAAGTTTTCTGAGCTCAACTTTGTGCACAGAACTAGTCACGCAATGGAAATCAAGAAGCAAATCCAAATCATACAAAACATATACCCTGTATATACATACTTAAGTGGTCTTATTACAATACTCAAGTCGATGTGAGTATGCAAACTCACTTATTAAAATATATGTACAGATTTATACAAATATTACATACTATAATACACGTGGTACTTGTGTATTATAGCCTCGCCTCCCTTGGTGGACTCTAGTCGATCTTCACTCCCGGTACATCCCAGGCTTCCATCCGGTCGAACGTGTCGTCCTCCTGATAGACCCTGGAACATAAGGTCTCCCCGTTGGCTGGTAATCCGAATCAGATGATGATCCTAGGGAGAAATCAGTGTTCACAAACTGATCGTTAAGTGCATCATAGTCCACCCATCGGGTGTACTCCCCTGTAGCTCCACCATATGTGTTACCAACACTCATACCCGACTCAACCGGTGTCGGATACCCTCCATCAACTCCTTCATTACTGGGATAACTCTGGTTCTGGGTTGTGGCGTCATCATTCATCTCCCCATCATAATACACAGAAGTACTATGAGTTCCAGTATCAGATCCCCAACGCCAACCCGTGGAATTCTCGATAGGAGTCTCGGAACGCTGATTGTTTCCGGATTCCTCTCCGCCCTCGTATCCCCCATAGGAACTACCCAGATAGTTCCCAGGTGTAATAGGTGTAGGTTCACGCTCAAGAGGATCAATACTAATGTAGTCACTAGCTGAGTAAACTGGTGTGTGCACCACATTCTCCATAGGTTCTTTCCCCCTACTCTCCTCCTTGGGTTCAGTAAATTCCTCTAGCATCGTATCAATGGCTCCTATCAGATGATGGTTCAACTGAAAGAGTAATGATATGAAGTTGCGGCTATTATCCATATATTTTGCAGCTGCTATTGGTTTGCGTTTGGCATATTTGTAGTGGTTAAGCATGGGATCTTCTTCCTCCTGATTATGAGGAATATGGGAGAATTCGGAACCCATAAGCTCTTTCATCTTATGTTCCCGGATGTCGGTTATGGCTCTCATAACAGCTATATGGTAGGCTGTGTTGATTGTCCTAGCTTCCCCTGCTGGCATGACTACGCTCATTCCCAGAGATTCGGGAAGTCGCAGTCCTACCCTACACTTGGCCAATACAGTACCATCATAGTACATGTATTTCTTAACTTGGATCTGGGGATCACACCCAAATTCAAGTAACATGGCTCGTAGAATATCTGCAAGTCCTCCTTGGTATTCGCTCAGTGTGGAATCCATCACTTTCACGTTTCGTCCGGGACGTGAACTTGCCATGTTGGCTGTAGAAATAGAAAGATTATAAGATTAGTAATAATGCATCATAATAGAGATAATAAAGAATTATCGCACTAAAAGATATGATTGTTGTATTCTCAATTGAATATACACCATATTTTTAGAGAATTCTTTACTAGTCCTATTTGACTCCTAACGTTTGGTCCCATTTACTAGGTTCCAACCTAAGGTCAAAGCTTTTGCTCGATACCAACTGTGGTGACCCTGCATACCACTGCATGTTGTAGTATGCCAGTCGTTGATATAACATTCACGAAGTACCATTCCGCAAATATTACATCCCTCAGAGTAGTACAACAGAACATAGCAGGGTCCATAAACTCATTCATTTATTATTACAACTATCATACATATGTCATCCCGGAGCTCCTCTTGGGTCCTAAGAGGAATACTCCTGGGTTCGAGGCGAACCCAACTTAGTTTACAATATAAGAGTCTCATTAAGTGATACATTTATTTCCTCGAGCAGCTAAATACTAAGAGTTCGGGCTGCTCGGTTACTACTACTATTGGATATCTCTAGGCTTGATCTCCTCCGGAAGCCTCCCCGGATCCGTAGACGATGAGGTAGTCTACGCCTTCTATACCTCCAGAGAGGTCTGGTTCTTCATAGCCGATGATCTCGGCTCCTTCATTGTTGTCGCAGTACTCCTCCAGCCGATTCAGACAATCTAAGCATGGGATTTAAGAGTGGTATGAGTACGAGCGTACTCAACAAGTTCATTATAGATAAGAGGTGTTTAATGCTCTAGCTACGATGCTAGACCAGAAAGTCTAACACCAATGCATGTTTTGATAAACATTTCTTCAAGAGATTGCTTTTATTCCAAAGAGCTATGTCCGTCAGCCTTCACCGGTTTACTAGAACTTCATGGAGCTCCTTTCCGGCCGCGTTCGCAGTTCCTTATCCCGGAATAGGGAGTGACAGGTCACAGTTCTTTACACTCTGCAGAGGGGTGTTGCTTTACCCATAAGAGATCTTAACCTTGGTGCCAACCGGGCAGCTTTCCCGTCCACACTTCCTTTGGTGTGAGGCCCGGTATAAGGTCATAGTCAATCATATTCCTCCGCTACCTCGCACACCCACCCTTTGTTGCAAACCCCGACCCTGGGTCCTCGCCGGTCCCATTATTCCCGTAATTTCAGGGTGGACCCCGACCACGACGACAGTCTGGGATTGAACCAAACTCCTTCGCCGGTAGCTGCAACCCATCATAGACCACATTACCGTGGGGAATTAGAAGGGGATCCCCACCCACCAATTGTTCCGCAAGCAGCAACCGCTACGGTAAGCAACAGCTATACCGTGGGGAATTAGAAGGGGCTCCCCACCCACCAATTACTCCGCAAGATACAACCGTCTACGGTAAGCGCATCCGTTGATGTACAAGAGGTGGAAATACAATTGACTATTCCGTCCCACTCCAGATCTTATGGTTAAGACGATTATTACGGCACAAGAATCACTGGCGACATTTGTTGTTTAATCGTAGATGGATATAAACCCTTGCAATGGAACCTCCACCATATCAACACAATCCATGGTTCCATTGCCCACCACATAGTCATATTCATAGTTATGAAAGTAGTGGTTTTGATCTTTATGCAATAGTGATAACCATAATACTTGGCAAGTAATTTGATAGAAATACTCAAATGACATGAGCAAGTGATGAACTTGTTCTAACACTGCAAAGTTTTGCAGTTGAATGGTGTGGACTGACCCTTGTCCTCTGTCTCTGAAAAATAGCATCATTGTCCGATAAGGGCAATGGTTAAAGAAGCAGTTATGCATGATTCCAGTTTTAGGGTTTGTTC
Organism: Lolium perenne; assembly: GCF_019359855.2. Taxonomy (NCBI): domain Eukaryota; kingdom Viridiplantae; phylum Streptophyta; class Magnoliopsida; order Poales; family Poaceae; genus Lolium; species Lolium perenne. The sequence continues at coordinate 189,655,932 of NC_067247.2, forward strand.
CCCCCTTCCGATGTTGTTATTATTTCATGTGAGAGGTTAATACTAAGAATAATTTGGAGATACTCTATTTAGGGTAAATACAACCTTGAAATGTTGTCAAGGTGTTTTTAAAGTCCAATTGCATTAATGGACTTATTTTCATTATTGAAAATAATATGTGTGATTTAAATCATTATTTAGATCATCAAATTAAGACTTATTCTTAGTTGTCTTCAAAAATTCTCTTTGATATTTTATTCAGGTAGAGAATTTTATGTTGATCAATTTTCATATTTTTAATTATTTTTTTAGAGCTATTAGGTATTTATTGTGCTTTTTCAAAGTTTATGCATTTAAATTGAATTGTGAAATGGCAAAAATGCCCCTGGGCCCACCTGTCGGTGCAACCCAGTGGGTTAGGTCGAACCGACCGGCCTGGTCCGGCTCGACCAGCCCCACTTCTCTCTCTCCCTCTCACGCGCGACCGAACCCTAACCCTAGCCGCTACGGCGACCCGCTGCCGCCGCCGCCGTCGCCGCTCGATTTCGGCGAGATTCGCCGGACCTGGCCCCCGCCATGGTGCGCAGCCGACACGCCCCACGACGGCGGTCAATCCTATCCGCGTCGATCTGACGCGGACGACCAGCTGCCCTCGGCCTCGACCCTCTTCGCTCTGGTCGCCTGGCGTGGAGATTCACGGCGATCTCGTCGCCGCCGACGTTCCTGGTGCCGTGGCTTGGCCGTAGGCCTCGTCGTGCCTGCGCTGGAGCCTCCGTGCTTCGGCGACCGCCTGGCTTGGCCATGGCTTACGCCGCCGTGGCCAGGCTGTGCCGCCGTACCGCCATGGTGACGCCGTGGCGCTGCTCCAGGTTAGTACGCCTCCATCTTCTCCCTTTCTTCCTCCTCCTCTATGCCATGCTCTAGTTACTAGCTTGCCTCTCCTCATGGAGATGCTGGCACTGCCGTGCTGCTGTTGCTTCTGTGCCTCTGTGTGCCTTGCGCCAAGCCAGCTCACAGTGCCGTGCTAGCCGCTGCTATGCGTATCTTTCGTCGTGCATTTTCCATGGATTCTGGCTGCTGTGCTATGCTATTGTGCTCTATAGCTTGCTGTTGCAACTCATGAGCTCTTGCTCATGAGCATACTGTGATGCTTTGCTTTATTCATTTGTTACTGCTGCTGCTTTCTTGCTCCTGCCTCTCCTGTGTGTGCAATTTCTTCTCCCTGGCTTGATCATGCTGCATGATCCTTACCTTTGACAAGTGCCAGTGCTCCTGGTGTGCTATCTCTGTGCTATAATTTATGATCATACTCAATTGAGCATTGTTACTGACTTGGCAGCTCCATCCCTTGATGGAGTGCTTCTGGATACAATCATAAAAATGGTTTATGGGTTAGTCTGTGATTCAATTGTTGCTTATCTGTGGCTGTTTATTTTATGTAGTTCATGAATTGATGTCAGGTTTGTCTCTGACAAGCACTTGCATAGTTTGACAAGCACTGATGCTCCAGTGATCATCTGTTGCATGTTATTTTGCTCACTATCTACTGTCAGTGCCTATCTGATGCTCATCTTGGTGTCTGTGTGACACACATACCTGTGCTAGTGTGAGCTGTGGTTGGCTCAAGCAATTACTATTGCTTGCAGTGATCAATTGGATCCACTGCAAAGCTCTGGTGTATTGATTACTGGTAAATTCATTTATCTGTGTTGTCTTGCTTGGCTAAGTGGATAAATGATGTGAACTGCTTGCAGTTGTGATCATCTGACAGTTAATTTGATTGAGCTTGAGGGATGCCAACATCTGTTGGGAACCCTGGCTCCTTTTTGAACCCATCTGGGTGATGATATTAGTTCATGGCTTCTCTGTGGAATTTGGTAAAGTGGTTGAGGTGGCCCTGACAGCAATTCCTTGCTGTTAGGGTAGCTCCCACCTGTGTTGGCTTGCTGTGATTTGGGGAATATCTCACTGGAAGAATCCTTGTGGTTTTTCCAGTTTCCTTTGATGTTGATAAACATGAATAGACACTTGATAGTCTATCTGTCTGATGGTGTAGTGGCTATAGGTGCTAAGGGAATCTGGTTAGCTAGATAGGATCATCCCTTGATGGATTTCTTTGATTATGCCACTGGTTTGGCATAGCCAATGTTCCCAGGGTGCTTTCCTATTGGTTTCCCTCTTGTTCACTTGCACCAATTTGGCTAGTAGCCATATGATGACTCACATATAGGGTTTCTACCCTTGTGGTGTGCTTGAGATCATGCCTGTGCAATTTATGAACAAAACCATCTGGTTTGTTCATGATGATGTGTACACCTCACTCCAGCTCCTAGAATTGGTGTTGGTGTAGAGGTTTTGCTTCTGGTTGGATTATGAGCTTGCCCTGCTCCTCCTGACTTGCTGGTGATGCTTGGTGAATTTCTGGTGATTGGGAATTAGATTGAACAGCAGTAGCTGTTCTTGTGTTCTTGTGTTCTTGTGTTCTTGTGTTCTTGTGTTCTTGTGTTCTTGTGTTCTTGGTGACTTACCCAGATGCCTGTCGATGAATGAGCTAGTTCTGGCGGTGGAAAAAGGTTTTATATGAACCTTCTTTTGCTCCCTGGTCGACAGCTTGGCCTGGCCACCCTTGGTGACTCCTCTCTGGCTTGTGTGTTGTTCAGCATGCACACATGCAGTGTGAGCTGCCTGTGTGTGTGTGTGTGCACCTGATACTTTGAACTTGGCTTGGAGAGGATCAGCTCAGCAGAGTTGATCATATCTGCTCAATTTTTCCTTTCTTTCTAACCTGCCAAGTGGCTATGCCACTTGGCATAACACTTGTTCTATTTTCTTTGTGTTTGTGTGCAGGGATCAAGATGATGATCAAATGGACATGAAGATCACCAAGTTCAAGATTATATAGTAGTTTAGGATATATTTTATTTACTTGTAATTTTCCTGTTTCTTTTTCCATTTAATCATTTCTGGTAATGTGTTGTAATATTCGTTTATTTCCATTATGAATATTGTAAAGACAATGTATATTGTGTGTTAATCAATAAAGCTCAAGGTTTTCTCTAATGAGCTTGTCTTATTGTTTGAATTATTCATAATGTGTATTATGTATTATTTACTTAATGAATTTCCTCATAATTCAAATATATAGGGTAATTATTTAATGTTTGAATTTGAAATTCAAATTCAACTTTGGTTTGAATTCAACCATGCAACTTAATTTAGAATTCAATCATGCAACTTAAGTTTGATGCAATCTCTCCCCTCTCTTCTCAAAACCCTAAACTAGTTAGGTGAGATGCAAGTTTGTCGCACTCTCGAAACCCTAACCCTGTAAGGTGTCGAGAGAGAAACTTGTTCCCCTTCGATGCAGTTTTTGTTTAAAAGCGCGAAATTTCCCTGTAAATTACAATGCAATCCACATCCCTTTCTAAAATCTACCCCTCGATCGTCTCTAAACCTGGGACATTACATACGAGCACCTCCAACACGCTAGTTCTCTCCGAAGAACACCGTGCTGCAACATAATCCTCGCCTCCCCCACGACATAAGTCGAAAGCGCCAACTCCCGTGCCCAGCCCCCGAGCGCCTCTAGCGAAGAAAGCTAGAATCGGGGCTGGTAACACAGGAGACCTTGTCAATGGGAGTATGTTGACTCCCCTTCTGGAAGATGTAAGTTCCCTTTTTCCTGCTCATCACCTCATTTGGTTGTCGAGTTTTTCTCTTCTGATGATATCTTTATATCTTGTCAAATTTTTTGTACAACCATTAATGAAGGATCTAATCAACCCGGGCTCCTAATTTATTGGATTTCGTTGTGAAGCTGCTATTTTGAGAGGTAAAACTTGCACTACTCTTAATATGTTTCTTGTTTCCGCCAGGGCATTCTTCGTCTTATAACGAGGATTCTTTGAACTTTGATCTTTCCATTTCAGAGGCGCTTCGTCGTGCCGAAGAACGTGTCGATGCGCTGGAAGCCAAGCTTAAAATCGGCGAGAAAGCTCGCGAGAAGGCCGAGAAGGATGCCGCTGCTGTCGAGGGTCTCCGCCAGAGGCTCAAGACTGCTGAGGATACTTTAAGCGACAAGGAAGCCCAAAAAATCGAGCGCGAAAATGCCATAGTGACGCGCTTCGAAACGCAGACCGCAGATATATAAGTAAGCCGTTACTTCACTTGTACTTTGCTTCTGCTTTTGTTTGTTTGTCTCTGATATTAACAAACTCATGGTTTTCTCCAGCAGGGTGGATGGGTGAGGAGTATACCTTACACTAAGAGTCCGATGGTCGTCTTCTAGACACTCTCGCGATTCTTGAACTAAACTGCGACTTGGCGCGCACCAACGTCTCTTCTGCATGGGCCACGTTTAAGCGCTTCTTCCACCACTTCTTCCCCAAGGACACACAACCAGAGATCTTCTCCGAGCTCACCCATCGTTTCCTGGCGAAGGAAGATCCGTTCTGGCCTATCGTCAGGCTAGCCTGAAGATCAGAGTCGAAGGGACCATCGTCTTGGTCGCTGCCAGCGGCCAGGAAGTCGACTGGGTGAAGGCTGGCACTCCCAAGGGAATCAAGGAGAAATGGAGGGCTTTGGTGAAGTATGCTAAGCTTTAGTCGAAGAAGATTATTGCCTTCCTTGTTCCGACGTCATCTGCTTCTCGGACGGATGTCAAGTAGACCAACCCGTGTTTCTTGTTTTATTTTCTCTTTTGTAGCTATCGTCGCCCTTGATTCCGACGATTTGTATGGGCTCGCTAGGATCCGTTGATACATCCAAAACGTATCTACTTTCCCGAACACTTTTGCTATTGTTTTGCCTCTAATTTGTGTATTTTGGATACAACTAACACGGACTAACGCTGTTTTCAGCAGAACTGCCCTGGTGTCTCGTTTTTGTGCAGAAATTCAACTTTTGGGAAAATCCTCGGAATTTATATCAAAGGGCCTATTTTACCAGAAGAATCACGGAGCCAGAAGGGCAGGCCTGGGGAGGCCCAGGGCCCCCAGACGCTAGGCCGGCGCGGCATGGAGGGGGGGCGCGCCGCCCTAGCGTGTGGCCCCCTCGGCTGCCCTCTGACGCCCTCCTCTGGACTACTTAAAGGTTTTGATCTAAAAACGCAAGACGAGAAGTCGAAGTCGTCAGAAACCATCCAGTACGCCGCCACCGTCGCGAAACTCCGTCTCGAGACCAGAAACTCCGTTCTGGCACTCCGCCGGGACGGGGAATTGGAGGAGATCATCGCCATCATCACCACCGACGCCTCTCTATCGACCAACAATGTTTGCCCCATCCATGTGTGAGTAATTCCCCCGCTGTAGGCCGAAGGGGATGGTAGGGATTGGATGAGATTGGTCATGTAATAGCATAAGATTGTTAGGGCATAGTGCCTAGTGTCCATAATTGGTACTTTGATGATATTGTTGCAACTTGTTATGCTTAATGCTTGTCACTAGGGCCCGAGTGCCATGATCTCAGATCTGAACATGTTATTGTTTCATGATGATATGAATTGTTTTATGATCTTACCTGCAAGTTGTATACACATGTCGCTGTCCGGAACCCGAGGCCCCGAAGTGACAGAAATCGGGACAACCGGAGGGGATGGCAGCGATGTGAGGATCACATGTCTTCACGGAGTGTTAATGCTTTGCTCCGGTACTTTATTAAAAGGAGTACCTTAATATCCAGTAGATTCCCTAGAGGCCCGGCTGCCACCGGCTGGTAGGACAAAAGATGTTGTGCAAGTTTCTCATTGCGAGCACATACGACTATATACGGAACACATGCCTATGGATTGCTTAGTACTTGGACACCGTTTTATTATTATCTGCAAATGCCCTGCTTTGATTGTTACATGAGTTTCTCTCATCCATGCAACGCCCGTCATCCATCCCTGTGCCTACAATATTTTAATCCTGCTGTTTACTATAATCACTACTGCTGTCTTTGTTACTCTGCTGCTGTTATTTCACTACTGCTACTGCTATAAACTATTACTACTGATAAACTCTTGCGAGCAAGTCTGTTTCCAGGTGCAGCTGAATTGACAACTCCACTGTTAAGGCTTTCAAGTATTCTTTGTCTCCCCTTGTGTCGAATCAATAAATTGGGTTTTACTTCCCGCGAAGACTGTTGCGATCCCCTATACTTGTGGGTTATCAAGACTATTTTCTGGCGCCGTTGTCGGGGAGCATAGCTTTATTTGGAAGTTCACTTGGATTGATATTGTTCGCTGCAATTCTCCATCATGGGTAAATCTCGTGATCCTAAAGTCGCCATATTACCATCCATTACAAGAAAAGGTACAACTTTGAGTACCTCTGCTACTCTTGATTCACCATCTGTGATAAGTCAACTTGTTTCACCACCACAAGCTTCACTTCCTGGTACTTCTGCTGTATCTGAAAATTCTTATAATATTGATAATGTTTCTGTTGTGCTTGATGATAGTGGTTCATTGGGATCCTTTCTAGATGCTACAATTGCTAGGTCTAGACAAATTGAAAATACTGAAACTCCTAATGAAAATGCTACAACACATGTTAATTCACCTAAGTCTGTTGATTATTCTAGTGATGATCCTGATGAAGATTATGTGGAGCTTAATGATGATTTTATTGATAAATGCAATGCTATTACTGATGCAAGAAAAATTAAAAAGTTTTTCTCGCACAACATACTGTTAGATATAAGCTGTCTCCTGATCCTAAATTTGCCACATCTCCTATAAACATTAAGGATAAAGATTATGATTTTTCTCTTGATCTATCTCATATAGCTATTGTTGAGAAAACACCCTTTTGTGGTACTGAAAAAGAAAGTGTTGTAGAACACATGAATGAACTCTCTTCTATGAGTAGCTTGTTTTCTGATGATGTCAAGATGCGTACTTATTTTGTTGCTAAAAATTTTCCTTTCTCATTAAAGAATGATGCTAAAACTTGGTATAATAATTTGCCTCCTGGTTCTATTAATAGTCCAAGTGATTTGCTTGATGTTTTCTTTCGGAAATACTTTCCTGCTAGTGCTCAACATGCTGCTTTACAGAAAATTTATAGCTTTGACCAGGAAGCATGGGCAAGATTTTGCTCTCTCATCAGAGCTCGACCTGGACATGATTTGGAAAAGCATGATTTACTTGATATATTTTATAGTGGACTAACCGTTGAGTCTAGACCATATTTGGATAGTTGTGCTGGTTGTGTTTTCAGGAAAAGAACCTGCATTTAAGCTGAAGAATTATTGGCTAAAATAGGCCGGAATCATGATGATTGGACTACACCTGAACCAACTCCGACGCCAATATTGAAGAAGAGGGGTTTAATTAAATTAAATGATGAAGATATGAGGGAAGCCAAGAAATCTCTTAAGGAGAAAGGTATTAAATCTGAAGATGTGAAGAACTTACCTCCCATAGAAGATCTATGTAAGATAATTCCCCCTTCATCCATGATTGAGGTAAACTCTCTTCAACGCTTTACTAGGGAAGATATTCCGTATTCGAAATCTCCTGCTCAATGCTTAGATGAGTTTGATTATATTGTTAAGCAAGAAAATTTTAATATGAGAGTAGAGAATCATTTAATGGAAAATTTTCAAGCTATTAGCAATTTGCATGATGTTGTGGAGAGAACCTCCAATGATGTTAAGATGCTTGTTAAATATTTTCATATGGTTCAAACTCAAATTGATCAACTCACTAAAGTGCAAAATGACTTGTTAAAAAATAATTCTAAAGAGAAACATGCTTATGAAGTAACAACTAGAGGTGGTGTTTCTACCCAGGATCCTCTACTTCGAAACGACGAGTCTTAGCAACGGTGCATACTAAGGATGATCACTTCATGGATATGCGAATATCGTTAGTGCCCAACTTAGTTGGAGGATTGAGACGCCTGGCGTCTTCAACCTTTGTACATTCCCATAAAACTTATGAGTTTATGTAGTCTCACTAAATTATATTCTATCATCTTGCAATAAGGTCTTAGATTTCACATATATCTCATGCCTTGCTTATTTCTGAAAACAAAATTTCCAGCTCCTTACTTTTCAAACGGATTTGAACTTTATAGAGACAAGATAATATTAGGTACTAATTGAAACCATTGCTCTTTGAATCAACAATGTGAGGTTTACTAAAAGTTTGCAATAGGACTTAATCATTTCTTGATTCTTTAACAATACGGTACTAGTCCGTAAAGTTACTTGTCAGATTTAACAATATTTCTATCTCAATTACAAGACTAGCGCATGGTAGAAAACGGATGCCAATACTACAAAATTAATTCAAAATACTACTCAGACTATGTTTATGATAATTAGTTCATGTTTTAATCTAATTACTAATGAACTCCCACTTAATACAATATCCCTCATAGTTGTTAAGTGGTACACGATCCACATCCACTACACCAAAACCGATCATCATGTGAGATGATGTAGCTTCAATGGTGAACATCAACATGTTGATCATATCATCCATATGACTCGTGTTCAACCTTTCGGTTTCCATTGTCCTGAGGCCATGTCTGTACATGCTAGGCTCGTCAAGCAAACCCAAGTATTCCGCGTGTGCAAACATGGCTTACACCCGTTGTATGTGAACGTAGAGTTTATCACATCCGATCATCACGAGATGCTTCAAAACGACGAACTATAGCAACGGTGCATACGAGGGGAGAACACTTTATTATATTGGTATTAATGTGAGGGATCATCTTATAATGCTACAGTCGCGATCTAAGCAAGATAAGATGCATAAAGGATTAACATCACATGCAATTCATAATGTGATATGATATGGCCCTTTAGTCTTTGCGCCTTTGATCTTCATCTCCAAAGCACGGACATGATCTCCATCATCAACGGGCATGATCTCCATCATCGTCGGCGTAGCGTCAAGGTTCATGGCGCTGTCTTCATGGTTGTTCACCTCATGTAGCAACTATTACAACTACTTTGAAATAATACTACAACATGAAATATAAAGACAACCATAAGGCTCCTGCTGGTTGCCACAATACAATAATGATCATCTCATACATATTCATCATCACATCATGGCCATATCACATCACCATCGAACATGAACCACAACGGTGATACTAGTGTTGTCAATAGAAAGAGTAAATTGAACCTTCACTATGGTGGGAGAGACAGACACCCGCAAAGCCACTTATGCAATACAAGTTGCATGTCGAGCGTGGAGCAAATCTCATGAATGCGGTCATGTAAAGTTAGCCCGGGCCGCTTCATCACACCATGCCGCAAGATGCAAAGTACACGAACTAAAGACAACAAAGCATCAACGCCCACAAAAAAATTATGTTCTACTCGTGCAACCAATCTATACATAGACACGGCTCTGATACCACTCATGGGATTCGTAGCATAGAAAACAAAAAAATTCCTACCGCAAGAACGAAACCAAGCCAAGATTCAATCTAGAAGATGGTAGGAACGAGGGGATCACGAGACTAACCCTTGAAGATTTCCAAAGCCTACGAGATTAGATCTCGTTGTTGCAGAAGATGATCACTTGCCGCATTCAAAAGCGCGTAGAAGATCTTGACGGTGCCACAATCGGGAAGCACCTCCGTACTCGGTCACACGTTCGGTGTTGATGAAGACGATGTCCTCCTCCCCGTTCCAGCGGGCAGCGGAAGTAGTAGATCCTCCTCGAAATCCCGGCAGCACGACGGCGTAATGGCGGTGGTGGTGGAGAACTCCGGCAGGGCTTCGCCTATGCGCTGCGGGAGTATTATGTGGAGGAGGGGCGCTAGGGTTTGTGGAGAGGGAGGCTTGGGCGCCGGCCACTAGGGGGGCAGCCAAGGTTGGAGGCTAGAGTGGCCGGGCCCCTCCCCTTGCTCCTCTTTTTATAGGTGGAAATCCCCAAGAGTTAGACTACAAGTCTTCGAATAAGACCCGAAACCAAAACTTGCCATAAGCACGAAACCTACTCAAGATGGGAGTCCTACTCAAGGTGGGACTCCCACCTTTCCTTGGGGTGGGTTGGCCGGCCACCATGGTGGAGCCCACCTGGGACTCCTCCCCCTTAGGGTTGGTCGGCCATGCCAGGTGGAGTCCACCTGGGACTCCACCTTCCATGGTGATTTTTTCCGGACTTTTCTAGAACCTTCTAGAACCTTCCATAAATGCACCGGATCATTTTCAAACTTGGAAAATGACTTCCTATACATGAATCTTATTCTCCAGACCATTCTGGAACTCCTCGTGATGTCCTGGATCCAATCCGAGACTCCGAACAAAACTTCGAACTCCATTCCATATTCCATATCTACTTAAACGACATCAAACCTTAAGTGTGTCACCCTACGGTTCGCGAACTATGCAGACATGGTTGAGACCTCTCTCCGACCAATAACCAATAGCGGGATCTGGAGATGCATAATGGCTCCCACATATTCAACGATGACTTAGTGATCGATTGAACCATTTACATACGATACCGATTCCCTTTGTCACGCGATATTTTACTTGTCCGAGGTTTGATCATCGGTATCTCTATACCTCGTTCAACCTTGTCTCCGACAAGTACTCTTTACTCGTACCGTGGTATGTGGTCTCTTATGAACCATTCATATGCTTGCAAGCTAATTAGACGACATTCCACCGAGAGGGCCCAGAGTATATCTATCCATCATCGGGATGGACAATATCCCACTCTTGATCCATATGCCTCAACTCATACTTTCCGAATACTTAATCCCACCTTTATAACCACCCATTTAGGCAGTGGCGTTTGATGTAATCAAAGTACCCTTCCGGCATAAGTGATTTACATGATCTCATCTTCGAAGGACTAGGTAACTATGTATTGAAAGCTTATAGCAAATGAACTTAATGACGTGATCTTATGCTACACTTAATTGGGTGTGTCCATTACATCATTCATCAATGACATAACCTTGTTATTAATAACATCCAATGTTCATGATCATGAAACGCTGATCATCTATCAATCAACAAGCTAGTTATACAAGAGGCTTACTAGGGACTCCTTGTTGTTCACATAACACACATGTATCAATGTTTCGGTTAATACAATTATAGCATGGTATGTAAACATTATCATAAACACAAAGATATATTATAATAACCATTTTATTATTGCCTCTTGGGCATATCTCCAACATGAAAAAACGTCTCTTGTCGAGTAATTGATGTCGACCTTTATTTTCTTCTAGTTCATATTTGACAACTATACCGAGGCTACCAGACCGTCCAATGCTTTACCCGCCACTTCTTATTCTGCGAGAGCTGTTGGCGATGTTTCCTTGGATGATTCCTCATGTGTTAACTCAATGCACCAAGAACTAGCCGATCTTCGACAGCAACTGCAAGCTATGAAGAAACAAGCTGTTACCGTTATGGACTAATCTCGCAAATCCTCGGATCGTGAATGAGCTGCTCTTCGGCAAGCACAGGAGGCTCTTGAATTGAAAGAATATGCCGCTGCCGATGCTTCACGGGCTATTAAGCATGATAATTATATGCTTGACCTGATGACTGATGCAAGTCAAGATATGGCGGGTATGTTATGCTTTATCTTTCCTCTTCTTTTTATATTCTTCGTGTCCCTTCTCACGGTGTGTTGTTTCTCCCATGCTGCGTGTAGGTTCTTTCCTTGATGTTGTCGCCGAAGAACAACGGGTTAATTTGCGAGTCGAGATCCTTCTTCAACTTGCTAGAGAGAATGATATTGACTTCTGGGCGAATGAGAATTGCACTCGCCGAATTGTTCAGTTCCAGGATTGAGCCGCTCGAGACCGAGAGTTCCGTGATTTCTTCGGCAGTACTTTGGCCATGGTGTATAACACTCTGTTTCCTCGAAACCCTCAGCCTGCAAATCTTACCGAGCTTATGGATAAGTTCAGAGATGTGGAGAGTATTCATGGCTTGCAAAGGCTCAGACTGTGGCTGATGCGAAGTTTGCTCTGATTGGGTTGAAGTGGTTATAGAGGTAAGGTGTGCGTGCGTAAATTCATAGAGGTGAGTGTGTGCGTGTATGTTTTTTTCGATAAAGGGGATATATTAATATCAAAAGATACCAATTTCACCCAACCTCTTCAACAACGCTCCACCCTAATGGCAGTACAGATGCACACAGCCAAAAAAGAGTAAAGAAAACTAAGAAATAAAAGTCCCGCTACAGCCTTCTAGACCTAGCAACAGCAATACAACCACCACCGTGACAACACCTGAAGTACAGACTCTCTAAAAGCGACGCATCCAAGAAGGAAACAGTGCACCAGCGCTATCGTCGCCCGACCAAAGGTCTTAGGATTTCCCCCTGAAGATAGTCCCCACTCTCAAAACAATGCCTCCAACAAGAACATTGCCAGACACAACCAGTTAAGACCAGATCTTGAGTTTTCACTCTGAGAGGTAAGACTCTGAACTTCCCCTGTGCTGCCGCCCCACACGCATACCACTGCTGCAAGCCCGGAACGCCAAGCAGATCCCTCAGCATCACGTAGACTCGAACCTCCTTTAGCCAGTCCACCAATCCGGCCTTCATGATATTCCTTCTTCTGACTTCACCATGGACCAAAAAGTCACCTGATGTCAACACAGAATATAGCTTCGCGGTGCTCCCTCCGGAACCAAACGGTCGGAATAAAAACATGGGTGCGCGCGACTGCAGGCAAAATATGCACTGTTCCATTCGCCAGCGGAGCTTTCCGGAACTCATCTCTCCAGCCAGATCAAAGCAAACTGGCCTCCGGTAGATCTTCATCTTCGCTTCCGAGAAACCCGAGGACCGCCACCAAAAACAAAGCAAGGCCAGCAGCCCCCTCGCTGCCAGTCCCTCCTGCCGGATCACCAGGGATGAAGAAGGCGACACGGATCATGCGTACCACCGATGAACCGTCACCGGGGGCGGGGGCCGCCACCACTCCACCGAATCCTCCATGGCTACCGATGGAGAACATCAGGTCCCGGCCAAGTTGCCGTGCCGCCCGGCTTCCTCCACCGGCTCTTCATCACCTCCCATGGAACGCCACCGTGGAAACCCTCTCCTCACCCTCGTCGTTCGACGGAAGGGGCGCCGCCACCGCCGCCGTGGCCGAGGCCGGGGCCGGGGCCGGGGCTGTGGCCAGGCCGGGGCCGGCAGCAGCGGCGGCTGAGGTGCGGCGGTCCGGGGGAGGCTGCTCGGAGCGGGGCGGGTAGATCCTCCGCTGCCGCCCGGGAGGGGTGTGGGAGAGGAGGAGGTGGCGGCTAGGTCTTACGTGAAGTCCGTGTGCGCGTATGTGTGAGCGTCTTTGATTGTACTGTGTTTCGGCAAAAAAAAAGGTATATGTAAATCTAGACAAATAGTAAGTATTTTCTAGGTCGCCGCCTTCTCATTTAAAACATAAAAATATGATACTTGACATGTCCTCTTTAATCTTTTATTATTTCCGCTCCATTTAATTTACGCATAGCATCATCTTGTTTTTTTATGCTAGTTAACAACAAAGGAATATTCGTACATGATCCGGAAAAAGAAACGTGTAGAAGGTGGACCCTATTTCCTTAGACTACATGGATAAAATAGGCATCTAACAATCGTACGTGACCAAAACACTATTTCCTTGTGGCTTTCCACATGCACGTACGCTGGTGATGCGTATGTTTCACTAGTGGAGAAGAGACCTTTGGTCCCAAGCTTTAGTCCCAATGCTGAACCAAACCGGAACCAATGGGGGTATTGGTCCCGGTTCGTTTGGCCCAGGACGACCCCACCCGCTGGAGCCTGTCCGGTAGTGGCCTTTGGACCCGGTTTGTATTACAAACCGGGACAAAAGGGTCCACCGCAGGGCACGGCAGGTCGTGTCAGTCGTGGGGAACCCTTTTAGTCCCAGTTTGTAATACAAACCGGGTCCAAAGGCCCCGCCTCTGGCTATATAACCTTGTCCCTGCCCAAGTGTGAGCCACACTTGGCCATTTTTTCACTTTCTTCACAAGGGGGGTGTATTGCTCTCCTCTCTTCTTCACATGCACAAGAGGTGTTCGATGAAATGCTTAAGAGGATTTGCCACTTGAGCTTACACAAATCAAGCCACACTTAACTTGCTTTTTTCTTCTTCATCGAGGTTAACAACTTTATCCTTTTCATCTGCAATTGATAAAATGCATGTGTATATATACATCGCGATGTTCTGTAATGGTTTTGATCAGCTTAATTATATCATGCAGATGAATCGGCAATGGATGTACATTGACCGACGGTTTGACGAGTTCACTACGGGTCTGGATAATTTTATGGCCGTGGCGGAGACAAACAAACATGGTGGGTTCATGTATTGTCCATGTGTGGACTGCAAGAATACCGTAAATTACGCTCACTCGAGTCTCATTCACAGCCACCTTCTGCGATCCGGTTTCATGCCCAGTTACTATTGTTGGACCAAGCACGGAGAAAGAGGGGTTATGATGGAAGACAATGACGAAGAGGAAGAGGATGATTACGGTTATCCCAATTTCCCTGAATACGATGATACTGCAGAAGGCAATGAAGACAATGAAGTAGAAGATCAAGAGGCACCAGATGAGCCTGCTGATGATGATCTTGGTCGGGCCATCGCTGATGCAAGGTGAGAATGTGAAACTGAAAAGGAAAGGTTGGCCTTCGACAAGATGATAGAAGATCACAACAAATTGTTATACCCAACTTGCGAAGATGGCCATAAAAAGCTAGGCAGCATACTGGAATTGTTGCAATGGAAGGCAGAGAACGGTGTCACTGACTCAGGATTTGGAAAGTTGCTGACAATAATTAAGAGGAAGCTTCCAAGGGGTAACGAATTGCCCGCCAGTACGTACGAAGCGAAGAAGATTGTCTGCCCTCTAGGATTAGATGTGCAAAAGATACATGCATGCATTAATGACTGCATCCTCTACCGCGATGAGTACGAGAATTTGGATGCATGTCGGGTGTGCACTGCATTGCGGTATAAGATCAGACGAGATGACCCTGGTGATGTTGAGGGCGAGCGCCCCAGGAAGAGGGTTCCTGCCAAGGTTATGTAGTATGCTCCTATAATACCACGGCTGAAACGCTTGTTCAGAAATAAAGAGCATGCTAGGTTGTTGCGATGGCACAAAGAAGACCGTAAGAAAGACGTGATGTTGAGGCACCCTGCTGATGGCTCCCAATGGAGAAAAATCGATAGAGAGTTCCAAAACTTTGCACAGGATGCAAGGAACTTACGGTTTGGTCTAAGTACAGATGGCATGAATCCTTTTGGAGAGCAGAGCTGCAGCCATAGCACCTGGCCTGTGACTCTTTGTATATATAACCTTCCTCCTTGGTTGTGCATGAAGCGGAAGTTCATTATGATGCCAGTGCTCATACAAGGCCCGAAGCAACCCGGGAACGACATTGATGTGTATCTGAAGCCATTAGTTGAAGAACTTCTACAGCTGTGGTCTCTAGCCGGTGTACGTGTGTGGGACGAGCACAAGCAGGAGGAATTTGACCTAAGAGCGCTGCTTTTCGTAACCATCAATCACTGGCCTGCTCTTGGTAACATTTCAGGACAGTCAAACAAGGGATACAATGCATGCACGCACTGTTTACATGAGCTCGAAGGTGATTATTTGGAAAAATGTAAGAAGGTCGTGTACCTGGGGCATCATCGATTTCTTAGGCTTACCCATCCCGTAAGAAAGAAAGGCAAGCATTACAACGGTGAGGCTGATCACCGGAGGAAGCCTCTCCATCGTGATGGTGTTGATATATTTGGTATGGTCAAGGATCTAGATGTAATATTTGGAAAGGGTCCTGGCGGACGGTCTGTTCCGAATGACGATGCCGGACACGCGCCCATGTGGAAGAAGAAATCTATATTTTGGGATCTACCCTATTGGGAAGTCTTAGAGGTCCACTCTTCAATCGATGTGATGCACGTGACGAAGAATCTTTGCGTGAACCTGCTAGGCTTTCTGGGCGTGTACGGGAAGACAAAAGATACACCAGAAGCACAGGAGGACCAGCAACGTAGGAAAGACCCCAAAAAATTGCATGAGAGAGTTAAAGGACGTCATTACTCCAGCTACGCTATTACAAAAGCAGAGAAGGAAATATTTTTTGAATGTCTGAGCAGTATCAAGGTCCCGTCTGGCTTCTCCTCCAATATAAAGGGAATAATAAATATGGAGAAGAAAACATTCCAGAACCTAAAGTCTCATGACTGTCACGTGATAATGACACAGTTGCTTCCGATTGCATTGAGAGGGCTTCTACCGGAAAATGTTCGACTGCCCATTGTGAAGCTATGTGCATTCCTCAATGCAATTTCTCAGAAGGTAATAAATCCAGAAATTCTACCGAGGTTGCAGAATAATGTGGTCCAATGTCTCGTTAGTTTTGAGCTGGTGTTCCCACCATCCTTCTTCAATATTATGACACATCTCCTCGTTCACCTGGTCGATGAGATTTGCATTCTCGGTCCTATGTTTCTACACAATATGTTCCCCTTCGAGAGGTTCATGGGAGTCTTAAAGAAATATGTTCATAACCGTGCTAGGCCAGAAGGAAGCATCTCCAAGGGCTATGGAACAGAGGAGGTCATTGAATTCTGTGTTGACTTTATTCCTGACCTTAAGCCGATTGGTGTTCCTGAATCGCGGCATGAAGGGAGACTAAGTGGAAAAGGCACGCTAGGAAGGAAATCAATGATATGTAGGGATGGGATTTCTTTGACTCAAGCACACTACACAGTTCTACAAAGTTCCACCTTGGTGGCTCCGTATATCGGTGACCACAAGAACTTTCTACGCTCCCAGAACCCGGGGCAGTCGAACGATTGGATTAGACGTGAACACATGTCGACTTTCGACGGTTGGTTGCAAAAACATCTCCTGAATAACAAAGATATTGAAGATCAGTTGTACTTGCTGGCCCAGACACCATCTTCGACTGTAGTGACTTTCCAAGGGTACGAGATAAATGGGAATACATTTTACACGATCGCCCAAGATAAAAAGAGCACCAACCAAAACAGTGGTGTCCGGTTTGATGCAGTAATGAATGAAGGCCCAAATGACACATATTATGGTTACATAGAGGATATATGGGAACTTGACTATGGACCTTCTTTTAAGGTCCCTTTGTTTAGGTGCAAATGGGTCAACAAAACAGGAGGCGGGGTTCAGGTAGACAAGTTGTATGGAATGACAACAGTGGATCTCAATAATCTTGGGTATAGAGACGAACCATTCGTCCTAGCCAAGGATGTGGCCCAGGTTTTCTATGTGAAGGATATGTCTACCAAACCAAGAAAAAAGAAACGTAAGGAAACAAATACATCAAACGATGAGCCAAAGCGCCACATAGTTCTTTCTGGAAAAAGAAACATCGTGGGAGTGGAGGACAAGACAGACATGTCAGAAGACTATAATCAGTTTGATGAAATTCCACCCTTCAGAGTGAACATTGATCCAAGCATCAAGTTAAATGATGAAGATGCTCCATGGTTACGGCCGAAGAAGATTAAATGATGAAGATGCTCCATCATCAAGTTAATTCCAAGGCGCAGTTTCTGAAGATGTCGTAGGGCGTGTGCACCAACGACATCTTCGAGAAACTGCGCCACGGGAGATTTCCCAACCCTTTCCCCAACACTGTTAGATGAGATGTAGTCGTTTAGGGGCTTGCAGGGAAAAATTCCGAGGAGCAGCTTCCGAAGATGTCGTAGGGCGTGTGCACCAACGACATCTTCGAGAAGCTGCGCCACGGGAGATTTCCCAACCCTTCCCTTCATCCATGGGAATGAAACTCTGCTTGGCAAGGCGTATCGATGCTCCTTTTATAGGCACGGCACCTCTTCTACTTTGTCTTGTTCCTTCGACAGGGCATCGTGCGCTACATGCTTTATCTCATCGAGCAGTGCGTCCACCCATGCGTTCTTATCCTGCCGACATCTTTAGTCCCGGTTGTACCCACCAGCCGGGACTAAAGGTTACCCACACGTCCTTATCCCACCGACAGTTTTGTTAGATGACACAAAAAAGGATCTTTAGTCCCGGTTGTACCCACCAGCCGGGACTAAAGGTTACCCACACGTCCTTATCCCACCGACAGTTTTGGGCGCCACTGCGTTCCCGCGCTTTCCACTGCTTCCCGCCTCCGTCCTCCCGCCATTTTTTCACTATATATATGTTGGCTTGGCCTCCATTTACATATCACATCTAGACTCATATCTGCAAACCTCATCACCAGGTCACATGGCTTCCATCGTATCTCTAACCCTCCGGGAGGCGGAGGCGCTTTGCGCGTCGAACTACCCCTGCCCGCCGGGCTACCGCGTCCCTACCGGCTGGTTGCTGAGCGTCGGAGGCGTACCGGTCCCTCCTGTCCCTCTAGGTGTGGCGCGCGAGATGGCCATCACGAACCACTACTACTTCGAGCTCACGCCAGAGCAGCGGAGGAATCCCCAGTGGCATCCCGACTACAGCCCGACTTGGGAAAGCTTCTTCATCAATCGGCATGAGAGGGCGCTCGCCAGGCACGAGGAGGGCGGCCCGCCTCCTTCGAACTTCAACGAGGCCGGCCGTCGGCTGTGGTGGCGCGACCGAACTCTCCAGGGCGTCATGGCCCACCGTGGCCCCCGCCTGCGCTACCCTCAGTCCCAGCCCACGCGTGCTCTCCCGCCGAGGTTTGACTACCGCGACCCCGATGCCAGCGACGATGATGACGGCGACTACGACGACTACAGTGGCGAGTACTATAGGGCTAGGCACGAGTATGACTGAATGACTCGAACAGTCGAATCTGGCCATGTATCTTAATTAATTTTCAGTTGAGCTAGGCACGAGTACTATAGGGCTAGGCACGAGTACTATCTGGCCATGTATCTTAATTAATTTTCAGTTGAGCTAGGCACGAGTACTATAGGGCTAGGCACGAGTACTATCTGGCCATGTATCTTAATTAATTTTCAGTTAAGCTCTGTACTTTAATTCCACATGTAATCTGGCGGGAAACTTTTCTCATCATCAGCGTCTGCCACAACGACTTTATTGAAAATACAATTAAAATAGATAAACAACTAGTCTAGTCGATCTACTCGTCGGAGGAGGTTGTCTCGGTCCAAATGTCGTCCCACCGAGGGTCGTTGTCGGCCCAAGTTGTATTCGGGTTGTCGAGCTCGAACATGGCGACGGCCCGACGGTGGCGCCTGTTGGACCTGCGTTGTGCCCGGAGGTCAGCGAAGAACGCGGCGGTGTTGTCGACGTCGTTGGGGAACTGCGCCCTCCACTGGCGCATCAACTCTTCGTCGTGCTCGGCGATTGCGATCCGGCGCTGCACCTGGCGGTGGCGGCGACGGTCCTCGTCGTCGACGAGGCACGGCGTCAGCGCGAGGAACTCCGCCTCCTCTAGTGATTCGACGTCTGGGAAGTTCATGTCGCACCGTGGCCGCCGAAATCGCCATGCGGCCACGTCGTAAGCGCGCGCCGCCAGCTCCGGGGTGTTGTACGTGCCGAGGGTGAGCCGGAAGCCACCGGCGCGCATCTCAGCGTAGAACCTACCGTTCGGACGCGCTCGGACGCCACGGAAGCCGGACGAGCCGCGACGGCGCGGCGGCATCCCGGCGACGAATGAACGGAGGCGACGGCGACGTGTGGTTCCGCGCGCACGCGGCGCTTTATAGCACAACGACGCGGCAAGTTTGGCGACAGGTGGCGCGGGGAAGCGGCGGGGCGTGGCAAGTGGAAGCGGCGGCGACAGGTGGCGCGGGAAAGCGGCGGGGCGTGGCACATGGAAGCGGGATCTACACGTCGCACGGCGGTGGCGGCGGGGCGAGGCACGTGGAAGCGGCGGCGACACGTGGCACGGGGAAGGGACACGTGTGGTGGTGGCGGTGGTGGCCAGTACATGGCGGTGGCGGTGGTGGGCAGTACACGGCGGTGGCCCGTACATGGCGGTGACGGTGGTGGCCAGGCGGTGGCGGTGGCGACGGTGGCCTGTACATGGCGGTGGCGGTGGTGGGCAGTACACGGCGGTGGCCCGTACATGGCGGTGACGGTGGTGGCCAGGCGGTGGCGGTGGCGACGGTGGCCAGTACACGTCGGTGGCGACGGTGGCCAGTACACGGCGGTGGCGACGGTGGCCTGTACATGGCGGTGGCGGTGGTGGGCAGTACACGGCGGTGGCCCGTACATGGCGGTGACGGTGGTGGCCAGGCGGTGGCGGTGGCGACGGTGGCCAGTACACGGTGGTGGTGACTGTGGCCTGTACATGCATGGCGGTGGCGGTGGTGGACACGTGTGGCAGTGCGGTGGCTTTTTTTTCATTTGAAATAAGGCGGGAATGAATTTTTTTTAAAAAAGTGGCCTTTGGACCCGGTTTGTAATACAAACCGGGACTAAAGGACTTTTTTGCGCGCGCAGCGAAAACGCAGCAAAAATGGCCTTTAGTCCCGGTTTCTATTACAAACCGGGACCAAAGGGTGGCCTTTGGTCCCGGTTTGTAATACGAACCGGGACCAAAGGTGGAGGGAGTATATAACTGAACACTTCGTCTCCGCGGAGATCAATCCCGCGGAGACGAAGCGCACAGCGCCGCCAGGCTGCAGAAATCGCCGTCGGCCGCTTCGCCATCGCCGCCGCCATCCCACGCGCCATCGCCGCCGCCGCCATCCCGCGCGCCATCGCCGCCGCCGCCACCCGCGCCGTCCGCCGCCCTCCTCGACTCTCTCTCCTGCGCGCGCGCACGCGTTGGCCGCGCGCCCGTCCGCCGCGGCGCCTCCTCGACCGCCGGCCGCCGCCACCGCTCGCCTCCGCCTCCTCACCGTCCTCCGCCGCCGTCGACGCCACCGCGCGCAGGTATGGCGCCCTCCCTCCTCTCCCTCCTCTCCCTCCTCCGGCGGCCGACCGGCGGCGCCACAGCCATGCATAGTTTCAATTTTTTGTTTTTGTTTTTGTTTTTATATATGTTAGATTAATTAGTTTAGTTACAAAATAGATTCATTTGTAAATTAGTACATAATTTGATTTAAATTAGTAAATTAGTTACAAAAATAGTTAGTAAATTAGTTACAAAAGTAGTTAGTAAATTAGTTACAAAAATAGTTAGTAAATTAGTTAGAATTGAAATAGTTAGTTTGATTTAAATTAGTACATAGTTTGAATTAGTTTAGTTACAAAAATAGTTAGTAAATTAGTTAGAAATAGTTAGTTTGATTTAAATTAGTGTAGTTATTAATTAGAAAAAATTTACAAAATAGATTCATTTATGTCGGCGTCGCTTTCGCGCGCGCCAACGACTTAGACCGTGGCGGTGCCGAGTCCGTAGCGGTGCCGCCGCGACATAGACTTAGGGTCGCGAAATAGAGAAAGAGCGAGCGAGGAGGAGCGCCGAGTCCGTGGCGGTGCCGGTACTGCCGGCGCCCCTGCCGACGCCCCCAAAACAGGGTCATTCAATTCCCGCTACCGCTCCCGCTGTCGTTCCCGACCCCCGATCCGGATCGATCGATCCGGGGTCGTGGAACGCGGCGTTAGTACTAAAGTAGTGAAGTTTTTTATTTAGCACAATATCATGTTTTTTATTTATATTAGTACATATATGATTTGTTTTCGTAGCTACGATACCGCGACAGCCGCCGCGCCGTGGTCTGACTCTTCTAGAGGAGATGGAGCAGATGGGGGAGGTCCGGGACTGGGCTCCGCCGGGGTGGCACTGGGAGGTCTTAGCTTCTGGGTCGCGCACCTTGGTGCGGAATCCGGGTCCCGTTGTCGACCCGGATATTCTTTGGTGGAGGTCTTATGGACCACGGTCGTTTCAGAGGGAGCCGGCCCCGCCGGAGGAGGTAGCTCAGCGCATTGAAGCGGAGGACCAGCACCTTCGCCGTTACATGTACGCGTTAGACAACATGTATAGGACCGGATGGAGCGTTATGCGGGGATCTCATATTAGCTATGCTCCCGTTGTTGTTCCGTGGCTTTGGGGGTACACCCAGCGCGGCTCAGGACCCGGTCGACGCCCTCTAGGACCCGGTCTGCGCGGTTGAGTGGTTGTAGTAGTGATTGATGTATTAGGGTTAAATAAACATGAACCCGATCTTTGTATGCATGTAACTGCACTATCTGCTTTCAGCACTATATTATCGATCCTTAGTTAAGAACTACATATGTAACTCCATTTTCAGTTTTCTGCATTATTCTTAATTTGATCATATGATGGTTCCTATGTATAGCTTGCAGGTCGTTGTAGAAAGCATGGACAGAGATGAAATTCAAGAAAATTTCATGGAGAACCTCATAGCAAACGGTACTCTGGATGATCGCGACGACGACGTTATTCCAGATGATAGCGGTGACGATGTCACCGCAACTTATTTGAATGACTCCGGTGAGGGAGCGGAGAATATTGAGGAAGAAGATCCTAGTGGCGCCGGTGAGGAACACGATCATCATAATGGCTCCCGAACTGTAGTTATCACCGAGGTATATAAATTAATTAAGCCGCTGTTGATCGACTAGATGCATTAACTAATTAAATTGTACTGACTATGAATTATTTCTTTTTTAGCCCTCCGGATCGAGCACTTCTTCTGTAAAGTCGAGGAAGCGAGGCCCGGCCAAAAAGTTGGATGACGGTGTTAGGCACGACATCACCCACATCGAAAAGGATGGTAAACCGATTGCTCCAGAGAAAGGTGCAAAGGCATTTATAGCTGGAATACAAAAGAGGCAAGCTCCTACCGCTGGGGTTCATAGACCCAAACACAGTTCATGAAGTTACGGTTCGAGACTTCGCCAAGGACACAGAGGACAACATCGTAATGTTTTTAGAGAAGCAAGCAGACAAAGAGGATATATTCTTTCCCTACAACTTCAAGTGAGTGTTATATATAACATACATTATGCTTGTGCACCTTCATTCTCGTAATCATTGAGCTATGCTTGTGCAGATTCCACTTTATTCTCCTAATCATTGATCTTCACCTTGGAGTCGTAAAAGTCATGGACTCGAAACGTAAAGAATATGCGGAATGGGCGGACATGGCTGCCATCCTCCAGAGGTAGTTTCAATCAATTTCGTATTGGCATCTTCATCTGCTCTAATTCGAAGATATCATCAACTAATCAATTACTCATTTACTCATTATTTTTTGCCGGGCAGGGCTTGGAAACGGTTCATTAATACTGTTCCGGGTAAATTGAAACCGGAGCTTACATTTGAAGATTACCCTGTAAGTAGTACTATATATATAGCTATGTCCGTGAAACTTTATATATGATATTTACTTTCAATACGATGCTTGATTATTAGTTTGATCGAACTATTTTTTCGTAAAGTGTATGAGGCAGGAACCCGGGAATAACTTATGTGGATACTACGTCCGCACCTTCATGCGTGACATGGCCTGTCCCAAGGGTGGGGATGGCCAAATACACCACACTCGTGTACGATAACAAAATTTCACAATTAATCATAATTAGTACCATCTATTGTATTGAGTTCCATTCATATATTGATCTCCTTTTTTAAATATAGATGACACGCCTGCGGGACACTCTCATAACGGAGGATCAAATAAAAGCAATTCAAGAGAAAATCGCGGGATTCTTTATTACCGAGGCCCTTACCCCAGGTGGAGAGCATTATCGGCAGATCGTGACGGCGGAGGATATTCGTCGAGGAGATGTTGTATTGTAAATATGCATGCATTATGTGTACTGTTGACGATGTTGTGTACTGTTGACGATGTCTATATATATTCATGACGATTTTTTGTGGTTTCTTGAATGATATATATGCATTGCTGAAACTCTGCCGCGGCAGAGAAACGCCCTGTTTCTCTGCCGCGGCAGAGAAACGCTGGTACAGCCTAAACCTGTGCCGCGGCAGAGAAATAGCAATTCTCTGCCGCGGCAGAGAAACCTAGGCCCGGTTCGTACCACGAACCGGGACCAAAGGCCTTCCACCGCGAGCTCCCTGGCCGCACCACGTGTCGAGGCCTTTAGGCCCGGTTAAACTTTGAACCGGGACTAAAGGGTACCCCCTTTAGTCCCGCCTAATTGGTCCCGGTTTGGGAACCGGGACTGAAGGCCCAAATGGACCGGGCCTATTGCCCCTTTTCTACTAGTGTTTAGGACGTGACAATATTTATGTAACATTTAATGGTTTTTAAATCTCCGTTGAAACATCTTATGTTACTTTTAGGATATAATAGATTTAAGAATATTGACAAATTCTGGATGAATTCCAAATATTATTTTAAAAATCTGGAATGGTATTTCGATTGTTGTTTCCGGTATTTTCAGTAACCGGTGATACCGGTGGCCACCTGTAGTTTTCCATACATTGAGCTGCATCGCTCAAAGCTGCAACTCGTAGAAATTGAAGTCTGGATAAAGAATAATGTATGGTGTGACAAAAATAGCACAGAATATAAGAGTAGATCGCAGTGATTACTTAGAGCGAAATGAGGTTGCAGCAAGATTAGTAAGGCGAGCACTCAAAATTATTATCCATATATGGGATGAAGAGAGAAGCTTGTTAAGAAAACAGGAGCGACTTCGAGCGATGTTATACCAGGAACAGAAAGGGGCACGTACTGAATCAGTAGTAAAGGTAGAATAATAAATTCATGTTTGTACTTCCTGCATACACCGAAAATTTAATTCGGCTTCTGGTGCATATGCTCCCTCTACCACAAAAACATGTTTTAAAGTGTCAAAAAAAATTAATAAAAAAAATTTACATTTACATCTCCATAATATGTACGCGTCCGTCAAGTTTCATGAAAAACCAACATTTTTATGGTCTACGTAAAAAAGAGAAAATTTTGTCTTGTCCAAAGCCTTATTTTTAGCATTCATTTTTTCCTTTTCTACACATGCCACACAACAAATTGATTTTTCGTGAAACAAATTTGTTGGCGTGTAGTACATGAAGATGTACATGTGAAATTTTATTTTTATTTTTTAACATTTTAAAATATATATAAGATACATTTTAAAATATAGGAAGCATATACTTTCATGTGCCAAAACACCACTCTAATACAAGCTCGCCAAATATGCATGCACCTGGCGTCATGAATTTGCGATGAAGCTGAGAAAGATATCTCTACAGTCACCACCGATATGAAGAGTGACCGATGTGTGCAGTCCCGATAGCTCTTAGAGCATCTCCAATAGACGCGCTATATAGGCCGCGCGGCATAAAAACGTCCGATATAGCGTGTGTGGGAGGGAATGTTTGCCACATGCTACGCTTATTTTTTCCTATCGGATGCTCTATTATGCAGCACATGTTCGCACGCTAAAAAAGTTTCTGCGCCGGACGCTCCATTATGCAACGCGCAACGTGGTGCAAACAACTTTTTTGATCATTTTGGCTACGAAATAGATTGAACAAAACATGAAAAATTAATTGGAAATACGAAATATATTAGAAACTTCGACGGTACAACGATATTTATTTGGAAACTGGCCTAAACTACTCGGAGTCCCGGTCGAAATCCGACGAGCGAGTGGTGTCCGACACCGGAGTGGATGTCCACTCGAAGGAGGAGGAGGAGGAGGAGGAGGAGGAGGCGGAGGAGAGGACGATCATCGACATGCCGGCGCCGTTTTTCTTCTCCTCCGCCTTCCTCGCGCCCTTCTCCGCCCTCTCCGCCCTCCTCGCCACCAACTTCGCCCGGCGCTCGTCGCGATCCGCCTTCTTCTTCGCCGCCGCCGCTGCCTTCTCCTCCTCCTTCTTCGCGTAGAAGGCCTCCATCGCGGCGAATCCTCCGGGAACTGCCGCGCCCACTCGAGGCGGAGGCGCTCGTCGCGCTCCGTGATGACGAGCCGCTGCTCGAGCTCGCGCTGGTGCTGTTGCTGCTCGCGCGTGACGGCCGGCGGCGGCGGCGCGAGCGCTGCCGCCTGCTCCCGCATCCACACGTCGTGGAAGTTCATGGTGCGGTGGGAGCGGCCGAGGCACCAGGCGACCGCGTCGTAGGCGCGCGCCGCCTCGTGCGCCGTCTCGAACGTGCCGAGCCCGATGCGCTCATCGCCGGAGGGGATCTCGGCGTATAAAGTGTCGTTCGGGCGCGCGCGGACGCTGCGGTAGCCGGACGACGAGCGATGGCGGGGCGGCATCGCGTCGCGGGAGGCGGAGCAGCGGCACAGAGCAACGTGGGAGGCGGAGCGAGGCAGAGGCGGTGGAGCGACACGAGGGCGAAGTGAATGTTCCGGACGGCTGACGCGCGCGCGGCAGCCGACGTGTCAACTTTGGCGTTGCAAAAAAGTTTAGCGTGCGGCATTTTCGCGCGCCCGCTGAAGACTCGCGCGGGCTTGTGGGCGCCAAATCGGCGGTTTAATTAGTGCGCGCTTTTTGCCACGCCCTGTTGAAGATGCTCTTAGCCCTAAAATCATACTATACGAGAGTACTGTATGTAGTTGATCATGTTTGATATATATAGCCGCGTGAGCTGAACGAGACTGCTTAGTTATCGGTCGGGGCTAGTTCTAGAGCTTCTGGTTTCATCTACGTTCTAGCCTCGAGTCTGATGTGTATATATAGCTGTATTCAGGACTTCAGGTCACATGTTCCTTTTTTGTGGTCTGGACAAAGACCTACATCCCGCCCACCCCTCTCTCCCGCAGCCATCGCCCACCCTCCACTACCGACCCCTCCCACCCTCTCTCCTTCTTCCCCACCCGATCCTCCTCCTGGGTCGTCTCGCGCGAGGCGGCTCCGGGCGACGACCTAAACCCTGGCCAGAGGCCGTTCGATCTCCCTCCTCCTGGCCGTTGCCACCGTCAAAGTCGGCGGTGGCGGCTGTGTCTGGCTGCCAAAGGCAAGGGGCGACCCATGAACCCCCTTCGTGCGGAGGCGGGGTCCTTCAGGGGCGGCGACGGTGGATGGCGGGTCTTGTGGTGGTGGCCTTCGGCTACATCACCCAGATCATGGTGGGGGGCGCGGTGGTGTGGAGGATCTTGGTGGGGAGGAAGGACGGCAGCGGTGGCAAGGTACATGGTCGCGAAGCGGCGGCATTGAGGCTCGGCCAGGCTTTCATGGCGGGCAGCAGCCAGCCATCTCCGCGCGTGGTCGTGCGTAGCCGCTATCCCGACGGCTGCCGGCCTCCACCGGCCGGGTTGGAGGAGGAAGATGGATCCTGGTTCCCAACAATGGCGGCGGCGTGGGGGCCGGCCGTTCCGGCTTTCGTGGTGGTGGTCCTAGGGTTCTTCTTTCGCGAAGATGAAGACGTTCTGGATGCCCATCTTTCTTCATCTAGCCGGAGTGATGAGTTCCGAAAGGCTCCGACGGCGAATGTAACAGTGCATTTTTTGCCTAGAGTTCACAGGATCGGGTGGTATTCGGTCGCGCGCACCCATGCTTTTATTCCGATTGTTTGGTTCCAAAGGGAGCGGCGTGAAGCTCTGTTCTGTGTTGACATCAAGAGACTTTTGGTCCATGGTGAAGTCAGAAGTAGAGAATATCATGAAGGCGGGATTGGGGGACTAGCTAAAGAAGGTTCAAGTCTTCGCGATGTTGAGGAGCTTGCTTGGTGTTCCGGGATTCGCCAGCAGTAGTATGAAAGTGGAGACGACATCACAGGTGAAGTTCAGAGTCCTACCTTCCAGGGTGAAAATCCAAGGTCTGGCCATGTTGAAGGCATTGTTTTGAGAGCGGGGACTATCTTTAGGGTGAAAACCTAAGATCTTTGACCGGGTGACGACGGTGATGGTGCACTGTTCCTTTCTTGGAGGCGTCGCTTTTGGAGAGTCTGTTTATTTCAGGTGTTGTCTTGGTGGTGGATGTATTGTTGTTGCTAGGCCTGTGATACTGTGGTGGGACTTTTATTTCTTAGTTTTGTTTTCTCTTTTTTGGTTGTGTGGATCCGTACTGCCATTAGGTGGTGCGTTGTTGTAGAGGTTGGGTGTAATTGATATCTTTTGATACTAATATGTTCCTTTTTTGCGACCTGTCCTTGTGCATAAGTGAGCACATATATTTAGTTCTGAGTAAGATGACAAATCCTAGTGCTATAATTCTGCAACCAGTTGGCACATTATTCAGCACAAGAGTTGGAACTCCATGTACCAGTTGGCTTATTTATGCGGTGTCTACCTAGTGCTACAATGCTACATTTTCTAATTAAATTGATTAAAATTAAAAAGACTTAACTTATGACAAGAGCTAGAACTACACTTATTTGAGGACGAAAGGTGTAGCAATGTATTTCGCCTTTTTCATATAGTGTTCGTTCCAGACACTTGAACAGCTGTGTGCATCCTGGTTATGCAGAGGCTGGATGTAATTGCTTATCACAAGTAATAAAACATCCTTTATCGAAAAAAGCAATGTACTGTAGTAGATAATAGTGAACATTCAGTAAAAAAGCGCCCCTACCTATGTTAAGCTAATTCGAACTCACGGTACAAAAAGCATTAAACACACATAATTGAGTTTTAAAAAAATTGTCAAGTACATTGGTTTAGCATTTTTGGGGGCCTGGTATAGATATGGAATAAATATAAATTACTACTAATTAAGTAAAAATAAAGTTATGACCCTATAGATACGGTTGATCAGTCCAATGCATAACCAACATAGTAGTCGTAGTATGTGCATCTGTCTTCACCATAAAGTGACACCTTCTGTAGTTTAGAGTACTTGATGGTTCTGCAATACTCTCGTCAAGAGTGAAAAGCCGTTTATTATGCCATAATCGACCTACTCCATAACCAGCGATAACTTTCGGCTCCTTTTCTCAGACATGAGCCTTGTGATCATAAGTTCTAATTTTGAGCAGATCCGCATAGTAGATGATATGGACCTTGCCACCGTCGAAAGGGACGCACCAGTTCATGACAACGAAGTGTGTGTGGCTACTAATTTTTGTGACCAGCTCAAGGACACGATTCTTAGTCAACCCTGTAGACCGGTTCTCTTTTTTATCGGTGACAAACACGTCACCAGCGAAATGTGTCATGCTCTTGAGAACTCCAAATATATCTACCATCATGTACAATTATTCTCAAAATCCTAAAGCAGAGGGCCAT
Source organism: Lolium perenne (assembly GCF_019359855.2). Lineage (NCBI taxonomy): Eukaryota > Viridiplantae > Streptophyta > Magnoliopsida > Poales > Poaceae > Lolium > Lolium perenne. The sequence goes on from NC_067247.2 coordinate 189,684,915, forward strand.
GCCTCGCTGTTCTCATCAGTCAAACGCACAGTGTGATTTTGAAGGTTCGATACGAACACCATCAAGAACGGGGACACCGTCACGATCACCGTGGACAACCGCTCAGCCGAAATCTGCACCTTTAGACACTTCATGGTGCCCGTTAATGGGTTGAACACACGAGTCTTGTAGGGCGACACTCTCTGGCCTAGCACGATAAGGCTCCCTGGGGTGTCAACATAGAAGTACCTATATATAGAAAAGAGCGGCACTCTCTAGCCTATCACCATATTTAGGATTTTTGGCTTTTTGCTTGTGTCAGTCTGTCCAGGCTAACATGTCTGGTTGATCAGTAAGGTCAAATCATTTACTCGAAATATATGAACAGTGCCCAAACGATAACTACATGTACTACCTATACATCAGGACACACCAGCAAATATGTCCCTTGGCACGCCGCCACATACACACAGGTAGTTTACACGAATAGGAGATGTGCACCTTCATCGATCAAAACTGCAACCCCATGGCACAAGTAGTAGTGCTCAGTGTTGTTCATGGGTTGAAGTTTGGATAAAGAGTGACTTTTTAAGATAAGATGGCAGCGCTCATGTGGAGCGAAATCAGGATGGACCAAAACTGGCAAGATGTGGACTCAGGGTCAGTCTACCATCTTAATTACATTGCAGCTGCACCACAAAGACCAACCGTCCGGCACCAATTCTACATAAGGTGACGAAGAAGTTTTGGTTAGGGAAGCCGCTCTGATGGTGGTGTCTGCAGTCCCGACACTTCTTATCCCTAAAACTATACTGCGTGCGGTTGATCATACTTGATGTATATAGACAGCCGATCGCATGGGCTCTAAGTCATTGATCATGGGCTAACTCTAGAACTCACGGTTCCGCCTAGATATGATATCCTTGATGAGTCTGATGTACATAATATAGTATATGAATTCCGGGTAAGAGACAACATCTTGGCTTTATAATTCAGCAACGAGTTGGAACTCCGCTATGGCCCAATCCCCCACGTGCAGACGAATTGATTCCATGAGCCTGGCTCTGCCGCACGATATTGAATTCACCTGTACTACATGAGGCCTTCAGAGGCAAGCCCTCGATCACTCGATGAGTTAACTGAATGCCACTGTCATGGCATTGCCGACGCAGGGCGGATCTCACGTGCACGCCGGTCGTTAGGGTTGCAAACTTGCAATTGACATGCCGCATAAACCCACAAAAGCATTATCTAGTTAAATGTAGACTAATTTGCACCAAAAAAAAAACTAACAAGACAAATTTTAACTAGGAAGCAGGATGGGTCGAGTGTTGTTTTGCATCCTTAGAGCATCTCCAGCCGTCTTCCGGACGAGGCCCCCAGGACGCCTTTTTTCCGTCCGGATGGACTCGTTTTCGTTCGGATTAGGCCTTTCATCCGTCCGGAGAGCCTAGGCCATCCCCGGGTTCCCAAGGCCCGATCGGGGACTCCGGACGAAACAAAAGCGCGCGAAACATCGAGCGGGCCCGCATTGTCAACGACAGAACTGGTTGTTCTCTCCATTAATTTCGTTTTTCCTCCATTTTCCCCGCATAGAACCATTTTCCCCGCCGAATTTCGGTAGAGCTACCGCCATTCTCCCCAATAGTTCCAGCTCCTCCTCTTCCCTTCCACCACCATGCCGCCGAAAAAGCTCACCGCCGATGGCGCGTGATGTCTACGCACACTCCTTTTCCTGTAGACAGTGTTGGGCCTCCAAGAGCAGAGGTTTGTAGAATAGCAGCAAGTTTTCCCATAAGTGGATCACCCAAGGTTTATCGAACTCAGGGAGGAAGAGGTCAAAGATATCCCTCTCAAGCAACTCTGCAATCACAAAGCAAGAAGTCTCTTGTGTCCCCAACACACCTAATACACTTGTCAGATGTATAGGTGCACTAGTTCGGCGAAGAGATAGTGAGATGCAAGTAATATGGATGAGTATGAGTGGTAATAGCAATCTGAATAAAATATGGTAGCGAGTAAACATGCAACAAAACAGTAAACAAACGGAGATTCGATGTGTGGAAACAAGGCCTAGGGATCCTGCTTTCACTAGTGGACACTCTCAACAATGATCACATAATAGAACCACTCTACACTCTTTTGTTGGATGATGAACACCACTAATTGCGTAGGGCTACAAGAGCACCTCAATGCCGGAGTTAACAAGCTCCACAACATTCGATGTTCATATTTAAATAACCTTAGAGTGCATGATAGATCATTGCAATTACACCAAGTACTAACATAGCATGCACACTGTCACCATCACACTATGAAGGAGGCATAGATCACATCAATACTATCATAGCAATAATTAACTTCATAATCTACAAGAGATTACAATCATAACCTACGCCAAGTACTACATGATGCACACACTGTCACCATTACACCGTGGAGAAGGAATAGAGTACTTTAATAACATCACTAGAGTAGCACATAGATGATATTCAACTAGATCACATATAGAGAGAGATGAACCACATAGCTACAGCGGAGCCCTCAGCCCCGGGGGTGAATTACTCTCTCCTCATCATGGAGACAGCGATGGCGGTGAAGATGGCGGTGGAGATGACTCCGGGGGCAATTCCCCGTCCCGGCAGGGTGCCGGAACAGAGACTTCTGTCCCCCGAATTGGAGTTTCGCGATGGCGGCGACGTCCCTGGAGTCTTTCTGGAGTTTCGTCAATCCGTGTCGAAGTTTTAGGTCACGAGGGATCTTATAGGCGAAGAGGCGGAGTCGGAAGAGTCTCGAGGGGCCCACCCCATAGGCTAGGGTGACCACCCCTCTGGCTGCGCCGACCTATGGGGAGGAGGCCCTGGGCCTTCCCTGGCTTGCCCTTCTGGCTCCGTGAGTCTTCCAGCGAAATAGAATTTCTGTAATTTTTCTGGATTTTTCCGAGCATTTTGGTTTTTGGGCCTTTTCTTCAATAAACAGACATAATAAACAGAAACTGGCACTGTGGCATCTTGTTAATAGGTTAGTCCAATAAATGACATAATATGATATAAAGTGCAAGCAAAACATGTAGGTATTGTCATAAAACAAGCATGGAACATCAGAAATTATAGATACGTTGGAGACGTATCAGCATCCCCAAGCTTAGTTCCTACTCGTACTCGAGTAGGTAAACGATAAAAGAATAATTTCTGAAGTGACATGCTACCAACATGATCTTAATCATACTATTGTAAAGCATATGAGATGAGTGCAGCGATTCAAAGCAATGGTAAAGACAATGATTAAACAATTGAATCATATAGCAAAGACTTTTCATGAATAGTACTTTCGAGACAAGCATCAATAAGTCTTGCATAAGAGTTAACTCATAAAGCAATAGATTCAAAGTAAAGGCATTGAAGCAACACAAAGGAAGATTAAGTTTCAGCGGTTGCTTTCAACTTGTAACATGTATATCTCATGGATAGTTGTCAATGCAAAGCAATATAACAAGTGCAATAAGCAAGCATGTAAGAATCAATGCACAGTTAACACAAGTGTTTGCTTCTAAGATAGAGAGAAATGGGTAAACTGACTCAACATAAAAGTAGAAGAATAGCCCTTCGCAGAGGGAAGCATTGATTGCTATATTTGTGCTAGATCTTTGGTTTTGAAAACAAGAAACAATTTTGTCAACGGTAGTAATAAAGCATATGAATTATGTAAAGTATATCCTACAAGTTGCAAGCCTCATGCATAGTATACTAATAGTGCCCGCACCTTGTCCTAATTAGCTCGGATTACCTGGATTATCATCGCAATACATATGTTTTAACCAAGTGTCACAAAGGGGTACCTCTATGCCGCCTGTACAAAGGTCTAAGGAGAAAGCTCGCATTGGATTTCTCGCTTTTGATTATTCTCAACTTAGACATCCATGCCGGGACAACATAGACAACAGATAATGGACTCCTCTTTAATGCTTAAGCATTTAGCAATAATTAATATTCTCATATGAGATTGAGGATATTTGTCCAAAACTGAAACTTCCACCATGATTCATGGCTTTAGTTAGCGGCCCAATGTTGTTCTCTAACAGTATGCATGCTCTAACCATTCAACTAGTGGTAAATCTCCCTTACTTCAGACAAGACGGACATGCATAGCAACTCACATGATATTCAACAAAGAGTAGTTGATGGCGTCCCCAGGAACATGGTTATCGCACAACAAGCAACTTAATAAGAGATAAAGTGCATAAGTACATATTCAATACCACATTAGTTTTTAGGCTATTTGTCCCATAAGCTATATATTGCAAAGATAAAGAATAGAAATTTAAAAGTAGCACTCAAGCAATTTACTTTGGAATGGCGGAGAAATACCATGTAGTAGGTAGGTATGGTGGACACAAATGGCATAGTGTTTGGCTCAAAGATTTGGATGCACGAGAAGTATTCCCTCTCAATACAAGGCTTAGGCTAGCAAGGTTATTTGAAACAAACACAAGCATGGACTGGTATAGCAAAACTCACATAAGAACATATTTCAAGCATTATAAGACTATACATTGTCTTCCTTGTTATTCAAACACCTTTACCAGAAAATATCTAGACCTTAGAGAGACCAATCATGCAAACCAAATTTTAGCAAGCTCTATGTATTTCTTCACTAATAGGTGCAAAGTATATGATGCAAGAGCTTAAACATGAGCACAACAATTGCCAAGTATCACATTATTCAAGACATCATACCAATTACTACATGTAGCATTTTCTGTTTCCAACCATATAACAATCAACGAAGCAGTTTCAACCTTCGCCATGAAAATTAAAAACTAAGAACACATGTGTTCATATGAACCAGCGGAGCGTGTCTCTCTCCCGCACAAGCATTTATTCAAACAAAAAAAGAAACAAAACCAAACAGACGCTCCAAGTAAAGTACATAAGATGTGACCGAATAAAAATATTGTTTCAAGAGAAGGAACCTGATAATTTTGTCGATGAAGAAGGGGATGCCTTGGGCATCCCCAAGCTTAGATGCTTGAGTCTTCTTGAAATATGCAGGGATGAACCACCGGGGCATCCCCAAGCTTAGACTTTTCACTCTTCTTGATCGTAGTATATCATCCTCCTCTCTTGACCCTTGAAAACTTCCTCCACACCAAACTCAAAACAACTCATTAGAGGGTTAGTGCATAATCAAAAATTCACATGTTCAAAGATGACACAATCATTATTAACACTTCTGAATATTTCTCAAGGCTACTGGAAGTCAATGGAACAAAGAAATCCATCTAACATAGCAAAAGAAGCAATGCGAAATAAAAGGCAGAATCTGTCAAAACAGAACAGTCCGCAAAGACGAATTTTATTGAGGCACCAGACTTGCTCAAATGAAAATGCTCAAATTGAATGAAAGTTGCGTGCATATCTGAGGATCACTCACGTAAATTGGCATAATTTTATGAGTTACCTACAGAGAATTAGGCCCAGATTCGTGACAGCAAGAAATCTGTTTCTGCGCAGTAATCCAAATCTAGTATGAACCTTACTATCAAAGACTTTACTTGACACAACAATGCAATAAAATAAGATAAGGAGAGGTTTCTACAGTAGTAACAACTTCCAAGACTCAAATATAAAACAAAAGTACTGTAGTAAAATAAATATTTGGGTTATCTCCCAAGAAGTTCTTTCTTTATAGCCATTAAGATGGGCTCAGCAGTTTTAATGATGCACTCGCAAGAAGTAAGCGTTGAAGCAAAAGAGAGCATCAAGAAGCAAATTCAAAACACATTTAAGTCTAACCCACTTCCTATGCAAAGGAATCTAGTACACAAATCAATTCATGAAGAACAAAGTGACAAGCATAAGAGGATAAAACACGAGTAACTTCAAGATTCTCAACATAAAGAGGGGAAACTTAATATTATTAAGATGTATACAACCATGTTTCCCTCTCTCATAATAACTTTCAGTAGCATCATTGATGAAATCCACAATATACCCATCACTTAAAACATTCTTATCATGGTTCATATGCATAGAAGTATCATTAATTTTGGCACAAGAAGAGTTCTTCTCATTATTAGTAATTGGAGCAAGATTATTATCAAGAATTTGAACATGGTAAACAAGTTGCATATTAAGGGAATTGTTTTTGGCAATCCAATCATAACTATGACAAGTTTCATAAGGATAGTTATAACCTATATCATAGCATTCTTTATAATAATCATTAAAGGTCGGAGGCACAGTGTCATCATAAGAAATAGAATAGTTATCTTTCACAGTCAGTTTATCTGTGACCATACCATCATTGTTATTAGAAGGAGATGTATCAAACACATAATGATCAGTAGCAAAAGGATTTTCAAACACCTCTTCCCCAAGCTTAGAACTTTCTATATCATTATGGGAGGAAGCATGGATAGTACTGATACTATGGTAATTATTAACATTATCATTTTCAGAATTAGTTTCCCAGAGATTTGCAACATCAAAAGTAGTGTGCTCTTTCAAATCATGATCACTAATGTACGTAAAGGCATTGGAAGATCATTGTATTTAGATTCATTATCATAATAATCATTAGGAGCAACATACTTACAGTTACCTAGCGTTATCTCATTTATGCGGGGATATGCCGTTACCTCTTTCTCTTTATTCTCCTTCTTCTTATTCTTCTTCTTCTTCGTTCCCTTCTTCTTCTTCTTCTTCTTCTTCTCTTCCTTCTCCTCGTTCCCTTCTTTAGGAGGAAGAGGCTTGAAGGGAGGCTTCTCCACATACCCTGATTTATTTCCAGAAACAATAGAAGAAACTTTGGAGGATTCCTCCTTTTCATTAATAAGTTCGAAACACACAGCGGTCCTATCATATTTTGGCAAAGTGTCATCTTCTAAAATATTTTGTATGTAAGTATTTGTATGGCTATTATCAATGCAATAAGAAAAACACCCATGCAGGACATCATCAATATCAAGATCACTCATATGTAACAAAGAGATTTTTCTTGATAGCTCTTCACACCACAAAAATAAAGTAAGTTCATCATGCTGATTAGGAGTAATTTCATCATCACAATACGAATTTGCAGCACTCATGGGGTTCAAATTATCATTGGAGGAGCATTGAAAATTAAAATGACCCACTCCGTGGCAAAGTTCACAAATAAAAGGATAGAGGGCACAAACTTTTTTACCAAGATCATCTAGAGCCCCAAACCACTTTCTAGTTTTTTCATTAATATGATGGATGCAATATTCATATTTGATTTGATTAATTCCACAAGGTCTATGCATTCCACAAAAATTAACATGCTTATAGGAAGTCTTAGGAGTTTGAGCATGTTTATTGCAACCGTTAACAACAATTTCATCCTTCATGCAAAGGTTCATGATACTTATCAAAATTCTTTTTAGGCAATTCAAAATGAGAGGCAAAAGCTTTATAAAGATTTGCAGCAACTTAAGAGTCAAGACCATAGGTAGCACTCATATTTCGAAATTTACCAGTATCCATAAAAGTTTCAATGCATTCATAATCATATTTTATACCTGACTCTTTACCTTTGTTGTTCTCCCATCCTTCAGCGTTCTCCTCAATCCGATCAAGAAGATCCCACCTAGCTTCAACCTCCTTGCTTGTGAAAGATCCCTCCGAACAGGCATCTAGATAGTCCTTGTGATGTCCTGAAAGCCTTGCATAAAAATTATTAATAATAACGTTACGGGGGAGCTCATGAATGGGATATTTGAGCATTAGTGACTTCAATCTCCCCCATGCTTGAGAAATACTCTCTCCATCACGAGGATAAAAGTTATAAATGTAATTCCTATCAATATGCACTTCATGAGGAGGATAAAATTTAGAATAAAAGAGAGATACAATTTCCTCCCAACCAAGAGAATGACTATTCTTCAACAATTTATACCAATGCGCCGCTTTACCAGACAGTGAAACAGAGAATAGCTTCTTCCTCACTTCATCCATAGAGATACCTGCACACTTGAATAACTCGCATAATTCATGTAAAACAGTAAATGATCTCCAGGATGGACAGTTCCATCCCCTTCATAGCGGTTATCCATAACACGTTCAATAATTTTCATGGGTATCTTGAAAGCAGTACTTGCAGTAGGTGGATTTAAAATATCACAAGCATCATTAGAGTTATCGCATATGGAAGATAAAGCATTATCAGGGCAAATTTTCTCCCCTAAAGATGGGAAGCTAAAAAGATCATAAAAACTAGCTTCCCCAAGCTTAGACTTCTCCATAGCATTAGTAGTGATTGTGTTCATACTAATAACATTGCTACTAGCATGCAAATGAGGTTCCATAGGTTCTTTAATTTTCGCATCACACAATTCATGTCTTAACTTAGGAAATAAATTAAAAAGCTCATAGTTGTTTTCCATTATGCCTTACTAGTGTAAAACAAGAAACAAAAAGATGCAATTGCAGGATCTAAAGGAAATAGCTTCAAGTACTTACAACGGCGCCGGAAAATAGCTTAGTAGCCGAGATCCGGAGTGTGAGTACCTTTTACCTTTCCTCCCCAGCAACGGCGCCAGAAAATAGCTTGATGTCTACGCACACTCCTTTTCCTGTAGACAGTGTTGGGCCTCCAAGAGCAGAGGTTTGTAGAACAGCAGCAAGTTTTCCCTTAAGTGGATCACCCAAGGTTTATCGAACTCAGGGAGGAAGAGGTCAAAGATATCCCTCTCAAGCAACCCTGCAATCACAAAGCAAGAAGTCTCTTGTGTCCCCAACACACCTAATACACTTGTCTGATGTATAGGTGCACTAGTTCGGCGAAGAGATAGTGAGATGCAAGTAATATGGATGAGTATGAGTGGTAATAGCAATCTGAATAAAATATGGCAGCGAGTAAACATGCAACAAAACAGTAAACAAACGGAGATTCGATGTGTGGAAACAAGGCCTAGGGATCCTGCTTTTACTAGTGGACACTCTCAACAATGATCACATAATAGAACCACTCTACACTCTTTTGTTGGATGATGAACACCACTAATTGCATAGGGCTACAAGAGCACCTCAATTCCGGAGTTAACAAGCTCCACAACATTCGATGTTCATATTTAAATAACCTTAGAGTGCATGATAGATCATTGCAATTACACCAAGTACTAACATAGCATGCACACTGTCACCATCACACTATGAAGGAGGCATAGATCACATCAATACTATCATAGCAATAATTAACTTCATAATCTACAAGAGATTACAATCATAACCTACGCCAAGTACTACACGATGCACACACTGTGACCATTACACCGTGGAGGAGGAATAGAGTACTTTAACAACATCACTAGAGTAGCACATAGATGATATTCAACTAGATCACATAAAGAGAGAGATGAACCACATAGCTACAGCGGAGCCCTCAGCCCCGGGGGTGAATTACTCCCTCCTCATCATGGAGACAGCGATGGCGGTGAAGATGGCGGTGGAGACGGCGGTGGAGATGACTCCGGGGGCAATTCCCCGTCCCGGCAGGGTGCCTGAATAGAGACTTCTGTCCCCCGAATTGGAGTTTCGCGATGGCGGCGGCGTCCCTGGAGTCTTTCTGGAGTTTCGTCAATCCGTGTCGAAGTTTTAGGTCACGAGGGATCTTATAGGCGAAGAGGCGGAGTCGGAAGAGTCTCGAGGGGCCCACCCCTCTGGCCGCGCCGACCTATGGGGAGGAGGCCCTGGGCCTCCCCCTGGCTCGCCCTTCTGGCTCCGTGTGTCTTCCAGCGAAATAGAATTTCTGTAATTTTTCTGGATTTTTCTGAGCACTTTGGTTTTTGGGCCTTTTCTGCAATAAACAGACATAATAAACAGAAACTGGCACTGTGGCATCTTGTTAATAGGTTAGTCCAATAAATGCCATAATATGATATAAAGTGCAAGCAAAACATGTAGGTATTGTCATAAAACAAGCATGGAACATCAGAAATTATAGATACGTTGGAGACGTATCAGCGCGCGGAAGGCGAGGAAGCCGTGGGCGCCAAAACAAAGGCCGCCAGGCATGTCAAACCCGGAGTGGGCGGCGGATGAGGAGCGGCGGCGGAACGAAACTCGCGACAGGGAAGAGAGGGAGAAGAAGTGCAACGCGAGGAGGGTGGCGGCGTCGGCGGCGGAGGAACATGCGAGGCTGATCTCCATCAACTTCGGCCAGCCGCGCGTCGGCCAATTCCCCGGGCCATGGCCGACCCAAGGTATGATCGGCTTTCCTTCCTTCTCTACGGCGACGCCGGCCACGGCCATGTTCCACGAAACCTACGCCGCCAGCATGGCCGGGTTTACGCCGTCATTGCCGGCGTACGCCGCTGCGATGTACGAGGGCATCTCGCCTGCCCTGCGACGTGGGTCACTCTACTTCTCCAACCCCGGGATGCCTCCGCCGAATGAGCCTATGATGCACGAGATGATCACGGCGGGCTCCGTGGCCGCCGCGTCGAGCCCGAGTTTCTTCTCCCAAGAGGAGGCGAGGGCAACGGATGTCGTCGCGTCGCGGGGTGGCATCAACCTCGACCACGGTCACCCCGATGAGATCGACAGTAACCAAGACGTTGATGAAGAAGAAGACTACATCGACGTCGACCTAGAGGAAGCGTCTGAACCCACGCAGGCGCCATCCAAGGGGAAGAAGAAAACGAAGAAGAACTCGCTGCCGGCCGAGCCTCGGATCAAATGGACGGGCAAAGAAGAGGAGTTCCTCGCCGAAACTTGGAAGACTGTGTCTATGAACGGCATCACCGGCTCCAATCAGAACTACGACACGTACTGGCAGCGGGTCAAGGTGGCGTTCGACGAGCGCAAACTCGTCGATCCATACTTCAACAAGGCGGTGATGGAGCGCGGTGACAAGGCAATGAGCACCCATTGGGGGATCACTCAGACGGCGTGCAGCAAGTGGCACGACATACAGGAGGAGATCGATAAACATGTTGTGAGCGGCGAGGACTTTGAAGCAAAGGTATGCTCACTCGCAGTGGCTCCTCCGTCGAATGTATATCGCCGTGGCTCACGGAAATCTTGAAATCGCCGACTTGTTTCTGCAGATGCGGCGGGCGCCCGACATGTACGCGGACGACTGCGACAGCCAGATGTTCAAGTACCTCAACGTGTTTGCCCGCATCGCGGAGTGCGACAAGTGGAAGGCGGTGTGCAAGAATATCGCCAATAACAAGGGCGAGCAGTACAACCCCGACGATCCAGCACCTACCGCGTTGGTGGGCCGCCCTGAGCTCGGCCAGAAGAAGCTGAAAGAGCAGAAGAAGGCCGGCCATCCAGCCAACAGGTTGCAGGCGTCCTTCGACAAGTGTTGGGATGACGCGAGGGCGCACGCCGCCGGGAGGACGACAAGCATGACGTGCGGTGGAAGGCGATGCTCGCCAACCAGGGCGTCTGGCTAGCCTTGCTCAAGGAAACCGCCACGGCGAAGAACAGGAACACCGACCTGGCGTTCCTGATCGGCGGCAATGACACCAACATCGCAAAGACATCCTCCGGCCACCGTCGGCTCCTTCGTCCTCCGCTTCGACGTCAACTCCCGCCGCTGCGACAACTGCACATGCCGATGCTTCGTCGGCCAATGCCGCGCCAGACGCCGATGCTTCACCGCCCGATGCTGCGCCAGACGCCAATGCTCAGGATGGGACCGCTGATGAGCCTGTAATCGTCTAGTTTCGATCGCCGAAATGTGGCAGATCCGATCGCCGGACTTTGGCGATTCTTTTGTGTAGTGGGAAGACGATATTTTGAATCTATCGCCGCTGATGGATGAATGCCGGGGGTGCGACTGGGAAAATTGTAGGGATTCATTGCATCTAAAAAAAAAATTTCCTACAGCGAACACGCAATCCAAGCCAAGATGAAATCTAGAAGACGGTAGCAACGAGGGGATGATCGAGACTCACCCTTGAAGATTTCCAAAGCCTACAAGATGAGGCTCTTGTTGCTGCGGTAGACGTTCACTTGCCGCTTGCAAAAGCGCGTAGAAGATCTTGATCACGGTGCCACGATCGGGCAGCACCTCCGTACTCGGTCACACGTTCGGTGTTGATGAAGTCGACGTCCACCTCCCCATTCCAGCGGGCAGCGGAAGTAGTAGCTCCTCTTGAATCCGGCAGCACGATGGCATGGTGGCGGTGGTGGTGGAGAACTCCGGCGGAGCTTCGTTAAGCGTGCGGGAGAGAAGGAGGAGTGGGGCGGCTAGGGTTTGGGGAGAGGGGGGCGCCGGCCACTTAAGGGGTGCGGCCACCTTGTGGTGTTGGGGTGGCCGGCCCCCTCCCCTTGGCCCTCATTATATAGGTGGAACACCCAAGAGTTGGTCTACAAGTCTTTGAATAAGACCCCAAACCAAAACCTTCCATATGACATGAAACCTACCCAAGCTAGGACTCCCACTTGAGGTGGGATTCCCACCTTCCCTTGGGAGGGGGTGGCCGGCCACCTTAGGGGGAGTCCACCTGGGACTCCACCCCCTAGGGTTGGCCAGCCATGGTGGTGGAGTCCCTTCGGGACTCCGCCTTCCAAAGTGAATTTCTTCCGGAATATTCTAGAACCTTCTAGAACCTTCCATAAATGCACCGGATCATTTTCAAACTTATAAAATGACTTCCTATTTATGAATCTTATTCTTCGGACCATTCCGGAACTCCTCGTGATGTCCGGGATCCCATCCGAGACTCCAAACAAAACTTCGAACTCCATTCCATATTCAAGTTCTTCCATTTCAACATCAAACCTTAAGTGTGTCACCCTACGGTTCGTGAACTATGCGGACATGGTTGAGTACTCTCTCCGACCAATAACCAATAGCGGGATCTGGAGATCCATAATGGCTCCCACATATTCAACGATGACTTCAGTGATCGAATGAACCATTCACATACGATACCAATTCCCTTTGTCACGCGATATTTTACTTGTCCGAGGTTTGATCATCGGTATCACTCTATACTTTGTTCAACCTCGTCTCCTGACAAGTACTCTTTACTCGTACCGTGGTATGTGGTCTCTTATGAACTTATTCATATGCTTGCAAGACATTAGACGACATTCCACCGAGAGGTCCCATAGTATATCTATCCGTCATCGGGATGGACAAATCCCACTGTTGATCCATATGCCTCAACTCATACTTTCCGGATACTTAATCCCACCTTTATAACCACCCATTTACGCAGTGGCGTTTGATGTAATCAAAGTACCTTTCCGGTATAAGTGATTTACATGATCTCATGGTCATAAGGACTAGGTAACTATGTATCGAAAGCTTATAGCAAATAACTTAATGACGTGATCTTATGCTACGCTTAATTGGGTGTGTCCATTACATCATTCATACAATGATATAACCTTGCTATTAATAACATCCAATGTTCATGATTATGAAACTAATCATCCATTAATCAACAAGCTAGTTAAGAGGCATACTAGGGACTCTTTGCTGTTTACATATCACACATGTATCAATGTTTCGGTTAATACAATTATAGCATGGTATATAAACATTTATCATAAACATAAAGATATATAATAACCACTTTTATTATTGCCTCTTGGGCATATCTCCAACAGTCTCCCACTTGCACTAGAGTCAATAATCTAGATTACATTGTAATGTACCTAACACCCATGGCATTCTGTTGTTGGTCATGCTTTGCCCTAGGGAGAGCTTTAGTCAACGAATCTGCTACATTCAGGAGGAATCGAGTGGTAACGCAGCTTGATATGCTTCAGCCTCTTGTGTGACCTTGGTTCTTGTGCATTGGCGATGGCACCCATGTTGTCACAGTAGATGACTAGTGGGTCCAATGCACTAGGAACCACACCGAGCTCTAAAATGAACCTCTTCATCCATACCGCTTCTGATGAAGCCTCTGAAGCCGCTATGTACTCTGATTCTGTTGAAGACTTCGCCACCGTGCACTGCTTCGAGCTTGCCCAGCTTACTGCAGCACCATTCAATATAAACACGTACCCAGACTGTGACTTAGAGTCATCAGGATCAGTGTTCCAACTTGCATCGGTGTAACCGCTTACAACGAGCTCTTGGTCACCTCCATAACAAAGAAACATATCCTTAGTTCTTTTCAAGTACTTCAGGATATTCTTGACCGCTGTCCAGTGTTCCATTCCTGGATCACTTTGATATCTGCTGGTCAAACTAACAGCATGTGCTATATCCGGTCTAGTACATAGCATGACATACATGATAGATCCTATTGCCGAGGAATAGGGGATATTACTCATCCTGTCTCTTTCTTCTGCCGTAGCCGGTCCTTGAGTCTTACTCAAGACCTTGCCTGGTAACATAGGTAAAAACCCTTTCTTACTTTCGTCCATTCTAAACTTCTTTAGAATCTTGTCCAGGTATGTACTCTGTGATAGCCCTATTAGGCGTCTTGATCTATCTCTATAAATCTTGATGCCTAATATATACGATGCTTCACCAAGGTCTTTCATTGAAAAACTATTATTCAAATAACCTTTTACACTGCTTAATAGTTCTATATCATTCTCAATCAATAATATGTCATCTACATATAATATCAGGAATGCTACAGAGCTCCCACTCACTTTCTTGTAAATACAGGCCTCTCCATGACACTGTATAAACCCGAAGTCTTTGATCACCTTATCAAAGCGTCGGTTCGAACTTCTTGATGCTTGCTTCAGTTCATAGATTGAACGCTAAAGTTTGCATACTTTGTCAGCATTTTTAGGATCAACAAAACCTTTGGGTTGTACCATATACAAATCTTCCTCAATGTCTCCATTAAGGAACGCCGTTTTGTCATCCATCTGCCAAATCTCATAATCGAAAAATGCAGCTATTGCTAACAAAATCCTCACAGATTTTAGCTTCGCTACAGGTGAGAAAGTCTCATCATAGTCAACTCCTTGAATTTGTCGGAAACCCTTTGCGACAAGTCGAGCTTTATAGACAATAATATTACCATCAGCATCTGTTTTTCTCTTGAAGATCCATTTATTCTCGACAGCCTTGCGGCTATCAGGTAAGTCTACCAAAGTCCATACTTTGTATCATACATGGATCCCATTTCGGATTTCATGGCTTCTTGCCATTTGTTGGAATCTGCGCTCATCATCGCTTCTTCATAAGTCGCAGGGTCCTCATCATTGTTATCCACAATCATGACATTTAGACAAGGATCATACCAATCAGGAGTGGCACGTTCCCTTGTCGATCTGCGAGGTTCAGTAGTTTCCTCGTTCGAAGTTTCATGATCATTATCATTTTCTTCCTCTGTTGCCGGTGTAGGCGGTACAGGTCCAACTTCCGGTACTGCGCTACTCTGATCAACGAGTATAGACTCATCAATCTCATCGAGTTCTACTTTTCTTCCAGTCACTTCTTTAGTGAGAAATTCTTTCTCAAGAAAGGTTCCGTTCTTAGCAACAAAGATTTTGCCTTCGGATCTGTGATAGAAAGTGTACCCTATAGTTTCCTTAGGGTATCCTATGAAGACGCATTTCTCCGCTTTGGGTTCTAGCTTGTCCGGTTGTAACTTCTTTACATAGGCTTCGCAACCCCAAACTTTAAGGAACGACAGCTTAGGTTTCTTATTAAACCATAATTCATACGGTGTCGTTTCTACGGATTTTGATGGTGCTCTATTTAAAGTGACTGCGGCTGTCTCTAATGCATAACTCCAAAATGATAATGGTAAATCAGTAAGAGACATCATAGAACGAACCATATCTAAGAGAGTTCGATTACGACGTTCGGACACACCGTTTCGTTGTGGTGTTCCCGGCGGTGTCAATTGTGAAAGTATTCCGCATTTCTTTAAATGCATGCCAAACTCATAACTCAGATATTCACTTCCGCGATCAGATCGTAGAAATGTAATCTTCTTGTTACGTTGATTTTCTACTTCACTTTGGAATTCCTTAAACTTCTCGAAAGTTTCGGATTTATATTTCATGAAATAGATATACCCATATCTACTCAGATCATCTGTGAAGGTTAGAACATAACGATAACCACCGCGCGATGCTACGCTCATTGGTCCGCACATATCGGTATGTATGATTTCCAATAAGTCAGTAGCTCGCTCCATCATACCAGAAAATGGAGTCTTAGTCATTTTTCCCATTAGACATGCTTCGCATCTATCAAGTGACTCAAAGTCAAGCGATTCAAGTAATCCATCGGTATGGAGTTTCTTCATGCGTTTCACTCCAATATGACCAAGACGACAGTGCCACATATAAATAGAATTATCATTCAATTTAATTCGCTTAGCATCAATGTTATGTATATGCGTATCACTACTATCGAGATCTAACAGAAATAAGCCAGTCTTTTCAGGTGCTCGACCATAAAAGATATTATTCATAAAAATAGAACAACCATTATTCTCAGACTTGAATGAATAACCGTCTTACATTAAACAAGATCCAGATATAATGTTCATGCTCAACGCGGGTTCAAAATAACAATTATTTAGGCTTAAAACTAATCCCGAAGGTAGATGTAGAGGAAGTGTGCCGACAGCGATCACATCGACTTTGGATCCGTTTCCAACGCGCATCGTCACTTCATCTTTCTGTAGTCTTCGTTTATTCTTTAGTTGCTGTTTCGAGTTACAAATATGAGCAACCGAACCAGTATCAAATACCCAGGTACTAGAACGAGAACCAGTGAGATAAACATCTATAACATGTATATCAGATATACCTTCTTTCTTCTTCTTGACAAGGCCGCTCTTCAGATCAGCCAGATACTTGGAGCAATTACGATTCCAGTGTCCATTCTCCTTGCAGTAATAGCACTCAGCATCAGGCTTAGGGCCGTTCTTAGGTTTCACAGGAGGCGTGGCAGCTTTCTTGCCACCCTTCTTGAATTTTCCCTTAGACTTGCCCCGTTTCTTGAAACTGGTGGTCTTGTTGACCATCAACACTTGGTGCTCTTTCTTGATCTCAATCTCAGCAGCTTTTAGCATGCCAAAAAGTTCAGGTAACTCCTTGTTCATGTTCTGCATATTGTAGTTCATCACAAAGTTCTTGTAACTTGGTGGCAGTGATTGAAGGACACGATTAATCCCCAGTCTGTTATGAATCACTATTCCCAAGTCACTGAGTTTCTTCGCATGCCCGGTCATAACGAGCATGTGCTCACTAACGGAGCTGCCTTCTTCCATCATACAGCTGAAGAAATGTTTCGATGCTTCATAGCATTCCACGGCAGCATGAGTCTCAAATATAGCTTTCAGCTCATTGACCAACTCATGAGGATCGTGGTGCTCAAAGCGTTTTTGAAGATCGGATTCCAGACTGCACAGGATGGCACACTGTACTTGAGAGTACCGAGCTTTTCGAGTTTCGTAAACATTCTTTACTTCCTCGGTTTCAGTTTCTGCAGGAGGGTCACCTAGCGGTGCATCAAGCACATATTGCAAATTTCCGCCAGCGAGGAAGATCCTCACATGACGGAACCAGTCGGTGAAGTTGCTACCGTTGCTCTTAAGCTTTTCTTTCTCTAGGAACTGGTTAAAATTGATTGGGGACGCCATCTCTACAACCTATATTTGCAAAAGTTTAGACTAAGTTTATGACAAATTGAGTTCAAATTTTAATTCAACATAATTAAAAATCTAGGTGAACTCCCACTCAAAACAATATCCCTCGCATTGTCTTAGTGATCACACGAACCAAATCCACCACACCTAAGTCCGATCATCACGAGACAAGGTGTAATTTCAATGGCGAACACTCAAAGTGTTCATCATATCAACCATATGATTCATGCTCTACCATTCGGTATCACGTGTTCCGAGACCATGTCTGTACATGCTAGGCTCGTCAAGGCCACCTTAGTATCCGCATGTGCAAAACTGTCTTGCACCCGTTGTATGCACTTGTTGATTCTATCACACCCGATCATCACGAGATGCTTAAAGCGACAAGTCTTGGCAACGGTGCTACTAAGGATGAACACTTTATTATCTTGAGATTTTAGTGAGGGATCATCTTATAATGCTACCGTCGCGATCTAAGCAAAATAAGATGCATAAAAGGATTAACATCACATGCAGTTCATATGTGATATGATATGGCCCTTTTTTGTCTTTGCGCCTTTGATCTTCATCTCCAAAGCACGGACATGATCTCTATCATCTTCGGGCATGATCTCCATCATCGTCGGCGTAGCGTCAAGGTCAATGGGGCCGTCTTCATGGTTGTTCACCTCATGTAGCAACTATTACAACTACTTTGAAATACTACTCAACATGAAATTTAAAGACAACCATAAGGCTCCTGCCGGTTGCCACAATACAATAATGATCATCTCATACATATTCATCATCACATTATGGCCATATCAAATCACCAAACCCTGCAAAAACAAGTTAGACGTCTCTAATTTGGTTTGCATATTTTACGTGGTTTAGGGTTTTCGAGAGAGATCTAATCTACCTACGAACATGAACCACAACGTTGATACTAATGTTGTCAATAGAAGAGTAAATTGAATCTTCACTATAGTAGGAGAGACAGTCACCCGCAAAGCCTCTTATGCAATACAAGTTGCATGTCGAACGAGGAACAAGTCTCATGAACGCGGTCATGTAAAGTTAGTCCGAGCCGCTTCATCCCACTATGCCACAAAGATGCAAAGTACTCAAACTAAAGATAACAAGAGCATCAACGCCCACAAAACCATTGTGTTCTACTCGTGCAACCATCTATGCATAGACACGGCTCTGATACCACTGTAGGGATTCGTTGCATAGAAAACAAAAAATTTCCTACCGCGAACACGCAATCCAAGGCAAGATGCAATCTAGAAGACGGTAGCAACGAGGGGATGATCGAGACTCACCCTTGAAGATTTCCAAAGCCTACAAGATGAGGCTCTTGTTGCTGCGGTAGACGTTCACTTGCCGCTTGCAAAAGCGCGTAGAAGATCTTGATCACGGTGCCACGATCGGGCAGCACCTCCGTACTCGGTCACACGTTCGGTGTTGATGAAGTCGATGTCCACCTCCCCGTTCCAGCGGGCAGCGGAAGTAGTAGCTCCTCTTGAATCCGGTAGCACGACGGCGTGGTGGCGGTGGTGGTGGAGAACTCCAGCGGAGCTTCGCTAAGCGTGCGGGAGAGAAGGAGGAGTGGGGCGGCTAGGGCTTGGGGAGAGGGGGGCGCCGGCCACTTAAGGGGTGCGGCCACCTTGTGGTGTTGGGGTGGCCGGCCCCCTCCCCTTGGCCCTCATTATATAAATGGAACACCCAAGAGTTGGTCTACAAGTCTTCGAATAAGACCCCAAACCAAAACCTTCCATATGACATGAAACCTACCCAAGCTAGGACTCCCACTTGAGGTGGGATTCCCACCTTCCCTTGGGAGGGGGTGGCCGGCCACCTTAGGTGGAGTCCATGGTGGTGGAGTCCCTTCGGGACTCCGCCTTCCAAAGTGAATTTCTTTCGGAATATTCTAGAACCTTCTAGAACCTTCCATAAATGCACCGGATCATTTTCAAACTTATAAAATGACTTCCTATATATGAATCTTATTCTCCGGACCATTCCGGAACTCCTCGTGATGTCCGGGATCCCATCCGAGACTCCGAACAAAACGTCGAACTCCATTCCATATTCAAGTTCTACCATTTCAACATCAAACCTTAAGTGTGTCACCATACGGTTCGTGAACTATGCGGACATGGTTGAGTACTCTCTCCGACCAATAACCAATTGCGGGATCTGGAGATCCATAATGGCTCCCACATATTCAACGATGACTTCAGTGATCGAATGAACCATTCACATACGATACCAATTCCCTTTGTCATGCGATATTTTACTTGTCCGAGGTTTGATCATCGGTATCACTCTATACTTTGTTCAACCTCGTCTCCTGACAAGTACTCTTTACTCGTACCGTGGTATGTGGTCTCTTATGAACTTATTCATTTGCTTGCAAGACATTAGACGACATTCCACCGAGAGGGCCCAGAGTATATCTATCCGTCATCGGGATGGACAAATCCCACTGTTGATCCATATGCCTCAACTCATACTTTCCGGATACTTAATCCCACCTTTATAACCACCCATTTACGCAGTGGCGTTTGATGTAATCAAAGTACCTTTCCGGTATAAGTGATTTACATGATCTCATGGTCATAAGGACTAGGTAACTATGTATCGAAAGCTTATAGCAAATAACTTAATGACGTGATCTTATGCTACGCTTAATTGGGTGTGTCCATTACATCATTCATACAATGATATAACCTTGCTATTAATAACATCCAATGTTCATCATTATGAAACTAATCATCCATTAATCAACAAGCTAGTTAAGAGGCATACTAGGGACTCTTTGTTGTTTACATATCACACATGTATCAATGTTTCGGTTAATACAATTATAGCATGGTATATAAACATTTATCATAAACATAAAGATATATAATAACCACTTTTATTATTGCCTCTTGGGCATATCTCCAACAAAAATGTTGTCCCCCACGCCCTTTTTACATCATGTAGGACCCTACATTTTAATAAAGGCAAGATACATGTGTATAGTGCTATTCCCGGGATCACTAATAGCACACACATTACAAAATATAGTAATCATTGCAATATTATCAAATTACTACATCGTTGATCCAGAGGTTAAAGTAAAATCTTACAAATTGCATAGTCACATGGACTAGCTCAATAAAATGTTCAGAACTAACACAGCGGAAACTAAATCATCAACGAGCGTTCATCATCTTCATGTGCCACATGCAGTCATGTTTGAATGTAGACTCGAGATCCTACCCAAGTACTTCTCCTCAGAAAATCCTGCATGTTTAAATATGCAACCCCACGCATGGAACTTCACCTCAGAAAATCCTGGACGTTTGAATATGCAGCCCCACGAATGGAGGTCAGTACAATGATGTACTGGAAAATGACACTTATTTGGTGGAAATTTTAGACTTGACTATCTACATGATATTTGGCAAGTGGAGTCTTTGGCTAGTTTGCAAAAGACAGGTGTTTCATTAGGGTTGTTAATTTGAAGTTTTCAAACACTCACAACCAATAACGAAACAGCATTTGGCATTTGATGTTGCAAAGCAAAAAATTAAAGCATCCTAGCCATGGGTTCAGGAGTAGCTACACACTACCAGGGTTTGCTAAGCATAGCATAATACTTTACTTTTGAAAAAACAAAATCCTACCATGCATACTAGTTTCGAAACACTAATGCATAAGGAAAATAAGTAGGATTTGAATGTCACATGCCTTTTGGTAGTCGAAGCGCATTCACTTCTCTTAATCAAAATACGTACCTCTCCGTACGAACTATAATATAAAATATAGCACAAATAAACACACCATTCAACAACAACAAAATCAAACAAGACGACAATCGGAAATCGCTCTATGGTACTAAGGTATGGCATGAGGTTTGGCTTGCATGATATGGCTGTGAGAGTTTGGACGGAAAGTCATGATTAGAAAGTAATGAACTATCCAAGATATAATTGAAGAATCTTTATGCTTTACAAAAGCATGAAAAGAAAATGGAATGTCTCATGTGATTTGAATCACATAAGTGTCAAATAGTGCAACTACAATACTATTGAATAGGTGTGACAATAATTACTCAAAATAGTATGAATTACACATAGGTTTGGGTGTGGATTTGTGATATATTGAATTACTCAATTGTAAATTGAATAGTTCAATAAAGACCAAATAGATTAAGTGGGCATGAGGTTGAATATGTATAAATGATGTTGAAGATGTGGTATAAAGATGCTAATGGATATCAAGGGTCAAAACATGTGCTATGTAGTAGAGTATCTCAACACAACTTTTGCACAACGAAAAGTCTATAGTTAAGATTGTCACCATTTACTCAAATAACTCAATTGTTAATTGAATACTATGGACTGGGATAATATGATTTGGACAGATGTGAACACTGGAGCATGATGGAAGTATTTAACTAAACTAAGCCGAAGTTCTAATGGATATGGAGTTTCAATATGATTATTTGTCAAAGGGATCAACTTATAATGAATTATAGAATTTAAGTTATGCCAAAATTACTCAAATCCTCATATTTCAATTTGAATATTTGCAAGGTGATTCAAATATTTTGAACAGTGGTGCTATTGGATGGAGTACTGTAAAACAAGGCTTATGCAATTGACATATTGTGACAACACTTATCAGAGTAGCACAAGGTCACACATAGCATTGGATATGAACTAATCATATATTGAACTACTCAAGTAACTCATTTGAAAGTTTGGAATAGTTTGAACTAAGTGGAAGGGTTGATGACATGAGTTTTGGATAGGCATGAATGATATCGGGATTTGGTTCGCGGAGCCAAATGGTTAACAAAGGTTCATCACGTTTGATATGGGGTAGAGTATCTCCACCCTACTAAAGCAAGGTAAAAATCTAAACTATGATATGTCACACTTTACTCAAATAACTCAATTGTTATTTGAATAATATGAACTAGACAACGAGGGATAAGCTATGCATTATCTGTGAACATGATAAAGAATTATAACTGGTCCTGAAAGATGGATATAATCATGAAGATCATTTTGGCTAAAGGAACTATGTCGAAACCAGCTATAGGACTATATTTTTCGTGAAAAGTCATTAGAAGAAGTTTTTCGGATGGAAGACCTTTCTACACGGAAGTTGTAGAGAATTCCATTACAAGCGTATCGACAAAAAAATCTCTCGGAAACAATTGGTAGGATTTATTTTATAGACGATGTTGCGGATCAAAGTGGTACTACAAAAATAAATAGACGAAACTACCACGCAAAATATCTAAAATGATCAACATGATTTGCCAATTCCAACGATATAAGGTTTGTCGAAATCCAACGTATGGAACTTAAGATATGGATTTTACAAAACAAGACAGAAACGGTTGTAATTTTAATGGTGTACGAAAAATTGTCCAAACAAGTTGCTCGGATGGAAAAACTTTCTAGTGTAGAGGATCTAATTACAAAGTTAACGGAAGAATCACTATTCTAATCAGAAGTGTAGATCTAAGAAAATAAAATTGCAAAGTTACGTATGATAATCCACGTAAAAAAGTAGAAATAGAATTATGAATTATTACCGGGCGAGGACTCAAGGTTGGATGTTGCTTCACAAACAGCTGCGTTCGCGCAAGGGAGAGCAGCAGCGTGGGGAGAGAGAGGGGAGAGCGCTGGGCGCGTGTGTTTGGGGATGCCCCTTGGGGTCTTTATATAGGGTGATGGCTGGAGGAAATTCGCTTCAAGAGGCGAGGTGGGACTAAACTTGTTACATGCGTGCGAGCGCGCGGAAACTGGGCCGCGCGATAGAGCTGACCGGCCTTGGCGCTGCAGGCGGCCTGGCCAGCTGGCCTAGCCTTGGCGCTTGGCCTTGTGCAGATGCGCGGGCGTGCCGGCGTGGCGGCCTGGGCGCTGGCTGGGTGCGGACGTGCGCGGGAGGCTGGCTGGGGAATTTTCCCCCGGGGAACTCCAATGGTTGGAGATGCTCTTACTAGGCACCAATCTCAGCTACCAAAGCATGCTCTACACGCAGAGCCATAAAGGTCATGGACTCATGGGGCACACCAACATCAGCGTGGGGATCTATGAGATTGGGCCGCAAGAACGCCAACAATTATCCTTGTCGTGTCTATGTGGCTAAGCTGTAATGCCCAGCAGTCTGTAATCCTAACTGGCTACTGTATGGCTTTATTAAGTTAAAGTCGGGCTTATCTGCCTGTTCTCTAAAAAAAAAAGAACGCCAACAATTTGGATGCCACCATGAAGAACGCCGCCTTGTCCAATGAGAACGTAATGAAGAGGGTCGCAGCCAGGAAAAAAAGTCTATGTTCCAGTAGTGTCTCTTTTAAAAATATTTTATGGTTGTTGTGTCTCTTTTAAAATTATTCTGTCCCATAAAAAAAGTCTACGTTCCAATAGTGAAATATTTTATGGCTAAAAAATACTATTAAGAAGAAGAAGTAACTTGTAGCAACTACTCTCTCGGTTAGGGATGATCAGACTTATGAGCTATTTAAAATCATTAGACATTATAAGGCATGTCCCATTTATTGTCCTATCTTCTCTAATGCATGTTCTTTTTCTCTCTTTTCTCTCACGCATGTAAACATATATGCAGTGTGTAATTATGTGTGTAGGATTGAGAGATTTTTTTGGATGTAGAGTTCATATTTTTAGCTTCTAATTGCACATATGCATGCAATTGCACATATATATATATGTAATTGTACATATGTGTGCAATCGCCCATAGATGTGTGATTGCATATATATGTGCAATTTAAACCTTTCTGTGTAATATTTTAAATTTCATTTTTTCATGTTAACTCAAAACTGGGCTTGTAGCTGACTTTTTTGGGCTTATTATTGGGATTCTAATCCGTGTATGCAAAAAATTAAAACCCCAAAGGAAAAAAAAAGGTTGATGACATTGATCGATTGTGTCAAATACAAGATCCGGCTGCGGTAGTTGGAAAAACAGTGGCTAGCGTGGAGGAGTGGCATAATCGGGACTCAAGGTCACATGCAATAACAACAATAGGGGAGGAACAGTGGTCACCGCCGGAAGCTGGGTGGTGTAAAATCAACACAGATGGAGCATTCCGCCAAGCTGAAGGCAACGGAGGGGGAGGCGTGGTCGTTCGTGATCACCACGGTAGTTTCCATGCGGGGGCATGCCGTTTTTTCACCCATGTTGCAGATGGTGAGGTGGCTGAACTCCTGGGATGTCGAGAAGGTTTACTCCTTGCGCGGGAGTTGCATGTGACGAAGGTGGTACTGGAGACGGACTGCATGGTGATGGCATCGAAACTACGGCAAAGGGACAAGGACAGATCACTCCATGGTCCTCTGGTGGAGGAGGTGAAAGAGCTCATGGTTGGTTTCGATGAGATCACGGTGAGGGCGGTGCGCCGAAGGGCAAATGAAGTTGCTCATGTGTTAGCGAAGGAGGGCTGCGATGATAAACTGTCTAGGTCTTGGCTTGGTGTTCCACCACCTGTCATTGTAAGTGTGTTGGATGCCGATGTTTCGGTGAATTAATATAAAGCAGCGATCTTTTCTCAAAAAAAAAAAAAAGAACTAGCAAAATTCTCAATCAATCGAGCGGACCGACTTCTAAAGTTTGGAATCATAAATTAACACTTAGTAGTACTGGCTGGCATGGTGAAACGCTGATAGCACACATGTAACCTCAAATCTTACGAGCGGGCGCGTGCCAGACGGAAGTCTCCGAGCGCTCACACGCACGACCGCACGATCGTGGCGATCCGGACCCAGGTGCTTTTTTGTCGCCTGGAATCTAACGAGCGCAGCTCCGCTGAATCGACGGGCTGAGCGCACGCAGTACGCGACAAGAGACAGACGACCCCGTGAGAAGAGAAACCGCCCCATCCCGATCCGCTCCCATCCAACTACCATGGGCGGCACCTCGCCGGCCACTGGCGTGCGGCACTCCGGTAGCCACCCGCGCGGCCGTGGCGTCCTCCGCCGCCGACTAGCCCTCCACATCGACGTCGGCGCCGGTGACCCCTGCTGTGTCCCGCGGATTTCGGCGACGCAGCCAGTACCTCCCGAGTCCCGACCTCATGCTGGAGGAAGGCCACATCCGAGCGCCGCCCATGATCTCCACCGAGATCCGGCGGGGCAGCTCCAACCATGTAGGCCTTCGTCTCGGCCATCCTCTCACATGCCAAGCGCTTCTCCAGCGCCGCCCTGCTCCCCCTACATCGTGGGCCGCCGGTGCATCTCGCCCTTCCTGCAGCCGATCTCCCCACCATCCGCCTGATTCTCGTCGCCGTCGGCCGACCCACCTATGCCGCGCAGTCCCTCAAGACGCCTCCTCGAATTAGGCTTTCGCCCCGCTATATTAATATAGCAATGAACTGATACAGGATAGCGACCACCGCTGGGGCAAACAGCACATCAAAGCCCAAGAGAAAACAAAAGAAGAAGAAAAAAGAAAGAAAGGATGACAAAGCCGGATCGACGAAAACGCTGATGATCCGCAACCGCTGCGCCCTCCGGAAGATTCCCACCACGAGCCTAGCCCTCCGAAGCGCCGCATACCAAGGCAGCACCTTCAAGAAGGGATGCGACGATGACGACGCTGCTGCCCGGACAAGCCTAGGGTTTCCCCCGGTATGCGGAAGGGCAGTGGGAAGGGGAAACCCCGACGCCCCTCAAGAGGGAATGGTGGCGCCCGCGAGCGTCACCGCGTCGGTGTCGGCCATCGACAAGGATTTCTCCCGTCCCCCAAAGACCCACGGCCCCGGACACTCCGTCATGCTCCGCCAACCTCGCCGCCCACCAACTCGCGCCACCACGGTCACGCCACCACCACCGCCGTCTCACCGTGACCCACCGACGAAGACCGACAAAACCGGTAGGAAACCCCCGAGCCGAGGGGAGTCTGGACAGCAGCCTCGCAGGAGGACGCCACCTCCACCGCCAGCTGCGGTGACAGACCGGACGCAGCTACAGGAGCAAACCAGGCCCCTCTGGCCCGGCCGAGCCCGACGGGCTCGTGAAGCTCCCGTGGCCGCGCTGCAGTCCACGCGCCGCCGTCCTAGCCACACTCAGCAGGAGAGTCTCCACCAGCCGTCGGGAGCAGACCTAGGATGCCAGATCTGGCCCGCCCAAGCCCAGATGGGGCCCAGGCAGGCCCAGATCTGGGTCAGAACCGCGCCGCCCGTGCCGCCGTGACCTCCATGCCGCCCCGCCGCCAAGAGGCTGCGCCGACGCCGCCACGTCGCCCAGCGCCGCCGCCTCCCGGCAGAGCGCGACGGCCCGCCGAGCCTCGCCCACCGAGGTGCACCGCCGCCAGCCACGGGAGAGCCCGCGACTCCCGCCTCGCGCGCGGGTAGGACCGAGTCCGCCGCCGCCGGCACCGCTCGGGACTTTGCCCGGCGGCCTGCGCCGACGGCGGCGAAGGGGAGGGGAGAAGGAAACGGGCCTGGCGGCGCTGGGTCGAGGGGATCGCCCGTCTCCGCCCACGGGAGAGCGGAGCGGACGAAACGTTTTTTCGGTCCTTCTTTTCCGTCCCTCAAGACGCCAGCAGAGCTCCCCTTTATCCCTTCAGTATGCCCGCTCCATCCAGGACCATCGGTGCAGGTCCACTGTAGACTGTAGTCGCGTCGCCTGTGGCTACAACAGCCCAAGCTTCAGAAAAAATCGAGCGTCCCTTTCTAAGATTGTTGCCTCATCTAATTGCTACTTTCTCTAAAATTGTGGCCTCAAGGCACATAGTAGTTGCTCCATTATATTGATTTGTTTCTTAAAATTCTATAAAGAGCAATGCTACTAGGACTGAATTGTGCGATTATTTGGTACAGTACAATCAGACTAAGATTAGGTGTAGTCAGCATGTGAAACCATCATTCGAAATCATCTCCCAGTCTTTGTACTAAAATCGTACCATGAGGGGTCGCCCAAGGTTAGGCGACACGGTAGGCGACCATGACCGTGCCGTCACTAGCTCTCTCCCTCCCGTCCTCTCCCTTCTCTGCCGCCGTCGGGGGCACGCTGAGAAAAGCCCGGACGGTGGTGGCGAGGTCTGTTCCTGTGGGCGGCGACCTTTTTCCCCTTGCGGCGGCGGGGGTGGTGCTGCGCGGATTTGGCGGTGCGGCACTGCGGGATCTTGCGACGAGGGCAACGCTCCGGCTACGCAGATGACTACTCATGTTGTAGAGTTGCCTAGTATCGTTTCTGATGTGCTATAAAGTTTCATATCGCTACAATAATATTGGCTATTGGTGCAATAAAGTTGCCTTATTATGTAACAAAGTTACCAACAATTGCACTTAAGTTGTTTCGTACTACTGTGAATTTGCCTCGCGCTGATGTGAAGTTGCCAACTCATATTCTGATGTGTTATAAAGTTTCATACCACTACAATAAAGTTGGCTATTGGTACAATAAAGTTGCATGCTTATGTTACAAAGTTACTTATCGCTGATGTGTAGATTTCTGTCGCTAAAACAAATGTTGCCTACAACTGTAGTGAATTTGCCTACACCTACACCAAAGTTACTTACAAATATATTGAAGTTATCTACAGCTACACCGAAATTGCCTCATACTGCTGTGATTTTTTATGTCGCTTATACAGAGTTGCATACCCATCACCGGATTCAAGGTATCCCGCCATATTCAAGGTTCTCCCAATGCAGGACCGCATCGTTAGATGGATTTTTAGTAAACAATTATTATTTTATTTTACGCAACGAACTAACATTTTATAGCAACTACTATGTGATTTGAGGCAACAAATTGACACCCATGTGATTTTTAGGCAACAAACTACGGCAAGCAAGAAACTAGCATTTTTAGCATCTATTATGTAATTTTAGGCAACAAATTTGCATTGTTACGTAGTGATACGGAAGTTATCTGTCGTGGGTGCGAAGTTACGTAGTGAAACCGAAGTTGTCTACCGATATTTTGGGTTCTCTCATGTGGGCCATACCGGTGCCGGGGTTTGAATTCCATGCTCGTCAATGCTGCCGTCAGCCAGCCGGAACCGAACCTTTTAAAAGATCATGGGCATGGCCAGCGACCTGGAGCTACATGTGTCTAGACTTATGATGCACTATCGACCATTGTTGTTGTCAATTTGCCTTAGTCATTGTGAAATTGCTTACCGCAGGTTGTAAAGTTGTACCGCAATTTTGAAGATGCTAAGTTGCACGCAAAAGGAACTCTCATCGGATACTCTGATTTGGGGAATTTTATATCGGTCAAACCTTGGTGGTGGCTGTTGATTGCTTGCTATTGTAACGCAAGGGCATTGCAGAGACAAAGAACGGAAACGACCTATTCATAGCATTGGGCTGCTAATTTGTACGAGTTTGTTAAACGCTACTTCCGCCGCGCCATGTCGCGTCGACATGTAAATACCAATGAAATTGCATATTATTATAGAAAAGTTGCCTATAATATTTTTAATTTGCCATACACCACAATAAAGTTGCCTACTATATTTTCTTACCGACATGAAACTTTCATAGCAGCGAGCGACAACGGGGCAATTTTGGTGCACAGCGGGGCAACTTTGGTGCCCAACGGGACAAATTTGGTGTCCAATGGAGCAAATTTGGGGCCGACGGCGCAACAATGGTGCCGGACAAAGTAAGTTTTGTGCCCGATAGGGCAATTTTCATGCCTGGCGGTGCAATTCTACTGCGTGACAATGCCCAACATGGCAACTTTGGCGCCCGAAGGTGCAACGTTGGTACACAATAGAGCAAATTTTGGTGTCCGGCAGAGAATGTTTTGTACCCGACGAAGCAATTTTGATGCTTGATAGAGAAATTTTGGTGTCGGCGGTGCAATTTTGGTGAACAACTTTGAAGCGAGCGGATGGCACGAGGACCTGACATATATTTACTCTTTTTCTTTGTCGTTGTTTTACTCCCGTCACTTTCTTTCCCAATGAGTAATCCATCTTAGGAAAAAAGAGAGGAATAGAGCCGGCTAACCCCTCCACCCTCGCCCTTTGTTTGCCTCACGCGAGAGCAACTTTGGTGCCTGCCGACAGAATTTTGGTACCATGCAGAACAACTTTGGTGCCGATGAAAGCAATTTTGGTGCCTGGCCGCATAATATTTGTGTCCGACATAGTAACCTTAGTGCGTGAAAGCGCAACTTTGGTGCCCATAGATAATTTTTGGTGCCTCGAGGCGTAATTCTGGTGCCGAACGGAGCCTACCCGCTATTGTGAAGTTGCACTTTTTGATGAAATGAATTCAACAAAAGAATTTCATTACCTTTTTCAACATCAATGCATTATGAAATTAGGGCGTCAGACAACAAATTAGTAAAATTTCATTGCCTAACGGTGCTCTGTAGTTGCCTAAGGCTGCTCTGAAATTTTCCTAACGATGCACCAAAGTTGCCTACGGTTGCACTGAAATTTCCTAGTGATGAACTAGAGTTTCCTACCCACGAAAGTTGCAATTTCAATGCCCGGCAGAGCAACTCTGGTATATGAAAAATCAATTTTGTTGCCAACAGAGCAACTCTGGTGCCTGGCGGTGCAATTCTGGTGTAAAATTTTGTAGCCACTAGATCATGAACATGGCTCGACAATTTTTTTTCCTCTTTTCATATGTCCTTGTTTTCTACCATCCCTTCTCCAACGAGAAATCCATCTCAGAAGAAAAAACGAGGAACACATATGGTTAATTAATCCCTCCACGCCTGCCTCTTGGGTGCCTCATGCTAGAGCAACTTTGGTTCCTTATAACACAATTTGTGGTACCTTGCCGAGCAACTTCAGACCATGAAAAAAGCAACTCTAATAGGTGATAGAGCAACTTTGGTGTACCTCAAAGCAACTCCGCTGCCCGACGACCGCAAGTTTGGTGTTGCTAGGCCAATTTTGGTTCCCACGACGCAGCTCTAGTGATCGACAATCAAATTTTAGCACATGGCAAGACAATTGGTGCTTGAGAATACAACTTTAATGGCAGAAAGCGCAACTTTAACTCCCAACAGAGAATTTGGTGCTGACAACCGCAACTTTGGTGCGCTTGATTCTCGAGCGCCTCGGACTTTCCCGAGGACTGCTCTGCCATCTTTTAAAACATCGACCATCATTGATTCAGATGGTGATTCCCACTTCACAACATCCTTAGGCAATTTCATAGCATCGACACACAACTTCAAATTTAGGTAACTATACTGCAGCTAGAGAAAATTATAATTACAATAATTTTTTGGCCAACAATCATGATATAATTTTAGGCAACAAACTAGCATTTTTAGCAACTATTATGTAGTTATAGGCATCAAATTGACACCTATATGCGGCTTTTAGGCAACAAACAACCACTAGGCGGGAAGCTAGCATTTTTAGCAAATATTATTTGATGCCAGGGAACATGTCGCACGCTGGGGATATCACCATCCACGCACCTGCTCCGACCGATGAAGGCACTGGCGGCAGGCTGCGCTGCGGCACCCCGGGTTCCATCCTTGCGAGCAGTGGCTCCTCCGTTGGCCATCGCGTGTTTGATTGCTCGCCGGAGGGGAGAGTGGGAGGGCGGGAGGGCGGGAGGGCGGGAGGGCGAGAATTTGCGGTTGAGCATGCCTTAATGGAGTCTTAAATCAGTCCCAACCTATATCGGATACCCCCTGTCAAAAAAAAAAAAAAAAAAAACCTATATCGGATACCCAGGATAAAAATACCTCGGCCGAGCCAAATTTAAACAAAGTTGAGACAAATTCATGGATGGCGGGTGTATAATTTGTGATCAGTGATATCCGGTACAAACAACTATTTTAAAATAACTTAAGCAACTATTATGTGATGTTAGGCAATTATTGGCATAAATAGGCAATAAAAGTGTATTACGTACGGAAAACTAACAGATAGGCAGAATTGAGCAATTATCATGGATTTTTAGGCAACCATCTAAACAACTTCTCTCTTCCCGTACGACATAGGGTGGGTCAACGCTAGGCCCAGGCAACGCCCCGAGCGCATCCGCATCCATCAGCAAGCTCTCCTTCGGCGCGTCTGTCTGCTCCCCGAAGATGCTCTCGCCGGCGCAAGATGAACCAGGCCTCCGTCGAGCAGCAGCGCCAGGAGTTCCTCGTCGTCCGCGCTCCTCCAAATCGATTTGTGGGTTCCCCAATCGACGGGGTGAAGTTCGCCTTCTCTGACTCTTGTACCGGACAGCCGCGAGCTGATCTCCTCTTCAGCCTTGCCCAGGCCCTCCTCCTCTACTCCCTCAGCTCTGCGGCGTCCCACGAGCGCCCAGGAGGAGACCTCCCGGCAACCGGGAATGCGGGGTGCAGGTGGGGACCTGGTGCTGGGTTGTTGGCTGGGATGGAGTCGGGGACCTCTCGGCGACGGGGGTGGAGGCAGGTCCGTTCAGGAAGCGCGGGGTGGAGGCCATGGCTGGAGCGGGGCGGGATCTAGTCGCCAATCTCGTGCGGTGGCATGTGGGAGACGGGAAACTGGCCGGCGGCCAGCGTGCGCTTGAGGGGAAGTCGAAGACGGGGGCGCGCGTGCTAGGGGAGGCCGGCGACGAGCGCTGGTGGCCGGGGCGGCGCGCTGGCCGGAGCGGGGTGGTAGCCAAAAAGTAAGCGCCACATGCGTCGGGTTCCTTTCCATTTATATCTCGTTGGGACAGGAACTTGCCTTATTCGGCGGTGCGCCAGAGAGTACCAACGGGCGGTCGTGTACCCGCTAGACGCGTCCCACATGTAAATCCACCATGCTAAACAAACAATGCCTTAAACGCTCTGTAGCTGACACGGCGAAGCGCACATACCCGTCTAGTATTGCATGAACGTCATCAACTGTGAAGTAGATCAGTTATTGTTACCATAAATAGGTGGAGTTGTGTAAAAGATTGAAGTCGACAACAAAGATGATCACATCGTTCACAGCAACACACCACATTCACCATGTAGAAAAATTTAGACTAATATATGCATATAATTTCTCCGATTTATATTACTTAGCACTAATATAGATGTATCAAGACCTATTATAATTGTAGATACATCCATTTTATTGGCAAGTAATATGAATCAGACGGAGTAGTAGATACAATTTGAACAGCAGTGCAAAACACCACTGATAAAGAAAACAAAGTGTTCGAACTATATTGCGACATGATAGCATAATCAGAAAATCTAATGAGGTTTTCTGAATAATGTATGACTCCGTATAAGTAATATACGGTTTCATATACCGAGACAGTCAAGGCAGTAGGTTTCTACTACGTCCTTCAGCCATGAAGGCACCTTTCAGCTCAAAACACGACAGATATAAGAAAACAAACTGTTCGAACTATATTGCGACATGAAAACAGAATCACAAAATCTAATGAGGTTTTCTGGATAATTTACTCCGTATAATAAGTAATATAATATACGTATATTCAAATACCGAGACAGTCAAGGAAGTAGGTTTCTACTACGTCCTTGAGCCATGAGGCGCCATTCAGGTGACGAAGCTTGCAGTTGTCCTCCTTGCAGCGGCACACCGGGAGACCGTGGTACATCTTCACGACCGGCTTGTCCACGACGGCGATCTCGCAGCGCAGCACGAGGGAGTCGTCCCGGAGGTACTCCGGCCACTTCTCGAGCTCCTTCTTCGAGATCGTCAGGCCCCAGTGCTCAACGTTCTTGTTGAGAGAGAAATTCACCACGCGGCGTCTGGCAGCAAACCGTACTGTTGCCGGTGGCGCCCCCGGTGCGGGCTCGGCGGCCTGGCGAGGCACCAAGCTGAACCCGACCTCGGCACGGACGTTCGTGCCGGCGAACTTCCACCAGCCGTCTGCCAGCTTCAGGGAGAAGGAGATGGTGGCGTCCGTCTCCTTGCCCCTGTTCGGGTAGAAGCAGATCTTCCAGGCGTGACCCGCCGCCGTGAATTTGTGCGTGTCGATGTGTTCGCCGGGGACGAGCAGCTTGGTCACGGAGTAGCCCTCCACCGTGAGCTCGTGTGAACCGTTGCTCGCGGTGGCGGTGATGGTCGAGCGCGAGGGCGGCGGCAGAGGCTGCGTGCTCACCATGGCTGGTCGCCGATCTCGGATCGATCGACGAGGGGAAACGTGATCGATACGAGACCCTGGATCGACGAGACGTGTTTGCTAAATTTGTTTGCTTTATCGGCGGCGGGGCGTGTGCATCTTATATATACTGTTGTTTCTTGTAACGAGATACATCTTCCAGGTATCATGGTCTACTTGGATATACGATGTCTAGAGTCCGGACTCCAGAACAAGGTAGGCGGTCGAGTTGCTTATATGTTCACGGCCCTTCACAATCACATAATCGTAAAATATCATATTACTTCCTCTGATACCACTAATATAGATGTAATCTAGACATATTTTTAGTTCTAATGCTTCTATACTAGTGGCAAGTAATCTGAATCAGAGGAAGTAGTTCTTTCTGAACCAAGGCTTCCCTTTCCAACGTGTCAGGAACTTTTACGGGTGTATTTGATCAGCCCAATACCGTCTTTCTACACGACTGCGTTTGGCAGACAACCTCCATGAAGAACATTTTTCAAACCTTCAAAAGTTCAAATTCAAAATTTCAAAAAAAAAAATGGAAAAAAATATCAGATTGTAGCTAATAATTTATTCTACCGCGTGTGTAAACTTTTAATACGAATTATCTTGTAATCTATCCTCGGCAAAAATGAAAAATATTCATGCCATTTTCGCATCTTCTAAAATTTGTCTAAGGCCATATACTATGTGTGTTCGGTTAGAAGAAAAAGTTGTCAGAATTTAGAACCGGTGAGCTTTGGCTGCTATGTGTGAATCACTTTGCATGTTGGTTGATGCATTAAAAAATTACATGCATGCACCTTCCTTGCACCTTCTCTTTCCATTGTTCTCTCTACGCCATGTGGGCCAATGCTGCATGTTGATGGCTTTGAACCAAACCAATATGTTGGTGCGCTTCTCTTTTTTTTTGGAATATTTTCCATTAAAATAAAGCAAGCAAGTCGTCTTATTAAAAACCTTCCAGCCCCCTTCGGTACCTTGGTAAGGAAAATAATGCGTAAAAATTTTGTCGCTACAAAACGGTTACATCATTCGCGATTTTGCTAATAATAAAACTAGGGGGCTCATCGACCCAAATACAAGAATTACTACACTCGAAAGAATCTCTAGCAAGTTCATGCGCCACTTGATTTGCTTCCTGATGACAATGCTCCACATCCACCTTGCCAAAGCCACTCCAAATGATTTTACAATCGTCATATATAGCAGCAGCTGCCGTAGCACAAAATCCACCGTCTCTCATAGTGTCCACAACATGTGTGCAATCGGTCTAGATAGTTCAGTTATTAATTCCAATGTGTTGTGCCAACACTAGTCCCTCTCGAGGAGCATAGGCTTCTACCATAGGTGCATCTAGCACATAAGGTATAAATCTTTGGGATGCAGCAATACATTGACCCGTATAATTTCTTATTACCACACCTGCAGCTCCCCTTCCCGACTGACATTCAAACGCAGCATCAACATTCATTTTCAGCATGCCCTCCATTGGCTTCGACCAAACCACCTCTTTCTTTCTTTGAGGTTTCTTTACAGCTTGCATATAATTTTTAGTGATAATCACAATGGATGTCGCAAAATGAGAAGGCACTTGTACCTCCTTGTCATGGACTTTTTTCCTTCTTTCCCACCAGATGTACCACCCAGCACAAAGAACTAGTTCAGCAAAACCCAAGTTATCCATGAATTGAAGATGACCACCCTTCCTTATGATCTCCTCCACAATCACTGAACCTGGTCTGTCTTGGATTAGGATTTCATCAAGAGCCTCACTTAAACCCAAGCATCTCCAAACCTCCTTCGCCCTATGGCAGGTAAAGAGCACATGTTTAATATCTTCACATCCATCATTACATAATGGGCAACCCCCTTGATTTCCAATGTGTCGGTTTGCAAGGACTCCCATACACGGAATCATCCCATGCAAAACCCTCCACCCGAAAATCTTTATCTTATTTGGAATCTATAGGCCCCACAACTTTTCCCAAACAGTGTTTGAAGCAGCTTCGGTAATTCTTGTATTTCTGTTGTTTCTACCGAATTTATAATCCCATTGGCAATAGTAAGCAGATCAAACTGAAAAGAGACCTAGTTTATTATAGTGCCATGCCACTAAATCTTCTCTATCCTGTATCAAAGGAATTTTCCTGATTCTGTGAGCATCCACTGGCCAAAACATAGCCTCTAACAAATCTTCATCCCAATTACCATCCATAGGGTTAATAAGATCACTAACACGAGTAAACAGATTATTTTATTTGGAGTCATGACTTTCAAGTTGTGAATTGAAGGGATCTGTCAACACCTGGATTTTTAAGTCCAGATGCCTATTATGCCATTCCTCGCAATCCCAGAAATATTGTTTTTGCGAGACATAATAGATTGGTATCACAACACATCATTCATTACAACCCATAATTGTCTTACAATTAAAGGATCACATGATCCAGTCTCATTACAATAATAGATGGTCTATTGATCAATTACAAAACACATAGCGAAAGCAAAGTAGCATAGTAGTAGTCCATTTATTCCACAGGCAACGGTTGACGTCACGAGTAGTCCTAGTTGTCGTAGACGTCATGCTGCCTTCTTCCGGGTTCTGATACTCCTCTTCATAGTCTGGCCATTTGAATAGCCAGGGACACAGCCATGAGTACTTTAAAGTACTCGCAAACTAATACTAAGGTAAATACTATCAACTATAGTAAGGGAGTCCTAAGCTCTAGTTTCATTTGCATAAAGCCAGTTTTATTTCATAAGCACTTTAATAATCGAAACCTCTTCATTTGCCTAACTCAAGTGGGGACATTATTGTCATCCCCACAACTTAGTTGTGATTCAAAGTCAAAGTCACCTTTCCATTCAAGTCACAAGTCACCATTCATATTTTTAGAAAAGTTCTGATGACGGAACAGTATGGCCTTTCTAACTGTCCATGACCGCGGACGCGGCTATTCGAATAGGTTAAACTCTGCAGAGGTTGTACACTTGTGCCACAACAATTGCAATAGTTCGTCTGGGGTAACTGGCCCTGAGTTATCGTACGCAACACGCGAACTACCAATCCTAACCTTTCATTTACATACCCTAGTATAGGCACCTCTCCCCATGAGCTTGGCCTCCCGGTGAGAGCAAACGGCCATCCCGGGAACTGCACAGGGCTTGGGTAGGACATTCACCTCATTTCACGTCATTTCACTTTCAAGGGAGGCAGCCTCGGCATAACCCCTATGACGCTTGTTCAGAGGGAACCCATACTAAAATACATAAGTTTCCAGTCAAGCCTTACCCAGATTCAGGTATTGTGGGGGTACTTAAGAATTAGAATGGTATCGCATCCGAACCCAACCATCAGTTTTGTAAAATTCACCAAGTCATTCACCAGTCATATTCACCTTCAAAATCTCTCAATATAATGACTCATCATTCCAAGGTTTTCAAAGTCATTTCATTTCACAAGTTCCCAACTAAAGTAGTCACTTTTAATATTGAGCACTAGCAACTAGTTATGAGGGGTGCTAAATAACTTATAGCTCTCTAGGCTAAGTGTGATGCTCTTGTACTACTCCATAACTAAACCAAGTGAATCATAAATCAAAATGTAACTTTGATAACTAAAATTTAGTAAAACTTGTAAAGTAAAAAACTTGGGATAGGATCATTAGGCATAAAGTAAATTGTAATGGTGCCTTGCTCTTGTAGAGCTTTGCACTAGTCTAGCTTGCATTGGTAATAGCTTGCCTTGATTGGTGAGGTGATCAAAGTTTTCTTCTCCTTCCTCTTGGTAGAAGACCTCTTCTTCTTGATAGTCTCCGGTACTAGCATTTATAAACGAATACGAGGATACAATCACCAAACAATACTTAAGTAGACTAATTAGCCTTAATGGCTCACACAATATGATCTAGCATCACTACCTCCCATTACTCAACATTAAGCTAGGGTTTTCTGATTTAGCGTTAGGAAAATAATTTCCTCTCATTGAAATGTTGATTAGGGTTTCTCTTTAGTTTGGATAAATAATTTCCTCTCATTGAATCTTCCTAAGATTTAATCTTCTCAAACAACAAGGTAGGATCACATGTTGACCAAGGTCAACACTTCTCACTTATCATTTGAGAAACATGATTTAAATGAGATTCATCATCTCATGTGATTTAAATATTACTTTGATTTATGTTCCAAAAGTGAGCATGTATGAGACCATGCAACAAGGGTCATCACATTACTTCATAACACTTGGGAAGATGATTTAAATGAGGTGCTAAACCTCATAGATTTGAAATCTTAATTTTTGAAATTGAGTTAAATGGGCTAGTATTGACTACATAGCCAATATTTTGCTCTAGCCCATGATCATGCACAATAACCATATCATATTTTTTCATATTAAATTAGAGGTGTTGAAATGTGAATTATAGCAATTGGATTCACTTCAAAATTCAAAATGGTTGATTTTTAATAATTATTTTAAATCTGAAAAGTCTCTGACTTGTTATTTTTACCGTTCAAATTTCATACTAGTTCTAGGGTTCAAACCAGTGGGATTAGTTAGATCATGTCATAAGCTTTCTAGAACATTTTGAATCACTAAATTAGGACTTGTAGATTTGAAACTATTTAAAATCTAGCAAAGACCAGTATTTGATTTGAATCATAAAAGAAATAAACGGATTTGAATTCTGGGCTTAGGCGGGAAATGCTAACGGGCCCGAACGAGTGAGAGGGAAATGGGCCAGCCCAGCTAGCGCTGCGGGCCAACTGACAGTGGGGCTCAGCGGTCAGCGACTCTAATTCACCGAATCGGTACCTTTCACCCTGAGCCGTAGGATTAGAAGCTGATCGAGCGGTGGATGGTTGTCGTCGTCGTCGACGAGAGGGAGGTGCTGGCACGGCGGAGGTAGGGGGTCGGCGGCGAGCTGGGGCTCCGGCGATCAACGACGTCGATGCTGCTGTTCGTTGTCGACGACGGCGAGCTCAATGGTGGTCGCGGCAGAGCTTGAGGTGGCCTAAATTGATGGATTGATCTGCGGCGGCTCGCGGGTCTCCGGCGTGCGATTGGGCGGCGGTGGTCACTAATGCGGAGCGGAGAGGGTGCGAGGAGATCGTGTGGAGGGAGAGGAGCGAGTTTGGTTTGGAGGATGAGGCGCAGGGGTGGCTCTATTTATAGGGTGCGAGGTGCTGCAAGGGTGCGGGCAAGGTCGTCGACGGCGATGGCGTTCCAGGGTGCGAAGGGGCAAGTGAGGTGGTGCGCAAGGTAGGCGACGGCTAGGCAATGCTCAATGTCTAGCTAGCGCTGCAAATGAGTGACATGATTGATCGGACGCGTGCAAATGAGTGACATGATTGATCGGACGCGTGCAAATGAGTGCCGTAGTACTGGCGGGTAAAGTTTCGATCATGGCGACGGCGACAGGGCTTCCGCGAGCTAGCGAGGGTGTCTAGGAGTGTACTGGTGGGGTGATGAGCGAGCGTGCGCGAGGAGAGAGGGAGAGAAGGACTACGGCGATGGGACGACGCGGTGTACTAGCGTGTCCAGAGACGTGCCAGTGCACGCTCTGGCGCGCCGTGGCTGGCATGGGCGTGTCTGGGTGTGTCCATTGCTGGCCAATGCCATGCTTGTTTCGAGCCAGGGATGGTACCATCGTGTTCAGGATGGAGAGAGGGAGGTGGCTGACATGGTGGTGTGGACCAGAGCAAAAGGAAAGCCATGAGTGACATGAGGTTGGCATGAGGGCTCGACATGGTGAAAATGGTGATCATTTCTCCACTTTAATCAGGGCTGCAGTGCTTGGTTGATGCAGAGGAGGTACCAGGGTGGTGATGATCATAAATGGAAAGGGGTTTAGCCCAAAATCCATTGGATTTTAGCATGTTTGCAAAAAGTAAAATGATGCCTGCCACGTGTTTTACAATATGGCCGCATGAAACTTTTTGTTGAATTTTGAAAATCTTTTTGATGCATTTCATTTATATAAATAGAGGAGTAGAATGGTGTTGGGGGTGGTCAATTTGGTGTTGGTTTGTGAGATTTCAAAAAGGGGCTCATCTTCTCTTTGTTTCAAAGTCTTCACTTGTCCTCTCTTTTCTGGTCAACCTAGGCGGAGTCAACCTTGATGGTCAACATCAAACTTGTTCACCTTGACATGGTCTTGGATGAGGTGGAAAGTGTTGACCAAGTTTGGTTTAAGAATATTCCAAACCAGGAGTGCAAAGTGGGTAAGATTTTATAAAAGGGCAAAGTGACCATTATCACATGTTGGTGGAATTTGATTTTTTCCTTTGATTTGAAATGGGTTTCTTTGATGCAAAAGTGTGTGTTATTGATATCTAAGGGTTTCACAAGCAAAGGCACAAGCAATTGGGGCCTTGGTTAAGATTCCTAACCAGGGGTGCAAAGTGGGTAAGATTTTATAAAAGGGCAAAGTGACCATTATCACATGTTGGTGGAATTTGATTTTTCCTTTCATTTGAAATGGGTTTGTTTGATGAAAAAGTGTGTGTTATTAATATCTAAGGGTTTCACAAGCAAAGGCACAAGAAATTGGGGCCTTGGTTAAAGATTTGAAAAGTTGGCCAAAGTGTATGTGAGTGAAAATGGCATTTTCTCACTATTTCATTTCTCTCTATTTTATTTGATTTTTCTTGACTCAAAAGTGATTCTTATTAGTTTAGTAACATCTCCAAACCATTTAAACCATTCCAAAAGGTCTAGTTCAAAGATTTGCAAAAATAGCCATAAACACATAAGAGGTGATATTCCAATTTTGCTTAATCTTCCATTTTGTTTCCCTTGTTTTACTTGGGCATGAGTTAAGGTCCATTTAGTGTGAGACTAGGTTTAGAGATGGTTTCACACCATTTGGGCAAAGTAGGAGTGCATAGGACAAGATTTGGTATCATGGCTATGTGCCACATATGCCTCTATGCATATGTTGCATTTGATTTTTAATTTTATTTTTCTTGACCCATTTGATGGGGTTGAGTGTTGAAATGGTATAGAGGAGTGATCCAACCATTCAAAACAAGTCTTAGGGTCAAGATCCTCAAATTCACAAATTTGCTATTTACTCTCATATGCCTCTATGGCATTTTTATTTTCTTTTTATTTTCTTTGGTTTCACCTTGGATTTGGTTTGATAGGCACTAGGTGAGGTTTATTAAGGTTTTCCAATCCTCTAAACAAGGTAGAAAGGCCTAGGGTAAAGTTTTACAAAAATAGCCATAGGCACATATGCCTTTTCTTATTTAAAAATCTTTTTATTTTGTTTTAACTTGGATGGTCAAAAGAGGGGTGAGGTTTAGGGTTTAAGATCATTTCAAAAAATTCTAACAAACAATCATGGCAATAGCACAAGAATTAAGCATGGGTACTATGCATCAAACTTAATTTAATAAAAGTTTTTGTTGGTTCCAAATTTTGGAAATAGGGAAATTCATTTTCTTTGTTTTGAAATTTTGGGATGTTACAAACCCTTCCCCCTTAAACAAATCTCGTCCCTAGATTTTAAGAAAAGTTAGGTTCCTAAGAGAGATTGAGCAATTTGATTAATAGGAAAACATACTTGGCATGGCCTGAGGTGCTTCCTGGGCTTCAGTGGCATTCATGTGGTAGAGACGGCCGTTGTGGTTGTTCTGGTTCCTTCTGCCTGCGAAGCGGCGCTGTTGCTGGGCGGGTGCAGCAGTATTGGGGGCAGTCTTGGCAAGTTTCTTGGGGCATTCATTAGAGTAGTGGCCAACAGTGCCACATTCATAGCAGGTGATTGTTGCCTTGTCCTTGGGGGTGATGGGGGTAGCATTGCTCCCAGTCCTTGGGGCAGTATTGGTGTGGGTGTTGTTCCCATTCTGGTGTTGCTGTTGTGGTGGTTGTTGTTGTGGCTGTTGTTGTTGTTGCCTCCGGGCTTCGGGGTTCTCCGTTGTTGTTGGTGTAGTTGGGGCGATAAGTCTGAGCAGGGGGCTTGTTGTGTCTTGGGGTAAATCCTCCAGAGGAGTTGTTGCGGTACTTCTGGGTATGGTGGGGTCCACTCTGGTTCATCATCATGCGCTTGCGGTTCTCATTGGCCTGATGCAGCTTTCCTTCCATCTCTATGGTTGAGTCCACGAGGGCTTCCAAGTCAGCGAACGGAATCTTCACTAACACAGTTTGCATTTCATCATGCAGTCCGTTCAGAAATCTTTCCTTTCTCTTCTCATTGGTGTCTGTCGCATCCGGGGCGTACCTTGATAGAGTGAGAAACCTGTCGCGGTATTCCACCACGGACATCCTTCCCTGTTTGAGTTCGCAGAACTCGTCTCTCATCTTCTTGATCAGTCCTTGGGGCACATGGTATTTGCTAAACTTGGTCTTGAAGTCTTCCCAGGTCACCATATGCCCCGCATTCATTGCGCGGGCACTTGTCCACCAGGCTCTGGGAGGTCCTGATAGGTAGTGGGTGGCAAACAGTACTTTTTATGCGGCTTCAACTCCCGCAACTTCGAGGTTGTTCTCCATCGTCTGGAGCCAGTCATCTGCGTCAAGTGGCTCTTCAGTCTTGTTGAACATTGGAGGTTTGGTTTTCTGAAAAAAATTCAGCTTCGATCCAGGGTGATCGTGGTTTCCATGGCCTTGATTGTTCTGAGCTATCTGTTGCAGTGCGGCAATGTTGGCTTGGCGTTCAGCTCTCTCGACTTCTCGGTCTGCCATCATCATCTGGAGCATCTGCATCATTGCATCCTAGTTGGTGCTACGGGTTGGTGGGGCCATCTGAACATTGAGGTAGATGATAAGATAAGAGGGAAATTTCTATGGTTTGTTTTGTTAAAGTTAAAAAAGTTCATAACTTGAAAAATTGAGTAGTGTTGTGGGGGTAAAAACCAACAACACTTTTTCATTCATACCAAGCATCACACATTACAAATCTAACACACCGTTGGTTTGAAGAACCATTCATTCGTTCTACGATACAAGGGGATCCTGATACAACTCACACCTATGATAGTGATTTG
The DNA here is from genome assembly GCF_019359855.2 of Lolium perenne. Lineage (NCBI taxonomy): Eukaryota > Viridiplantae > Streptophyta > Magnoliopsida > Poales > Poaceae > Lolium > Lolium perenne. Next base: position 189,727,480 of record NC_067247.2, read on the forward strand.
ATGATACTACTCTTCGGGGGGGGGGGGATTCTTCATCTTCACGGGTAATGTGCTTGGCGAAAGGCGAGGGCGTTGTCCAACTCCTTGCGGGTCTTGTACATCATGAAGTCGAGGTAGGCAACATAGTGGTTCATCTCCGGGTGCGGGCGCATGGTTATTGGTCTTCCCATGGGATCATGTCTTGGGTAGTAAATGAAGCGAGTATTCTTGAGCTTGTTCATATTCTGTCCGCACAGACGGGCAATTGCTTCCTGCATAGCTCTGACTAGTCCTTCCTTCCAAGTGTTTCCCGTTACAGAAAACCAGATGGTTTCCCATATTGGGGCTCCAAGGCTTCCTCTCAGATCTGTAGTAACTTCCCACCGAGGTTGTCCTCCCGATGGATTGTTGAGGGGTATTCCGAAGAACTCGGGATACAGTCGTCCTAGATATTCAACCAGTTGTTTCAACTCCTTCTCAAACATTAGGTTTCCTCCGTGGCCAAGCTGATAGGACTTGCAGGTGTAGTCCATCTGTGAAGAATTATGATGAGTAAGTTAGGGAAGTGAGTAGTGTGTCAAAATTTTATGTAGTAGTATAAGAAGAATAGAGCATAACTTTCTTATTTTGAAGAAGGTCTCAAGGATGAGAGTGAGAATAAGTTTTCATAACTAGTCACTTCATTTCTTTTGAAACTAAATTTTTCAGATGTCCATTCTAACTAGGGTCTCCTAAGGTCAACAATGGATCTGATACCAACTTGTCAACACCCGGATTTTTAAGTCCAGATGCCTATTATGCCATTCCTCGCAATCCCAGGAATATTGTTTTTGCGAGACATAATAGATTGATATCACAACACATCATTCATTACAACCCATAATTGTTTTACAATTAAAGGATCACATGATCCAGTCTCATACAATAATAGATGGTCTATTGATCAATTACAAAACAGATAGCGGAAGCAAAGTAGCGTAGTAGTAGTCCATTTATTCCACATGCAACTATTGACGTCAGGAGTAGTCCTAGTTGTCGTAGACGTCATGCTGTCCTTCTTCCGGGTTCTGATACTCCTCTTCATAGTCTGGCCATTTGAATAGCCAGGGACACATCCATGAGTACTTTAAAGTACTCGCAAACTAATAATAAGGTAAATACTATCAACTATAGTAAGGGGGTTCTAAGCTCTAGTTTCATTTGCATAAAGCCAGTTTTATTTCATAAGCACTTTAATAATCAAAACCTCTTCATTTGCCTAACTAAAGTGGGAACATTAGTGTCATCCCCACAACTCAGTTGTGATTCAAAGTCAAAGTCACCTTTCCATTCAAGTCACAAGTCACCATTCATATTTTTAGAAAAGTTCGGATGATGGAACAGTATGGCCTTTCCAACTTTCCATGACCGCGAACGCGGCTATTCGAATAGGTTAAACTCTGTAGAGGTTGTACACTTGTGCCACAACAATTGCAATAGTTCGTCAAGGGTAACTGGCCCTAAGTTATCATACGCAGTACGCGGACTACCAATCCTAACCTTTCATTTACATACCCTAGTATAGGCACCTCTCCCCATGAGCTTGGCCTCCCGGTGAGAGCAAACGGCCAACCCGGGAACTGCACAGGGCTTGGGTAGGACATTCACCTCATTTCACGTCATTTCACTTTCAAGGGAGGCAGCCTCGGCATAACCCCTATGACGCTTGTTCAGAGGGAACCCATACTAAAATACATAAGTTTCCAGTCAAGCCTTACCCAGATTCAGGTATTGCGGGGGTACTTAAGAATTGGAATGGTATCTCATCCGAACCCAACCATTAGTTTTGTAAAATTCACCAAGTCATTCACCAGTCATATTCACCTTCAAAATCTCTCAACAGAATGACTCATCATTACAAGGTTTTCAAAGTCATTTCATTTCACAAGTTCCCAACTAAATTAGTCACTTTTAATATTGAGCACTAACAACTAGTTATGAGGGGTGCTAAATAACTTATCGCTCTCTAGGCTAAGTGTGATGCTCTTGTACTACTCCATAACTAAAACAAGTGAATCATAAATCAAAAAGTAACTTTGATAACTAAAATTTAGTAAAACTTGTAAAGTAAAAACTTGGGATAGGATCATTAGGCATAAATTAAAATGTAATGGTGCCTTGCTCTTGTAGACCTTTGCACTAGTCTAGCTTGCATTGGTAATAGCTTGCCTTGATTGGTGAGGTGATCAAAGTTTTCTTCTCCTTCCTCTTGGTAGAAGACCTCTTCCTCTTGATAGTCTCCGGTACTAGCGTCTATAAACGAATACGAGGATACAATCACCAAACAATACTTAAGTAGACTAATTAGCCTTAATGGCTCACACAAGATGATCTAGCATCACTACCCCCCATTACTCAACATTAAGCTAGGGTTTTCTGATTTAGTGTTAGGAAAATAATTTCCTCTCATTGAAATGTTGATTAGGGTTTCTCTTTAGTTTGGAGAAATAATTTCCTCTCATTGAATCTTCCTAAGATTTAATCTTCTCAAACAACAAGGTAGGATCACATGTTGAACAAGGTCAACACTTCTCACTTATCATTTGAGAAACATGATTTAAATGAGATTCATCATCTCATGTGATTTAAATATTTCTTTGATTTAAGTTCCACAAGTGAGCAAGTATGAGACCATGCAACAAGGGTCATCACATTACTTCATACCACTTGGGAAGATGATTTAAATGAGGTGCTACACCTCATAGATTTGAAACCTTAATTTTTGAAATTGAGTTAAATGGGCTAGTATTGACTACATAGCCAATATTTTGCTCTAGCCCATGATCATGCACAATAACCATATCATATTTTTGCATATTAAATTAGAGGGGTTGAAATGTGAATTATATCAATTGGATTCACTTAAAAATTCAAAATGGTTGATTTTTAATAATTATTTGAAATCTGAAAAGTCTCTGACTTGTTATTTTTACCATTAGAATTTCATACTAGTTCTAGGGTTCAAACCAGTGGGATTTGTTAGATCATTTCATAAGCTTTCTAGAACATTTTGAATCGCTAAATTTGGACTTGTAGATTTGAAACTATTTAAAATCTAGCAAAGACCAGTATTTGATTTGAATCATAAAAGAAATAAACGGATTTGAATTCTGGGCTTAGGCGGGAAATGCTAACGGGCCCGAACGAGTGAGAGGGAAATGGGCTAGCCCAGCTAGCGCCGCGGGCCAACTGACAGTGTAGCCCAGCGGTCAGCGACTCTAATTCACCGAATCAGTACCTTTCACCCTGAGCCGTAGGATTAGAAGTTGATCGAGCGGTGGATGGTTGTCGTCGTCGTCGACGAGAGGGAGGTACTGGCACGGCGGAGGTCGGGGTTCGGCGGCGAGCTGGGGCTCCGGCGATCAACGGCGTCGATGCTGCTGTTCGTTGTCGACGACGGCGAGCTCAATGGTGGTCGCGGTAGAGCTTGAGGTGGCCTAAATCGATGGATTGATCTGCGGTGGCTCGCGGGTCTCCGGCGTGCGATTGGGCGGCGGTGGTCACTAATGCGGAGCGGAGAGGGTGCGAGGAGATTGAGTGGAGGGAGAGGAGCGAGTTTGGTTTGGAGGATGAGGCGCAGGGGTGGCTCTATTTATAGGGCGCGAGGTGCTGCGAGGGTGCGGGCAAGGTCGTCGACGGCGATGGCGTTCCAGGGTGCGAAGGGGCAAGTGAGGTGGTGCGCAAGGTAGGCGACGGCTAGGCAATGCTCAACGTCTAGCTAGCGCTGCAAATGAGTGACAGGATTGATCGGACGCGTGCAAATGAGTGCCGCAGTACTGGCGGGCAAAGTTTCGATCATGGCGACGGCGACAGGGCTTCCGCGAGCTAGCGAGGGTGTCTAGGAGTGTACTGGTGGGGTGATGAGCGAGCGTGCGCGAGGAGAGAGGGAGAGAAGGACTACGGCGATGGGACGACGCGGTGTACTGGCATGTCCAGAGACGTGCCAGTGCACGCTCTGGCGCGCCATGGATGGCATGGGCGCGTCTGGGTGTGTCCATTGCTGGCCAATGCCGTGCTTGTTTCGAGCCAGGGATGGTACCATCGTGTTCAGGATGGAGAGAGGGAGGTGGCTGACATGGTGGTGTGGACCAGAGCAAAAGGAAAGCCATGAGTGACATGAGGTTGGCATGAGGGCTCAACATGGTGAAAATGGTGATCATTTCTCCACTTTAATCAGGGCTGCAGTGCTTGGTTGATGCAGAGGAGGTACCAGGGTGGTGATGATCATAAATGGAAAGGGGTTTAGCCCAAAATCCATTGGATTTTAGCATGTTTGCAAAAAGTAAAATGATGCCTGCCACGTGTTTTACAATATGGCCGCATGAAACTTTTTGTTGAATTTTGAAAATCTTTTTGATGCATTTCATTTATATAAATAGAGGAGTAGAATGGTGGTGGTGGTGGTCAATTTGGTGTTGGTTTGTGAGATTTCAAAAAGGGGCTCATCTTCTCTTTGTTTCAAAGTCTTCACTTGTCCTCTCTTTTCTTGTCAACCTAGGCAGAGTCAACCTTGATGGTCAACATCAAACTTGTTCAATTTGACATGGTCTTGGATGAGGTGGAAAGTGTTGACCAAGTTTGGTTTAAGAATATTCCAAACCAGGAGTGCAAAGTGGGTAAGATTTTATAAAAGGGCAAAGTGACCATTATCACATGTTGGTGGAATTTGATTTTTTCCTTTGATTTGAAATGGGTTTCTTAGATGCAAAAGTGTGTGTTATTGATATCTAAGGGTTTCACAAGCAAAGGCACAAGCAATTGGGGCCTTGGTTAAAGAGTTGAAAAGTTGGCCAAAGTGTATGTGAGTGAAAATGGCATTTTCTCACTATTTCTTTCTCTATTTGATTTGATTTTTCTTGACTCAAAAGTGATTCTTATTAGTTTAGGAACATCTCCAAACCATTGAAACCATTCCAAAAGGTCTAGTTCAAAGATTTGCAAAAATGGCCATAAACACATAAGAGGTGATATTCCAATTTTGCTTAATCTTCCATTTTGTTTCCCTTGCTTTACTTGGGCATGGGTTGGGGTCCATTTAGTGTGAGACTAGGTTTAGAGATGGTTTCACACCATTTGGGAAAAGTAGGAGTGCATAGGACAAGATTTGGTATTATGCTATGTGCCACATATGCCTCTATGCATATGTTGCATTTGATTTTTAGTTTGATTTTTCTTGACCCATTTGATGGGATTGAGTGTTGAAATGGTATAGAGGAGTGATCCAACCATTAACAACAAGTCTTAGGGTCAAGATCCTCAAATTCACAAATTTGCTATTTACTCTCATATGCCTCTATGGCATTTTTATTTTCTTTTTATTTTCTTTGGTTTCACCTAGGATTAGGTTTGATAAGCACTAGGTGATGTTTATTAAGGTTTTACAATCCTCTAAACAAGGTAGAAAGGCCTAGGGTAAATTTTTACAAAAATAGCCATAGGCACATATGCCTTTTCTTATTTAAAAATCTTTTTATTTTGATTTAACTTGGATGGTCAAAAGAGGGGTGAGGTTTAGGGTTTAAGATCATTTCAAAATATTCTAACAAACAATCATGGCAATAGCACAAGAATTAAGCATGGGTACTATGCATCAAACTTAATTTAATAAAAGTTTTTGTTGGTTCCAAATTTTGGAAATAGGGAAATTCATTTTCTTTGTTTTGAAATTTTTGGGATGTTACAGGACCCAATTGTCTTCCCAAATATTTATCTGTGTTCCATCACCCACTCTCCAAATGTACCCCTTCTTGAAACATTCCAGCCCAACCATAATACTTTACCATGTATAAGAGCTCCCACTTTTCAAAGTCGCATTAAGAAGCCGACCGCCAGGAACATATTTCGCTCTGAGAACTCTTGCACATAGCAGTTCAGGTTCACTCAACAGCCTCCAAACCTGTTTAGACAACATAGCTAAATTAAAATAGTGTAAATATCTAAAACCCATACCTCCAATTTTCTTAGGAATACACATTTTCCACCAAGCCTTCAAATTCATATGTTTCTGCTCTTCCTCATCACCCCACCAGAACTGAGAGATGGTGTCTGATATTCCTTTACAAATGTTTTTCGGAATTTTGAAAACCATCATAGCAAAAACTAGTATAGCTTGAGCAATAGCTTTAATGAGAATTTCCTTTCCTCCCAGACTCAAAAGTTTCTCTTTCCATCCACTGATCCCTGCTATCACTCTGTCAACTAAGTGTCTCAAATATTCGCTCTTGTCAATACCTATCAATGCCGGCAGTCCAAGATATTTATCACTCAAGGATTCCGTCATGATATTCAGGATTTGGCATACTTCAACTCTCTCCTCCACAACAGTATTAGGACTGAAATATAAGCTCCATGGCCTCACTTATTTTCTGGCGCGAACTTGCACAATATCTGTTCAGAATTTCCTTTAGTTTCAATGCATTTTTCCTATCCGCATGCATTGGTATCAAAGAGTGATACGTCCAAAACGTATTCCCGAACACTTTTGTTATTGTTTTGCCTCTAATTTGTGTATTTTGGATACAACTAACACGGACTAACGCTGTTTTCAGCAGAATTGCCCTGGTGTCTCGTTTTCGTGTAGAAACTCAACTTTCAGGAAAATCCCCGGGATTAATTCCAATGGGCCTATTTTCACAGAAGAATAACGGAGCCAGAAGACCAGAAGGAGGGGGGCCACGAGGCAGCCACCCCAGCAGGCGGCGCGGCAGGCCCCTGGGCCGCGCCGGCCTATGGTGGCGGCGCCTCGGCCAGCCCTAGGCGCCCCCCTCTCGACTACTTAAGGGCTTCGACCTAAAAACGCACGGGGGTTAGACGGAATCGCCAGAAGACATCCAGAACTCCGCCGCCATCGCGAAACTCCGTCTCGGGACCAGAAACTCCGTTCTAGCACTCCGCCGGAACGGTGAATTGGAGGAGATCATCGCCATCATCACCACCGACGCCTCTCCATCGACCAGCCATGTTTCCCCCATCCATGTGTGAGTAATTCCCCCGCTGTAGGCTGAAGGGGATGGTAGGGATTGGATGAGATTGGTCATGTAATAGCATAAGATTGTTAGGGCATAATGCCTAGTGTCCGTAATTGGTACTTTTATGATATTGTTGCAACTTGTTATGCTTAATGCTTGTCACTAGGGCCCGAGTTCCATGATCTCAGATCTGAACATGTTATCAATTCATGATGATATTCATTGCTTTATGATCTTACCTGCAAGTTGTATACACATGTTGCTGTTCGGAACCCGAGGCCCCAAAGTGACAGAAATTGGGACAACCGGAGGGGAAGGCGGTAATGTGAGGATCACATGTGTTCACGGAGTGTTAATGCTTTGCTCTGGTGCTCTATTAAAAGGAGTACCTTAATTTCCAGTAGATTCCCTAGAGGCCTGGCTGCCACCGGCTGGTAGGACAAAAGATGTTGTGCAAGTTTCTCATTGCGAGCACGTACGACTAAATATGGAACACATGCCAATGGATTGTTTAGTACTTGGATAATGTTTTATTACTATCTGCAAATGCCCTACCTTGATTGTTACATGAGTTTCTCTCATCCATGCAACGCCCGTTCATCCATCCCTGTGCCTACAGTATTTTAATCCTGTTGTTTACTCTAATCACTACTGCTGTCTTTGTTACACTGCTGCTGATATTTCACTACTGCTACTGCTATAAAACTGTTTCTACTGATAAACTCTTGCGAGCAAGTCTGTTTCCAAGTGCAGCTGAATTGACAACTCCACTGTTAAGGCTTACAAATATTCTTTGGCTCCCCTTGTGTCGAATCAATAAATTTGGTTTTACTTCCCTCGAAGACTGTTGCGATCCCCTATACTTGTGGGTCATCAAGACTATTTTCTGGTGCCGTTGCCGGGGAGCATAGCTTTATTTGCAAGTTCACTTGGATTGATATTGTTCGCTGCAAATTATCCATCATGGGTAAACCTCGCGATACTAAAGTCACCATATTACCATCCACTACAAGAAAAGGTACAACTCTGAGTACCTCTGCTGCTCTTGATTCACCATCTATGATAAGTCAACTTATTTCACCACCACAAGCTTCACATGCTGGTACTTCTGCTGAATCTGAAAATTCTTATAATTTTGATGATGCTTTTGATGTGCTTGATGATAGTGGTTCGTTAGGATCTTTTCTAGATGCTACAAATGCTAGGTCTAGACAAATTGAAAATACTGAAACTCCTAATGAAAATGCTGTTACACCTGTTAATTCACGTGAGTCTGTTGAATACTCTAGTGATGATCTTGATGAAGATTATATGGAACTTGATGATGATTTTATTGTTAAATGCAATGCTACTACTAATGCAAGTAAAATTAAAAATCTTCTTGCACAACATACTGTTAGATATAAACTGTCTCCCGATCCTAAATTTGCCACATCTCCTATAAACATTAAGGATAAGGATTATGATTTTTCTCTTGATTTATCTCATGTATATATTGTTGAGAAAATACCATTTTGTGGTACTGAAAAAGAAAGTGCTGTAGAACACATGAATGAGCTTTCAACTTTGAGTAGCTTGTTTTCTGATGATATCAAGAAGCGTACTTATTTTGTTGCTAAAATTTTTCCTTTCTCATTAAAGGATGATGCTAAAACTTGGTATAATAGTTTGCCTCCTGATTCTATTGATAGTCCAAGTGGTTTGCTTGATGTTTTCTTTCGGAAATACTTTCCTGCTAGTGCTCAACATGTTGCTTTGCAGAAAATTTATAGTTTTGACCAGGAAGATGGAGAGAAATTGCCTGAAGCTTGGGCAAGATTTTGCTCTCTTATCAGAGCTCGACCTGGACATGATCTGGAAAAGCATGATTTACTTGATATATTTTATAGTGGACTAACCATTGAGTCTAGGGCATACCTGGATAGTTGTGCTGGTTGTGTTTTCAGGAAAAGAACTCCGGACGAAGCTGAAGAATTATTGTCTAGAATAGGCCAAAATCATGATAATTGGACTACACCTGAACCAACCTCGACGCCAATATTGAAGAAGAGGGGTTTGATTAAATTAAATGATGAAGATATGAGGGAAGCCAAGAAATCTCTTAAGGAGAAAGGTATTAAATCTGAAGATGTGAAGAATTTACCTCCCATAGAAGATTTATGCAAGATAACTCCCCCTTCATCCATGATTGAGGTACACTCTCTTCAACGCTTTACAAGAGAAGATATTCCGTATTCAAAACCTCCTGCTCAATGCTTAGATGAGTTTGATAATTATATTGTTAAGCAAGATAATTTTAATATGAGAGTAGAGAATCATTTAATGGAAAATTCTCAAGCTATTAGTAATTTGCATGATATTGTGGAGAGAACCTCCAATGATGTTAAGATGCTTGTTAAACATTTTCATATGATTCAAACTCAAATTGATCAACTCACTAAAGTGCAAAATGACTTGTTAAAAATAGTTCTAAAGAAAAACATGCTTATGAAGTAACAACTAGAGGCGGTGTTTCTACTCAGGATCCTCTATATCCCGAGGGGCATCCCAAAAGAGTTGAACAAGATTCTCAACGAATTGAATCTAGTGCTCCTTCTAAGAAAAAGAAGAAGAAACATAAAACTATTGTAGAATCCTCTGAGCCTATTAATGATCCTAATAGTATTCTATTTCTGATGCTGAAACTGAAAGTGGTAATGAACATGATAAAGATAATGATAAGAATGATGCTTTTGATAAAGAAGAAGTTGAAGATGAACCTGAAAAGCATGCTAAAAATAGAAAGTATACTAAAGAAGATTTTATCGCTAAGAAACATGGTAATGAAAGAGAACCTTGGGTTCAAAAGCAAATGTCTTTTCCTGCTAAGAAACTAAAATCAAAGGAAGAAGAACACTATAATAACATTTGTGATTGGATGAAACCTTTGTTCTTGGAAATCCCTTTGACTGATGCTATTAAATTGCCTCCTTATTCAAAGTATATGAAAGATATTGTCTCTAACAAAAGGAAAATTCCTAATGAGGAAATTTCCACTATGCTTGCTAATTACTCTTTCAATGGCAAAGTTCCAAAGAAGCTGGGCGACCCAGGTATACCGACTATTCCTTGTTCCATCAAGAATAATTATGTTAGAACTGCTCTATGTGATTTGGGAGCAGGTGCTAGTGTTATGCCTTTTTCTCTTTACAAGAGACTCTATTTAGATAAGTTCATACCAACTGATATATCTTTGCAAATGCCTGATAAATCTACAGCTATTCCTGTTGGTATATGTGAGGATGTTCCTGTTCAAGTTACTAATAATTGCTTAATATTAACTGATTTTGTTGTGTTGGAATTGCCTGAAGATGATAATATGTCTATTATTCTTGGGAGACCTTTTCTTAACACCGCAGGGGCTGTTATTGATTGCAATAAAGGAAAAGTTACTTTCAATGTTGATGATAAGGAGCATACTGTTTATTTTCCCAAGAGGATTGATAAAGTATGTGGAGTTAATACAATTTCTAATGTGAGAACTATCAAAGTAGGAGTTATTGATTGTCCTATATATGAGCCTAAAGAAGGATATCAAAATATTATGATTGGATCCATATCAATTCAATACAAGGTAACATGATTGATTTGAGGTTTATTTCTTCTTATGTCATGTAAAATTTATTTGGTGGCAAGACCTTGATCAACCTTGTTAACAAATACATTTTATATGCATAGAGGAGTTAAATAACATTTCTTTCTTCCTCTACTTGTTTTAATTGCTGCAGTACTACTTGATTTGCAAGATGCTTTAGTTGTTTCTAGGTTTGAAAATCTTTTTCTGCCCAGTAATAATAATTTTAACACCCAGAAATGTGCATTTTTCAAAGTTTTCAAAAATTCACAAAAAGTATACCGTTGGTCTTATTTTTCGAAGAGCTACCTGGGAGCACCTGGGGCTGACTAGTGGGGCACCCCAGTGCTGCCCCCCATGTGCCGGCGCGGCCAAGGAGGGGGGCACGCCACCCTGTGGTGTGGGCCCCTCCTTGCCCCACTTATTCATCTCTTCCTCCCATCTTACTCTCTCTCCCGAAAAAACTCGTACCAACTTTCTCTCTCTCGCGTTTTGCTCAAGAGCTCAGGATTCTTCGATCTCTTTGCTCAGCCCAGATTTCTGTCTGAAATTTGGCACATTTGCTCTCCGGTATGTGACTCCTCCGATTATCCAAATAGAATTTTGTTTGGTTGAGTATATCTTGAATATTTTGCTGCTGTAGGTAACATGTTTAGTGAGTTTGCATGCTTGTTCTAAGTTGTAAAAATTAGTTTTGATGCATGTTTAGTACTCTACCAAGTTCCTATAGTAGTTTCCCTCAATTATATGTCTCCAAATCAACTTTTATAATGTTTGTTGAAAAACTTCAAAAAAGGAAGATGGATGACTATAACTTTGGAGAAGTGTTCGAAAGAGAGACGACAAGCACGGGGAGGCCCTCAAGGGCAGCCACTCGGATTATACGATCCTATAATGAGGATGTCATCGCACCGAGCTTCGAAGTTGAAGAGGATGATGGAGTCCCTAATGCTTCATCTTTTCCATGTTATGACTTTTTGCGTAATGCAGGGCTGCTTGATGACTTCTTATTCCTCATCAATAATGTGGGCCTATCTACCTATATGGAAGATGAGAGGGATCAATACTACATGCTAACTAAAATCTTTTTTGAAAGCTTTCAGTTCAACAACACGCACTACCAACCATCAGTTACATTCAGGATTTATGATAGGCCTATCACTATGAAGTTGAAGGATTTTTGTGCTGCATTGGATATTGCCTGTAGGTACAATGAAGAAGATCGAGAAAAATCCCAAGGCTTTGCTGGAGCTCTATCGAGAAGTTACCAATGATGATAGCCGCACCATTCAGCGCGGCAAGATAAGAAACATTCAATTCCCCGCCATAAGATATTTCGCTTACTATCTTGCTACTAGCATTCTTGGTAGGGAGAACACTAGCAATATTTCTAGTTATCATCTTGCTTTCCTAGTTGCTGCACTTATTGGAAATACACCTTATCATCTTGGTGCTCTTGTTGCTCGTCGTTTATCCAACAAGGGGCCTATTTTTGGAGGAGTTGTCGCCTTGCGTGCTATTACATATCTAGATCTTCCTCTTGATCCTACTGATGAGAAATTAACTCCTATAAAGCTTGATATTGCTGCTATGAAGAGTTACCAATTTGTTACAACTGACTCTAGTTTAGATAATATTGTCTATAGAATGTTGTTTATTGATGGGGATGAGAGGAAAATCCCTTTGCCGCAGACCGATTTGTTCAGTGTTCACAGGAAATCGTGGTCGCGCTCTATGGAGGAGGTGGATGAGCAGGTGAGGATACATGGGTTCCACCATCAGCATGACTCCGAGGACGCCGAGCCCTCCTACGGGTACACCGTCACGTATCCTGGTGCGTCTTCCAGCACATACCCAGAACAGGATCCATCTTCGTCGTACTACGGAGGTGCCACTTCATGGGCACCATGGGATTGATCTCCACTTAGGCCAAAAGCCTAAGCTTGGGGGGAGGTATACCGACATCACTCATTCATTTCATATTACAATTACTGGATACTTGTACATACTTGTTTAGCTTCTTAAAGTGGTTTTCTAATAAGAGGGAGATGATATTTGGGGAAGTGCTGATTGAAAACAGATTCTGGACTGATACCAAAAAAATTCTCAAAAACAGCCAGAACGTTAGTTTGCGATGCCAATTTTTGTGCATGTTCCCCAGGTTATTATATAACTTTCATTAGTTGAGCACTTTTCGAGTTGAGCAGCGGAAGATTTTCTTAAAAATCGATTACTGTACTACTGCCTTGTGTTTATGTGACTCTTTTAGTTTTCTTTTTCTTGTTTTTGCTTTGTTTCTTTCCTAAAAGACAAAAAGACCAAAAATATTTCTGTTGTTTCTCTTTACCATTTGTTTATTTTGGTTTCTTGCTCCTATTTTTCTTTATTTGCTATCGTTGGTTTGCTATAAGAAAATCCAAAAAGATTTTGCTTTGTTTGTTTGTTTCCTTTTGTTCTTGTTTCCAATTTGAAAACACCAAAAATATTTGTTGTTCTTCTTTGGTTTTGTAAAGTTCATTATGGAGTTCAGCGATCTCCGGTGGCTGGAGCTTGGTTTTCATTCCATATTATTCAAGCTACACAAGTGAAAGGCAATAATGACGATCTACGACAATTCAACTGTGGTGAGAGAGGCTGGTATGAACTCTATTTGTTTTCATTTTTTACATATACTCATCCATGTGAGCATTCTTAGTTGGTTCATGTGAGGTATATGTCATTTAAGAAAGTCTAGTAGTTCATGATCTCTCATGTTTAGCTCCAGTTTATTAATATGAGTAGCATGTCATAGATATTTGCTTGCATTGTTTTATTCATAAATAGGTATGACATTGTGGTATCCTCCTCTGAATAATTCACTTGAATCGACTTGGCACATGCTCACGCATGCATATGACTGAACAAAAGTCAATTAAGCCTCGATGATTTACTTTGCCTCAGAGTTCTTGTATCACTTTTATGCCTCCATTAATTTATTTTTGTCGCAAGCATGATTATGACAGTTATTGCTCTCTTGATTGTCGCTTCCCAGTCTATTGCTAGCCTTCACTTGTACTGAGCGGGAATGCTGCTCGTGCTTCCAAACCCCTGAAAACCAAGTTATTCCAGAGTGTCCACCATAAATACCTATGCATGGCATTTCAAACCATTCCAAGTAAATTCTCATGTGCTACATTTAAACCTTCAAAATGCTTCTCAATTTGTGTCGATGTTTTATAGCTCATGAGGAAGTATGTGGTGTTTATCTTTCAACCTTGTCATTTACTCCTGACAGACTTTCATCAATGGACTAGTGGCACATCCTCTTATCCAATAATTTTGCAAAAAGAGCTGGCAACGGGGTTCCCAGCCCCAATTAATTAACTTTCATCAATAATTCTATTCACATGTTTTGCCCTGATTTATCAGTAAGCAACTTAATTTGCAAATAGACACTCCTCCATGGTATGTGAATGTTGGAAGGCACCCGAGGATTCGGTTAGCCATGGATTGTGTAAGCAAAGGTTGGGGGGAGTGTCATCCATAATAAAACTAAAGTACGTGTGTAAACAAAAGAGAAGAGGGATGGTCTACCTTGCTGGTAGAGATAATGTCAACACCCGGATTTTTAAGTCCAGATGTCTGTTATGCCATACATCGCAATCCCAGGAATATTGTTGTTGCGAGACATAACAGTTGAATATCATAAGTCATCATTCATTACACACCATAGTCGTCTTACAAATAGAGATCACATGATCCAATATTACACAAAGAGTTGACCTATTGATCAACATACACAAAGTTCATGGTTTCATAGCGGAAGCGTAAAGTAGAAGGGACTCGCTAGTCCACAGGCCAACGTCTGACGTCAGAAGATTCCCTAGTTGTCGTAGGCGTCCTGCTGGTCGTCATCTTGATAGTTCCGCTCCTCTTCATAGTCTGGCCATTTGAATAGCCAGGGACACAGCCGTGAGTACTTTAAAGTACTCGCAAACTAATACTAATGTAAGTGCTAACAATTCTAGTAAGGGGTGCTAAGCTCGAGTTTATTTTGCATAAAGCCAATTTTAGTTCACAAACATTTTTGTAAACAACTCTTTATGTGCTAACTAGCTCAAGTGGGAACATTAGTGTCATTCCCACAACTCCGTTGTGATTCGAAGTCAAGGTCACCTTTCAAGTTCAAAATCACAAGTCACCCTTCACCATTCATAGTTTTCGAAAAGTTCTGATGACGGAACAGTATGGCCTTTCCAACTGTCCATAACCGAGGACGCGGCTATTCGAATAGGTTTAACTCTGCAGAGGTTGTACACTTGTGCCACAACAATTGCTATAGCTCGTCAGGGGTAACTGGCCCTGATTTATCGTACGCAGTACGCGAACTACCAATCCTAACCTTTCATTTACATACCCTAGTATAGGCACCTCTCCCCATGAGCTTGGCCTCCCAGTGAAGACAGACAGTCCGCCTGGGAACTGCACAGGGCTTGGGCCGGACATTCACCTCCTTTCGCATCGTATCATATCGTTTCTATTGTGGTAGAGGCAGCTTTCGGCATAACCCCGATGACGCTTGTTTAGAGGGAACCCATACTAAGACACACAAACTTCCGGTTAAGCCCTACCCAGATTCAGGTATTGTGGGGGTACTTGTAAAATTGGAATGGTATCGCATCCGAACCCAACCATCAGTTTTGGTAAAATTCACCAAGTCATTCACCAGTCATATTCACCTTCAAAATCTTTCAATAGAATGACTCATCATTCCAAGGTTTTCAAAGTCATTTCACACACACTTGTTCCCATCTAGACTAGTCATCTTTAATTTAGCACTAGCATCTAGGTATGATGGGGTGCTAAGTACTTTGTTTTGCTTCTAGGCTAACTTTGATACTCTTGTACTAATCCAATACTAACCAAGTGAATCATAAATCAAAAAGGGTACTTGATAAAGCAAGAGTAAATAAAGCTTGTAAGGTAAAACTGGGAAATAGGCTCATAAGCAATAAGTAAATAGGATAATGCCTTGCTCATAGTGAGCTTTGCAAGAGTATTGTCTTGCAACCAAAATGGTTTGCACCAATCTAGCTTGCATTTGTAAAAGCTTGCTAACTTTACTACTCTAGTAAAGTTCTTTACTTTGACCAAAGTTAACTATAAAAGCAACTCATTGAGAAAACAAGTAAAAACTTGTAATGTATGACTTGGGATAGGCTTATATAAGAAAAGGTAAGACTCATGGTGCCTTGCCCCAAGGGGCTTTGCACTTTGCAAGAATATTAGCTTGCAGCCATATAACTTGCAAAAGTCTAGCTTGCAACATTATAGCTTGCAATGGTATTGGCTTGCAAGAGTATAGCTTGCCTTGGTTGAAGTGAGGGTCCAAGTTCTCTTCTCCTTTCTCTTTGTAGAAGTCCTCCTCTTCCTGATGGTCTCCGGTACTAGCGTCTAAAATACGAATGCGGGGTACACAATCATCATACCAAACTTACATACTAAACTAAGCACACACAAGCTTTACACAACTTAAACTAGCCTCACACACTACCATTAAGTGGGTGGATGTGTTCCTTTCTTATTTAAGAAAATAACTTCCTCTCATACTAACTTAGGTGTTACTTTTAAATTTCTTAGAGAAAATAATTTCCTCTCATTATCTTATTAAGATTTAATTTCTCTCATGAACAATATATGACCTAGGTTGACCAAAGTCAACCTCTTCATACTCATCATTTAAGAAAATGATTTAAATGAGGTTCCATACCTCATACAATTTAATCTTAACATGGTAGTGATTTAATGTCACCAAATAACTCAATATGAGGTTATATAGACCATGGTCCATACCTCATGTTGAAATACTTGAGACCAAGATTTAAATGAGAGGAAAATCTCTCATATGATTTAACACCTAGTTGTAACTAGGTTAACAACTACCATTGAGGTGATTTAACATTATCAACGATTCATTGGCTATTCTAACATTACTTGTGCTCACCAATTATTCTATTCACACAAATATTACAAATAGGGTGCATTGGTTGGGTTGCTTGAGGAAGATAATTTCCTCTCCTTACATATGTAAAGGATAGTTTCCATATGGTTTTTGAGAAACACTTTTCTCTCATTGAAATCTTCTTAAGATTTAATTTCTCAAACAATCATACATGAAATCATGTTGACCCAAGTCAACCATTCATCATCATCATTTGAGAAATAGATTTAAATGAGGTAGAGTACCTCATACCATTTAATAACACTACATATGATTTAAATCTCTAAGTAATTCATATAAGTGAGTTTGGCCAGGGGTCCAAACATCACATGAATTCATTTGAGACAAGATTTAAATGAAGTATAAGACTTCATATGAATTACTTAATAGTTTTGGACAATATCAACTAGTTAAACTAGCCATATTGTACACTACTTAAACTAGGGCATGATCATGTAAAGTGACCACACCATTTTCTTGCATAAACAATTAGTGTAAGTCAAATGTGAGCTATTGGAGTTGGAATTGACTCAATATCTATTTTGGTTGATTTTTAAGAATTATTCTAAGGCCGAAAAGTCCCTATCTTGTTTATTTTGCTACATTAATTCTACAAATAAATTTGAGATGGGACCAGTGGCATTTGATAGATAATTTCACTAGTTCCAACGGTATAAAATTCATCAATTTTGGTTCAGTAGATTTGAAACTATTCAATTTCAAAGTGGGGTTCAGTATTGGAAAAATTTGAATTGAATTAATTGACTTTAGCTAGATGGGCTAGGCGGGAAAATAATCTGGGCCGAAAGATTTAAAATGCCAGGGAGGAAGAGTTGGGCCGGCCCAGCAGTGCGTCCAGCGCAGCGGGCCAGCTGACAGGGGGACCCACTCGTCAGCGACGGTGGCTTACCGAAACGGTATGGAGGATTGTGGGACGTAGGATCAGAAGGAGATCGTGCGGCCGAGGCTCGTCGTCTCCGTCGAGGGGAGGGCTTGCTGCCGCGGCGGAGGTAGGGGGTCGGCGGCGAGCTGGGACTCCGGCGAGGATCAGCGACGGTGCAGGGCGGCGTTGTCGAGGACGAGGAAGCAGATGGCGCAGGTGGCGGCTCGAATGGTGGCCTGAATCGACGGCGGCGATCTCAGGTCCGCCGCGGGCTCCGGCGTTCGATTGGGCGGCTCCGGTGGCTAATCAACGAGGAGAAGAGGTCGAGGAGGATCAGTGAAAAGAAGGGAGTTGAGTGGTGTGAGAAATGGAGGAGGAGGAGCTCTCCTTTTATAGGGGCGAGTTGGCCGTGAGGGGTGCGGCGAGGGTGACAACATCGCGGCGGCTCCGGCGAGGGAATCGGGTCGGCGAGGTAGGCGCTAGCTAGGTGACGTCGAGGCGGTGCTAGGGCGCTTGCTAGCTAGGTGGGGGACGGTCTGGTGGCGACGCATTGTGTCCAGGTCTGCGGCGGCGTTCGCGGGAAAACGGCGATGGTGTCGACGGCGACAGGCGGCGCGAGGACCCGGGACCGTGTCAGGCGGGTTCTGGTTATGGCGGCGATGCTCAGGGTGCAGAGAGGGGGTCCAGGGGTAGTGTGCCGCGGCGAGGCGACTCGTGGCCAGGGCATGTCCACGGGCGCGCGCACGACGCCCTCGGCATGGCCCTGGGCTGATCTGGGCGCGTGTGTTTCGGCCGTTGTCGTCGTTCACCTCGACAGGGGCCTGGCTAGGGAGGTCTAGGGAGGTGAGGTGGAGCTCCAGGACATGGTGGGCACGGCTGGTGAGGGAAGGAGAGGAGGGATGCATGTCCATGTGTGACATGGCCGGCATGGCCATGCACACACCAGGTTTTCTTGTCCCCTTAGGTTTTCTGTGGGTTGGCTAGGGTGAGAAGGGTCAAGGGAACAAGGTGGAGAGGTTTGGGGCAGGGTAGGGTTGGCTAGGACACTATTTCAAATAGTGTCAAATAGTTCCCTACTTGCATTTCATCAATTTTGTCCAAATTTGATTAAGTTCAAAAGGTTGACCAATTTGAAAAGGGGTGTGTTTGGTTTGGTTCTAAATGACCAGAGGCAAAGAGAGGTGGTGGTGGAATTTAGAAAAGCAAAATATTGCAAAGTTCACTAAGTGGGAGATTGTTCCACTTAATTAAAAGTTGCAACTTTGCATGAGCATAGCAAATGATCAAAAATGATTTTGGCCAGGGGGTCTTTACAAAAAATGTTCACCTTGAGGTGGACTTTGAAATGGTGCAAAGAGTTAGCAAGAGTTGGTTTGAGAAAATTGAATGGCAAGGGCTCAAAGTAGTGATCAGACTAAAGTTGGCAGATTTGACCAAGATCACATGTGATGTCCAATTGAGTTTGAATTTGATTTGAATTGTGTTTCTTTGATTCCAAAAGTTGTAATAAGTGTTTAGTATCATATTACAACTAATGGTGAAGGCCAAAATGGTCTAGGGTCAAGATTTATAAAAATGGCATACACCACATGTGAGGGTTTTGTGATTTTCTCACTTTTATTCTTTTATTACTCTTTGCTTCAATTTGACAAGAGTGAGGTTTATTTGGTGTTAGATTGAGTTAGGTGAAAGGTTCCAACCATTTTGAGGCAATGGAGGTGGCTAGGTAAAGATTGGATAATTTGGCTAAAGGTGTATGTGAGTGAAAAATGGAGTTATCTCACTATTTGATTTCTCTCCATTTGAGTTGACTTTTCTAGACTCTAATGTGACTCTTATTAGTTTAGACACAATTTCAAACCATTGAAACCATTCCAAAAGGTCTTGCTCAAAGATTTGTAAAATTGGCCATAATGCATGAGAGGTGACATGTCAAATTTTCTTATTCTTGTAAGGTGCTCCCCTTGCTTTACTTGAGCAAGGTTGAGGGTCAATTTAGGGTTAGATTAGGTTTAGTGATGGTTTCACACCATTTGGTTAGGGTAGAAGTGCATAGGACAAGAATTGGTGAAAATGGCTATGTGTCACATATGCCTCTATGCATATGTGGCATTTGATTTTTAATTTGGCTAGGCTTGACCCAATTGATGTTGTTGAGAGTTGAAATGGTATATAGGAGTGATCCAACCATTCAATTTCAAGTCTTAGGGTCAAGATCCTCAATTTCACAAATTTGATATTTTGCTCTCATATGCCTCTATGGCATTATTACTTTCTTTTTTACAATCTTTTGTTTCACTTTGGATTGGGTTGGAGAAGTTCTAGATAAGGTTTAAGAAGGTTTTCCAATCCTCTAAATAAAGTAGAAAGGCCTAGGGTAAAGATTTACAAAATAGCCATAGGCATATATGCCTCTTTCTTAAATAAGATTTTTCCTTTTTATTTTATTTCTCAAAGATTGATGACAAGAGGGATGTGGTTTAGGGTTTAATAAGTTTTGCAATGGTTCCCACCATTTAGCAAAATAAGCAAAGGTAGGGTTCAAGATTTACATATTAAGGCTATAGGCCCACATATGGCTTTTCCTTTATTTTAGGTTTCTCAAAATAGATCCAAATGACATTTGAGAAGGTTAGGGTTTAGGGTTTTTCTTATTTGATTTCTTTCTCTTTTAGTTTTATTTGGTTTGTGATCTTCACTTGATCACTTTAGGGTTTTAGGGTTTATCACATAAGCATACTAACACTCATCAGGGCAAAACACAAATAATAGGTAGGAGCACTAAGCATAGCACTCTATTTAAGAAATTTTTTTGTTGGTTCTCATTTTTGGAAAAAGGAAATTCATTTTCTCTTTATTTTGAAATTTGGGGTGTTACAAACCCTTCCCCCTTAAACAAATCTCGTCCCGAGATTTTAAGAAGAGTTAGGTTCCTAAGAGAGATTGGGTGATAGGATTTAGCAGAAAACATACTTGGCATGTTCTGAGGTGCTTCTTGCGCTTCGGTGGCCGTCATGTTGTAGTAGCGACCGTTGCGGTTGTTCGGGTAGTTTGGAGCATACTTTCTTCTAGTTGCGATACGGCGCTGCTGCTGTGCAGGTGCAGCGGGGTTGGCGGCAAGCTTGGCAAGCTTCTTGGGGCATTCATTGGAGTAACGACCCACAGTTCGACATTCATAGCAGGTTACCGTTGACTTGTCTTTTTGTGCAATGGGTACAGCATTGCTTCCAGTCCTTGGGGCATTGTTGGCGGCTTTCATCGGGCACTTGTTAGAGTAATGACCAGTAACACCACATTCATAGCAAGTCACATTGGACTTGCCTCTGGGGGCATGGTTGGGTATTGGGATGAGCTGCTGCAGTGATGCTATCTTCACGCGGAGGCGAGCAATGAGGTAGTCCTTCTTGGCGTGTTGATGGCGAAGTGCCTTGCGCTCCATTGCAAGGATGTTGATGGTGTCAGTCATCTTGGCGTGCTCAATGTGCACCTGGTTGGCCTGGGCACGGGAGTTGTTGCGGGTAGGAGGGGCCATCTGAACAATGAGGTAGATGATAAGATAAGAGGGAAATTTCTATGGTTTGTTTGAGTTAAAGTTCAAAAGTTCAAAACTTGAAAACTTGAGTAGTGTTGAGGGGGTAAAAACCAGCAACACTTTTTCATTCATACCAAACATCACACATTACAAATCTAACACACCGTTGGTTTGAAGAACCATTCATTCGCTCTACGATACAAGGGGATCCTGATACAACTCACACCTACTTAAGTGCTGGGGTGATACTACTCTTCTGGGTGGATTCTTCTTCTTCACGGGTGATGTTCTTGGCGAGAGGCGAGGGCGTTGTCCAAATCCCTGCGGGTTTTGTACTGCCTGAAGTCCTGATGTGCTACATCGGGGTTCAGCTCCGGGGTTGGGGACATGGTCATCGGTCTTCCCATGGAGTCATGTCTTGGGTAGTAGATGAAGCGAGTGTTCTTGATCTTGTCCTCATTTTGTCCACACAGACGGGAAATGGCTTCTTGCATAGCTTTGACAAGTCCTTCCTTCCAAGTGTTTCCCGTTACAGAAATCCAGATGGTTTCCCATACCGGGGCATCAAGCTTCCTTCGTAGATCAGTAGAAACGTCCCACCGAGGTGGTTCTCCTAACTGAGCTTTGAGGGGTATTCCGAAGAATTCGGGATACGGATGTCCTAGATATTCCACTAGTTGCTTCAACTCCTTTTCGAACTTTAGGTCGCCTTCGGGACCAAGCTGATAGGACTCCCATTGGTACTTCATCTGTGAGCAATTAGGATAAGTAAGTTAAGGAAGTAGTCAAGTGTGCAACATTTTAGGTAGGCTTGTAAAGAAAGTAAAGTATAGATTTCTCATTTTTGCAAAAGATCTCAAGGATAAGAGTAAGAACAAGTTTTCACAAGTATTCACTTCATTGGTTTTCGAAACTAAATTTTTCAGACGTCCATTCTAACTAGGGTCTCCTAAGGTCAAACAATGGCTCTGATACCAACTTGTCAACACCCGGATTTTTAAGTCCAGATGCCTGTTATGCCATACATCGCAATCCCAGGAATATTGTTGTTGCGAGACATAACAGTTGAATATCATAAGTCATCATTCATTACACACCATAGTCGTCTTACAAATAGAGATCACATGATCCAATATTACACAAAGAGTTGACCTATTGATCAACATACACAAAGTTCATGGTTTCATAGCGGAAGCGTAAAGTAGAAGGGACTCGCTAGTCCACAGGCCAACGTCTGACGTCAGAAGATTCCCTAGTTGTCGTAGGCGTCCTGCTGGTCGTCATCTTGATAGTTCCGCTCCTCTTCATAGTCTGGCCATTTGAATAGCCAGGGACACAGCCGTGAGTACTTTAAAGTACTCGCAAACTAATACTAATGTAAGTGCTAACAATTCTAGTAAGGGGTGCTAAGCTCGAGTTTATTTTGCATAAAGCCAATTTTAGTTCACAAACATTTTTGTAAACAACTCTTTATGTGCTAACTAGCTCAAGTGGGAACATTAGTGTCATTCCCACAACTCCGTTGTGATTCGAAGTCAAGGTCACCTTTCAAGTTCAAAATCACAAGTCACCCTTCACCATTCATAGTTTTCGAAAAGTTCTGATGACGGAACAGTATGGCCTTTCCAACTGTCCATAACCGAGGACGCGGCTATTCGAATAGGTTTAACTCTGCAGAGGTTGTACACTTGTGCCACAACAATTGCAATAGCTCGTCAGGGGTAATCGGCCCTGATTTATCGTACGCAGACGCGAACTACCAATCCTAACCTTTCATTTACATACCCTAGTATAGGCACCTCTCCCCATGAGCTTGGCCTCCCGGTGAAGGCAGACGGTCGGCACAGGAGCGCACAGGGCTTGGGCCGGACATTCACCTCCTTTCGCATCGTATCATATCGTTTCTATTGTGGTAGAGGCAGCTTTCGGCATAACCCCGATGACGCTTGTTTAGAGGGAACCCATACTAAGACACACAAACTTCCGGTTAAGCCCTACCCAGATTCAGGTATTGTGGGGGTACTTGTAAAATTGGAATGGTATCGCATCCGAACCCAACCATCAGTTTTGGTAAAATTCACCAAGTCATTCACCAGTCATATTCACCTTCAAAATCTTTCAATAGAATGACTCATCATTCCAAGGTTTTCAAAGTCATTTCACACACACTTGTTCCCATCTAGACTAGTCATCTTTAATTTAGCACTAGCATCTAGGTATGATGGGGTGCTAAGTACTTTGTTTTGCTTCTAGGCTAACTTTGATACTCTTGTACTAATCCAATACTAACCAAGTGAATCATAAATCAAAAAGGGTACTTGATAAAGCAAGAGTAAATAAAGCTTGTAAGGTAAAACTGGGAAATAGGCTCATAAGCAATAAGTAAATAGGATAATGCCTTGCTCATAGTGAGCTTTGCAAGAGTATTGTCTTGCAACCAAAATGGTTTGCACCAATCTAGCTTGCATTTGTAAAAGCTTGCTAACTTTACTACTCTAGTAAAGTTCTTTACTTTGACCAAAGTTAACTATAAAAGCAACTCATTGAGAAAACAAGTAAAAACTTGTAATGTATGACTTGGGATAGGCTTATATAAGAAAAGGTAAGACTCATGGTGCCTTGCCCCAAGGGGCTTTGCACTTTGCAAGAATATTAGCTTGCAGCCATATAACTTGCAAAAGTCTAGCTTGCAACATTATAACTTGCAATGGTATTGGCTTGCAAGAGTATAGCTTGCCTTGGTTGAAGTGAGGGTCCAAGTTCTCTTCTCCTTTCTCTTTGTAGAAGTCCTCCTCTTCCTGATGGTCTCCGGTACTAGCGTCTAAAATACGAATGCGGGGTACACAACCATCATACCAAACTTACATACTAAACTAAGCACACACAAGCTTTACACAACTTAAACTAGCCTCACACACTACCATTAAGTGGGTGGATGTGTTCCTTTCTTATTTAAGAAAATAACTTCCTCTCATACTAACTTAGGTGTTACTTTTAAATTTCTTAGAGAAAATAATTTCCTCTCATTATCTTATTAAGATTTAATTTCTCTCATGAACAATATATGACCTAGGTTGACCAAAGTCAACCTCTTCATACTCATCATTTAAGAAAATGATTTAAATGAGGTTCCATACCTCATACAATTTAATCTTAACATGGTAGTGATTTAATGTCACCAAATAACTCAATATGAGGTTATATAGACCATGGTCCATACCTCATGTTGAAATACTTGAGACCAAGATTTAAATGAGAGGAAAATCTCTCATATGATTTAACACCTAGTTGTAACTAGGTTAACAACTACCATTGAGGTGATTTAACATTATCAACGATTCATTGGCTATTCTAACATTACTTGTGCTCACCAATTATTCTATTCACACAAATATTACAAATAGGGTGCATTGGTTGGGTTGCTTGAGGAAGATAATTTCCTCTCCTTACATATGTAAAGGATAGTTTCCATATGGTTTTTGAGAAACACTTTTCTCTCATTGAAATCTTCTTAAGATTTAATTTCTCAAACAATCATACATGAAATCATGTTGACCCAAGTCAACCATTCATCATCATCATTTGAGAAATAGATTTAAATGAGGTAGAGTACCTCATACCATTTAATAACACTACATATGATTTAAATCTCTAAGTAATTCATATAAGTGAGTTTGGCCAGGGGTCCAAACATCACATGAATTCATTTGAGACAAGATTTAAATGAAGTATAAGACTTCATATGAATTACTTAATAGTTTTGGACAATATCAACTAGTTAAACTAGCCATATTGTACACT
Organism: Lolium perenne; assembly: GCF_019359855.2. Lineage (NCBI taxonomy): Eukaryota > Viridiplantae > Streptophyta > Magnoliopsida > Poales > Poaceae > Lolium > Lolium perenne. The sequence continues at coordinate 189,752,275 of NC_067247.2, forward strand.
ACTTAAACTAGGGCATGATCATGTAAAGTGACCACACCATTTTCTTGCATAAACAATTAGTGTAAGTCAAATGTGAGCTATTGGAGTTGGAATTGACTCAATATCTATTTTGGTTGATTTTTAAGAATTATTCTAAGGCCGAAAAGTCCCTGTCTTGTTTATTTTGCTACATTAATTCTACAAATAAATTTGAGATGGGACCAGTGGCATTTGATAGATAATTTCACTAGCTTTCCAACGGTATAAAATTCATCAATTTTGGTTCAGTAGATTTGAAACTATTCAATTTCAAAGTGGGGTTCAGTATTGGAAAAATTTGAATTGAATTAATTGACTTTAGCTAGATGGGCTAGGCGGGAAAATAATCTGGGCCGAAAGATTTAAAATGCCAGGGAGGAAGAGTTGGGCCGGCCCAGCAGTGCGTCCAGCGCAGCGGGCCAGCTGACAGGGGGACCCACGCGTCAGCGACGGTGGCTTACCGAAACGGTATGGAGGATTGTGGGACGTAGGATCAGAAGGAGATCGTGCGGCCGAGGCTCGTCGTCTCCGTCGAGGGGAGGGCTTGCTGCCGCGGCGGAGGTAGGGGGTCGGCGGCGAGCTGGGACTCCGGCGAGGATCAGCGACGGTGCAGGGCGGCGTTGTCGAGGACGAGGAAGCAGATGGCGCAGGCGGCGGCTCGAATGGTGGCCTGAATCGACGGCGGCGATCTCAGGTCCACCGCGGGCTCCGGCGTTCGATTGGGCGGCTCCGGTGGCTAATCAACGAGGAGAAGAGGTCGAGGAGTATCAGTGAGAAGAAGGGAGTTGAGTGGTGTGAGAAATGGAGGAGGAGGAGCTCTCCTTTTATAGGGGCGAGTTGGCCGTGAGGGGTGCGGCGAGGGTGACAGCATCGCGGCGGCTCCGGCGAGGGAATCGGGTCGGCGAGGTAGGCGCTAGCTAGGTGACGTCGAGGCGGTGCTAGGGCGCTTGCTAGCTAGGTGGGGGACGGTCTGGTGGCGACGCATTGTGTCCAGGTCTGCGGTGGCGTTCGCGGGAAAACGGCGACGGTGTCGACGGCGACAGGCGGCGCGAGGACCCGGGACTGTGTCAGGCGGGTTCTGGTTATGGCGGCGATGCTCAGGGTGCAGAGAGGGGGTCCAGGGGTGGTGTGCCGCGGCGAGGTGACTCGTGGCCAGGGCATGTCCACGGGCGCGCGCACGACGCCCTCGGCATGGCCCTGGGCTGATCTGGGCGCGTGTGTTTCGGCCGTTGTCATCGTTCACCTCGACAGGGGCCTGGCTAGGGAGGTCTAGGGAGGTGAGGTGGAGCTCCAGGACATGGTGGGCACGGCTGGTGAGGGAAGGAGAGGAGGGATGCATGTCCATGTGTGACATGGCCGGCATGGCCATGCACACACCAGGTTTTCTTGTCCCCTTAGGTTTTCTGTGGGTTGGCTAGGGTGAGAAGGGTCAAGGGAACAAGGTGGAGAGGTTTGGGGCAGGGTAGGGTTGGCTAGGACACTATTTCAAATAGTGTCAAATAGTTCCCTACTTGCATTTCATCAATTTTGTCCAAATTTGATTAAGTTCAAAAGGTTGACCAATTTGAAAAGGGGTGTGTTTGGTTTGGTTCTAAATGACCAGAGGCAAAGAGAGGTGGTGGTGGAATTTAGAAAAGCAAAATATTGCAAAGTTCACTAAGTGGGAGATTGTTCCACTTAATTAAAAGTTGCAACTTTGCATGAGCATAGCAAATGATCAAAAATGATTTTGGCCAGGGGGTCTTTACAAAAAGTGTTCACCTTGAGGTGGACTTTGAAATGGTGCAAAGAGTTAGCAAGAGTTGGTTTGAGAAAATTGAATGGCAAGGGCTCAAAGTAGTGATCAGACTAAAGTTGGCAGATTTGACCAAGATCACATGTGATCTCCAATTGAGTTTGAATTTGATTTGAATTGTGTTTCTTTGATTCCAAAAGTTGTAATAAGTGTTTAGTATCATATTACAACTAATGGTGAAGGCCAAAATGGTCTAGGGTCAAGATTTATAAAAATGGCATACACCACATGTGAGGGTTTTGTGATTTTCTCACTTTTATTCTTTTATTCCTCTTTGCTTCAATTTGACAAGAGTGAGGTTTATTTGGTGTTAGATTGAGTTAGGTGAAAGGTTCCAACCATTTTGAGGCAATGGAGGTGGCTAGGTAAAGATTGGATAATTTGGCTAAAGGTGTATGTGAGTGAAAAATGGAGTTATCTCACTATTTGATTTCTCTCCATTTGAGTTGACTTTTCTTGACTCTAATGTGACTCTTATTAGTTTAGACACACTTTCAAACCATTGAAACCATTCCAAAAGGTCTTGCTCAAAGATTTGTAAAATTGGCCATAATGCATGAGAGGTGACATGTCAAATTTTCTTATTCTTGTAAGGTGCTCCCCTTGCTTTACTTGAGCAAGGTTGAGGGTCAATTTAGGGTTAGATTAGGTTCAGAGATGGTTTCACACCATTTGGTTAGGGTAGAAGTGCATAGGACAAGAATTGGTGAAAATGGCTATGTGTCACATATGCCTCTATGCATATGTGGCATTTGATTTTTAATTTGGCTAGGCTTGACCCAATTGATGTTGTTGAGAGTTGAAATGGTATATAGGAGTGATCCAACCATTCAATTTCAAGTCTTAGGGTCAAGATCCTCAATTTCACAAATTTGATATTTTGCTCTCATATGCCTCTATGGCATTATTACTTTCTTTTTTACAATCTTTTGTTTCACTTTGGATTGGGTTGGAGAAGTTCTAGATAAGGTTTAAGAAGGTTTTCCAATCCTCTAAATAAAGTAGAAAGGCCTAGGGTAAAGATTTACAAAATAGCCATAGGCATATATGCCTCTTTCTTAAATAAGATTTTTCCTTTTTATTTTATTTCTCAAAGATTGATGACAAGAGGGATGTGGTTTAGGGTTTAATAAGTTTTGCAATGGTTCCCACCATTTAGCAAAATAAGCAAAGGTAGGGTTCAAGATTTACATATTAAGGCTATAGGCCCACATATGGCTTTTCCTTTATTTTAGGTTTCTCAAAATAGATCCAAATGACATTTGAGAAGGTTAGGGTTTAGGGTTTTTCTTATTTGATTTCTTTCTCTTTTAGTTTTATTTGGTTTGTGATCTTCACTTGATCACTTTAGGGTTTTAGGGTTTATCACATAAGCATACTAACACTCATCAGGGCAAAACACAAATAATAGGTAGGAGCACTAAACATAGCACTCTATTTAAGAAAAGTTTTTGTTGGTTCTCATTTTTGGAAAAAGGAAATTCATTTTCTCTTTATTTTGAAATTTGGGGTGTTACAGATAACGTCCTTCATGGGAGCCGCTCTTGAAAGTCTGGTTGACGAGGTAGTTGGAGTGCCCACTACCATTCGTTGACAACAACAAACACCTCTCAAAATAATTTTACTCCTGTTTTAAAAATGAAAAGCTCTAGCGCATGTTAATCCCTGCTTCCCTCTGCGAAGGGTCAATCTTTTACTTTTACATTGAGTCACCATCCTTTCTTTGAGCACTTTCTTGAGAGCACAACTGTCATTCTTAGTATAATATGCTTGTCCCAAAATGTGATTAACTGTGGTATAACTTTGATGCTTTTATCTTTGATAATCTCTACTTCCAGTCTTTTCATGAACTTCAAAGGTGCCCGAGAATTTATGTTTTGCTATACAAATACCGGCAAGCGAGATACCACTTTATCATATCCTTTTATGAACATTGCAATCTTGTTGATAGACATGATTCATGATGCTTATTATTAATTTCTTGGTACCTTCTCCATGATTGACATAGCTATTAGATGACTTTATTTGCATGTATCTTATTATGAATTGCTTAAGTACTTGCCCATATCATGAGAATATTTACATCATATGAACAAATGTGTTCGTGAAAGTTCTTTTATCGCACTCAGTTGTTAACTGAATTGCTTGAGGACAAGCAATAAGCTAAGCTTGGGGGAGTTGATACATCCAAAACGTATCTACTTTTCCGAATACTTTTGCTATTGTTTTGCCTCTAATTTGTGTATTTTGGATACAACTAACACGGACTAACGCTGTTTTCAGCAGAATTGCCCCGGTGTCTCGTTTTTGTGCAGAAACTCAACTTTCAGGAAAATCCCCGGGATTAATTCCAATGAGCCTATTTTCACAGAAGAATAACGGAGTCAGAAGACCAGAAGGAGGGGGGCCACGAGGCAGCCACCCCACCAGGCGGCGCGGCAGGCCCCTGGGCCGCGCCGGCCTATGGTGGCGGCGCCTCGGCCAGCCCCAGGCGCCCCCCTCTCGACTACTTAAGGGCTTCGACCTAAAAACGCACGGGGGTTAGATGAAATCGCCAGAAGACATCCAGAACTCCGCCGCCATCGCGAAACTCCGTCTAGGGACCAGAAACTCCGTTCTGGCACTCCGCCGGGATGGGGAATTGGAGGAGATCATCGCCATCATCACCACCGACGCCTCTCCATCGACCAGCCATGTTTCCCCATCCATGTGTGAGTAATTCCCCCGCTGTAGGCTGAAGGGGATGGTAGGGATTTGATGAGATTGGTCATGTAATAGCATAAGATTGTTAGGGCATAGTGCCTAGTGTCCGTAATTGGTACTTTTATGATATTGTTGCAACTTGTTATGCTTAATGCTTGTCACTAGGGCCCGAGTGCCATGATCTCAGATCTGAACATGTTATCAATTCATGATGATATTCATTGCTTTATGATCTTACCTGCAAGTTGTATACACATGTTGCTGTCCGGAACCCGAAGCCCCAAAGTGACAGAAATTGGGACAACCGGAGGGGAAGGCGGTGATGTGAGGATCACATGTGTTCACGGAGTGTTAATGCTTTGCTTCGGTGCTCTATTAAAAGGAGTACCTTAATTTCCAGTAGATTCCCTAGAGGCCGGCTGCCACCGGCTGGTAGGACAAAAGATGTTGTGCAAGTTTCTCATTGCGAGCACGTACGACTAAATATGGAACACATTCCTATGGATTGTTTAGTACTTGGATACTGTTTTATTACTGTCTGCAAATGCCCTACCTTGATTGTTACATGAGTTTCTCTCATCCATGCAACGCCCGTTCATCCATCCCTGTGCCTACAGTATTTTAATCCTGCTGTTTACTATAATCACTACTGATGTCTTTGTTACACTTCTGCTGATATTTCACTACTGCTACTGCTATAAAACTGTTGCTACTGATAAACTCTTGCGAGCAAGTCTGTTTCCAGGTGCAGCTGAATTGACAACTCCGTTGTTAAGGCTTACAAATATTCTTTGGCTCCCCTTGTGTCGAATCAATAAATTGGGTTTTACTTCCCTCGAAGACTGTTGGGATCCCCTATACTTGTGGGTCATCAGAGAGTCATCAGCAAATAATAGATGAGAGCCCTTGGGTGCATCACGACAAACACGCACCCCTTAAATTTCTCCCCTTAATTATGCAACCTTAATCATACTAGAAAGACCTTCAGCCACAAGAAGAAAAAGATAGGGGGATAATGGGCCCCCTTTCTTAAACCTTGAAGGTGAGAATGCTTATGTCTCCATAGAATTAAATCTTACATTATATTGTACAGAATACATCAAGCCATAACCATATCCACCCATCTTCTCTGAAATCCCATCTTGTGTACGGATTCGTAGCATAGAAAACAAAAAATTTCCTACCGCAAGAATGAATAACAAGCCAAGATCTAATCTAGTAGACGATAGCAACGAGGTGAAGATCAACATACCCTCGAAGATCGCTAAGTGTTAACGAGATTAGATCTCGTGGTTGATGTAGTCGATCACTTGCTGCTTGATACATCTCCAACGTATCTATAATTTCTGATGTTCCATGCTTGTTTTATGACAATACCTACATGTTTTGCTCGCACTTTATAATGATTTCATGCATTTTCCGGAACTAACCTATTAACAAGATGCCGAAGTGCCAGTTCCTGTTTTCTGCTGTTTTTGGTTCCAGAAAGGCTGTTCAGGCAATATTCTCGGAACTCGACGAAACGAAGACCAAACATCATAATTCACCGAGACGGACCAGGACACCGAAGGAGAGTCGGAGGGGAGGCCTGGGGCCCCCACACCATAGGGCCGCGTGGGCAGGCCCCTAGCCGCGCCGGCCTATGGGGAGGGCGCCCTGGTGCCTCTCCTGCGCCGCCTCTTTGCCTATAAGGCCCCTTTCGACCTAAAAACGCGATACGAATTGACGAAACTCCAGAAAGACTCCAGGGGCGCCGCCGCCATCGCAAAACTCCGTTTCGGGGGACAGAAGTCTCTGTTCCGGCACCCTGTTGGGACGGGGGAAGTGCCCCCGGTAGCCATCTCCATCGACGCCATCGCCTCCATCATGCTCCGTGAGTAGTTCCCTGATACGTGTACAGCACGCGTCCGTTGGGAACCCCAAGAGGAAGGTGTGATGCGTACAGCGGCAAGTTTTCCCTCAGTAAGAAACCAAGGTTTATCGAACCAGTAGGAGCCAAGAAGCACGTTGAAGGTTGATGGCGGCGAGATGTAGTGCAGCGCAACACCAGGGATTCCGGCGCCAACGTGGAACCTGCACAACACAACCAAAGTACTTTGCCCCAACGAAACAGTGAGGTTGTCAATCTCATCGGCTTGCTGTAACAAAGGATTAGATGTATAGTGTGGATGATGATTGTTTGCAGAAAATAGTAGAACAAGTATTGCAGTAGATTGTATTCGATTAAAAGAATGGACCGGGGTCCACAGTTCACTAGTGGTGTCTCTCCCATAAGATAAATAGCAAGTTGGGTGAACAAATTACATTTGGGCAATTGACAAATAGAGAGGGCATGACCATGCACATACATGATATGATGAGTATAGTGAGATTTAATTGGGCATTACGACAAAGTACATAGACCGCTATCAAGCATGCATCTATGCCTAAAAAGTCCACCTTCAGGTTATCATCCGAACCCCTTCCAGTATTAAGTTGCAAACAACAGACAATTGCATTAAGTATGGTGCGTAATGTAATCAATAACTACATCCTCGGACATAGCATCAATGTTTTATCCCTAGTGGCAACAGCACATCCATAACCTTAAGGGTTTCTGTCACTCCCCCAGATTCACGGAGACATGAACCCACTATCGAGCATAAATACTCCCTCTTGGAGTTACAAGCATCAACTTGGCCAAAGCATCTACTAGTAACGGAGAGCATGCAAGATCATAAACAACACATAGATTGATAATCAACATAACATAGTATTCTCTATCCATCGGATTCCAACAAACACAACATATAGAATTACAGATAGATGATCTTGATCATGTTAGGCAGCTCACAAGATCCGACAATGAAGCATAATGAGGAGAAGACAACCATCTAGCTACTGCTATGGACCCATAGTCCAGGGGTGAACTACTCACTCATCACTCCGGAGGCGACCATGGCGGTGAAGAGTCCTCCGGGAGATGATTCCCCTCTCCGGCAGGGTGCCGGAGGCGATCTCCTGGATCCCCCGAGATGGGATCGGCGGCGGCGGCGTCTCTGGAAGGTTTTCTGTATCGTGGCTCTTGGTACTGGGGGTTTCGCGACGAAGGCTATTTGTAGGCAGAAGGGCAGAGTCGGGAGAGTCACGAGGGGCCCACACGCTAGGGCCGCGCGGCCAGGGCTTGGGCCGTGCCGCCCTACTGTGGCGCCGCCTCGTGGCCCTAATTCGTTAGTCCTCCGGTCTTCTGGAAGCTTCGTGTGAAAATAGGCCCCTGGGCGTTGATTTCGTCCAATTCCGAGAATATTTCCTTACTAGGATTTCTGAAACCAAAAACAGCAGAAAACAACAACTGGCTCTTCGGCATCTCGTTAATAGGTTAGTGCCGGAAAATGCATAAATATGACAAAAAGTATGCATAAAACATGTAGATATCATCAATAATGTGACATGGAACATAAGAAATTATCGATACGTCGGAGACGTATCAGCATCCCCAAGCTTAGTTTCTGCTCGTCCCGAGCAGGTAAACGATAACAAAGATAATTTCTGGAGTGACATGCCATCATAACCTTGATCATACTATTGTAAGCATATGTAATGAATGCAGCGATCAAAAAAATGGTAATGACATGAGTAAACAAATGAATCATAAAGCAAATACTTTTCATGAATAGTACTTTCAAGAAAACATCAATGAGTCTTGCATAAGAGTTAACTCATAAAGCAATAATTCAAAGTAAAGGCATTGAAGCAACACAAAGGAAGATTAAGTTTCAGCGGTTGCTTTCAACTTATAACATGTATATCTCATGGATAATTGTCAATGTAAAGTAATATAACAAGTGCAATATGCAAGTATGTAGGAATCAATGCACAGTTCACACAAGTGTTTGCTTCTTGAGGTGGAGAGAGATAGGTGAACTGACTCAACAATAAAAGTAAAAGAATGGCCCTTCGCAGAGGGAAAGCATCGATTGCTATATTTGTGCTAGAGCTTTGATTTTGAAAACAAGAAACAATTTTGTCAACGGTAGTAATAAAGCATATGTATTATGTAAATTATATCTTACAAGTTGCAAGCCTCATGCATAGTATACTAATAGTGCCCGCACCTTGTCCTAATTAGCTTGGATTACCGGGATTATCATCGCAATACACCTGTTTTAACCAAGTGTCACAAAGGGGTACCTCTATGCCGCATGTACAAAGGTCTAAGGAGAAAGCTCGCATCGGATTTCTCGCTATTGATTATTCTCAACTTAGACATCCATACCGGGACAACATAGACAACAGATAATGGACTCCTCTTTTATGCATAAGCATGTAGCAACAATTAATTTTCTCATATGAGATTGAGGATATATGTCCAAAACTGAAACTTCCACCATGGATCATGGCTTTAGTTAGCGGCCCAATGTTCTTCTCTAACATTATGCATGCTCTAACCATTAAATGACTGGTAAATCTCTCTTACTTCAGACAAGACGGACATGCATAGCAACTCACATGATATTCAACAAAGAGTAGTTGATGGCGTCCCCAGGAACATGGTTATCGCACAACAAGCAACTTAATAAGAGATAAAGTGCATAAGTACATATTCAATACCACAATAGTTTTTAGGCTATTTGTCCCATGAGCTATATATTGTAAAGGAGAAGAATAGAAATTTTAAAGGTAGCACTCAAGCAATTTACTTTGAAATGGCGGAGAAATACCATGTAGTAGGTAGGTATGGTGGACACAAATGGCATAGTGGTTGGCTCAAGGATTTTGGATGCATGAGAAGTATTCCCTCTCGATACAAGGTTTAGGCTAGCAAGGTTATTTGAAACAAACACAAGGATGAAGCGGTGCAGCAAAACTCACATAAAAGACATATTGTAAACATTATAAGACTCTACACCGTCTTCCTTGTTGTTCAAACTCAATACTAGAAATTATCTAGACCTTAGAGAGACCAATTATGCAAACCAAATTTTAGCAAGCTCTATGTATTTCTTCATTAATAGGTGCAAAGAATATGATGCAAGAGCTTAAACATGAGCACAACAATTGCCAAGTATCACATTATCCAAGACATTATAGCAATTACTACATGTATCATTTTCCAATTCCAACCATATAACAATTTAACGAAGAAGAACTTTCGCCATGAATACTATGAGTAAAGCCTAAGGACATATTTGTCCATATGCAACAGCGGAGCGTGTCTCTCTCCCACACAAAGAATGCTAGGATCCATTTTATTCAAACAAAACAAAAACAAAACAAACAGATGCTCCAAGCAAAGTATATAAGATGCGATGGAATAAAAATATAGTTTCAGGGGAGGAACCTGATAATGTTGTCGATGAAGAAGGGGATGCCTTGGGCATCCCCAAGCTTAGACGCTTGAGTCTTCTTGATATATGCAGGGGTGAACCACCGGGGCATCCCCAAGCTTAGAGCTTTCACTCTCCTTGATCATATTGTATCATCCTCCTCTCTTGATCCTTGAAAACTTCCTCCACACCAAACTCAAAACAACTCATTAGAGGGTTAGTGCACAATCAAAATTTACATGTTCAGAGGTGACATAATCATTATTAACACTTCTGGACATTGTACAAAGCTACTGAAAGTTAATGGAATCGAAAAATCCATCAAGCATATCAAAACAGGCAATGCGAAATAAAAGGCAGAATCTGTCAAAACAGAACAGTTCGTAAAGACGAATTTTAATGAGGCAACAGACTTGCTCAAATGAAAATGCTCAAATTGAATGAAAGTTGCGTACATATCTGAGGATCACTCACGTAAATTGGCATAATTTTCTGAGTTACCTACAGAGAATTAGGCCCAGATTCGTGACAGCAAAGAAATCTGTTTCTGCGCAGTAATCCAAATCTAGTATGAACCTTACTATCAACGACTTTACTTGGCACAACAATGCACAAAACTAAGATAAGGAGAGGTTGCTACAGTAGTAAAAACTTCCAAGGCTCAAATATAAAATAAAAGAACTGTAGTAAAAACATGGGTTGTCTCCCATAAGCGCTTTTCTTTAACGCCTTTCAGCTAGGCGCAGAAAGTGTATATCAAGTATTATCAAGAGACGAAGTGTCAACATCATAATTTGTTCTAATAATAGAATCAAAAGGTAACTTCATTCTCTTTCTAGGGAAGTGTTCCATACCTTTCTTGAGAGGAAATTGATATTTAATATTACCTTCCTTCATATCAATGATAGCACCAACAGTTCGAAGAAAAGGTCTTCCCAATATAATGGGACAAGATGCATTGCATTCAATATCCAAGACAACAAAATCAACGGGGACAAGGTTATTGTTAACGGTAATGTGAACATTATCAACTCTCCCCAACGGTTTCTTTGTAGAGTTATCAGCAAGATTAACATCCAAATAACAATTTTTCAATGGTGGCAAGTCAAGCATATTATAAATCTTCTTAGGCATAACGGAAATACTTGCACCAAGATCACATAAAGCATTACAATCAAAGTCATTGACCTTCATCTTAATGATGGGCTCCCAACCATCCTCTAGCTTCCTAGGAATAGAAGCTTCGCGTTCTAGTTTCTCTTCTCTAGCTTTTATGAGAGCATTTGTAATATGTTTCGTGAAAGCCAAATTTATAGCACTAGCATTAGGACTTTTAGCAAGTTTTTGTAAGAACTTTATAACTTCAGAGATGTGGCAATCATCAAAATCTAAACCATTATAATCTAGGGATTTCTATTTTCGTGCCCTCGGTTCCTTAGTTGTACTCAGTTTTCCCCAGCCCCTTAGTTTTTCCTCACTTTTCCCCAAGTCCTTGTTTGAAACCCGCAGAAGGCAGCTCAGACGGCAGGATTCCCGTTAAGTTGACCGCTCCGTTCTGACGTGTGGGGCCGCGTCGTGTGGGCCCGCGTCGCGTGGGGCTGGTAGAAAGGGACCGCGTGGGACAGGACGAGATTGCGTTTGGTTGCACGTGAGCAGGAGCTGGGTTTTGTCTCTCTCGGCCATTGGCATTTCCCTTTTAAGAGTACCTTTTCTGCCTCCTTCTCTCTGCCTTTTTTCACATAATTAGTATCAAATCTAGAGAAGCTTGCATTTCTGTCTTTCTTCAATTATTATTTGTGCCTTTTGGCCCTGGTTGTTTTCCCAATATGGCAGCAAATCTAGTAGGGAGCCCAATCTAGTACTCCATCTGGTCCATATGTATGTAGTTAAATCTAGAAGCAAATCTACAGGGAATGTACGATAAATTCACAAGGTCATATAGTAGAATAGGGATAGATAATATAGATAATAAGCTGCATTCAGCAGCCAAACATAGTAGGGTTCGAGGTTCTTCACAGCAGTACAGCACCATCATACTAACAACATAACAACGAGGGATCCCTAACTAACAACAAAGGGATCCCAACAACAAAATGGAGGAGGCAGCAGCAGCACACGTCCAGGACTCCGCCTACCCCATCTGCCTCTGCCTCCACTTGTTGCTCCCCTTGGGAGCCTTGGGCTTGAGCGGAGGCATGCGCCCGCCGGAGATCTCCACCCGCTGGATGCTGCGGAGGTGCATGCCGAGCGCCAAGTGCTTGGCGCGGAAGGAGTTGGGGTTCACCGACGCGCCGACCTTGGGGTTGGTGTGGCCGATGTTCTCGGCATGCGTGAGGACGCAGTTGAAGTCAGTGCCGCCGAGCCTCCTAGTGCAGAAGGGGCACCTGTAGACACCCTTGGCGACGTCGAGGTAGGAGACATACTGGCCGACCTGCAGCCTCCGCAGCACCTGGCGAGTCTTGACGTCATGGTGCTCGTCGTCGCTGCCGACGTCGCTGCCAGACAGCTGATCCATATCAAACGGGAATTTATTAGTGAATGAGTTGCAAACGTGCATGATAACAAAGTCATTTGTACATAGAAATGGTTCGCTGAACCCTCCCTGTAAAAATCTGTGCCCACCGATTCATCATAGGCAAAGAAACAGATTCCAGATCTGAACTTGAACACATTCCAGATTATTTGCAAAATTAAACGGTTGATATCTTTTGATTCGTGCATAAAATAACAGATTGAGATCCTATGATTACTTGCATAAATTAACTGATTGAGATCCCATTATTACTTGCATAAATTAACCGAACGGCCGAAACCCAAATCTTGAACGAAATCAAGGAGGGATCAAAGCAAAATGGAATAAAATCGGCGCAAATATTAGCCCAATACTCATCCATCCACAGATCCATCTACACCAGCACAAATAGGGTTCAAAAAGGAATGGGGAACAAAAAAGGAAGCAAACCGTAGTTATTACCTCGTTCCATGGGTCCTCTATGGAGGTGTCGTAGCGGTTCGGGGGCGGGACGTACGGCACCGGCTCGTAGGGGTCCCATCCCGGTGGGATCTGACCGCGACCGGCGGCAGCAGCCTCCGATGCACCGGCGGAGGCGGCGGCGACGTCCGTTGAGGGGACGGCGGCGACGTCCGTTGAGGGGACGGCGTCGAAGAGGGAGGCGTCGCGCTTGGAGCCGACGGCGCCGTGGACGATGGGATTGGCATTCTCCTTGTCCATCTCGCCGGCAGAGGAGAGGGAGAGGGAGAGGGTTTTGCTTTGGAGAAGATGATGGGACGTGAGAGGCGGCGTTGCGTAGGCGAGTGAGAGTGACAGAGATAGTGGGAGGAGGCGTCTATAAAGGCTAGTGGTGGTTAATGCGACCCGCGTCCTACGCGTCCACCGCTGGACTGCTGCACGTCTTGGACTTATGCAATGCGCAACGCGTCCACGATTGCTCGTCTTCGACTTCTGCACAGCGTCCTGCGTCTAATCGTCAAATATTGCACGTCTTTCATTTCTGCACCGCAAGACGCGTCCTCGTGTCTAACCCGGAAAATTTAGTTATACTCAGTTATAACCTCGAGCATTATACTAGCATTTTTTGTGTGCTCAGTTTTCCCCTTGAGTGCTAGTACGGCTAGTGCAATATGCTCGATTTACCCTCAAGTAGCTGGTCAACAGACAGTCAACAAATGGGATTAACTATTAAAATGAGTCATTTAATGTGCAAAAATTACGAAAAATAGTGGCACATACTCATGGAGTCTTTACCACAAATTTCCAGTTCTCAAAACATAGATAAGTCATAGATAAATCAAGTTTTACCACAAATTGCCACTTCTCAAAGGCCTTCTCAAATCACCTAGTAGCTATGAAGGTGCATGGTTTTCCACAATAAGCCCTGGCCAAAACTGCTTTCCCAAAACATACTTTGTCTAAATGAGGCCACAATTCTCACACTCATGTATATTTGTATTGCAAATAGTTTGAGATAGGCCAAGATGGGTTTTATTCTACAAAACACGCATTTTTCATTTTTTAAATCTCATATTTGAATCCCTTAGTCTGTTTATTACATAGGTGCCCTTGGTTTCTTGATACTACTCAGTTTTGCCCTCTCCCTCCACAAATTCTCTCACACGTGCAACATTGCCCTGATTGGTCTAGCCCATGTCACGCGGATCGTGCCCGCCGACCGTTGATCGTATGATCTAACAGGGCAGGATAACCCCTCCCTCTCTCTGTCGGCGGTTACCTTCCACTCTCTAAGTTTGCTAAATGGCGGTTTTCTGTATTTATTTTCACGCGCTAAAAATTATAAACTCTTTTAGGCATTACTTTTCACGCAAAAAATGATAAACCATCACCGATTTGTTGTAGCCATAAATTTTCACGCAAAAAATGATAAACCGTCACCGATTTGTTGTAGCCATTAATTTTCACGAAAATCCCAAATGATAAACCATCACCGATTTGTTGTAGCCATTACTTTTCACGCAAAAAATGATAGACCATCACCGATTTCTTGTAGCCATTACTATTCACGGTAAAAATGATAAACGAACCAATCTATCTATCTCTCGTATTTGAAGTTTGGAAGGGTTCACCATCTAGTTATGTTAACTTTCGAGGTTTTGATCTGAAAACAAATGGGTATTATAAAGGGAAATAAAAGTTCAAAAAATGTAAAAACGAAACAATCTACCTATCTTTGTATAGAAGATCGTCTGTATGATTTTTGAGGTCATTTAGAGAAGGTAGAAAAAAATCCCTTTTGAGAAGGTCGAAAAAACCTAACTTGTTACAAAAGCTGGTTTCAGTGAGACCTAACCAAATTTGGCATACATTATGCCATATCTATAACAACAAGGAATATCTAAAAGGGAAAGTTTCACAAAATTTGAAATTTATGGCGAAAATGATGCCATACATGATGCTGTTTTTCGAGGTTTTGACCTGAAAATCAATTGGATATTATAAAGGGAAATAAAAGTTCAAAAAATATAAAAACGAAACAATCTATCTATCTATGTATAGAAGATCAGCTGTATGAAATTTGAGGTCATTTAGAGGAGGTAGAATAAATCACCTTGTTAGAAAAGCTGGTTTCAGTGAGACGAAACGGCATGCGTTTAAGCAAAGTGATTTTTTCGAACATCTCCAAATGATCCCAAATTTGCCATACATGATGCCATACGTGTAACAACAAGGAACCCTATCTAAAAAGTGTCAAAAAAGTTTGCCCAACCGTATAGCTCTATCAAAAAGAACCTCACCATGGCGCTAGTATAATTTTGGGCTTACTTACAAACTTTCGTTACCTAACCTTCAACACGAAACTTGTTTCAAATCACTTTTGGCGTACAAGAAACAAATCCCTCCTTGATTCGAGCACCACAGCCTCCAAACTTTGCCGATGCCGATATCGGCATGGTCAGAACGGCTATGCTCGACGCCACTGCTAGGTCACCGTCGGGATATGCACCCTCAATCCCGTCCCCTCATTCGATCACTGACACACCAGAGATACCACCGAGGCCAATGCCGAACGTACATGCTGATGCCAATGCCGAACATGCATCCACGCCGATGTGGGCACGGCCACGCCGCCCCGCTATGTTGGACGCCACAGACCACCGCGAGGTCTTTCCCTTCGCCACCACACTCTTCTAGCACCCATCTATACACGCCAGAAAGGAGAGACACTAGTTTTCTCTACATTGCTCGCGTTCGTGTCGGACACGGTCAGTCAAAGTTTTGAGGTAGTCGTCGATGTCGTTGACCATTTCTTCTCTTCTTTGCATGGTTAAACGCGTCTAGTTCATATCTATCTAATGCGTCTGGTCTCGCCTCATGCAGTTCTTTGTGGACGTCGATCTCATCTCGGCACTCCGCAGGCCACCTCCTCCGTGCCATCGCTGTAGAGCTCCGTTTAAAAATCTAATCCTACCCGTGTATTGCCCCTTGTATCAGCGCCATGGCCCCACTTGTCATTTGATATAGCGAAGCCCCACTCGTTCGCGTTTTGGTCAGGGATACAGCGATGCTTACGGTCAAACAAAGATGGATGGTCTAACGTGTCTTTGCAGGCTCTACGTGGCCCCACTAGTCAGAAGATAACGGTCAACCGTCGGGCAACCGGGCGTTACATCACGTGTGATGGTTTCAGACAAACGCTTGGGTAAAACTGAGGAAAAACTAAGGAGCTGGGGAAAACTGAGCACAACTAAGGACCCGAGGGCACGAAAATAGAAATCCCTATAATCTAAAGCAATGGGATCATTGTCCCCAATGTTGGAAAAAATTTCAGCAGTTTTATCACAGGCAGTTTCAGCAGTTTTAGCAGTTTCAGGTAGTTTTTCGCGCTTTTCATTTGAAGTGGAAACATTGCTAACACCAATTATTTTACCATTATTATTATGAGGTGCAGCAACATGTGGAGCATTAGCATTGCTAGTGGTGGTAATAGTCCAAACTTTAGCTATATTATCTTCTTTTTCATTTTCTTCTCTTTCCCACCTAGCACGCAATTCAGCCATCAATCTTATATTCTCATTAATTCTAACTTGGATGGCATTTGCTGTAGTAACAATTTTATTATTATGATTTTCATTAGGCATAACTTTCTATTTCAAAAGATCAACATCAGCAGCAAGACTATCGACTTTAGAAGCAAGTATATCAATTTTCCCATGCTTTTCTTCAACAGATTTGTTAAAAGCAGTTTGTGTACTAATAAATTCTTTAAGCATAGCTTCAAGTCCAGGGGGTGTGTTCCTATTATTGTTTTAAGAATTCCCATAAGAATTACCATAGCCGTTGCCATTATTATAAGGATATGGCCTATAGTTGTTACTAGAATTGTTCCGGTAAGCATTGTTGTTGAAATTATTACTTTTAATGTAGTTTACATCAACATGTTCTTCTTGAGCAACCAATGAAGCTAACAGAACATTATTAGGATCAACATTTGTCCTACCATTCACAAGCATAGACATAATAGCATCAATCTTATCACTCAAGGAAGAGGTTTCTTCGACAGAATTTACCTTCTTACCTTGTGGAGCTCTTTCCGTGTGCCATTCAGAGTAATTAATCATCATATTATCAAGAAGCTTTGTTGCTTCACCAAGAGTGATGGACATAAAGGTACCTCCAGCAGCTGAATCCAATAGGTTCCGCAAAGAAAAATTCAGTCCTGCATAAAAGGTTTGGATGATCATCCAAGTAGTCAGTCCATGGGTTGGGCAATTTTTAACCAAAGATTTCATTCTTTCCCAAGCTTGTGCAACATGCTCATTATCCAATTGTTTAAAATTCATTATGCTACTCCTCAAAGATATAATTTTAGCAGGGGGATAATATCTACCAATAAAAGCATCCTTGCATTTAGTCCATGAATCAATACTATTCTTAGGCAGAGATAGCAACCAATCTTTAGCTCTTCCTCTTAATGAGAAAGGGAACAATTTTAATTTTATTATGTCACCATCTACATCTTTATACTTTTGCATTTCACACAATTCAACAAAATTATTGAGATGGGCAGCAGCATCATCAGAACTAACACCAGAAAATTGCTCTCTCATAACAAGATTCAGTAAAGCAGGTTTAATTTCAAAGAATTCTGCTGTAGTAGCAGGTGGAGCAATAGGTGTGCATAAGAAATCATTATTATTTGTGGTTGTGAAGTCACACAACTTAGTATTTTCAGGAGTACCCATTTTAGCAATAGTAAATAAAGCAAACTAGATAAAGTAAATGCAAGTAACTATTTTTTTTGTGTTTTTGATATAGAGTGCAAACAAGACAGTAAATAAAGTAAAACTAGCAACTAATTTTTTTGTGTTTTGATTTAGTGCAGCAAACAAAGTAGTAAATAAAACAAAGCAAAGAGATTGGGATGTGGAGACTCCCCTTGCAGCGTGTCTTGATCTCCTCGGCAACGGCGCCAGAAAAAGAGCTTGATACGCGTACATCACGCGTCCGTTGGGAACCCCAAGAGGAAGGTGTGATGCGTACAGCGGCAAGTTTTCCCTCAGTAAGAAACGAAGGTTTATCGAACCAGTAGGAGCCAAGAAGCACGTTGAAGGTTGATGGCGGCGAGATGTAGTGCGGCGCAACACCAGGGATTTCGGCGCCAACGTGGAACCTGCACAACACAACCAAAGTACTTTGCCCCAACGAAACAGTAAGGTTGTCAATCTCACCGGCTTGCTGTAACAAAGGATTAGATGTATAGTGTGGATGATGATTGTTTGCAGAAAACAATAGAACAAGTATTGCAGTAGATTGTATTCGATTAAAAGAATGGACCGGGGTCCACAGTTCAATAGTGGTGTCTCTCCCATAAGATAAATAGCATGTTGGGTGAACAAATTACAGTTGGGCAATTGACAAATAGAGAGGGCATGACCATGCACATACATGATATGATGAGTATAGTGAGATTTAATTGGGCATTACGACAAAGTACATAGACCGCTATCAAGCATGCATCTATGCCTAAAAAGTCCACCTTCAGGTTATCATCCGAACCCCTTCCAGTATTAAGTTGCAAACAACAGACAATTGCATTAAGTATGGTGCGTAATGTAATCAATAACTACATCCTCGGACATAGCATCAATGTTTTATCCCTAGTGGCAACAACACATCCATAACCTTAGGGGTTTCTGTCACTCCCCCAGATTCTCGGAGACATGAACCCACTATCGAGCATAAATACTCCCTCTTGGAGTTACACGCATCAACTTGGCCAAAGCATCTACTAGTAACGGAGAGCATGCAAGATCATAAACAACACATAGATTGATAATCAACATAACATAGTATTCTCTATCCATCAGATCCCAACAAACACAACATATAGCATTACAGATGGATGATCTTGATCATGTTAGGCAGCTCACAAGATCCGACAATGAAGCATAATGAGGAGAAGACAACCATCTAGCTACTGCTATGGACCCATAGTCCAGGGGTGAACTACTCACTCATCACTCCGGAGGCGACCATGGCGGTGAAGAGTCCTCCGGGAGATGATTCCCCACTCCGGCAGGGTGCCGGAGGCGATCTCCTGGATCCCCCGAGATGGGATCGGCGGCGGCGGCGTCTCTGGAAGGTTTTCCGTATCGTGGCTCTCGGTACTGGGGGTTTCGCGACGAAGGCTATTTGTAGGCGGAAGGGCAGAGTCGGGAGAGTCACGAGGGGCCCACACGCTAGGGCCGCGCGGCCAGGGCTTGGGCCGCACCGCCCTACTGTGGCGCCGCCTCGTGGCCCCACTTCGTTAGTCCTCCGGTCTTCTGGAAGCTTCGTGTGAAAATAGGCCCCTGGGCGTTGATTTCGTCCAATTCCGAGAATATTTCCTTACTAGGATTTCTGAAACGAAAAACAGCAGAAAACAAAGAATCGGCTCTTCGGCATCTCGTTAATAGGTTAGTGCCGGAAAATGCATAAATATGACATAAAGTATGCATAAAACATGTAGATATCATCAATAATGTGGCATGGAACATAAGAAATTATCGATACGTCAGAGACGTATCATTCCCCCATGGACTACGGGTTCTAGCAGTAGCTAGTTGGTACTCTCTATCCCATGTACTTCAATACAATGATCTCATGAGCTACCTTACATGATTGATATTCATCTGATGTAATCGGTGTTGTGTTTGTTGGGATCCGATGGATGATACATTATGATTAGTCTATCTATAAAGTTTGTGAAGTTATTGTTGCTGCAATCTTGTTATGCTTAATGCTTGTCACTAGGGCCCGAGTGGCATGATCTTAGATTTAAGCTCTATATGTATTGCTTAGATTGTATCTACAAGTTGTTTGCACATATTGCTGTCCGGAACCCGAGGCCCCAAAGTGACAGAAATTGGGACAACCGGAGGGGAAGGCTGTGATATGAGGATCACATGTTTTCACCAAGTGTTAATGCTTTGCTCCGGTGCTCTATTAAAAGGAGTACCATAATTGCCAGTAGATTCCCTTGAGGCCCGGCTGCCACCGGCTGGTAGGACAAAAGATGTCATGCAAGTTTCTCATTGCGAGCACGTATGACTATATATGGAAAACATGCCTACATAATTAATAATCTTGATGTTCTGTCTTAATGCTTTCAATCCTATCGATTGTCCAACTGTAATTTGTTCACCCAACACTTGTCACTTGTTATTGGAGAGTTACCACTAGTGTAGATCGCTGGGAACCCCAATCCATCTCTCATCATCATATACTCGTTCCTACATGACATTGGAAGTAGTATCAACTATTTTCTGGTGCCATTGCCTCTGTGTTACTGTTACTGCTGATGTGTTACTGTTACTATTGCTCTCATATTACTACTGCTTTCACATCACCCCTGTTACTAGTGCTTTTCCAGGTGCAGCTGAATTGACAACTCAGTTGTTAAGGCTTATAAGTATTCTTTACCTCCCCTTGTGTCGAATCAATAAATTTGGGTTTTACTTCCCTCGAAGACTGTTGCGATCCCCTATACTTGTGGGTCATCACCGCTTGCAAAAGCGCGTAGAAGATCTTGACGGTGCCACAGTCGGGCAACACCTCCGTACTCGGTCACACGTACGGTGTTGATAACGACGTCCTTCTCCATGTTCAAGCGGGCAGCGGATGTAGTATATCCTCCTCGGAATCCCGCCAGCACGACGGCGTGGTAATGGTGGTGGTGGATCGAGATCTCCGGCAGGGCTTCGCCGTAAGCGCTGCGGGAGAAGAAGGAGGAGGGAGTAGCTAGGGTTTGGGAGAGAGGGGGCTTGGGGCACCGGCTTGGGTGCCCCTTGGTGGTGCAGCCAAGTGGTAGCCAGCCCTCTCCCTCTCCCTATCTTTATATAGGTCGAACCCCCAAGGGTTTTCCCAAAATCCGAATAAGAGTCCAACTCAAAACCTTCCATATGGGTGAAACCTAGGGGAAGTGGGATTGCTCCCTTTCCTTCCCCTATGGCCGGCCATGGAGGTGGAGTCCACCATGGACTCCACCTTCCCCTTTGGCTAGCCAGCTAGGGTTGGTGGAGTCCATCCGGGACTCCACCTTCCATGGTGATTTCTTACGGAAGGTTCTAGAACATTCTAGCGCCTTCTATAAATGCACCGGATCATTTCCAAACTTGGAAAGTGACTTCCTATATATGAATCTTATTCTCCGGACCATTCCGGAACTCCTCGTGATGTCCTGGATCCCATCCGAGACTCCGAACAACATTCAAACTCCATTCCATATTCCATATCTACTTATAACGACATCAAACCTTAAGTGTGTCACCCCACGGTTCGAGAACTATGCGGACATGATCGAGACTCCTCTCCGATCAATAACTAATAGCGGGACCTGGAGATCCATAATAGATCCCACATATTCAACGATGACTTCGTGATCAAAAGAAGCATTTACATATGATATTGATTCCCTTTTTCACGCGATACTTTACTTGTCCGAGGTTCGATCATCGGTATCTCCATACCTAGTTAAACCTCGTTAGCGACAAGTAATCTTTACTCGTACCATGGTATGTCATCTCTTGTGACCTAGTCACATTCTTGCAAGCTAATCAGACGACATTCCACCGAGAGGGCCCAGAGTATATCTATCCGTCATCGGGATGGACAAATCCCACTCTTGATCCATATGCCTCAACTCACACTTTCCGAATACTTAATCCCATCTTTATAACCACCCATTTACGCAATGGTGTTTGATGTAATCAAAGCATCCTTCCGGTGTAAGTGATTTACATGATCTCATGGTCGAAGGACTAGGTAACTATGTATCGAAAGCTTACAGCAAGTTGAACTTATTGACTTGATCTGATGCTATGATTACTATGGGTGTGTCCATCACATCATTCACCTAATGATATGATCTTGTTATTAATAACATCCTATGTTCATGATCAGGAAACCATGATCATCTATTAATCAACAAGCTAGTTAAATGAGAGGCTTACTAGGAACTCTGGTTGTTTACACAACACACATGTATCAATGTTTCCAGTTAATACAATTATAGAATGGAGTGTAAAAATTTATCATGAACACTAAGATATAACAATAACTATTTTATTATTGCCTCTCGGGCATATCTCCAATAGTCTCCCACTTGCACTAGAGTCAATAATCTAGTTTACATTTGTAAAGATATAACACCTTGGCCTTCTGGTGCTTATCATGTTTTGCTGACGAGAGAGGTTTCAGTCAACGAATCTGACACGCTCAGAAACGTATGTATTTTGCAATTCATTTGCGTCTCAACGCATCACTCATTTTCCAAATGAGTCAGCATTAATCATATATGTTCAGTCTTCTGGTGGAACCTTAATTCCGCGGTCTGAAATATTTCACTAATATTGTCACACACAATATAGCTTCAAAGTTCTGACACTATCGGAACTACACCAAGTTCTCAAAGAACTCCTCGACTTAAAACTCCTCAGTCATTGTCAAAACAATAACATACTCTGTCTTCGTTTGTAGAATCTGTCACAATATTTAGAACTCATCTAAATCTAGCATAGAATTCTTCTAGCTCATTGTTCTACCTTTTAATCAACACTTAGCCTAATTGATATTTTATATGTGACCAAACTAATATCGGTGCAACACCTTACAGTGATTTGTTTGTCATTACCCCATACAAAAATATATACATGAATCATTCTGGTATATGCTCATAACACTTTAGAGCACAAGACATCTGATTTTGTACATATTACTCATGATCTAAAATCACTCATGTGTTTTTACTCATCGAGTGTCAAATACACTGAAGTCTTGTTAAACCTTCACATGGAAAAGAACACCTTCTTAATATTTTTATATTGAACTACTTCAACATTCATTCTATGTACTTTAACTTAAACTTATTATATATGTGTTTCAATCTATCTTCATAGATCCTGATACTAAATATGTTTCAGTCCATATCCTTTCATTGAAGTTAATTTTCAATGAAACTTTCTAATCATATCAAGTACATGATTACATTATTTATAATCAATGATATGTCATCTACATAAAGTATTATAAATATGTCTCAGCCCTCCCACTTAATTTCTTGCAAATGCAAGCTTCTTCATCTTTTCTGATGAAATCATAACTCTTTGATCATTTCATCCGGTGAAGATCCAACTCCGTGATACTCACTTCATCCAGTGAAGTTTGTATACCTTTTTAGTATTTTACGGACTAGCAAAACTCTCAGTTGTATCTTGTATACACCTTTAATACACACTTCTGTTAAGTAATGTATTTTTCCATCCTACTAGCATATCTCATAAAAGAAATATGTAGCGATTACTAGAACAATCGGCATAGACTATAAGCATCGCTGCTGAAGATCTAATCTTATCGCAGTCAGCTCTTTGAACTTTTCCATAAACAATCTTTTGACAAGTCGAGCTTCTTCAAGGATAGTATATCCAAGTCTATTAATTTTATAGATCTATTTACTTTCAAAAAATATTTATTCCTTCACAAGGTTTATTAAGCTCCAAGCTTGATTTTAGATACTATCTTGGATTTCATGGCTCTTAGCCATTTTAACGGAGTCAGGGCCCATCATAACTTCTTTGTATGTAGTTGGCTTACCATTGTTCAAAATCAATATTTTGTTCACAAATCATTTATTTGATCACAAATTAAACCATACCTACAAGGTTCAATAGGTACTTCGATCTCCATGACTATAACACTTTGTAGACATGGGAGCCATGATCATCGTGGCTGCTTTCGGAACCATTTCTGATGCTGCGCTACTCTGATCATAATGCTCAGGTTCATCAACCTTATCAAGTTCTATTGTCCTCCCACTCAAATACTTCGCTAGAAACAATTTCTTGGAAATAAGCAAGAAACATCGACAAACACTTTTGTCTTTGACTTCATAGTGGAAAGAATTCCCATTTGTTCTCTGGGATAACCAAAAAAAAAACATTCATACGATCTTGGTTGTAAACTCATTTACTTATGCTATGCATACCAAAATTTTAAGAAAAGACTATTAAGGTTTATACCCATGCCATAACTCATATGGTGTCATTTCAACAGATTTATGATGATGCTCTATTTAGTGTGAAAGCGGTAGTCTCTAAAGCATAATCCGCAAAATATAATGACATCATTTTATTTTATCTCATCATTAATACAACAAGGTTTGGATACGTCTTTCGAATACTCCATCATAACTATGGTGTTCCGAGAAACGTTAGTTGTGGAACAATTTCGTAACTCTCTTAGATGTTCGCTAAAAATTGCAATTCAAATATTTCCACCATGATCCAATCATAGATATTTGACTTTTCTATTACGATGATTTCCACTTTATGCTGAAATTTATTTGAATCTCTTCAAATGTTTCAAACTTCTTCATCAACGAATAAATATATCCATATATATACACTCAATTCATTGTTGGAAGTTTTCATGAAGTAGAAGAATCTTCTGCTCACAACTATGCCCAATGAACCACATGTATCATCATGTATGTTTCCACTAAGTTAGTTGCTCGTTCAACTCTTGGACTATGAACGGTATATCAGTCATTTTCTTTAGAAAAGATTTGCAAGTGCCAAACGATTCAAAAATCAAATGACTCCAAAAATCCATTTGCATGGAGTTTCTTCATGCGTTCCTTTCTAACATGACCTAAATGGTGGTTCCACAAATAAGTGAAATTCAAATCATTTCCCTTAAGGCATTTTAACGTGAGTGTTATGCATGTGTGTTTCACCATTAAGATTTATAATAACTTATCCATCGTACATGGAGTATGGTCATAACTTTGAACAACTCATTGTTTTTATTTTACCAGAGCTAAATAATAATTATTAAGTTCTTTATTATATATCTGAAGGGCTAGGTAGAATGCCAACGATGAACATAATAACACTTTATTTTGTCTAGACGTGCATTATTACCACATTCCTTATCAGTCACTTAGGCCATTGTATTCTTGTATTGTGTTGTGTTGTATGATATCTCATACCAGCCAATATGGTACTTATACCCAAGAATTCCATTGTGTGACCAATCAAAGAATACATTCATAACATGTATATCATCTATATACACCTGAGCTAGATTTTCTAGTCTTTTTTTCTTTCTGACAAAATCCTTTTGTAGTTTCTCTTTCGACTTTCCTCATATTTCTGAAAACACTTCAACATCAATAACTTCTAGGCTTGTTGGTCAAATACCAATAACCTTGAGGTTCGCACTTTGAAGTTGATCATCACATGACAAGTGTTCCGGATTTCAATATTAGTAAACTTTTAATGGATGAACAATTTCACTCATAATTTTACCCATCAAATCATGACAACTTCATGATGAAGCTACTATGGCTTACATGGATATGCGAATAATGTTAGTGCCCAACTAGTTGGAGGATCGGGATGCCTAGGGTCTTTAACCTTCGTACATTCCCATAAAACTTATGAGTTTATGTAGTCTCACTAATTTATATTCTATTATCTTGTAATAAGGTCTTAGATATCACATATATCTCATACCTTTCTTATTTCTGAAAACAAACTTTTCATCTCCTTACTTTTCAAACGGATTTGAATATCAAGTTTTACGGAGACAATATAATTTTGGATACTAATTGAAACCATTGCTTTTCGAATCAGCAATTTGAGGATTACCAAAAGTTTGCTATATGACTTAATCATTTCTTGATTCTTTAACAATACGGTACCAGTCCGTAAAGTTACTTGTCAGATTTAACAGTATATCTATCTCAATTACAAGCCTAGCGTAAAGTAGAAAACGGATGCCAATTCTACAAATTTTAGTTCAAATACAATTTAGACTTTGTTCAGGATAAATTTGAGTTTACTATTAATTCTTAAATTAACTATGTGAACTCCCGAAAATGGTGAATGGAACCTGGGTGCGCGCGCACCCATTTACAAAAAGTTCAAAAAAATGCTATTTAAATGTTTCAAAAAATGTGAAGTAAATTTTTGCATGTAGATATTATGTTGATACTTACTTGTGTGTGTTTTCACGGAGAAATACCATTGTGTTTGACCTACACAAAAATGACAAAATGCAAATTCCTATTCCTGTGAATAGTACAAATTCCTGTTCACTATTCTCATTTGGACATTTTGTCATTTTTGTGCAGGCCACACACAATGATATTTTTTCGTGAAAACTCACACGAGTAAGTATCAACATAATATGTACATGTAAAATTTTACTTCATATTTTTTTGAAACATTTAAATAGTATTTTTTTTGAACTTTTCGTAAATGGGTGCGCGCGCACCCAGGTTCCATTCCTCCGGGTCGTGTGAACTCCCACTTAAAACAATATCCCTAGCATTGTTTTAGTGATTACTCGAACCAAATCCACTACACCAAGTCCGATCTTCACGAGAAAAGATGTAGCTTCAAAGGCAAACACTCAAAGTGTTCATCATATCATTCATATGACTCATGCTCTACCTTTTGGTCTCCCATGTTCCGAGACCATGTCTGTACATTCTAGGCTCGTCAAGGCAACCTTAGTATCCGTGTGTGCAAAACTGGCTTGCACCCGTTGTATGCACATGTAGAATCTATCACACCCGATCATCACGTGATGCTTCGAAATGACAAGTCTTAGCAACGGTGCATACTAAGGATGAACACTTTATTATCTTGATATTTAGAGAGAGGGATCATTTTATAATGCTACCGTCGCGATCTAAGCAATACAAGATGCATAAAAGGATTAACATCACATGCAATTCATATGTGATATGATATGGCCCTTTAGTCTTTGCTCATTTGATCTTCATCTCCAAAGAACGGACATGATCTCCATCATCAACGGGCATGATATCCATCATCGTCGACGTAGCGTCAAGGTCAATGGCGCCGTCTTCATGGTTGTTCTCCCATGTAGCAACTATTACAACTACTTTGAAATAATACCTCAACATGAAATATAAAGACAACCATAAGGCTCCTACCGGTTGCCACAATATAATAATGATCATCTCATACATATGCACCATCATATCATGGCCATATCACATCACCAAACCCTGCAAAAACAAGTTAGACGCCTCCAATTTGGTTTGCATATTTTACGTGGTTTAAGGTTTTCGAGTGAGATCCAATCTACCTACGAACATGAACCACAACGGTGATACTAGTGTTGTCAATAGAAAGAGTAGATTGAATCTTCACTGTGGTGGGAGAGACAGACACCCGCAAAGCCACTTATGCAATACAAGTTGCATGTCAAGCGTGGAGCAAGTCTCATGAGACGTGGTCATGTAAAGTTAGCCCGGGCCGCTTCATCCCACCATCCCGCGAGATGCAAAGTACACTAACTAAAAACGACAAAAGCATCAACACCCACAAAAACCATTGTGTTCTACTCGTGCAACCAATCTATGCATAGACACGACTCTGATACCACTGTAGGGATTCGTAGCATAGAAAACAAAAAATTTCCTACCGCAAGAACGAATAACAAGCCAAGATCTAATCTAGTAGATGGTAGCAACGAGGTGAAGATCAACATACCCTCGAAGATCGCTAGGCGTTAACGAGATTAGATCTCGTGGTTGATGTAGTCGATCACTTGCCGCTTGCAAAAGCGCGTAGAAGATCTTGACAGTGCCACAGTCGGGCAGCACCTCCGTACTCGGTCACACATACGGTGTTGATGACGACGTCCTTTTCCCTGTTCCAGTGGGCAGCGGATGTAGTAGATCCTCCTCGGAATCCCGCCAGCATGACGGCGTGGTGACGGCGGTGATGGAGGTCTCTGGCAGGGCTTCGTCGTAAGAGCTGCGGGAGAAGAAGAAGGAGGGAGTAGCTAGGGCTTGGGAGAGAGGGGGCTTGGGGCGCCAGCTTGGGTGCCCCTTGGTGGTGCGGCCAAGTGGTATCCAGCCCTCTCCCTCTCCCTCTCTTTATATAGGTGGAACCCCCAAGGGTTTTCCCGAAATCCGAATAAGAGTCCAACTCAAAACCTTCCATATGGGTGAAACCTAGGGGAAGTGGGATTGCTCCCTTTCCTTCCCCTATGACCGGCCATGGAGGTAGAGTCCACCATGGACTCCACCTTCCCCTTTGGCTGGCTGGCTAGGGTTGGTGGAGTCCATCCGGGACTCCGCCTTCCATGGTGATTTCTTCCAGAAGGTTCTAGAACATTCTAGCGCCTTCCATAAATGCACCGGATCATTTCCAAACTTGGAAAGTGACTTCCTATATATGAATCTTATTCTCCGGACCATTCCGGAACTCCTCGTGATGTCATGGATCCCATCCGAGACTCTGAACAACATTCCAACTCGATTCCATATTCCATATCTACTGATAACAACATCAAACCTTAAGTGTGTCACCCTACGGTTCGAGAACTATGCGGACATGATCGAGACTCCTCTCCGATCAATAACTAATATAGGGACCTGGAGATCCATAATAGCTCCCACATATTCAACGATGACTTCATGATCGAAAGAACCATTTACATACTATACCGATTACCTTTGTCACGCGATACTTCACTTGTCCGAGGTTCGATCATCGGTATTGATACGTCTCCAACGTATCTATAATTTCTTATGTTCCATGCTAGTTTTATGACAATACCTAATATTTTATATCATTTTAATGCATTTTCCGGTAATAACCTATTAACAAGATGCCGAAGCGCCAGTTCCTGTTTTTGGTTCTAGAAACCCTACTCAGGAAATATTCTCGGAATTGGACGAAACAAAAGCCCACGGCCCTATTTTCCACGGAGGGTTCCAGAACATCGAAGAAGAGTCGGAGAGGGCCAGCAGGGGGGCCACCCAATAGGGCGGTGCGGCAGGCCCCCTGCCGCGCCCAGGTATGGGGAGCCCACCCCCTGGCTCCCCCGATGCTGCCTCTTCGCCTATATATTCCTTCGTATCGGAAAACCCTAGTACCGAGAGCCAAAATACGAGAAAAGTTACTGAGACGCCGCCGCCGTCAATCCCATCTCGGGGGATTCTGAAGATCTCCTCCGGCACCCTGCCGGAGAGGGGAATCATCACCGGAGGGCTCTACATCACCATGCCCGCCTCCGGACTGATGCGTGAGTAGTTCATCCTTGGACTATGTGTCCATAGCAGTAGCTAGATGGTTGTCTTCTCCTATTGTGCCATCATGTTTAGATCTTGTGAGCTGCCTATCATGATCAAGATCATCTATTTGTAATGCTACATGTTGTGTTTGTTGGGATCCGATGAATATGGAATACTATGTCAAGTTTATTATCGATCTATCATATATGTGTTGTTTATGATCTTGCATGCTCTCCGTTGCTAGTAGAGGCTCTGGCCAAGTTGATACTTGTAAATCCAAGAGGGAGTATTTATGCTAGATAGTGGGTTCATGCCTCCATTGAATCTGGGACAGTGACAGAAAGTCCTAAGGTTGTGGATGTGTTGTTGCCACTAGGGATAAAACATCAATGCTTTGTCTAAGGATATTTGTATTGTTTACATTACGCACAATACTTAATGCAATTGTCTGTTGTTTACAACTTAATACTGGAAGGGGTGCGGATGCTAACCCGAAGGTGGACTTTTTAGGCATAGATGCATGCTGGATAGCGGTCTATATTCTTTGTCGTAATGCCCTAAGTAAATCTCATAGTAGTCATCATGATATGTATGTGCATTGTTATGCCCTCTCTATTTGTCAATTGCCCAACTGTAATTTGTTCACCCAACATGTTATTTATCTTATTGGAGAGACACCACTAGTGAACTGTGGACCCCGGTCCATTCTTTTACATCTGAAATACAACCTACTACAATCATTGTTCTCTTTGCAAGCAAACATCATTCTCCACACCATACGTTTAATCATTTGTTTTCAGCAAGCCGGTGAGATTGACAACCTCACTGTTAAGGTTGGGCAGAGTATCTTGATTGTGTTGTGCAGGTTCCACGTTGGTGCCGGAATCCCTGGTGTTGCACCGCACTACACTCCTTCGCCAACAACCTTCACGTGGCCTTCATCTCCTACTGGTTCGATAAACCTTGGTTTCTTACTGAGGGAAAACTTGCTGTTGTACGCATCACACCTTCCTCTTGGGGTTCTCGACGGACGTGTGCTTTACCGTCACAAGCAGTTTTGTTGGTGCCATCACCGGGAAGGAATCAACACTCCATCACCGTCACGCGCCATCAGGTATCTCCACACCTAGTTAAACCTCGTTACCGACAAGTACTCTTTACTCGTACCGTGGTATGTCATCTCTTGTGACCTAGTCACATGCTTGCAAGCTAATCAGACGACATTCCACCGAGAGGGCCCAGAGTATATCTATCAGTCATCGGGATGGACAAATCCCACTCTTGATCCATATGCCTCAACTCACACTTTTCGAATACTTAATCCCATCTTTATAACCACCCATTTCCGCAATGGCGTTTGATGTAATCAAAGCATCCTTCCGGTGTAAGTGATTTACATGATCTCATGGTCGAAGGACTAGGTAACTATGTATCGAAAGCTTACAGCAAGTTGAACTTAATGACTTGATCTCATGCTATGCTTACTATGGGTGTGTCCATCACATCATTCACCTAATGATATGATCTTGTTATTAATAACATCGTATGTTCATGATCAGGAAACCATGATCATCTATTAATCAACAAGCTAGTTAAATGAGAGGCTTACTAGGGACTCTGGTTGTTTACACAACACACATGTATCAATGTTTCCGGTTAATAAAATTATAGCATGGAGTGTAAACATTTATCATGAACACTAAGATATAACAATAACTATTTTATTATTGCCTCTCGGGCATATCTCCAACATCTTGATCATAATTTTCTCTAAATAGACCCACTCCACACGGCCATATGCCTTATGCATGTCAAACTTCACATCATATAAACCTCTCTTTCCCTTATTCTTCTTCTTCATCGCATGTATACTCTATAGGCCGGTAAGATGTTATCAGTAATCAAACACCCAGTTACAAAGGCGCTTTAGTGATCACTAATAGTCCCATGAAGGTAAACTTTCAGCCTGTTTGCAAGCATTTTTTAGATGACCATGTAAAACACATTACCAGGCTAATTGGCCTAAATTAAGCTACGTTTTCAGGATTTTCAATCTTTGGGATCATCACAATAGCAGTACTATTCCATACCTCTGGAACAAGACTGCCTTAATCAGATCATCCCCAAGCAAATCCCAGAACCTTCTATATAAAATGGCATGAAGACCATTGATACTTTGCAAACGTATCTATAATTTTTGATGCTCCATGCTTGTTTTACACTAATTTCTAGATGTTTTATTTACACTTTGTGGAACTTTTTTATGCATTTTTCAGAACTAACCAATTGACAAGATTCAGTGTCAGTTCCTATTTTCTGCTGTTTTGTATTTCAGAAAAGTTGTACAGGAAATATTCTCGGAATTAGACGAAACGAAAACCAAAGTTCCTATTTTTCCGACACAAACACGGAGTCCAAAGCAGATACGGAGGAGGGCTCCGAGGTGGCCACACCACCCCTAGGCGCGAGCCCACCTCTGGCCGCGCCTAGGATGTGGGGCCCTCAGGTGCCCACCAACCTCACTCTTCCGCCTATAAATTGCCTCCCGGCATTAAAACCCTAAACAATCTAGCCTCCGTCCACGATAAGTTATGTGGCTCCGCCGCCGCTGAAGAAAAGTTTTGGGGGACAGAAGTCTCTATTCCGGCACCCTGTCGGGACGGGGAATTGCCCCCGGAGCCCTCTCCATCGACTCCACCGTCTTCTTCATCGTTGTTGCTCACTCCCGTGATGAGGAGGGAGTAGTTCTCCCCCGAGTCCGAGGGCTTTACCGGTAGCTATGTGGTCTATCTCTCTCTCTCTCTCTCTCTCCCATAATATGATCTTTATGTTATCATGACCTTTGTAATCTAGTTGAATAAGTGGATTTTATTCTTCAACTATTATGATACTCAAGTGGTTTTATTATGTGATCTCCGGAAATACCTTGTCCCACGGTGTGAAGGTGATAGTGTGCATATCGTGTTTGTCTCTTAAGCTTAATTTAAAGAAAATACTTATTAATTGTGGTGTCTTGTTAGTACTATCTTTGTATGCTCAAAGTAATAGCGTGGGGCGTCCATAGATTGGGAACACGAACTTTAAGAAGTGCTTATGATGCCCTACACGGTGAATTTGTGTTTTTTATCCAACCGGAGAGTGGTTCAGAGTAGCGTAGTGAAGAGATAATATTTATGTATTCAGTTATGATATCTTTGACATCTACCTCCCTCAGTTCGATAAACCTTGGATGATCCACTTAAGGGAAACTTGTTGATGTTCTACAAACCTTTGCACTTGGAGGCCCAACACTGTCTACAAGAATAGAAGCGTGCGTAGACATCAACCATCAGGGCCGGGCGCCTTGAGATCTCCAATGCTGAACAAAGCTTTCTTGACCTCCTCCTCCATAAAAGGAGCCAACAAACAAATATTCATTTCTG
Source organism: Lolium perenne (assembly GCF_019359855.2). Lineage (NCBI taxonomy): Eukaryota > Viridiplantae > Streptophyta > Magnoliopsida > Poales > Poaceae > Lolium > Lolium perenne. The sequence continues at coordinate 189,784,592 of NC_067247.2, forward strand.
CAGTTACCTTTCTTTGAACATCATCAAGGACATTTTGCTCAGGCGCTGCAATTTCAGATGTAAAGAACTTAGTAAAATACTCCAATACTACATCACATATACCGTCACGATCTTCATGTTTAATGCCATTTTCATCAACCAAGCATTTTATTGTATTTTGCTTTTTTTCCTTTTTCAAGCAAATTTGTGGAAGAAATTAGTATTTATGTCACCATGCTTTAACCAGTTTGCTCTAGCACGCTGAATCCAAAACATTTCCTTCTTCTCAAGAGTTTGCTGAATATGCAATTGAACTTCTTTCTGTGCAGCCAATGTAGCGTCTGTCATAGGACCACGGCACAATTGTTCCAGATCTTGCTTCAGCTCCTTTAGTTGTTTCCCAGGCCCTTTCAAGATGTTTTTGTCCCAAGTATGTAGCTCCGAATGAAAATCATTACATTTTGCATCAACGTTACCTCCTCTCCTCTTTCTTTTGCTCTTTTCCAAGCAGTCTTTACCATATTTCCTACGTCCTCCTCTTGCAATCACCTTACTTCAAACCAGTTTGGCCCCTGCAAACGGGCGCGCGGGGTATTCAGACATTCCGTATCCACTAATAACGGACGATGATCAGAATGAGTCTTCTAGCTATTAATAAGACTAACAAACGGGAACAGGTTATTCCATTGATCATTCACAACCCCTCTATCAAGTCTCTCCTGAATTTTTCCCCTTCTCCAAGTGAAAAGGTCCCCCACATATCCCATATATTCCAGCTCACAATATTTAAGAGCATCATCGAAATCTTGCATAGCCCTTTGAGATCCAAGGCGACCTCCCTCCTTCTCATAATTAAATAGAATTTCATTAAAATCTTCTAGTACCAGCCATGGCAACTGAACTTGACCATGTAAGGTACGTAGAGCTTCCCATGTAACATGTTTTTGGACCCAAACCGGCTCACCATAGATACACGTGAACCTCCAACTTATATCGTCTTATTCTATCACGTGAACCTCCCGGCGATCCTCCAGATCGTACGTTTTCTTATACTTCCTCGCCATTCACAACCTTCTTTTGTCTCTTTGGTGCTTGCACCTTCTGGGGAGTAGTCTCAGACTTCTCCACATTATTGTTTGCATTACCATTTTCCAAAAATTCAATTTGTATAGCTACTTTTCCCGAGCTTGCATTCTGAGGACCCTGGCCACGTCCAGGCATGTTCACCGTTCCATCCACCCCTATCAGACGTTTTCTTGTCCCAAGACCTGCAGCCATTGGGTCTACAATACCCCAGTCCATACCCATAGCTTCAGATGTATTTGGTTCACCTGGCACATGACCTCTTCCTCTACCTCGACCCAATCCAACCCTACTCGCCATACCCCTTCCACCTCCCATGGGAATATCCGGTTCGAAGACAATTTTCAGCCATTCACCCCACCGACATTGATCCTTTTCATGAATTCCATCACCACATTTAGTAACTATATATGTGACCCATCAGACCATAGAAATTACAAAAATCAAGTAGGTTCTCATACTAAACCGGGTATACCTTCCTTTCCTTTATCGTAATAGGCACAATACGTGATACGTTGCAAACGTATCTATAATTTTTGATGCTTCATGCTTGTTTTAAAGCAATTTCTATATGTTTTGTTTACACTTCGTTGCAATTTTATGCATTTTCTGGAACTAACCTATTGGCAAGATGCCATAGTGTTAGTTCCATGTTTTCTACTCTTTTGTTTTTCAGAAAAGTTATACAGGAAATATTATTGAAACTGAACGAAACAAAAGCCGAAGTTTGTAATTTACTGTAATGAAGACGGAGTCCAGAGGAGAGACGAAGAGGGGCCAGGAGGCGTCCACACCATACCTAGGCGCGGCCCAGCGCCTAGCCACGCCTAGGGGTAGTGTGGGCCCCCCTAGCGCCCACCGACCTCGCCCTTCTGCCTATAAGATGCCTCCCGATGTGAAAACCCTAAATCAACCAGCCTCCGTCCATGAAAACTTCTGTAGCTCCGCCGCCATCGAAGACAAGTTTTGCGGGACAGAAGTCTCTGTTCCGGTACCTTTCCGGGAAGGAGAATTTCCCACGGAGCCATCTCCATCGACTCCACCTCCATCTTCATCGATGTTGCTGACTCCTATGATGAGGAGGGAGTAGTTCTCCCCCAAGGTTGAGGGCTTTACCGGTAGCTATGTGGTCTATCTCTCTCCCATGGTATGACCTTTATGTGATCATGAGCTTTGTAATCTAGTTGAATAAGTAGATGTTACTCTTCATCTATTGTGCTACTCAAGTGGTTTTATTATGTGATCTCCAGTGACAGTGTGCGCACCGTGTGTGTCTCTTAGGCTAAATTTTACAGAAATTCTTATCATGAGTTATAATTTGAGTTGGATGTCTCTATGAAATTGTGGTGTTTGGTAGTACTATCTTTGGATGCTCAAAGTGACAGAGCTGGGTGTCCCTAGATTTGGAACACGACCTTTAAGGAGTGCTTTTGCAGCCCTACGCTATGAATCGGTGTTCGTTATCCAACCAGAGATTATTTCAGAGTAGCATAGTGACGAGATGATATTTATGTATTCAATTATGATATTAATGTTGAGAGTGTCCACTAGTGAAATTAAGATCCCTAGGCCTTGTTTCTAAGCATTGAAACACCGTTTACAACCAGTTCTGCTACATGTTTGCTTGCTGCCATATTTATTTCAGATTGCAATTACCACTTATAATCATCTATATTACTTGTATTTCACTATCTCTTCGCCGAACTAGTGCACCTACACACCTGACAAGTGTATTGGATGTGTTGGGGACACAAGAGACTTCTTGTATGGTAATTGTAGGGTTGCTTTAGAGAGATATCTTTTACCTCTACCTCCCTGAGTTCGATAAATCTTGGTTGATCCACTTAAGGGAAACTTGCTGCTGTTCTACAAACCTCTGCACTTGGAGGCCCAACACTGTCTACAAAAATAGAAGCGTGCGTAAATATCAATACACACTAGCGGTTTATTAACATCAAATTGTGCTCTAGCTCGCAAATACTTTGAGAAATTGAGGACTCCTTCATTAACAATTGCCTTAATCAGAGGCTCCCCCACTTTCCTTGCAACCTTCTCAGCTAGTTCCTTCTTCTTCATAAGCCCCTCAGGGATACCTTGGATCTGAGTCCAAATTGGAACTTTATCAAGCTTGTAATCTTCCACATTGGTGAAGCCATTGTATTCTGCCATAACCAGGGACGCCCCTCGGAATAACCAAGGTCCTGCCTCCATAACACGGTCCCAATCCCCTAAGCAATTAAATTGGGCCAGAAAAAGATTATCCCCTTTTGCTTTGAACGTGAAAGATAGCGCAGTCGCCCACACATTGCGCATTTGCTTGAAGAGGGCCGCATGACTGAAGGTCTTGGAAGTATGAACCCTAAAAATCGCCATCACCGAATCTCCCCAATCAGATCATCAATTTCTTCTGAAAAGTCTAGATCCGTTTCTTCCTCACCACAGAGATCTAGCCCTTCAAATCTATCCTCCAAATCATCACCAGACGCCTTGCTCCCCGAGGCTTCTCCTTCATCAGCTCCCTCGGCGTGAACCGCCAGAGTTTCTATTCCAGGATTTCACCCAGAACTGTACTTGGATTTGCCAGGGGTGATGGCGGCAGCGGCAGCGGCACCGTACCAGCTATCTCCGCCATGCAAAGGGAAGGAACCCTTCAGAACTATACCCTCCACCAAGCCCGAGCTAGATCCCGCGAAGCCGAGCTTGATTCAACGTCGATCACCACGGTAGAATTGGGACTCTCACGGTCGCCGCGAGAGGAACTAGGGAACCCTAGAAAACTAGGGGAATACAAGTCCTCTCCATAGGCGTTTTTTAGTATCGAATCGACTCGTAAGTGCATTTGAATCGCTTTTGGGTCAGATAGTGTATGGTCTAATCAAATGTACTTCTCTTGTCAGACAATTGGAAGCGGTTCTCCACTATGTATCGAATCGACTCGTAAGTGCCTTTGAATCGCTTTTGGGTCACATAGTGTATGGTCTAATTTATCTTTTTTGTTGAGCCTAAACTATAAGCTATTTCACATTATAAATTTACATGCCCGTAGTGTACATAGTTAACTACATCCAGGAAGAATTCAGCAAAACCCATTTGATTTCCTCAAAAGTGTAATTACGCAAAAATAAAAAAAGTGTATCTGGTTGCAGCGTGGACTAGAAATAAATTTGTGCGTACAATTGTTGAGGTGATGCAAACAATTCGGCGCATAGATGTGCCACAGAAGATCTAGGGGATTTATAATTTATTCGCTTTGGTGTAATATCTCAATTTTTGACCGATTTAAATCAGTCTGAATGTAAACACTGTCTAGTGTAATAAGGCAGTGGATTACGATCAAAAAAAATTGTCGGGCTTGAGACCCTAGCCCCTACATGTTGGTTTAAAGGTTTTTAAGGGTATACTGTTCTAGGATTTAGAGTTTATGGCTTAGATCATCTATTTTAGTCTGTTTTAACTTGTAGAGCATCTCTAACAAATCTGTCAAAACCTTAAAATAACTTGTTTTTTAGATTTTGGTTGAAAAGATTGCCCATTCTCAATCCCGTAAAACTTCGCTGACCCATAATTTTTTGAAGTTGCATCTAGAATCCACATTAGAGAACCTTGTATGCACAGACGCCCTTCCGCTGCGGGACTCGATGGTATTCAACCAACTTCCACCATGCCACCCCAAATTCCGGCCACGCAAGCCCCAATTCATGCCGAATTCTCACCATCTCCACTATGCAAGCGCGCCGCGCGACCTCCATGTCCACCGCACGACCAAGCCGCCAACCATGAGATCCCGCTATCGTCCTCTGTTCCATGTCACCTTGGACGATTCTAATGGCTCTGGACATAGGGATGGCCTGGTTGGGCTGGCCGCGTCACATGGGAAGTTGTTGGGCGGCAGCTGGCTAGGTTGGGAGGATAAAAAGAAGACTAGAAGGGGAAAAAGAAAGTGGAAAAAACAGCTCCGATAGGTGGGCCCTTTGGGTAGACTTGCATTTGCGGTTCTATTTTGCGGTTTCGATCTGCATGAGCTCAAGTAACACTATAAACTCGTTTTTCAGTGCTCATGTATGCATTTTTAAGGGTCGATATTTATGGGATCTATTAGAGGTGCTCCAAGGCTAGTTCTAGTGAAGAGTAACTTATTTATACTAGTAACATGTATTTATTAGTCTATGTTAGTACCTTCGTCGTACTCCATTAATTTTTCCTGAAATAAGTGTACTTTTAGCTTTTGTCCTAATTGCGTCAAATATTGGAACGTTTGACTAACTTTTTTAAGGATAAAAGCAACAACCGAGTTTGACTAATAGTGAGTGAATTCCTTGTAGAAGTAGCACCAAATAACAAGAGTATAAATGTTCAGAACACAAATATTTTTTGACTTAATTTGAAGATTAATTAACTATCTAGCTAGCTGATACTGCATTTCTGTATGACTGTATGAGACCTAGCAGCACTAGTAGAAAAAGGGGCTTCTGTCCAACCCTTTAGTACCGGTTTCCTTACGAACCAGTACTAAAGGGTGCATTAGTACCGGTTGCATTGCCCATGTCTTTAGTACCGGTTCGTAAGGACCTTTAGTACCGGTTCGTGTCACGAACCGGTACTAAAGGGTTAGCGTCAGACGGAAAACCTTTAGTACCAGTTCGTGATACGAACCGGTACTAAAGGGTAGACCATGGATCGCCTTTTTTTGCTTTGTAAAATACAAATGAAAATGATAGAAAATTCAAAAAATAAAATGTTTTCAGATTCTTGTATGTTATGCAACCTACTATTTGGTGAAATTAAGAAATTTGAATTTTGACTTTTTTTGCAAAAAAAGTTTAAAAAATGGTAAAATCGCATTTATTTTTGCATACGACGTCGGAAAATGCGTATAATATATCAAAATCATCGTGAGAAAAAGTTACAACCGAATTCATCAGGGTTTACCCGGTTTGCCAATTTTTAGATTCTCAAAATTCCAAAAGAAAATATGAAAGCAGGAAGATTTTAGTTTTTTTCCATAAATTTAGAATTTTATTTATTTTTTTTAAATTAAATTAATAATTATAAGATCTTTTGGGTCCTAAAATATTACTATTACTTTTAGCAAATTATAAGATTTTCAAATTTTCAGGTTTTAGGTTTGGCAAAAAATATTAAAATTTTAAAAAATAATTATAAATAATACAAATTAAAAAATTTAGTTTTATTTATTTATTCAACATTATTATTACATCATTACTTTTTTATTAAAATAATTATTTGGATTTTAAACAATAAAGAAGTGTGACATCAACCAACATGTTAATAGGATTGATATGATACTACTATCACGTACATGCGCGCGAAACACTTGGAAGTGGAACGGGATGGAACTCGGAAGTTAAGCGTGCTAGTGCGGGAGTAATGTGAGAATGGGTGACCGACCGGGAAGTTTGACCACGGGTAAGTAATTTGACTAGAGATAAAGTGTAGTTAGAGACTAACGAAAATACTAGAAATTCTGGAAAAAAATAAAAAAAGGGAGTGAAAAAATAAAATAAAAGAGGGTGTGAAAAATAATTAGAAAAAACTGGATAAAAAAAATTAAATGAAAATAACCAGTACCGGTTCGTAAGGAACCGGTACTAAAGGTCTTTGAAACCGGTACTAAAAGGGGGTTTCTCTACTAGTGCAGGTAAATAGGTAAATGACTAGATGGTACGACCTAGATCGACCAACGCTATCTGCTTGGCCATGAGGTCGACGAGAGCAGGGGGGCAACCTGTTTTCAACTGCTCAAAACCATCTGTTGCGACGACTGCCACCAGGTTACCAGGAGAGGAAATAAACTGCATGCATGCCTCTTTCAGCACAGGGCAACCATGCCGCTCGGCCAACGCTAGGGTGTCAGCCACCGAGCTCATCCCGATGTGTTTGCACATCGCCTCTTCGCAGATCCGCTTCAGCTTCTCGAGCATATACCTGTCCGCCGCCACAAGTAGACGCTCCGCCATTGCCGCCGTCTCTAGTAGACGCTTCTTCTCCGGCAGCCTGTTTTTGTAGATGAACTCGATCAGAGTCCTGACCACTTCTACATCCATGTCTTCGATCTGTAGTTCAGCGGTTCTCTTGCCGCCGGTAGCAAAGGCTAGCGAGAGATCCTCCTTGAAGACCGGGGATCGGGCCTCGAGCATCCACCGGTGCGCGGCGAGTGTCTCTCCGGCGACTTTGATCTCCACGTCCGCCCATTGCTTTTCCCAGATGGCCTTGGTCAGCTCATCTTCCAGCTCGAACGGCGGGGCCGGCGCCTCGCCTGCAGGTTCCGGCACGGCAACAAATGTGTACATGCAGTCCTCGGTGCGCAACCCGAGGTCGACGGTGAGGTCACACAGGACCAGCAGGAAGTCGTCCTTGAGAAGTTTCTCAGTTTCCAGATCTTCGTTGGTCATGAAGTCCGGCCACCCCCAGTCGTCGCCGCTCGAGAAACGGCGTTGCGGCGAGGTTTTTGTACGCGACGGGTTCCCGTACTGGTCCAGCACGCTAAACTTGATAGTTGCGGCGGCGACGCCTTCCTTTCCACTGCTGGTTCGCCGGAGGAAGAGCGAGATCCAGCCGCTGGGTCGCTTCGTGCAGCCGTTTGGGTAACACTCGATTTGCCAGTCGTGGCCGCCGACGGTGAACGTGCTCGATTCGACGAGCTCGCAATTAGCCAACATCTTCTTGACTTGCGTGTAATGCTCGATCTGGAACAAGTGGGACTCGCTCTCCTGCCTCGGGGCGACGGTGGAGGCGGAGAGAAGCTTTCGGCCGCCGGCGCGGAGGGCGGATATCAGATCGGACGTCGACATGATCGGAGCGAGACAGGTACGCACGGTTGGCGAACGATCGGCTTTGATTCCGCCTATTTACTTGCGCGCGTGCGTGCTATGGAAACTGGACGTTCGTACTACTTTTTCGAGGATTCTAATTGGAATTTGTACCCGGTCACACGTTGCTTGGACAAGAAGTTGTGAATATATTTATATTTTCCACAAAAGATAAATAGAATCGATCTTGTAATCTCAACCCTAACAATCATTTAAAAGATTTTTTACAAAATCCTTTACCGACTTTGATGGATCTCGTAAATACTCCCTCCGTCTTATGAGACTTATTTGAGATTTGTCAAATATGTAGATGTATCTAATGCTATTTACTGTCTAGATATATTCGAATTTGGATAAATCTTAGATAACTTTCATGGAATGGAGGGAGTAATACAAGTATGGTACACATAATCTAGCAGTTTGAACAAACTGATCATCGACGAGAGCGAATTTCCATCAAATTTGTTGGCAAAACAGTTAAGCCGACATAACTTCCCTTGTTTAGCTTCACGGATCAATAATATCAAATAAGAATTGGTGATAAATGTCTATTTTTCATACTTCGCATGTAAGGGCACGTACAATGTGATGACGTCAGCCTTCCTTTAGAGGTGTCACGTCGGATTTTTTCTTAGTTGAAGGAGAGAGAATGACACTAGTGGAAAACAGGGCTTTTGTGGCGGGTGGTAAGGGCCTTTTGTCGCGGGTGGCCATCCGTGACAAGGAAGGCGCGATAAAAGGTAGCCTTTTGTCGCGGGTCGCTTACCACCCGTGACATATATGTAGGGATTCGTAGCATAGAAAACAAAAAATTTCTACCGCGAGAACGCAATCCAAGCCAAGATGCAATCTAGAAGATAGGAGCAACGAGGGGATGAACGAGACTAATCCTTGAAGATTTCCAAAGCCTACAAGAGGAGGCTCTCGTTGCTGTGGTAGACGATCACTTGCCGCTTTCAAAAGCGCGTGGAAGATCTTGACGGTGCCACAATCGGGCAGCACCTCCGTACTCGGTCACACGTTCGGTGTTGATGATGACGTCCTTCTCCCCGTTCCAGCGGGCAGCGGAAGTAGTAGATCCTCCTCGGAATTCCGGCAGCACGACGGCGTGGTGGCGGTGGTGGTGGAGATCTCCGACAGGGCTTCGCCTAAGCTATGTGGGAGAGAGAGGTAGGAGGGAACCGCTAGGGTTTGGGAGAGGGGGCACCGGCTAGGGCAGCCTTGAGGGGGTGCAGCCATGGTGGTATTGATGTGGCCGGCCAGCCCCTCCCCTCCCCTCTTTATATAGGTAGAAGCCCCAAGGATTAGGTCAAAAGTCTTCGAATAAGACCCCAACATAAACCTTCCATATGACCAAACCTAGGGGGAGTGGGACTCCCCCCTTTCCTTGGTGGGGTGGCTGGCCACCATGGGGAGGAGTCCACTTGGGACTCCTCCTCCCTTAGGCTGGCCGACCAAGGTGGGTGGAGTCCCTCTGGGACTCCACCTTCCATGCTGATTTCTTCCGGACTCTTCTAGAACCTTCTAGAACCTTCCAGAAAAAAATACCGGATCATTTTCAAACCTAGAAAATGACTTCCTATATATGAATCTTATTCTCCGGACCATTCCGGAACTCCTCGTGATGTCCTGGATCCCATCCGAGACTCCGAACAAAACTTCGAACTCCTTTCCAAATTCCATATCTACTTAAACGACATCAAACCTTAAGTGTGTCACCCTACGGTTCGCGAACTATGTAGACATGGTTGAGACTTTTCTCCAACCAATAACCAATAGCGGGATCTGGAGATCCATAATGGCTCCCACATATTCAACGATGACTTTAGTGAGCGACTGAACCATTTACATACGATACCGATTCCCTTTGTCACGCGATATTTTACTTGTCCGAGGTTTGATCATCGGTATCTCTATACCTCGCTCAACCTCGTCTCATGACAAGTACTCTTTACTCGTACCGTGGTATGTGGTCTCCTATGAACCATTCATATGCTTGCAAGCTATTAGACGACATTCCACCGAGAGGGCCCAGAGTATATCTATCCGTCATCGGGATGGACAAATCCCACTGTTGATCCATATACCTCAACTCATACTTTTCGGATACTTAATCCCACCTTTATAACCACCCAATTACGCAGTGGCGTTTGATGTAATCAAAGTACCTTTTCGGTATAAGTGATTTACATGATCTCATGGTCGAAAGGACTAGGTAACTATGTATCGAAAGCTTATAGCAAATAACTTAATGACGTGATCTTATGCTACGCTTAATTGGGTGTGTCCATTACATCATTCATATGATGACATAACCTTGTTATTAATAACATCCAATGTTCATGATCACGAAACCATGATCATCTATTAATCAACAAGCTAGTTATACAAGAGGCTTACTAGGGACTCCTTGTTGTTCACATAACACACATGTATCAATGTTTCGGTTAATACAATTATAGCATGGTATGTAAACATTATCATAAACACAAAGATATATTATAATAACCATTTTATTATTGCCTCTTGGGCATATCTCCAACAGTCTCCCACTTGCACTAGAGTCAATAATCTAGTTTACATATGTAAAGATATAACACCTTGGCCTTCCGGTGCTTTATCATGTTTTGCTCACGGGAGAGGTTTTAGTCAACGAATCTGACACGCTCAGAAACGTATGTATTTTGTAATTCATTTGCGTCTCAACGCATCACTCATTTTCAAATGAGTCGGCATTAAATATGTTTGGTCTTCTGGTGGAACCTTAATTCCGCGGTCTGAAATATGTCACTAATATATTGTCACACACAATATAGCTTCAAAGTTCTGACTCTGTCGGAACTACACCAAGTTCTCAAAGAACCTCTTGACTTAACATCCTTTGTCATTGTCAAAACAATGACATACTCTGCCTTCTTTTGTAGAATCCATCACAATATTTAGAACTCTTCCAAATCTAGCATAGACAACTTCTAGCTCATTGTGCTACCTTTTAAACAACACTTAGTCTAATTTGAGATTGAAATTTATTTTTATATGTGATCAAACTAATATCGGTGCAACACTTTACAGCAATTTGTTTGTCATTACCCCATACAAAAACATATATATATATATATATATATATCCTTAGTTCTTCTAAAGTACTCAAGGATATTCTTACTATCTGTCCAATGATCATCACATGAATCATTCTGGTATATGCCCCTAACTTTTTAGAGCATAGGACATCTGATTTTGTATATATTATTCGTGATCTAAAATCACTCATGTGTTTTTACTCATCGAGTGTCAATTACACTCAAGTCTTGTTAAACCTTCGCATGAAAAGAACACCTTCTTAATATTTCTATATTGAACTACTTCAATATCCATTCTATGTACTTTGAATTAAACTTATTTATGTGTTTTAATCTATCTTCATAGATCTTGACACTAAATATGTTTCAGTCCATATCCTTTCATTAAAGTTAATTATCAATGAAACCTTTTAATCAAGTATATAATTACATCATTTATAACCAACTATATGTCATCTACATAAAGTATTATAAATATGTCTCAGTGCTCCTACTTAATTTCTTGCAAATGCAAGCCTCTTCATCGTCTCTGATGAAATCAAAAACTCTTTGACTATTTCATCTGGTGAAGATTCCAACTCCGTGATACTCACTTCATCCAATTGAAGTTTGTATACCTATCTAGTATTCCACGGACCAGCAAAACTCTTGGTTGTATCTTGTATACACCTTTTAATACACACTTCTGATAAGTAATGTATTTTGCCATCCTACTAACATATCTCATAAAAGAAATATGTAGTGATTACTAGAATAATCCACATAGACTATAAGCATTGCTACGGAAGATCTAATCTTATCGTAGTCAACTCTTTGAATTTTGTCGTAAACAACTTTTCGACAAGTCGAGCTTCTTCAAGGATTTTTCATCCAAGTCCATCAATTTTATAGATCCATTTACTTTCAAAAAGTATTCATCTATCTTGGATTTCATGGCGTATAGCCATTTTAACGGAGTCAGGGCCCATCATAACTTCTTTGTTTGTAGTTGGTTTATCATTGTTCAAAATCAATCCTTTGTCCACAAATCATTTATTTGATCACAAAGTAAACCATACCTACAAGGTTCAATAAGTACTTCGATCTCCATGGCTAAAACACTTTGTAGTCATGGGAGCCATGATCGTCGTGGCCACTTCCGGAACCAATTTCCGATTCTGCGCTACTCTGATCATTATGCTCAGGTTCATAAACCTTATCAAGTTCTATTGTCCTCCCACTCAAATACTTCGCTAGAAACAATTTCTTGGAAATAAGAAACATTGACAAACACTTTTGTCTTTGTCTCCATAGTGGAAAGAATTCCCAATCAATTCTCTGGGATAACCAACAAAGACATTCATCTGATTTTGGTTGTAAACTTATTTACTTATGGTATGCATACCAAAATTTAAGAAAGGACTATTAGGGTTCATACCCATGCCATAACTCGTATGGTGTCATTTGAACGGATCATGATGATGCTCTATTCAGTGTAAAAGCGGTAATCTCTAAAGCATAATCCACAAAAATATAATGGCATCAATATTTTATCTCATCATTGACCCAACATAGGTTTGGATACATATCTGGATACTACATCATCATTATGATACTCCAAGAAATGTGAGTTGTAAAATAATTTCATAACTCTCTTAGATGTTCGCTAAAACTCGTAATTCAAATATTTCCACCATGATCCAATCATAGATATTTGATTTTTCTATTACGATGATTTCCATTTCATGCTGAAATTTATTTGAATCTATTCAAAAGTTTCAAACTTCTTCCTTATCGAATATATCCTCATATATATACTCAATTCATTGTTGGAAGTTTTCATGAAGTAGAAGAATCTCCCGCACACAACTATGCCTAGTGAGCCACATACATCATCATGCATTTTTCCACTAAGTTAGTTGCCCGTTCAACACTTGGCCTATGAACGGTATTTCAGTCATTACTTTTAGAAAAGATTTTGCAAGCGCCAAATGATTCAAAAATCAAATGACTCCAAAAATCCATTTGCATGGAGTTCCTTCATGCGTTCCTTTCCAGCATGACCTAAATGGCGGTTCCACAAATAAGTGGAATTCAAATCATTTGCCTTATGGCATTTTAGCGTCAGTGTTATGTATGTATGTTTCACCATTAAGATTTATAACAACTTATCCATCGTACATGGAGTAATGTCATAATTTGAACAACTCATTGTTTTCATTTGACCAGAGCAAAATAACAATTATTAAGTTCTTTATTATAAATTCTAAGGGCTAGATAGAATGGCAACGATGAACATAATAACACTTTATTTTTGTTCCAGACGTGCATTCCTATCATATTCCTTGGCAGTCACTTAGGCCATTGTATTCTTGTATTGCGTTGTTTTTGTATGACACTTCATACCAACCAATATGGTACTAATACCCAAGAATTTCATTGTGTGACCTAACTAGGAATACAACCATAACATGTATATCATTTATATACACCTGAGCTAGACTTTCTAGTCTTTTCTTTTCTTTCTGCCAAAATATCTTTTGTAATTTCTCTTTTAGCTTTCCTCATTATTCAGGAAAACACTTCAACATCATTAACTTCTAGGTTTGTTGGTCAAATATCAATAACCTTGAGGTTCTTACTTTGAAGTTGATCATCATATGACAAGTGTTTCAGATTTCACTATTAGTAACTTTGTAATATGATGAACAATTTCACTCATAATTTTATCCATCATATCATGACAACTTTCCAAGACCATGTATGTACATGCTAGGCTCGTAAAGTTTTAACCTTGGTATTCGCATGTGCAAATCTGGCTTGCACCCGTTGTATGCACACGTAGAATCTATCACACCCTATCATCTCGTGATGCTTCGAAACGACGAGTCTTAGCAACGGTGCATACTAAGGACGATAACTTCATGGATATGCGAATATCGTTAGTGCCCCAATAGTTGGAGGATTGTGACGCCTGGCGTCTTCAACCTTCATACATTCCCATAAAACTTATGAGTTTATGTAGTCTCACTAAATTATATTCTATCATCTTGCAATAAGGTCTTAGATATCACATATATCTCATACCTTGATTATTTCTGAAAACTAAATTTTCAGCTCCTTACTTTTCAAACAGATTTGAACTTCAAGTTTCACGGAGACAAGATAACTTTAGGTACTAATTGAAACCATAGCTCTTTGAATCAACAATGTGAGGTTTACTAAAAGTTTGCAATATGACTTAATCATTTCTTGATTCATTAACAATAAGGTACCAGTCCGTAACGTTTATTGTCAGATTTTTATCAGTATTTCTATCTCAATAACAAGACTAGCGTTTGGTAGAAAAACGAATGCCAATACTACAAATTAATTCAAAATACTACTCAGACTATGTTTATGATAATTAGTTCATGTTTTAATCTAATTACTAATGAACTCCCACTTGATACAGCATCCCTCATAGTTGTTAAGTGGTACACGATCCACATCCACTACACCAAAACCGATCATCACGTGAGATGATGTAGCTTCAATGGTGAACATCAACATGTTGATCATATCATCCATATGACTCATGTTCAACCTTTCGGTTTCCGTTGTCCCGAGGCCATGTCTGTACATGCATGCTAGGCTCGTCAAGCAAACCCAAGTATTCCGCGTGTGCAACATGGCTTACACTCGTTGTATGTGAACGTTGAGTCTATCACATCCGATCATCACGAGATGCTTCGAAACGACGAACTGTGCAACGGTGCATACGAGGGGAGAACACTTTATTATCTTGATATTAATGTGAGGGATCATCTTATAATGCTACTGTCGCGATCTAAGCAAAATAAGATGCATAAAGGATTAACATCACATGCAATTCATATGTGATATGATATGGCCCTTTAGTCTTTGCGCCTTCGATCTTCATCTCCAAAGCACGGACATGATCTCCATCATCGTCGGCAAGGCGTCAAGGTTCATGGCGCCATCTTCATGGTTGTTCACCTCATGTAGCAACTATTACAACTACTTTGAAATACTACTCAACATGAAATTTAAAGACAACCATAAGGCTCCTCCCGGTTGCCACAATACAATAATGATCATCTCATACATATTCATCATCACATCATGGCCATATCACATCACCAAACCCTGCAAAAACAAGTTAGACGTCTCTAATTTGGTTTGCATATTTACGTGGTTTAGGGTTTCCGAGTAAGATCTAATCTTCCTACGAACATGAACCACAACGGTGATACTAGTGTTGTCAATAGAAGAGTAAATTGAATCTTCACTATAGTAGGAGAGACAGACACCCGCAAAGCCTCTTATGCAATACAAGTTGCATGTCGAACGAGGAGCAAGTCTCATGAACGCGGTCATGTAAAGTTAGCCCGAGCCGCTTCATCCCACTATGCCACAAAGATGCAAAGTACTCAAACTAAAGACAACATAAGCATCAACGCCCACAAACCACTGTGTTCTACTCGTGCAACCATCTATGCATAGACACGGCTCTGATACCACTGTAGGGATTCGTAGCATAGAAAACAAAAAATTTCCTACCGCGAGAACGCAATCCAAGCCAAGATGCAATCTAGAAGATGGGAGCAACGAGGGGATGAACGAGACTAACCCGGGAATATTTCCAAAGCCTACAAGAGGAGGCTCTCGTTGCTGCGGTAGACGATCACTTGCCGCTTTCAAAAGCGCGTAGAAGATCTTGACGGTGCCACAATCGGGCAGCACCTCCGCACTCGGTCACACGTTCGGTGTTGATGACGACGTCCTTCTCCCCGTTCCAGCGGGAAGCGGAAGTAGTAGATCCTCCTCGGAATTCCGGTAGCACGACGGCGTGGTGGCGGTGGTGGTGGAGATCTCCGACAGGGCTTCGCCTAAGCTATGTGGGAGAGAGAGGTAGGAGGGAACCGCTAGGGTTTGGGAGAGGGGGCGCCGGCTAGGGCAGCCTTGAGGGGGTGCGGCCATGATGGTATTGATGTGGCCGGCCAGCCCCTCCCCTCCCCTCTTTATATAGGTGGAAGCCCCAAGGATTAGGTCAAAAGTGTGCGAATAAGACCCCAACATAAACCTTCCATATGACCAAACCTAGGGGGAGTGGGACTCCCCCCTTTCCTTGGTGGGGTGGCCGGCCACCATGGGGAGGAGTCCACTTGGGACTCCTCCTCCCTTAGGCTGGCCGGCCAAGGTGGGTGGAGTCCCTCTGGGACTCCACCTTCCATGCTGATTTCTTCCGGACTCTTCTAGAACCTTCTAGAACCTTCCAGAGAAAATACCGGATCATTTTCAAACCTAGAAAATGACTTCCTATATATGAATCTTATTCTCCGGACCATTCCGGAACTCCTCGTGATGTCCTGGATCCCATCCGAGACTCTGAACAAAACTTCGAACTCCTTTCCAAATTCCATATCTACTTAAACGACATCAAACCTTAAGTGTCACCCTACGGTTCGCGAACTATGTAGACATGGTTGAGACTTTTATCCGACCAATAACCAATAGCGGGATCTGGAGATCCATAATGGCTCACACATATTCAACGATGACTTTAGTGATCGACTGAACCATTTACATACGATACCGATTCCCTTTGTCACGCGATATTTTACTTGTCCGAGGTTTGATCATCGGTATCTCTATACCTCGTTCAACCTCGTCTCATGACAAGTACTCTTTACTCGTATCGTGGTATGTGGTCTCTTATGAACCATTCATATGCTTGCAAGCTATTAGACGGCATTCCACCGAGAGGGCCTAGAGTATATCTATCCGTCATCGGGATGGACAAATCCCACTGTTGATCCATATGCCTCAACTCATACTTTCCGGATACTTAATCCCACCTTTATAACCACCCAATTACGCAGTGGCGTTTGATGTAATCAAAGTACCTTTCCGGAATAAGTGATTCACATGATCTCATGGTCGAAAGGACTAGGTAACTATGTATCGAAAGCTTATAGCAAATAACTTAATGACGTGATCTTATGCTACGCTTAATTGGGTGTGTCCATTACATCATTCATATAATGACATAATCTTGTTATTAATAACATCCAATGTTCATGATCACGAAACCATGATCATCTATTAATCAACAACCTAGTTATACAAGAGGCTTACTAGGGACTCCTTGTTGTTCACATAACACACATGTATCAATGTTTCCATTAATACAGTTATAGCATGGTATGTAAACATTATCATAAACACAAAGATATGTTATAATAACCATTTTATTATTGCCTCTTGGGCATATCTCCAACAATATAGTCCACCACGTGGCAGGCGCGGGGCGCGCAGGGGACAGGCCCTTTTGTCGCGGGCGGTATTAACACCCGCGACAAAAGGCCCTCTACGTGGCACGCGCACAACGCTGCTGCTTTAGAGTTTACGGGTGCAGCACCCCCCCCCCCCGCCACCGACCGCCTGTTATTTCATTTTTTCATTCGAAAATAAAAGTTGCATATATTTGTACGCTACTAGAAGTGGTACACGTTAATAGATCAATCAAACAAATATTGGAAGCAAAAGTCAATTCCCCTTACATATTCGTAGATTCCCCTTACATATATATATTCATGGAGCTCACGATCGACAAGCGGTACTAAAGACCATCTATTTGGAGGTAGAGCATCTATTTGGACTAAACAAGCCTTTGTTGTTTAATACTTCTCTAACCAAAAATCCCGCCAGTTCCTCCGCAATTCCTAGTAGGTGTTCCTTTGGTTGGAGTGTGTCCCGCATGAAGTCGACCTATATACGAAAATGAGATGAGTATGTCTATATCAATCTTGATGACGAAATATTGACGATAATAAATAAAGTTGTGAATGTTATTGCTTACATTGAATTTATTTTTATTCTGCTTCTCAGTGGTTAACATGCGAATGAACTCGCAAACGTAGTATCCACATAGATTCGTCCCTTGTGGCTGCTGGGCGCACGGTACAGGAGTAAATGTTAGCCTCTCTGCCCAGGTACCCTTATGATGTTTCTTGAAAGCTATCCAAGCCCTACCAGGCAAAAGAATGATTGAATGAGTGGATAATTAATTGATATCTCACGAAAGATATAGCGCGGCGATGAAGGAAATTACACTTGGAGCAACTTCTGCAAGTCGCGGAACCCGTCCACGCCTCTACTCATTGGGTCTCTTACTTCAACTATTTCCTTATCAGCTTGAATGTCTAGTAGAATCCAGTGGAAGCTGCACATGTTATGTATATACGTCAGGAATTACACTTAACATCGAGTAAGAAAAATTGAATGTGCATAAAAGATCATTAAGACTCTCACTCGTAGTTGTAAGGAAACAATATTGAATCACAGAAATATTGCTCCCCCAAAAACCTTACACTAGTAGGAAAAGTTTCATCAGTGGCGCACGAAAACATGATTCTGTGGCGCACGGGCGGTGCGTCATAGAAACTTCGCCACAAAAATAGGGTTTCTGTGGCGCACTGTACCCTGCGCCACAGAATTAAGGTGTTCTGTGGCGCATACGATCCGGCTGCGCCACAGAAATAGGTGCGCCACTGAATTCTATTTTGGTGCGCCACAGAACAATGTACAGGTATACTCGATTTTGTGCTCCCTGGTGTATTATACAGGTTTTATACAGGTTTTGTATACAACATACAAGTATAATATAGATAGATAGACAGATATAATATGGACACGTATAACATAGCAACATTATACATCATCATCACAGTACTTACAGCCCGATCGACATACATATATAGTGGAAAGTGTCAAATGTTTTGCATACAACTCTTAATTCATACAAAATTCACAATTTCGAGATACAAAGTAGTCTTTCCCCCTTTGATCCCTCCTCTCTACCCACCAGGCTCGCTTGCATCGGGGTCTTCATCCGGTTCCTACTATGATTAAAATGGAAGAAAGTGAGACCAACAAGTCCGATGCACAAGAGAAATGGAATAAATGCCTCATACATTGTTGGTCAACACAAATAATAACATTCAGGGATGGCGTAAGTGAGACCAAGTCCGATGCACAAGAGATTGATATTTGTGCTATCTTACCAGGCTCATTTACGCCACCCCCGAGTGTACGAGTGACCAAACATTTTATCGGCATTTTGAAAATACCAAAGAAAATGGAATGACAAAATGGAGTAAGTGCCTCATACATTATTGGTCAACACAAATACTATGGTTAGAAACCATAGTTGCAGTATACGCCGCAGTATACTTTGCAGAAGAGCCCCCTTTCCCCGGCCGTCATTCCATGAATGGGTCCTTGAGAGACAACAACGCCGATCTGCCTCTCCGGCGCAGAACCACGGCAGTCCCAGCCGCCTCCCTTGTGGCCGCGTCTCCTGCGCTCTTCTCCATGGCCGGACCACGATTTGACTCACCGGGGGAATAATGATAATCGCCATCACCACTATCGCCAGACTCCACAGGTGCATAGCAGTTTGCAGCAGATGCCACTTTTCTTCCCTCACCGTGCAGTGAACGAGTCCTTGATGCAAAGACCGTGACGGCCTGCCCATCATTATGCCGGCCCGTGTTGCCGCGCTTCAGGCCGTGTGTCCCGCGCCCTACACTGTTCGCCTTCTTGCCCGGTGAACCAATAGACTAATCGTTGGAATAAGGAAACCGATGACGGTCAGTCGCAAGATTAGATTGCGATCGGCCGTCATCGGCTTCCTTATTCCAACGACCAGTCTATTGTTCACCGGGCAAGAAGGCGAAGAGTGCAGGGCGCGGGAGACACGGCCTGAAGCGCGGCAACAGGGGTCGGCATGATGCTAGGGAGGCCGTCACCATCTTTGCATCAAGGACTCGTTCACGTACTGGACGGCGAGAGAAGAGAAGTGGCATCTGCTGCAAAGTACTCTACACCTGGAGTCTGACGATAGTGGTGATGGCTATTATCATTATTCCCTCGGTGTGTCCAATCGTAGTCCGGCCATGGAGAAAAAGCGCAGAGCGCAGGAGACGCGGCCACAAGGGAGGCGGCTAGGACTGGCGTGGTTTTGCGCCGGAGAGGCAGGTCGGCGTTGTTGTCTCGTCAAGGACTCGTTCATGGAACGGCGGCCGGGGAAAGGGGGGCCCGTCTACAAAGTATATTGCGGCGTATAGGTGACCAAACATTCTAATCATCGGCACTAAAATGGAAGAAAGAGCCAAGTGGTATCTCAACTAGATATCATATGCCTCATACTTTGTTGGTCGAAAGAAATATTAACATTCAGGGATGGGGTCAGCGAGGCCAGGTAGGATGCACAAGATATTGATATTTGTGCCATCACACCAGGCTCACTGGCCCCACCCCAGAGTGTACAAGTGACCAAACATTCTAATCATCGGCCAATGCAATTAAGAAGTGCCAACTCAAATAATAGACAACTGAATAGTATGAACTAAATGGAATGCCTCAGACTTTGTTGGTCGAAACAAATATTAACATCCAGGGATGGAGTAAGTGAGGCCAGGTAGGATGCACAAGATATTGATATTTGTGCCATCACACCAGGCTCACTTGCTCCACCCCCGAGTGTACGAGTGATCGACCAACCATCTAATCATCGACAAGTACAAAAACACCAACATACCAGCAACCATGGTGACATAAGTCAAGATGATCAAACACACATAGCATGCATGGAGCAGATGCTCCAAAGGGATTATTCATCACTTGGTGTATAGACCAAGTGATGCTGGCAAAACAGAGGCCAATCAAGAACCAGTAAATCCAGTAAGTGATAGATATGCCAAAACAAGCAACAACACATAGCATATCCCAGCTAACCAGATGAGACAAGTCTTGGTAGCCAACTTAATCACCTAGCACCACCGCCTTTTAAAACCATCAGAAACAGACCATTTTCTTCAAAGGATACCACAGTGGCATTCATTTACATGATCCCCTACTGTGGATATCTATATTTTCATCAAATCCAACAAGAAATAGAAATTTATCATTACTCAGTTGAGTTCAAAACAAAGCTGGGGTACCATAAGGGATTATTCATCACTTGGTAGTAACCAAGTGATGCTGGCAAGAGAGAGGCCAAGCCTGAGCTAGTCAATCCAGTAGAGATGGATATGCATAAGTAAGCAAGAACACATAGCATATCCAACTTAACCAGATAAAACCAACCTTGACAGCCAACTTAATAACCTAGCATCACCTAGTCTTTTAAACCATCAGAAACATCCCATTTTCTTCAAAGGATACCACAGTGGCATTCATTTACATGATTCCCTAATGTGAATATCTCTATTTTAGTATACCATCATAAGCATTCCATTTAAATCACACATTTTAGTATATGTTCTTATCCAAATTTTTGCCTCAGCCTTTGCATCATTGGCTGAGCTAAGACATCAAGCATCTGGCCAGGGAGCATTCTTTATTTTTAGGGAACTATATGCACATGATCCAGTAAGCATCCCCACTAATCAGAGCATTATAAGCATACCATAAGCTCACAAGAATCCATCAAGTAAATGATCAGGGGTCCAGAAAACTTGGGGTCTAGAAAACTAAAGAGCCATCAAGATTAATAGTTAACCTCACTGAGCACAACCAATTCATCCAAGCCAACAAGAATTAGAAATTTCTCATTACTCAGTTGAGTTCAAAACAAAGCTAGGGTACCCAACACTACAGTTGGCTTCCATCCAAGCTTCAATAACACATCAAAGGAATCATTACTGCATAAGCAGTTCATCCAATTATCTGGCATCAACAATCATACCAGGATGCTATGGAAGCATCAAGGCACATCACTAAAACCGTCCAGCATGCTACAGAGACACAACAATAGCATATGACATTAAGTAAAAGGCATGAGCAATGAGCCAGTAAGTAAATCACTAGCACAAGAGATCATTTGACCATTTAGAGCATGCACACACAAGCAATAACAACAATAGTTCACCAGGACAATGACAACAACAATGACAGCAAGCTAGGATAGATAGATAGATTGCATCCAGTAGCACATCAACAGCAACAGCAGCCAGTAGCACAACAACAACAACAGCAGCACAACTAGAGCAGTGATACGTCTCCGACATATCGATAATTTCTTATGTTCCATGCCACATTATTGATGATATCTATATGTTTTATGCATACTTTATGTCATATTTATGCATTTTCTGGAACTAACCTATTGACGAGATGCCGAAGAGCCAGTTGCTGTTTTCTGCTATTTTTGGTTTCAGAAATCCTAGTAAGGAAATATTCTCGGAATTGGACGAAATCAACGCCCAGGGGCCTATTTTCACACGAAGCTTCCAGAAGACCGAAGAGTCAACGAAGTGGGGCCACGAGGCGGCCAGAAGGTAGGGCGGCGCGGCCTAGGTCTTGGCCGCGCCGACCTTTGATGCTATGTCCGAGGATGTAGTTATTGATTACATTACGCGCAATACTTAATGCAATTGTCTGTTGTTAGCAACTTAATACTGGAAGGAGTTCGGATGATAACCTGAAGGTGGACTTTTTAGGCATAGATGCATGCTAGATAGCGGTCTATGTACTTTGTCGTAATGCCCAATTAAATCTCACTATACTCATCATAATATGTATGTGCATGGTCATGCCCTCTCTATTTGTCAATTGCCCAACTGTAATTTGTTCACCCAACATGCTATTTATCTTATGGGAGAGACACCACTAGTGAACTATGGACCCCGGTCCAATTCTTTATACTGAAATACAATCTACTGCAATACTTGTTCTACTGTTCTCTGCAAACAATCATCATCCACACTATACATCTAATCCTTTGTTACAGCAAGCCGGTGAGATTGACAACCTCGCTGTTTCGTTGGGGCAAAGTACTTTGGTTGTGTTGTGCAGGTTCCATGTTGGCGCCGGAATCCCTGGTGTTGCGCCGCACTACATCTCGCCGCCATCAACCTTCAACGTGCTTCTTGGCTCCTACTGGTTCGATAAACCTTGGTTTCATACTGAGGGAAAACTTGCCGCTGTATGCATCACACCTTCCTCTTGGGGTTCCCAACGGACGCGTGTTGTACGCGTATCAAGCTCTTTTTCTGGCGCCGTTGCCGGGGAGATCAAGACACGCTGCAAGGGGAGTCTCCACATCCCAATCTCTTTACTTTGTTTTTGTCTTGCTCTACTTTATTTACTACTTTGTTTGCTGCACTAAATCAAAATACAAAAAAATTAGTTGCTAGTTTTACTTTATTTGCTATCTTGTTTGCTATATCGAAAACACAAAAAAAATAGTTACTTGCATTTACTTTATCTAGTTTATTTTATTTACTATTGCTAAAATGGGTACTCCTGAAAATACTAAGTTGTGTGACTTCACAACCACAAATAATAATGATTTCTTATGCACACCTATTGCTCCACCTGCTACTACAGCAGAATTCTTTGAAATTAAACCTGCTTTACTGAATCTTGTTATGCGAGAGCAATTTTCTGGTGTTAGTTCTGATGATGCTGCTGCCCATCTTAATAATTTTGTTGAATTATGTGAAATGCAAAAGTATAAAGATGTAGATGGTGACATTATAAAATTAAAATTGTTCCCTTTCTCATTAAGAGGAAGAGCTAAAGATTGGTTGCTATCTCTGCCTAAGAATAGTATTGATTCATGGACTAAATGCAAGGATGCTTTTATTGGTAGATATTATCCCCCTGCTAAAATTATATCTTGGAGGAGTAGCATAATGAATTTTAAACAATTGGATAATGAGCATGTTGCACAAGCATGGGAAAGAATGAAATCTTTGGTTAAAAATTGCCCAACCCATAGACTGACTACTTGGATGATCATCCAAACCTTTTATGCAGGACTGAATTTTTCTTCGCGTAACCTATTGGATTCAGCTGCTGGAGGTACCTTTATGTCCATCACTCTTGGTGAAGCAACAAAGCTACTTGATAATATGATGATCAATTACTCTGAATGGCACACGGAAAGAGCTCCACAAGGTAAGAAGGTAAATTCTATCGAAGAAACCTCTTCCTTGAGTGATAAGATTGATGCTATTATGTCTATGCTTGTGAATGATAGGACTAATGTTGATCCTAATAATGTTCCGTTAGCTTCATTGGTTGCTCAAGAAGAACATGTTGATGTAAACTTTATTAAAAATAATAATTTCAACAACAATGCTTACCGGAACAATTCTAGTAACAACTATAGGCCATATCCTTATAATAATGGCAACGGCTATGGTAATTCTTATGGGAATTCTTACAACAATAATAGGAACACACCCCCTGGACTTGAAGCCATGCTTAAAGAATTTATTAGTACACAAACTGCTTTTAACAAATCTGTTGAAGAAAAGCTTGGGAAAATTGATATACTTGCTTCTAAAGTCGATAGTCTTGCTGCTGATGTTGATCTTTTGAAATCGAAAGTTATGCATAATGAAAATCATAATAATAAAATTGCTACTACAGCAAATGCCATCCAAGTTAGAATTAATGAGAATATAAGATTGATGGCCGAATTGCGTGCTAGGTGGGAAAGAGAAGAAAATGAAAAAGAAGATAATATAGCTAAAGTTTGGACTATTACCACCACTAGCAATGCTAATGCTCCACAAGTTTCTGCACCCCCTACTAATAATAATAAAAGAATTGGTGTTAGTAATGTTTCCACTTCTAATGCAAAGCGCGAAAAACTGCCTGAAACTGCTAGAACTGCTGAAACTGCCTGTGATAAAACTGCTGAAATTTTTTCCAACATTGGGGATGATGATCCCATTGCTTTAGATTATAATGGTTTGAATTTTGATGATTGTCACATCTCTGAAGTTATAAAGTTCTTACAAAAACTTGCTAAAAGTCCTAATGCTAGTGCTATAAACTTGGCTTTCACGAAACATATTACAAATGCTCTCATAAAAGCTAGAGAAGAGAAACTAGAACGCGAAGCTTCTATTCCTAGGAAGCTCGAAGATGGTTGGAAGCCCATTATTAAGATGAAGGTTAATGACTTTGATTGTAATGCTTTATGTGATCTTGGTGCAAGTATTTTTGTTATGCCTAAGAAAATCTATAATATGCTTGACTTGCCACCATTGAAAAATTGTTATTTGGATGTTAATCTTGCTGATCATTCTACAAAGAAACCTTTGGGGAAAGTTGATAATGTTCGCATTACCGTTAACAATAACCTTGTCCCCGTCTATTTTGTTGTCTTGGATATTGAATGCAATGCATCTTGTCCCATTATATTGGGAAGACCTTTTCTTCGAACTGTTGGTGCTATCATTGATATGAAGGAAGGTAATATTAAATATCAATTTCCTCTCAAGAAAGGTATGGAACACTTTCCTAGAAAGAGAATGAAGTTACCTTTTGATTCTATTATTAGAACAAATTATGATGTTGACACTTCATCTCTTGATAATACTTAATACACACTTTCTGCGCCTAGCTGAAAGGCGTTAAAGAAAAGCGCTTATGGGAGACAACCCATGTTTTTACTACAGTACCTTTATTTTTATTTTGAGTCTTGGAAGTTGTTTAATACTGTAGGAACCTCTCCTTATCTTAGTTTTGTGTTTTGTTGTGCCAAGTAAAGTCGTTGATAGTAAGGTTCATACTAGATTTGGATTACTGCGCAGAAACAGATTTCTTTGCTGTCACGAATCTGGGCCTAATTCTCTGTAGGTAACTCAGAAAATCTTATATTTCTTAATTGGAGGCACCATTAGAGCCTCCACGTTAATCCACATCATTAGAATAATTAAGACAGTTAGATCTAAAATTTATGGTTAGGATTAGTCGAGAAAGTCGTGATTATAATGTACCATCGGAAGTTACATAAACACGTTACCTTAGATATCCATACAATTATTTGTTTGAGAGAAAGCCAGAAATTAAATAGGCATGTTATCTCACGTAACCAGATTTTTTTTTCCGTAGCAACTATCCCATCACTACACGTCAAAATAGTTTCGCATGGTTGGAACCTCCCTGGACTCCTAGCCTGCTACGTCTCCTATAAAATCCTAACATCCGCCTAACTTATACTTGCTAATATCAGCGAAAATCACGGTGTTGCTCAATGCTGAGGACGAAACCATCCTAAGAAGCTGCTTGGTGTGCTCCTGTCGTCGGTGCCGCGAGTCTGCGTTAAATCGATTTTCGCTGTGTTTTGTAGGCCGCTGGTGAAGATTTGTCGCTTTTCTGTGAACATCGATCAATCAAGCACGCACAACAGGAAAGACCATGGTATCACGGTGCAGGTCAGTGTTCAATCAGGTGCGATCGCATGCCAAATCTAAATAATATTGCTTGATGGTATTTGTAAAATAATCCTACTACACGTCTGATCAATTTCTTTTTGTCCTGTACACGACATATACAAGCTGCTATCTATGCCTGGATCCGAGATGGGATAGTCTCGGCGGAAGATCTCCTGACTCTACTTCCTATCATGAGCAGTGTATTAAGGCTATCAGAATAGCCAGTTGTTGTGGCGTGACCCAAGCTTTGATGCAGATGTGGAGACATAAATGGCGCATGGGATTCCCAAGGATTGATAGTTGGACAAAGCAGGGTCAGGATCAGCTAGAGCTGAATAGTGGTGGCAGGTAATCTACAGATCTTTCGCTTTCTCGCATATACAAAGTAAAATATACATTGTTTATTTCAAATATATTTTTGAGCTGTGCTGACTGATTCCTGATATATCGTGTAGTCTCGCCAGCTTAGAAACAAAGAAGCGTTATGGTCTAATGAGGCTTGATAGCTTAAATAGATGTATAGTTTTTGTACTGCTTGAGCAAGGTACATTTACCTTTTTCTTTCTGCAGTTTTATGTAATTTGTGATTTGCTCATCTGAAGTTGTTTAGTAACTTATCAACCAATTTTGTAATAAATTGGGCTGATGGTGTGTATTTTACTTTGATCTAGAGCTACGGAATAGCATGCTTTTTTTTTTTTTGAAACGGAGGCAAAAGCTTTGCCTCATCCATTAATTAAGAAGAGGGTGCCCGGTTTTTAGGAGAAAACCGGGCAAAACCTACAACAACCGGGCCAAGCCCATACAAACAACACACGCACCTAGACCACAAAGCGACTTCAACAATCAATCAACACGACACCCCAACGCCGCGCCGAAAAAACGACACTAGAACAACTCAACATCGACACTAGAACAACTCAACGAAACCCTCAAAGGACATGAACGGAAGAATAAAGAGCATCCCTCATGCTGCCACGAGCGCCTTTCCTATGGCGCTACTCTTCTTATCTTTGCACCTAAGCGACTTCTTCTTAGAATAGCATGCTTTATATTTACATGTCAACGTTTGGATTTATCTCTGTTCACAAGATTTCGATCCCACTGTTCGTTTATAGTTCATAAAGTCATAGTCCATGTATATTACCCAGCGATGTACCTCCATAAATGGGGCTGCTGTGGAAGCTTGACAAAAAAGCAAGAAGCCTGTTAAATTAAAGCCCAGAAAATGTAAGAAGCAACGAGTTT
This sequence comes from Lolium perenne, assembly GCF_019359855.2. Taxonomy (NCBI): domain Eukaryota; kingdom Viridiplantae; phylum Streptophyta; class Magnoliopsida; order Poales; family Poaceae; genus Lolium; species Lolium perenne. Next base: position 189,812,036 of record NC_067247.2, read on the forward strand.
TGCATCACAATAAATCAATGTAGTGAAGTATCTTTTTCAGTTGACATTCATAAAACATCTGTATTAAGTTTTGTTAACCAAATAAGAAACATGCGTTTTTGTTTAATTTCATTGATCAGCGAACAGAAGATGCCCAGCAGATTCCAACCCATAAGAGATGGCTTGGACGGGATGAGAATCGATCCTTGGGTGAAGTTTGCAAATATTTCTCTCTTATTCTTCTTCTTTAATCCATTGTATGGACCAAGTTTTCTTAAATTAGTGGTGTTATTTGTCGATTCGTCAATGGAAGATTGCATGTGTACAGGCCTGAATGCGAGTATGATTTGATTAACTGAAGTATGGGTAATAATTCCATGAAACTTATTATATTAGTTTCAACACTAAAAAGATGGTGAAAATAGCTCAACAATTGGGTGTATGGATGTATTTAATCAGGTCCAAAATCATTTAATATTGAGTACCGCCAGTAGAAAAGTCAATTTCTATTAATTGTAGTCATCCACCGCAGGTGTATAAATATACTTATGTCCATGTTTGGCCGTAGCTCTGTGTAAGCATATGTCCATAAAAAGATAGAAATACAATTATGCCTCAGATATATACCTTTCCAATAGAAAACTAAACTCTGGGTTAAATAGTGGAATATTTTATGATAATAAGAAATTTTATTAAGTAGTATTAAACATTAGAATATAAATTTAAAACAAAATTTAAGCTACGTCTCATAGAAAATATGTGAAATGATGAAAAAGTTCTTGCAAATATTCTATGTTCCGTATCACGTATCAAGAGGCATAAAATTAAGCTTATCCTAACTCCTAAATCGTACATATATGTTTACCTAAGTGGTATGAATTTTTTCTAAATAAATCATGCATATCCTTTTTTACCAACGTTGGTGTAAATGAAGGGTGTACTTCCTCTATCCTCATATAAATCAAATAAGTTTGATAAGTTGCGGAAGTAATTTGTTTGTTTCCCTAAATTTTAGTATTCATGAAATTACTATGGAAATCCAAAATAGACATCTACGAGCAACAAAACAATTTGTCCAAATTAAAATCATATTGACATGGATATTGGTATCATATAAAAACTAGCTCGCGCCGATGCGCGGGTTGACGGCTAGTTATACCAATTTACGTGAGTAATCCTCAGATATGTACGCAACTTCCATTAAGTTTGAGCATTTTCATTTGAGCAAGTCTGGTGCCTCAATAAAATTCGTCTTTACGAACTGTTCTGTTTTGACAGATTCTGCCTTTTATTTCGCATTGCCTGTTTTGATATGTTCGATGGATATTTCGATTCCATTGACTTTCAGTAGCTTTGTGCAATGTCCAGAAGTGTTAAGAATGATTATGTCACCTCTGAACATGTATATTTTGATTGTGCACTAACTCTCTAATGAGTTGTTTTGAGTTTGGTGTGGAGGATGTTTTCAAGGATCAAGAGAGGGAGATGATACAACATGATCAAGGAGAGTGAAAGCTCTAAGCTTGGGGATGCCCCGGTGGTTCACCCCTGCATATATCAAGAAGACTCAAGCGTCTAAGCTTGGGGATGCCCAAGGCATCCCCTTCTTCATCGACGATATTATCAGGTTCCTCCCCTGAAACTATATTTTTATTCCATCACATCTTATGTACTTTGCTTGGAGCGTCGGTTTGTTTTTGTTTTTGTTTTGTTTGAATAAAATGGATCCTAGCATTCATTGTGTGGGAGAGAGACACGCTCCGCTGTTGCATATGGACAAGTATGTCCTTAGGCTTTACTCATAATATTCATGGCGAAGTTTCTTCTTCGTTAAATTGTTATATGGTTGGAATTGGAAAATGCTACATGTAGTAATTGCTAAAATGTCTTGGATAATGTGATACTTGGAAATTGTTGTGCTCATGTTTAAGCTCTTGCATCATATACTTTGCACTTATTAATGAAGAAATACATAGAGCATGCTAAAATTTGGTTTGCATATTTGGTCTCTCTAAAGTCTAGATAATTTCTAGTATTGAGTTTGAGAAACAAGGAAGACGGTGTAGAGTCTTATAATGTTTACAATATGTCTTTTATGTGAGTTTTGCTGCACCGCTTCATCCTTGTGTTTGTTTCAAATAGCCTTGCTAGCCTAAACCTTGTATCGAGAGGTAATACTTCTCATGCATCCAAAATACTTGAGCCAACCACTATGCCATTTGTGTCCACCATACCTACCTACTACATGGTATTTCTCCGCCATTCCAAAGTAAATTGCTTGAGTGCTACCTTTAAATTTCTAATCCTCTACCTTTACAATATATAGCTCATGGGACAAATAGCTTAAAAACTATTGTGGTATTGAATATGTACTTATGCACTTTATCCCTTATTAAGTTGCTTGTTGTGCGATAACCATGTTCCTGGTGACGCCATCAACTACTCTTTGTTGAATATCATGTGAGTTGCTATGCATGTTCGTCTTGTCTGAAGTAAGGGCGATTTACCACCTTTAATGGTTAGAGCATGCATATTGTTAGAGAAGAACATTGGGCCGCTAACTAAAGCCATGAATCATGATGGAAGTTTCAGTTTTGGACATATATCCTCAATCTCATATGAGAAAATTAATTGTTGCTACATGCTTATGCATAAAAGAGGAGTCCATTATCTGTTGTCTGTGTTGTCCCGGTATGGATGTCTAAGTTGAGAATAATCAATAGCGAGAAATCCAATGCGAGCTTTCTCCTTAGACCTTTGTACAAGCGGCATAGAGGTACCCCTTTGTGACACTTGGTTAAAACATGTGCATTGCGATAATCCCGGTAATCCAAGCTAATTAGGACAAGGTGCGGGCACTATTAGTATACTATGCATGAGGCTTGCAACTTGTAAGATATAATTTACATAACACATATGCTTTATTACTACCGTTGACAAAATTGTTTCTTGTTTTCAAAATCAAAGCTCTAGCACAAATATAGCAATCGATGCTTTCCTCTTTGAAGGACCTTTCTTTTACTTTTATTGTTGAGTCAGTTCACCTATCTCTCTCTCCACCTCAAGAAGCAAACACTTGTGTGTACTGTGCATTGATTCTTACATACTTGCATATTGCACTTGTTATATTACTTTACATTGACAATATCCATGAGATATGCATGTTATAAGTTGAAAGCAACCGCTGAAACTTCATCTTCCTTTGTGTTGCTTCAATGCCTTTACTATGAATTATTGCTTTATGAGTTAACTCTTATGCAAGACTTATTGATGCTTGTCTTGAAGTACTATTCATGAAAAGTCTTTGCTATATGATTCACTTGTTTACTCATGTCATTTACATTATTTTGATCGCTGCATTCATTACATATGCTTACAATAGTATGATCAAGGTTATGATGGCATGTCACTCCAGAAATTATCTTTATTATCGTTTACCTGCTCGGGACGAGCAGAAACTAAGCTTGGGGATGCTGATACGTCTCCGACGTATCGATAATTTCTTATGTTCAATGCCACATTATTGATGATATCTACATGTTTTATGCATACTTTATGTCATATTTATGCATTTTCTGGAACTAACCTATTGACGAGATGCCAAAGAGCAAGTTGCTGTTTTCTGCTGTTTTTGGTTTCAGAAATCCTAGTAAGGAAATATTCCCGGAATTGGACGAAATCAACGCCCAGGGGCCTATTTTCACACGAAGCTTCCAGAAGACCGAAGAGTCAACGAAGTGGGGCCACGAGGCGGCCAGAAGGTAGGGCGGCGCGGCCCAGGTCTTGGCCGTGCCGACCTGTCTCCTGGGCCCCTCGTGTGGCCCCCTGACCTGCCCTTCCGCCTACAAATAGCCTTCGTCGCGAAACCCCCAGTACCGAGAGCCACGATACGGAAAACCTTCCAGAGACACCGCCGCCGCCAATCCCATCCCGGTGGATTCAGGAGATCGCCTCCGGCACCCTGCCGGAGAGGGGATTCATCTCCCGGAGGACTCTACACCGCCATGGTCGCCTCCGGAGTGATGAGTGAGTAGTCTACCCCTGGACTATGGGTCCATAGCAGTAGCTAGATGGTTGTCTTCTCCTCATTGTGCTTAATTGTCGGGTCTTGTGAGCTGCCGAACATGATCAAGATCATCTATCTGTAATGCTATATGTTGTGTTTGTTGGGATGCGATGAATAGAGAATACCATGTTATGTTGATTATCAATTTATATCTATGTGTTGTTTATGATCTTGCATGCTCTCCGTTACTAGTAGATGCTCTGGCCAAGTTGATGCTTGTAACTCCAAGAGGGAGTATTTATGCTCGATAGTGGGTTCATGTCTCCGTGAATCTGGGGGAGTGACAAGAACCCCTAAGGTTATGGATGTGCTGTTGCCACTAGGGATAAAACATTGATGCTATGTCCGAGGATGTAGTTATTGATTACATTACGCGCAATACTTAATGCAATTGTCTGTTGTTAGCAACTTAATACTGGAAGGGGTTCGGATGATAACCTGAAGGTGGACTTTTTAGGCATAGATGCATGCTGGATAGCGGTCTATGTACTTTGTCGTAATGCCCAATTAAATCTCACTATACTCATCATAATATGTATGTGCATGGTCATGCCCTCTCTATTTGTCAATTGCCCAACTGTAATTTGTTCACCCAACATGCTATTTATCTTATGGGAGAGACACCACTAGTGAACTGTGGACCCCGGTCCAATTCTTTATACTGAAATACAATCTACTGCAATACTTGTTCTACTGTTCTCTGCAAACAATCATCATCCACACTATACATCTAATCCTTTGTTACAGCAAGCCGGTGAGATTGACAACCTCGCTGTTTCGTTGGGGCAAAGTACTTTGGTTTTGTTGTGCAGGTTCCATGTTGGCGCCGGAATCCCTGGTGTTGCGCCGCACTACATCTCGCCGCCATCAACCTTCAACGTGCTTCTTGGCTCCTACTGGTTCGATAAACCTTGGTTTCATACTGCTGTACGCATCACACCTTCCTCTTGGGGTTCCCAACGGACGCGTGCTGTACGCGTATCAAGCAGCACACGAGCATTTCGTCGAGCACCTTGTGCTCGCGCGGGAGAGGAATTAAGAGGGAGGGGAGGGGAGGGGAGGGTAGAGAGATCACCGACGATAGGGGTGGAGGAGGAGGTTGAAGATGACGGCAGGGGTGGAGGAGGAGGAGGACGCGACGGCTGCTCCACCTTGCCGCGACGGCGGCCACTCCTCGCGGCGGCCCCTCCTCGCCATAGCGGCAGCTTGTGCTGCAGGTGGCGGGGATGGGAGGAGCGTGGCGGCATGCGGCCTTCGCAGAGGAAGGCGGCGGCGACGGCGACGGCGACGACCATGGCGGCGCGCGGCGGTACGGATCGGAGGAGAGGGGAGAGGGGAGAGGCGGTACGGATCGGAGGAGAGGTGAACAGGCGTGGGCGGGGGAGGGCACGGGATGATATAAGTTCCCTTAGTTCTGTGGCGCACCAGAACAAGTGCGCCACAGAATCAACTACTTCTGTGGCGCACCGAAGCAAGTGCGCCACAGAATCATTTATTTCTGTGGCGCAGCACGCCATGTGCGCCACAGAAATACCTACACTAATAATTGGTGGTGACAGGGTGTGGGCCCCACTAAGTTTTTGTGGCGCATGGTTCCCTGGTGCGCCACAAAATTAAGCTATTTCTGTGGCGCAGCTTGCCTGGTGCGCCACAAAATAACTTTCTGTGACGCATTTTTAATGGTGCGCCACAGAACTAAGCTCCACCTATAAGGGTTTTCCTACTAGTGTTAGTAGGTTTCCCCCCGTTTATGAGCCTTTATGCTTTACCGTTTCAGCATGTACTTTATCTGGGTCAACAAACCCAATATTGATAATATTATTACTTTTGCATTCACTGATCTTCAGTCTGCATAACAGAACACATAAGATATAATGAGTATATGCAATGAAAACAAACATGAACTGAATGAAAATGAACTTATATGTAGTTAACAACTTACAAGCAATAGCAACTCATGAGAGATTTGTCTAGGGCTTCTAAATTGAATAACTGCCAGAGTTCATTCATCTCAATATGGATCTTCTCATTTCGGTAGTAGTATTCAAATGGTATATTCGCCACGATGTACGTTATGTTCTCCTTGCATGCATCAAGGTACCACTGATGCAAATTCCGCATATGTGTTGGCAGTTTATGCAGCTGCTCTCTGCTGACCAAGTCGGCCCCGTAGACAAATTTAGGAGCTATATCAGCAGTGGGTAGTGCAGCATCTGCTGCAAACAGCAATTCCTCCACAGTAACTGAACAGGCAGCCGCTAGCTTTGCAGCTTCTTCCATATCGAAACCACCATGTTCCTGGTACACCTTGGGAACATTAAACACTTTGAGTGCTGGGATCGATTGTTTGGGATGTTCTCCGGGCAGGGGAACTTCCTTTCTTTTTTTTCCTTTTGTCGTTTGCTTGGCCTTGAGGGGTGCACTTGTTGAACTTGACTTCTTCTCGGCTGCACTTCTAGCTGATGATTTGCTCCTGCTAGCAATATCCTTCTCCTCAGCCTTGTCATCCTTCTTCTTCTTAGCCTTTTCATCCTTCTTCTCGTCAATTACCCTCACAAGGTGGCGTGTATAGTCATCCTTCTTCTCGTGTAAGTCATATTGCGATGGTGTGTTCAGAAAAGTAAGAGCATATTCTTTTTTGCTTCTCTATGTATGGCTCTGGCGCTGGAGGTTTTGTCTTATGAAAATGATCATACATGTGTTTCTTAACAATGGCCTCATTTTCCTCGACAGTACGATCGTAAGGACGGGGGGAGGAAACTTTGGTACTTTTGGGAGGGGCGACATCTTGCGGACATGACTCTTGAAACCCTTCCGGTTGGGTGCATTCTGAGTCTTAGTGGGCGGAGGCGCTGGAGATGGAGATGGACTACAGATGTCGTGGTCGACGTCGTACCCATGGGGTGATGGTGGCGACATGTGATCAGTAGGAGGAGGTGATGGTGGCCTGCGATCACCTGGAGGAGGTGATGGTGACCTGGGACGACTGGTACTAGGGGCTACCCAGCCTGGCAGCCTGATGTTCTTCTTTTCCCAGAGAATGATTTCTCCCAGCACCTCTCTGAGTGTAACCCCCTATCAACTCCAGGGATTTCGAGCTCCAATGTCTCCCATGACGGTACAACTGAATCCACCCCGCACACGAGCATAGCCAGCTGGAATCTGATTGCCATGCCATGTTGCCGGCTCACCTTCAGGTCCAAATGCAGGTAAGACATAGCCGACCGCCACCTTAACAGACATGTTCATGAACACCTCATGGAGATCACAAGGTGTTTGCTCCTTGATTCCATCCAAGGGGTCGCCAGGACCGGCTGTTGCGGTCAGAAACCCACCGGCGAGCAGCGACGGGCAACACGGTAGAGCCGGGAGTCTCCCAGGACTGCGGCTGGCCCTGGTCCCTCCGAGCGACGGCCCGCAAAGACTCGGCACGCATGTCCGATGCTGGTGCAAGGGCGTGCCACCTGACCTATACCTGGCCAGGAAGGTGATGGATGTGCCTCGCTTAGTTTCCTGCATGGCATACACGTAAACATTAAATACGAGCCTCGATCGGCTCTCAGGTTGTCCTGTGAATCGGCTCAAAGAGCCGATCCACCCATGATCCGTACGAGGTGTACGAATATATGGTGGTCCTGCTTGATCAAAATAAAGCTAAAACGACCTACTACGATTTAGGGTTTTCACCACATAATCGGAACATCTTACTCGTGATTGAGCCTGGCGGCCACGCACGGTGATCGTAAACCGACCCTAGACAGGGCCTAAAAACCAACACAAGGTTGATCCCCGGAACATCCTGTCTAGGGCTAGCAAACTACACCCTACGCGCCACTGGATCCTTCAATCCGTTTGTAAGGCCTAACTATGCAGATATTAAACTAATCCTTGGAGAACAAGGAGCAATCATAACGGATCGGATCTACTAAATAATGATCAAGCGGGGTGCCGCCCTTACACCTAAGATAGGCGTAAGGGCGGCTAGACGTTTCAGGGTTGCACGACGACAGCATATGATACGATGAACAATGCTAACCCTAGCACGTCTAAGATAACTACGTTGCTCGCCATCAAAAAGGCTTCAGTACGAGCAACGCATGAACATCGAATAAACGTGTACTGCCTAGATCGCAAGATGCGATCTAGGCAGCATGATGCTTACCCGGAAGAAACCCTCGAGACAAGGGAGTTGGCGATGCGCCTAGATTGGTTTGTGGTGAACGTGATTGTTGTTTATTTCATAAACCCTAGATACATATTTATAGTCCGTAGACTTTCTAACGTGGGAATAATCCCAACCGTGCACGGGCCAAACTCTAACTAACCGACACGTATCCTATCATATTTACAGATACAAGGGCAAACTAGCCCAAACTTTGCATATAAGGCCGATTCATGTATTTCTTCCATGTATATCCTTCAAGCCCATCTTGATCGCGGCCCACCTCTGACTCGGTCAAATTCTGGTGATATCACATGCCCCCCTGGTTTTGGAATTGATAATTCCAAAATCACTCTGCTTTTCTTCGTCGGGTCATATCGTGGCAGAACCGTCACAGTATTCTTCATCATGATGCCCTGCCTTCTCAACTTCTCCGCAAGATTTGATAGCTTTAGCATCACTTCCTCGGAAACTGCAATGGCATTAAATCTCCACTAGGCTCCCCCTTATTTAACTGTGCCGACCGATTCGCCTCTTAATCCCCCTCCTCTGTTTTAGCTATCGGCACCGAAAAACCCTCTCTCCCTGTAGCAATGTCTTCTTCTTCCTCCGTCTCCTCCGGCCTCTCTTTCCAATCCTCTTCCTCAAGCGAGCCGATGTCAGAGCCAGAGTGGGACTTCGACTTCATGCCAGATGGCCCACCAGAAACCCTCGTCGGATCAGATGGCGACCTGCCCCTGACTGATGGGGAGGGCGACCTCCAGTTCCTCATTGAAGGGGAACTGGAGAGCAAGAGCGAGGATGACCTCCACTCCTGGGGGAACCCCACTTCCTCCGATAAGGAGGAGGAAGAGGAAGACGAGGAAGAAGAGGAGGAACAGGAAGAAGAAGAGGAAGACGACTCCTCCTCCTCCGCTCGGTACCCGCCGGCGAAGCACTTCCGCGCTTGGGCGGACAGTGAAGATGATGATGATGACGAGGAGGAAGAAGCTCCGGCCGAGGGCTGGGGCAGCAGCGACGAGGAGTTCTCCGGAAGCAGCGCCGGCGGCAGCTACGATGCCGACGATGAGGGCAGCGAGGATTAGTAGAGTAGGATCAGTAGTACTGCGAGCAATCGGCTCTTCTTTTGTTCCCCCTTTCTTGAGCAATCGGCTCTTCATTGTAAAAAACCCTCCTTTTATTAATGAAGAAGTATTTCCAATCAACTTTTTGCCGACAGTCAAAGTCAAACGATCTCCCAAAAGAGCCGATGGCATCGCATCGGTCTCTACCATAAAAACACGAGTAAGGCCGACCCAGCTGCCCCTCCAAACGGTAACCTGCGACCTCCGTCTGAGAAAGCAAACTCAGATCCCCAATCGCCGCCTGAGCAGTTCCAACTTACGGCCACCCGCATCCCAGATCTCGACCGCGCCGCCCCAACTCTACAGCGCCTCCAATGGCGGAATCATCCAATACCAACGCCATGGTCTCCGGACTGAAGGTAATCTTTAACCTCCTCTCGCCATTCGAATCAACGTTAGGATTAATAGCAAACACCTGAATTAATGTTCTGTTCCGTTATTAATCTTAGGTTTCAGACATCCTACTGCCACATCCTTCTCTCGCAAATTCTATGTGCCTTGGTCCCCGTTCTTCCGAGAGTTCCGCTCTCTTAATTTCATGCGAGGCTAACAGAATCCCCTTTGTGAACCAGAACTTAGATCTGTCTTCCTGGGCCGACTGCCTGCGAGCCTGGCCTAATCCCCCTGAGGGTTGGGTGGCATGGTACAATAGAGTATCCAAAACCCACTATGCCACCTGGGAAGCCATAGGGATAGCCGATGCCTTGTCATTATCATTGTCTCCCCTTGAAAAGAATGAAAATATTCTGAAAACCATCGGCTACTTCTGGTCTGATGCACTGAACTGCTTCATGTTTGGCCATGGCCCTATGACACCAACTCTGCTGGATGTGGCCATGATCACAGGCCTAGACATTGCATCCCCAAGCCCTTCTGCATTCAAGCTGCCGAAAGTTCCTTTCACCCTTTCCTCTAAAAAAGAATGTACCAGCTGGGGTGCCTACCTCAACCGTTATATGAAAACCAAGGGCCCTGTGACAGAGAGAGAACACACAGCCTTCCTGAACTTCTGGTTGGAGCACTTCATATTCTGTGGCCCATCACTCGCCCCTACCAAGAATTACCTTTCCCTGGCCTATGAACTCGCCAAAGGCACCCAACTTGGCCTCGGCAAACTGTTTCTTGGAGAGGTCTATCGATCTCTTCAACTGATGTCTGTCAAACTGTTCTCTCAAAAGACAGTTAAAACTGGAGGCCCCTGGTAGTTTATTCAGTTATGGGCTCAGCTGTACTTTCAGAACCAGATCCCAGACTTACCACCTTTGGCCACCTGCACCTTCCCAGATGCTAATGGAAAGGAGATCCGATGCACCAGCTATGGCCAAGCTTTGTATGGTCTCCTGTGCAGCGGTGATCCCTAAGGAAGCAGCAGGGTGGTTCAAGATTTTCTTCCAAGGTTTGGACAACCCCATGTTCTTTCCTTATACTGAATCGGCGAACTTTGAGAACCCAGTCTCCTTCCGATTGGATAACTTTGCCGATGACGCTAGCACCCGGCATTTGTACTCTATCATGATTCGTCCTTGCTTTCTCCCAGTTGGCATGAGTACCTCAAACCGGATCATCAAGCCTGGTTATGAGTCTTACCAACCGGTAGTAGTAGCCCGACAACTTGGTCTCGGGCAGGTGCCTCCACACTTCTTCCTACACCACCTGACGACAGCGTAGCTGAACTGCCTGACATCCTCACTGGCCAAAGGTGCTATACCTTCTTTGATGCTCTGGCCATTCCAATTCCCCACAACCTCCGTTTCACCTTCACTACCGATGGTTTCGAGACTTGGTGGTCCATGTGGAAGACCCATGCCTTCAGAAGAGCTCTAGGACCGCTGCTGAGACAACTTGATGTCGAGTATGACGTTCCTGCAGACCAGGTACCATTACCTATAAATTTCTTGCAATGGCTTATGGTGATTGTCTGTAACCTGACTCCATCTCCTGGCAGCAACAAGATGGCCCAGATCCCACGCAAGCCGATGGCTCCCCCTTCGAATTCCTTCCTCCGGCCCCAGTGGTTCTCTTCTGCCAGAGCTCACCTCCCCTGAAGAAAGTCATAATGCAGAGTCAGCCGATTTCACCGAAATCGGCTCCCAAGAGTAAAGCATCTTCGGGGCCAGTTGCCCCCCGAGCCTCAACTCAGGTGAGGACGGCAGTGAGGAAGGTGGCTGCCAGAAAGACCCTGAAGCGCAAAGCTCCTGCCCAAGAAAGCTTGCACGTAAGTTGACTTGTGCCCTGTCCACATTTATCTGCTTTCCCAGTCTTTTGCAACATGCTTGTACTTCTTTCTACAGACTTCCACCGAAGAGGACTCCAGCGGGGATGCAGAGTACAGCCAGAGGGATTCGAGCTCGGGCAACTCCGAGAGGTCCACTACACAGAGCCAGACGAGCTCGCCAGCGCCGGCTTCTAAGAAAAGGTCGATTCTCAAGCCTCCTGCTCCCCAAGCCTCGATCAAATCAGGGTCACGCGTGAAGCGTCGATGCGTCAAAAGGGCTCGCAAAGACCCACGAGCTTCTCCATCAAGCCAGGAGGTCTTAAATGTAATTATCTCCCTGGTTTATATTTCATGCTAACCCATTGCCACTTGGATCGGCTAATTGCTTCCTTTTGCAGACCAATGATACCTCTAGCGGGGACGTCGAGGAGGTACTGATGCCGTCCGCCACGCTAGACCTAGCCACCTCGACGATCGTGGCTGACCAAGTGGCTAACCTAGCCAAGTCCATGGAAAAGCCGATTGTCACAGCATCGGCTGCTCTTCCTACCTTGGGAGAGGTACACCCCACTTCCTTGGCTCTATCACTTTCTTCGTTGTATACTAACACCACTTTTGTTCGTCTTGTCAGGGTTGTGATCTCTCAAGCTTGCTGACGTTCGATCCTGAATCCATCGAACCAACTACTTCCAAGGCAAGTGAAGAGCCCAGTCCTAGCACGGTCCATGGTCCACTCCATCGTCTCAAAGATTTGCTCTCTTCCTCAATTGAGACCCTGGTCGAAAATTCCGAGGAAGTCAAAGGCATCCTCGAAGATATCCAGCCCCATCTCCCTATGACACTGCAAGTGAAGCTTTGGCCAGCTGTGACTCTCTCGGTCTTCAAGTCAAGGGTGTGGTGACCCTACATACCACTGCATGTTGTAGTATGCCAGTCGTTGATATAACATTCACGAAGTACCATTCCGCAAATATTACATCCCTCAGAGTAGTACAACAGAACATAGTAGGGTCCATAAACTCATTCATTTATTATTACAGCTATCATACATATGTCATCCCGGAGCTCCTCTTGGGTCCTAAGAGGAATACTCCTGGGTTCGAGGTGAACCCAACTTAGTTTACAATATAAGAGTCTCATTAAGTGATACATTTATTTCCTCGAGCAGCTAAATACTAAGAGTTCGGGCTGCTCGGTTACTACTACTATTGGATATCTCTAGGCTTGATCTCCTCTGGAAGCCTCCCCGGATCCGTAGACGATGAGGTAGTCTACGCCTTCTATACCTCCAGAGAGGTCTGGTTCTTCATAGCCGATGATCTCGGCTCCTTCATTGTTGTCGCAGTCCTCCTCCAGCCGATTCAGACAATCTAAGCATGGGATTTAAGAGTGGTATGAGTACGAGCGTACTCAACAAGTTCATTATAGATAAGAGGTGTTTAATGCTCTAGCTACGATGCTAGACCAGAAAGTCTAACACCAATGCATGTTTTGATAAATATTTCTTCAAGAGATTGCTTTTATTCCAAAGAGCTATGTCCGTCAGCCTTCACCGGTTTACTAGAACTTCATGGAGCTCCTTTCCGGCCGCGTTCGCAGTTCCTTATCCCGGAACAGGGAGTGACAGGTCACAGTTCTTTACACTCTGCAGAGGGGTGTTGCTTTACCCATAAGAGATCTTAACCTTGGTGCCAACCGGGCAGCTTTCCTGTCCACACTTCCTTTCGTGTGAGGCCCGGTATAAGGTCATAGTCAATCATATTCCTCCGCTACCTCGCACACCCACCCTTTGTTGCAAACCCCGACCCTGGGTCCTCGCCGGTCCCATTATTCCCGTAATTTCAGGGTGGACCCCGACCACGACGACAGTCTGGGATTGAACCAAACTCCTTCGCCGGTAGCTGCAACCCATCATAGACCACATTACCGTGGGGAATTAGAAGGGGATCCCCACCCACCAATTGTTCCGCAAGCAGCAACCGCTACGGTAAGCAACAGCTATACCGTGGGGAATTAGAAGGGGCTCCCCACCCACCAATTGCTCCGCAAGATACAACCGTCTACGGTAAGCGCATCCGTTGAGGTACAAGAGGTGGAAATACAATTGACTATTCCGTCCCACTCCAGATCTTATGGTTAACACGATTATTACGGCACAAGAATCACTGGCGACATTTGTTGTTTAATCCTAGATGGATATAAACCCTTGCAATGGAACCTCCACCATATCAACACAATCCATGGTTCCATTGCCCACCACATAGTCATATTCATAGTTATGAAAGTAGTGGTTTTGATCTTTATGCAATAGTGATAACCATAATACTTGGCAAGTAATTTGATAGAAATACTCAAATGACATGAGCAAGTGATGAACTTGCCTGAACACTGCAAAGTTTTGCAGTTGAATGGTGTGGACTGACCCTTGTCCTCTGTCTCTGAAAAATAGCATCATTGTCCGATAAGGGCAATGGTTAAAGAAGCAGTTATGCATGATTCCAGTTTTAGGGTTTGTTCCCCCCTTCCGATGTTGTTATTATTTCATGTGAGAGGTTAATACTAAGAATAATTTGGAGATACTCTATTTAGGGTAAATACAACCTTGAAATGTTGTCAAGGTGTTTTTAAAGTCCAATTGCATTAATGGACTTATTTTCATTATTGAAAATAATATGTGTGATTTAAATCATTATTTAAATCATCAAATTAAGACTTATTCTTAGTTGTCTTCAAAAATTCTCTTTGATATTTTATTCAGGTAGAGAATTTTATGTTGATCAATTTTCATATTTTTAATTATTTTTTTAGAGCTATTAGGTATTTATTGTGCTTTTTCAAAGTTTATGCATTTAAATTGAATTGTGAAATGGCAAAAATGCCCCTGGGCCCACCTGTCGGTGCAACCCAGTGGGTTAGGTCGAACCGACCGGCCTGGTCCGGCTCGACCAGCCCCACTTCTCTCTCTCCCTCTCACGCGCGACCGAACCCTAACCCTAGCCGCTCTGGCGACCCGCGTCGCCGCCGCCGTCGCCGCTCGATTCCGGCGAGATTCGCCGGACCTGGCCCCCGCCATGGTGCGCAGCCGACGCGCCCCACGACGGCGGTCAATCCTATCCGCGTCGATCTGACGCGGACGACCAGCTGCCCTCGGCCTCGACCCTCTTCGCTCTGGTCGCCTGGCGTGGAGATTCACGGCGATCTCGTCGCCGCCGACGTTCCTGGTGCCGTGGCTTGGCCGTAGGCCTCGTCGTGCCTGCGCTGGAGCCTCCGTGCTTCGGCGACCGCCTGGCTTGGCCATGGCTTGGCGCTGCCGTGGCCAGGCTGTGCCGCCGTACCGCCATGGTGACGCCGTGGCGCTGCTCCAGGTTAGTACGCCTCCATCTTCTCCCTTTCTTCCTCCTCCTCTATGCCATGCTCTAGTTACTAGCTTGCCTCTCCTCATGGAGATGCTGGCACTGCCGTGCTGCTGTTGCTTCTGCGCCTCTGTGTGCCTTGCGCCAAGCCAGCTCTGGTGCTGTGCTAGCTGCTGCTATGCGTATGCTGCTGCTGTGCATTTGCCATGGATTCTGGCTGCTGTGCTATGCTATTGTGCTCTATAGCTTGCTGTTGCAACTCATGAGCTCTTGCTCATGAGCATACTGTGATGCTTTGCTTTATTCATTTGTTACTGCTGCTGCTTTCTTGCTCCTGCCTCTCCTGTGTGTGCAATTTCTTCTCCCTGGCTTGATCATGCTGCATGATCCTTGCCTTTGGCAAGTGCCAGTGCTCCTGGTGTGCTATCTCTGTGCTATAATTCATGATCATACTCAATTGAGCATTGTTACTGACTTGGCAGCTCCATCCCTTGATGGAGTGCTTCTGGATACAATCATAAAAATGGTTTATGGGTTAGTCTGTGATTCAATTGTTGCTTATCTGTGGCTGTTTATTTTATGTAGTTCATGAATTGATGTCAGGTTTGTCTCTGACAAGCACTTGCATAGTTTGACAAGCACTGATGCTCCAGTGATCATCTGTTGCATGTTATTTTGCTCACTATCTACTGTCAGTGCCTATCTGATGCTCATCTTGGTGTCTGTGTGACACACATACCTGTGCTAGTGTGAGCTGTGGTTGGCTCAAGCAATTACTATTGCTTGCAGTGATCAATTGGATCCACTGCAAAGCTCTGGTGTATTGATTACTGGTAAATTCATTTATCTGTGTTGTCTTGCTTGGCTAAGTGGATAAATGATGTGAACTGCTTGCAGTTGTGATCATCTGACAGTTAATTTGATTGAGCTTGAGGGATGCCAACATCTGTTGGGAACCCTGGCTCCTTTTTGAACCCATCTGGGTGATGATATTAGTGCATGGCTTCTCTGTGGAATTTGGTAAAGTGGTTGAGGTGGCCCTGACAGCAATTCCTTGCTGTTAGGGTAGCTCCCACCTGTGTTGGCTTGCTGTGATTTGGGGAATATCTCACTGGAAGAATCCTTGTGGTTTTTCCAGTTTCCTTTGATGTTGATAAACATGAATAGACACTTGATAGTCTATCTGTCTGATGGTGTAGTGGCTATAGGTGCTAAGGGAATCTGGTTAGCTAGATAGGATCATCCCTTGATGGATTTCTTTGATTATGCCACTGGTTTGGCATAGCCAATGTTCCCAGGGTGCTTTCCTATTGGTTTCCCTCTTGTTCACTTGCACCAATTTGGCTAGTAGCCATATGATGACTCACATATAGGGTTTCTACCCTTGTGGTGTGCTTGAGATCATGCCTGTGCAATTTATGAACAAAACCATCTGGTTTGTTCATGATGATGTGTATACCTCACTCCAGCTCCTAGAATTGGTGTTGGTGTAGAGG
Organism: Lolium perenne; assembly: GCF_019359855.2. Taxonomy (NCBI): domain Eukaryota; kingdom Viridiplantae; phylum Streptophyta; class Magnoliopsida; order Poales; family Poaceae; genus Lolium; species Lolium perenne. The sequence continues at coordinate 189,828,431 of NC_067247.2, forward strand.
TTTTGCTTCTGGTTGGATTATGAGCTTGCCCTGCTCCTCCTGACTTGCTGGTGATGCTTGGTGAATTTCTGGTGATTGGGAATTAGATTGAACAGCAGTAGCTGTTCTTGTGTTCTTGTGTTCTTGTGTTCTTGTGTTCTTGGTGACTTACCCAGATGCCTGTCGATGAATGAGCTAGTTCTGGCGGTGGAAAAAGGTTTTATATGAACCTTCTTTTGCTCCCTGGTCGACAGCTTGGCCTGGCCACCCTTGGTGACTCCTCTCTGGCTTGTGTGTTGTTCAGCATGCACACATGCAGTGTGAGCTGCCTGTGTGTGTATGTGCACCTGATACTTTGAACTTGGCTTGGAGAGGATCAGCTCGGCAGAGTTGATCATATCTGCTCAATTTTTCCTTTCTTTCTAACCTGCCAAGTGGCTATGCCACTTGGCATAACACTTGTTCTATTTTCTTTGTGTTTGTGTGCAGGGATCAAGATGATGATCAAATGGACATGAAGATCACCAAGTTCAAGATTATATAGTAGTTTAGGATATACTTTATTTACTTGTAATTTTCCTGTTTCTTTTTCCATTTAATCAATTCTGGTAATGTGTTGTAATATTTATTTATTTCCATTATGAATATTGTAAAGACAATGTATATTGTGTGTTAATCAATAAAGCTCAAGGTTTTCTCTAATGAGCTTGTCTTATTGTTTGAATTATTCATAATGTGTATTATGTATTATTTACTTAATGAATTTCCTCACAATTCAAATATATAGAATAATTATTTAATGTTTGAATTTGAAATTCAAATTCAACTTTGGTTTGAATTCAACCATGCAACTTAATTTAGAATTCAATCATGCAACTTAAGTTTGATGCAATCTCTCCCCTCTCTTCTCAAAACCCTAAACTAGTTAGGTGAGATGCAAGTTTGTCGCACTCTCGAAACCCTAACCCTGTAAGGTGTCGAGAGAGAAACTTGTTCCCCTTCGATGCAGTTTTTGTTTAAAAGCGCGAAATTTCCCCGTAAATTACAATGCAATGCACATCCCTTTCTAAAATCTACCCCTCGATCGTCTCTAAACCTGGGACATTACAGCCTTTCCCCCTTAAAGAAAACTTCGTCCCGAAGTTGTGGTTGTAATACCTGAAGAGTTCGGGGTATGTTTTCCTCAGGTCTTCCTCCTTTTCCCAGGTAGCTTCCCTCTCGGGGTGATGCTTCCATTGTATCTTGCAATACTTGATAGCTTTATTTCTGAGTTGTTTCCAGCTCTCCTCGAGAATCTTGGCTGGCTTCTCGATGTAAGTCAAGTCTAGTTGTAACTCGAGCTCTTCATGTGATACTGGTTCATCGGGGGTTTTCAGACATTTTCGAAGTTGTGACACATGGAATACATTGTGAACTTGAGCTAGCCTTATCGGTAGATCCAATTCAAAGGCTAAACCTCGGTTCTGACTAAGTATCTTGAAAGGTCCTATGTATCTAGGACTGAGCTTTCCTTTTACTCCAAACCTCTGGAGTCCTTTCATCGGGCTTACCTTAAGATATACCATGTCTCCAACTCGTGGCTCCCATGTTCTCCTCTTCTGATCGGCATAACTCTTTTGCCGACTTTGGGCTATCTTGAGCCTATCTCTGATAATGTCAATGATTTGTTGTTTTTCCTTGACATAATCAGGGTTGAACTCTTTGCTTGCTCTGGCTTCATACCAACATATCGGTGATCTACACTTCCTTCCATACAGAGCTTCAAATGGTGCCATCTTGATGCTGCTTTGGTAACTATTGTTATATGAAAACTCTGCTAGTGGTAAGTGCTCCTCCCATGATCCTCCGAAGTCTAGGGCACAAGCCCTAAGCATATCCTCTAAGATCTAGTTGGTTCTCTCGGTTTGTCCACCTGTCTGGGGATGGTAAGCGGTACTATAGTCCAACTTGGATCCTAAAGCTTCGTGTAGTTGCTTCCAGAAGGCTGATGTGAACACGGATCCTCGATCCGACACTATCTTCTTAGGCACTCCATGCTTACTCACGATCTCCTTGATGTAAAGATCGATGAGTTTCTCTCCTTTGTCCTGCTGATTTACTGCTAGGAAATGTGCACTCTTCGTCAACCGGTCCACGATTACCCATATCATGTCCTTCTTTTTATTGGTCATGGGTAGTCCGGTGATGAAATCCATCCCTATTTCCTCCCATTTCCACTCTGGAATAGGTAAAGGTTGTAACTTTCCTGCTGGACTCTGGTGTTCAGCCTTCACTCTCTGGCAGGTATGGCATTCCGCCACATATTGTGCTATTTCTCTCTTCATGTTGTTCCACCAGAATAACTCCTTTAGATCCATGTACATTTTTGTACTTCCCGGATGAATGGAGTATGGTGTTTGATGGGCTTCCCGGAGTATTACTTCCTTAATTTCAGCAATATCCGGAACGCAAATTCTCTTTTGGAACCACAATGATCCAGATTCTCCGCGGTGAAATTCTGATGGTCTTCCTTCATCTATTCTTTTCATCTCCTCAACGATAAATGGATCGTCCAGCTGACCCATCATTATCTCATTCTTCAGGTTGACATTTAGCTCATCGGCTACTTGTAAAGCCGATAGTCCTTCATGAGCTTCCTTCTCCCAAAGTTGTATTTGGGCTTGACTTATTTCCTTCCTCAACTCCGGTGATATTTCTTGTTCCACTCCTCCGGTGCTCTTCCTACTCAGGGCATCTGCTACAACATTGGCCTTCCCTGGAGTGTAATTGATAGTCAAATCATAATCCTTGATAAATTCTAGCCATCTTTTCTGCCTCATGTTGAGTTCCTTTTGAGTGAAGAAATATTTGAGGCTTTTATGGTCTGTATAGAGCTCACACTTAGCTCCATAGAGAAAATGTCTCCAAGTTTTGAGTGCAAATACGACTGCTGCTAATTCCAAGTCATGTGTTGGATAGTTTACTTCATGAGGTCTGAGTTGCCTCGATCCATAAGATATCACTTTCCGATCTTGCATGAGTACGCAACCCAATCCATGCTTGGATGCGTCACAGTACACGGTGTAATCCTTGCCAACTTCCGGAACTGCTAACACCGGTGCCGTGGTGAGTTTCTCCTTCAGAGTTTGAAAACTCTTCTCACACTCCTCTGACCACACGAATGGTGTGTTCTTCCTTAACAGCTTTGTCATTGGTCCTGCTATCTTAGAGAATCCTTCAATGAATCTCCGATAATATCCTGCCATTCCTAGGAATCCTCGGATTTCCTTGACAGTCTTGGGTGCTTCCCATTCTAGAACTGCTGCTACCTTACTCGGGTTAACAGCTATTCCATCTTTACTAATAACATGACCAAGGAATTCCACTTGATCTAGCCAAAATTCACACTTGCTAAATTTGGCATAGAGTTGATGTTCCTTTAGTGTTTGCAACACTAACCTCAAATGTTCAGCATGTTCGGCCTTGTTCTTGGAATATATCAAGATATCATCGATAAATACGATGACAAACTTGTCTAGATATGGCATGAAGATCTTATTCATGAGATTCATGAATATTGCTGGGGCATTGGTTAATCCAAAAGGTACTACAAGGTATTCATGATGTCCATACCTTGAGACAAAGGCAGTTTTAGGAACGTCTTCCTTCTTGATATTTATCTGGTGATAACCGGATCTTAGATCAATCTTGGAAAAGACTCCCGCGCCTCTAACTTGATCAAATAGATCTTGTATTCTTGGAAGTGGATACTTGTTCTTGATTGTGACGTTGTTCAGATTCCTGTAGTCTCCGCACATCCTTCTTCCTCCATCTCTTTTATCCACGAAGATCACAGGTGATCCCCATGGTGAAACACTCTCTTGTATAAATCCTTTCTGTTCCAAGTCATCCAATTGCTCCTTAAGTTCTTTCAACTCCTTAGGCCCCATCTTATATGGTGCTTTAGCAATCGGAGCTGTTCCTGGGATTAGGTCGATAGTGAATTCTATTTCCCTATCTGGTGGCATTCCAGGTAATTCCGCAGGAAATACATCCTGGAATTCATTCACTACAGGTATATCCTCTAACTTCACCTCCTTCATGCTGTTCAGCTGTAGCTCCACTTCAATCTGTGTATGTTTGTCGCCTTGGTAAATCATTCTACTTCCATCGGGGCTTTTCAAAGATACTGTCTTGTTCACACAGTCGATCAATGCTCCATTAGCTTCTAACCAGTTCATACCAAGAATGACATCAATGTCCTTCATCGGTAAAATGAACAGGTCCGCGTCAAACGCGCACTTATTGATCATGATTACTTGTTTTTGTTTGGTATGGGTTACTACTATCGTTCCCCCCGCAGAAAGTATGGTTATGGGTGTATCTAACTTAGTGCAACTAATCCCATGTTTGATGATGAATTGTTGAGAAATGAATGATGTAGTTGCACCAGTATCAAAAAGTACTTTGCCAGGATGAGTGAGTATCTGGAGCGTACCTATCACCGCCTGATCGGAGTTGACCACCTCCTCCAGACTGGTACAGTTCAGCTTGCCGAAGGGCTTCTTATTCTTCCAGTTCCCTCCGGTGTTTCCTCCTCGGCTTCCACCTCCTCCAGACTGACCTCCTCCGGTGTTTCTCTTGGGGCAGTCCTTCAGCATGTGCCCCTCCTGACGACACCCAAAGCATATTATCTTGGGTTTCCGGCAATCTTGTGAAAGATGCCCTCTAAACCCACAAATGCGGCAAACAATCTGGTTTGCGGCTTGGTTTCCTTGGTTCCTCCTATTATTGTTGTTGTTGTTGTTGTTGTTGTTGTACCTTGGTTTGAAACTCAAGCCAGTATTAGGCTTGTTACTGACATATCTCTTAGGCTCAAACTCGGCATTTTTCCTCTTCTCCTCCTGCAGTTGTTTGAAATCATCTTCCAGAGTGATGGCAGCATCCACCAACTCTTGAAACTCCGTAGCTCTCATCATACGGAGGTGAACCTTGAACTGGGGACTTAACCCCCTCAGAAACCTTTTCTTCTTCTTGTCCTCGGTGTTGACTTCTTCAACAGCATACCGGGACAGTTTAGAGAATTCCCTGACATAGGTCAGGATTGCCTTGTCCTTCTGCTCGAGACTTTCAAACTCTCGACGCTTCAGTTCCACAATACTTTCAGGGACATTTGATTCCCTGAACTTCCTCGTGAACTCCTCCCAGGTAAATACCTTTCCAGCCGGATAAACGGCTACAATATTGTCCCACCATGATGCGGCGGGTCCACACAGCAGATGGGTAGCATAACGAACCTTCTCTTGGTCGTTACATCCAACGGTGTTGAGCTTTCGCTCAGTATCCATAAGCCAATCTTCCGCATCCATTGGCTCGGGCGCGTATGCGAAAGATATAGGCTTGGTGTTTTGGAAGTCTGCTAAGGTGACTCCCGGGTTCTCAGGTCTCTCCACCCTGTTCTGCTGCAGCAATTCTTGGAAGAATTTGTTCTGCTGCTCCAGTGTTACACGCTGTCTCTCCTCTACCAGCTGCATGTACTGGATGAAATTCTGCTGCGTCATGGGTGGTGGTGGTGGTGGAAACTGATCTCTGGCTGCACCCTCAGCCTCTTCCTTTTGTTTTGCTTCGCGCTCCATGCGCTGCGCTTCGGTCTCGTCTCCTAGCGTTCCCGACATAACCCCCTAGTTCTGCAACACAAGATGATACTCATAATTACTCCATGCGCAAGTTTTCTGAGCTCAACTTTGTGCACAGAACTAGTCACGCAATGGAAATCAAGAAGCAAATCCAAATCATACAAAACATATACCCTGTATATACATACTTAAGTGGTCTTATTACAATACTCAAGTCGATGTGAGTATGCAAACTCACTTATTAAAGTATATGTACGGATTTATACAAATATTACATACTATAATACACGTGGTACTTGTGTATTATAGCCTCGCCTCCCTTGGTGGACTCTAGTCGATCTTCACTCCCGGTACATCCCAGGCTTCCATCCGGTCGAACGTGTCGTCCTCCTGATAGACCCTGGAACATAAGGTCTCCCCATTGGCTGGTAATCCGAATCAGATGATGATCCAAGGGAGAAATCAGTGTTCACAAACTGATCGTTAAGTGCATCATAGTCCACCCATCGGGTGTACTCCCCTGTAGCTCCACCATATGTGTTACCAACACTCATACCCGACTCAACATGTGTCGGATACCCTCCATCAACTCCTTCATTACTGGGATAACTCTGGTTCTGGGTTGTGGCGTCATCATTCATCTCCCCATCATAATACACAGAAGTACTATGAGTTCCAGTATCAGATCCCCAACGCCAACCCGTGGAATTCTCGATAGGAGTCTCGGAACGCTGATTGTTTCCGGATTCCTCTCCGCCCTCGTATCCCCCATAGGAACTACCCAGATAGTTCCCACGTGTAACAGGTGTAGGTTCACGCTCAAGAGGATCAATACTAATGTAGTCACCAGCTGAGTAAACTGGTGTGTGCACCACATTCTCCATAGGTTCTTTCCCCCTACTCTCCTCCTTGGGTTCAGTAAATTCCTCTAGCATCGTATCAATGGCTCCTATCAGATGATGGTTCCACTGAAAGAGTAATGATATGAAGTTGCGGCTATTATCCATATATTTTGCAGCTGCTATTGGTTTGCGTTTGGCATATTTGTAGTGGTTAAGCATGGGATCTTCTTCCTCCTGATTATGAGGAATATGAGAGAATTCGGAACCCATAAGCTCTTTCGTCTTATGTTCCTGGATGTCGGTTATGGCTCTCATAACAGCTATATGGTAGCCTGTGTTGATTGTCCTAGCTTCCCCTGCTGGCATGACTACGCTCATTCCCAGAGATTCGGGAAGTCGCAGTCCTACCCTACACTTGGCCAATACAGTACCATCATAGTACATGTATTTCTTAACTTGGATCTGGGGATCACACCCAAATTCAAGTAACATGGCTCGTAGAATATCTGCAAGTCCTCCTTGGTATTCGCTCAGTGTGGAATCCATCACTTTCACGTTTCGTCCGGGACGTGAACTTGCCATGTTGGCTGTAAAAATAGAAAGATTATAAGATTAGTAATAATGCATCATAATAGAGATAATAAAGAATTATCGCACTAAAAGATATGATTGTTGTATTCTCAATTGAATATACACCATATTTTTAGAGAATTCTTTACTAGTCCTATTTGACTCCTAACGTTTGGTCCCATTTACTAGGTTCCAACCTAAGGTCAAAGCTTTTGCTCTGATACCAACTGTGGTGACCCTGCATACCACTGCATGTTGTAGTATGCCAGTCGTTGATATAACATTCACGAAGTACCATTCCGCAAATATTACATCCCTCAGAGTAGTACAACAGAACATAGCAGGGTCCATAAACTCATTCATTTATTATTACAGCTATCATACATATGTCATCCCGGAGCTCCTCTTGGGTCCTAAGAGGAATACTCCTGGGTTCGAGGCGAACCCAACTTAGTTTACAATATAAGAGTCTCATTAAGTGATACATTTATTTCCTCGAGCAGCTAAATACTAAGAGTTCAGGCTGCTCGGTTACTACTACTATTGGATATCTCTAGGCTTGATCTCCTCCGGAAGCCTCCCCGGATCCGTAGACGATGAGGTAGTCTACGCCTTCTATACCTCCAGAGAGGTCTGGTTCTTCATAGCCGATGATCTCGGCTCCTTCATTGTTGTCGCAGTCCTCCTCCAGCCGATTCAGACAATCTAAGCATGGGATTTAAGAGTGGTATGAGTACGAGCGTACTCAACAAGTTCATTATAGATAAGAGGTGTTTAATGCTCTAGCTACGATGCTAGACCAGAAAGTCTAACACCAATGCATGTTTTGATAAACATTTCTTCAAGAGATTGCTTTTATTCCAAAGAGCTATGTCCGTCAGCCTTCACCGGTTTACTAGAACTTCATGGAGCTCCTTTCCGGCCGCGTTCGCAGTTCCTTATCCCGGAACAGGGAGTGACAGGTCACAGTTCTTTACACTCTGCAGAGGGGTGTTCCTTTACCCATAAGAGATCTTAACCTTGGTGCCAACCGGGCAGCTTTCCCGTCCACACTTCCTTTGGTGTGAGGCCCGGTATAAGGTCATAGTCAATCATATTCCTCCGCTACCTCGCACACCCACCCTTTGTTGCAAACCCCGACCCTGGGTCCTCGCCGGTCCCATTATTCCCGTAATTTCAGGGTGGACCCCGACCACGACGACAGTCTGGGATTGAACCAAACTCCTTCGCCGGTAGCTGCAACCCATCATAGACCACATTACCGTGGGGAATTAGAAGGGGATCCCCACCCACCAATTGTTCCGCAAGCAGCAACCGCTACGGTAAGCAACAGCTATACCGTGGGGAATTAGAAGGGGCTCCCCACCCACCAATTGCTCCGCAAGATACAACCGTCTACGGTAAGCGCATCCGTTGATGTACAAGAGGTGGAAATACAATTGACTATTCCGTCCCACTCCAGATCTTATGGTTAACACGATTATTACGGCACAAGAATCACTGGCGACATTTGTTGTTCAATCCTAGATGGATATAAACCCTTGCAATGGAACCTCCACCATATCAACACAATCCATGGTTCCATTGCCCACCACATAGTCATATTCATAGTTATGAAAGTAGTGGTTTTGATCTTTATGCAATAGTGATAACCATAATACTTGGCAAGTAATTTGATAGAAATACTCAAATGACATGAGCAAGTGATGAACTTGCCTGAACACTGCAAAGTTTTGCAGTTGAATGGTGTGGACTGACCCTTGTCCTCTGTCTCTGAAAAATAGCATCATTGTCCGATAAGGGCAATGGTTAAAGAAGCAGTTATGCATGATTCCAGTTTTAGGGTTTGTTCCCCCCTTCCGATGTTGTTATTATTTCATGTGAGAGGTTAATACTAAGAATAATTTGGAGATACTCTATTTAGGGTAAATACAACCTTGAAATGTTGTCAAGGTGTTTTTAAAGTCCAATTGCATTAATGGACTTATTTTCATTATTGAAAATAATATGTGTGATTTAAATCATTATTTAAATCATCAAATTAAGACTTATTCTTAGTTGTCTTCAAAAATTCTCTTTGATATTTTATTCAGGTAGAGAATTTTATGTTGATCAATTTTCATATTTTTAATTATCTTTTTAGAGCTATTAGGTATTTATTGTGCTTTTTCAAAGTTTATGCATTTAAATTGAATTGTGAAATGGCAAAAATGCCTCAGGCCCAATGTCGGTGCAACCCAGTGGGTTAGGTCGAACCGACCGGCCTGGTCCGGCTCGACCAGCCCCACTTCTCTCTCTCCCTCTCACGCGCGACCGAACCCTAACCCTAGCCGCCCTGGCGACCCGCGTCGCCGCCGCCGTCGCCGCTCGATTCCGGCGAGATTCACCGGACCTGGCCCCCGCCATGGTGCGCAGCCGACGTGCCCCACGACGGCGGTCAATCCTATCCGCGTCGATCTGACGCGGACGACCAGCTGCCCTCGGCCTTGACCCTCTTCGCTCTGGTCGCCTGGCGTGGAGATTCACGGCGATCTCGTCGCCGCCGACGTTCCTGGTGCCGTGGCTTGGCCGTAGGCCTCGTCGTGCCTGCGCTGGAGCCTCCGTGCTTCGGCGACCGCCTGGCTTGGCCATGGCTTGGCGCTGTCGTGGCCAGGCTGTGCCGCCGTACCGCCATGGTGACGCTTTGGCGCTGCTCCAGGTTAGTACGCCTCCATCTTCTCCCTTTCTTCCTCCTCCTCTATGCCATGCTCTAGTTACTAGCTTGCCTCTCCTCATGGAGATGCTGGCACTGCCGTGCTGCTGTTGCTTCTGCGCCTCTGTGTGCCTTGCGCCAAGCCAGCTCTGGTGCTGTGCTAGCTACTGCTATGCGTATGCTGCTGCTGTGCATTTGCCATGGATTCTGGCTGCTGTGCTATGCTATTGTGCTCCATAGCTTGCTGTTGCAACTCATGAGCTCTTGCTCATGAACATACTGTGATGCTTTGCTTTATTCATTTGTTACTGCTGCTGCTTTCTTGCTCCTGCCTCTCCTGTGTGTGCAATTTCTTCTCCCTGGCTTGATCATGCTGCATGATCCTTGCCTTTGGCAAGTGCCAGTGCTCCTGGTGTGCTATCTCTGTGCTATAATTCATGATCATACTCAATTGAGCATTGTTATCGACTTTGGCAGCTCCATCCCTTGATGGAGTGCTTCTGGATACAATCATAAAAATGGTTTATGGGTTAGTCTGTGATTCAATTGTTGCTTATCTGTGGCTGTTTATTTTATGTAGTTCATGAATTGATGTCAGGTTTGTCTCTGACAAGCACTTGCATAGTTTGACAAGCACTGATGCTCCAGTGATCATCTGTTGCATGTTATTTTGCTCACTATCTACTGTCAGTGCCTATCTGATGCTCATCTTGGTGTCTGTGTGACACACATACCTGTGCTAGTGTGAGCTGTGGTTGGCTCAAGCAATTACTATTGCTTGCAGTGATCAATTGGATCCACTGCAAAGCTACGGTGTATTGATTCTTGGTAAATTCATTTATCTGTGTTGTCTTGCTTGGCTAAGTGGATAAATGATGTGAACCGCTTGCGATTGTGATCATCTCGACGATTAATTTGATTGAGCTTGAGGAATGCCAACATCTGTTGGGAACCACGGCTCCTTTTTGAACCCATCCGGGTGATGATATTAGTGCATGGCTTCTCTGTGGAATTTGGTAAAGTGGTTGAGGTGGCCCCTGACGGCAATTCCTTCTTTGTTAGGGTAGCTCCCACCTGTGTTGGCTTGCAGTGATTTGGGGAATATCTCACTGGAAGAATCCTTGTAGTTTTTCCAGTTTCCTTTGATGTTGATAAACATGAATAGACACTTGATAGTCTATCTGTCTGATGGTGTAGTGGCTATAGGTGCTAAGGGAATCTGGTTAGCTAGATAGGATCATCCCTTGATGGATTTCTTTGATTATGCCACTGGTTTGGCATAGCCAATGTTCCCAGGGTGCTTTCCTATTGGTTTCCCTCTTGTTCACTTGCACCAATTTGGCTAGTAGCCATATGATGACTCACATATAGGGTTTCTACCCTTGTGGTGTGCTTGAGATCATGCCTGTGCAATTTATGAACAAAACCATCTGGTTTGTTCATGATGATGTGTATACCTCACTCCAGCTCCTAGAATTGGTGTTGGTGTAGAGGTTTTGCTTCTGGTTGGATTATGAGCTTGCCCTGCTCCTCCTGACTTGCTGGTGATGCTTGGTGAATTTCTGGTGATTGGGAATTAGATTGAACAGCAGTAGCTGTTCTTGTGTTCTTGTGTTCTTGTGTTCTTGGTGACTTACCCAGATGCCTGTCGATGAATGAGCTAGTTCTGGCGGTGGAAAAAGGTTTTATATGAACCTTCTTTTGCTCCCTGGTCGACAGCTTGGCCTGGCCACCCTTGGTGACTCCTCTCTGGCTTGTGTGTTGTTCAGCATGCACACATGGAGTGTGAGCTGCCTGTGTGTGTGTGTGTGTGCACCTGATACTTTGAACTTGGCTTGGAGAGGATCAGCTCGGCAGAGTTGATCATATCTGCTCAATTTTTCCTTTCTTTCTAACCTGCCAAGTGGCTATGCCACTTGGCATAACACTTGTTCTATTTTCTTTGTGTTTGTGTGCAGGGATCAAGATGATGATCAAATGGACATGAAGATCATCAAGTTCAAGATTATATAGTAGTTTAGGATATACTTTATTTACTTGTAATTTTCCTGTTTCTTTTTCCATTTAATCAATTCTGGTAATGTGTTGTAATATTTATTTATTTCCATTATGAATATTGTAAAGACAATGTATATTGTGTGTTAATCAATAAAGCTCAAGGTTTTCTCTAATGAGCTTGTCTTATTGTTTGAATTATTCATAATGTGTATTATGTATTATTTACTTAATGAATTTCCTCACAATTCAAATATATAGAGTAATTATTTAATGTTTAAATTTGAAATTCAAATTCAACTTTGGTTTGAATTCAACCATGCAACTTAATTTAGAATTCAATCATGCAACTTAAGTTTGATGCAATCTCTCCCCTCTCTTCTCAAAACCCTAAACTAGTTAGGTGAGATGCAAGTTTGTCGCACTCTCGAAACCCTAACCCTGTAAGGTGTCGAGAGAGAAACTTGTTCCCCTTCGATGCAGTTTTTGTTTAAAAGTGCGAAATTTCCCCGTAAATTACAATGCAATGCACATCCCTTTCTAAAATCTACCCCTCGATCGTCTCTAAACCTGGGACATTACAAAGGGTGCAGTCGGCTCGCCAAAGGATTAATCTTCGCCACACCCAGCTTCCATTGAGAGCCGATATTGCAGACAAGTGTCAACGGCTCAACGAGAAGAAGGCTGCTTTAGACGCCAAAACTGACACTTCTGCCAACAGTGCCGAACTCGGGACCCTGCGTAAGGAACTGGAGGACCTTGAAGAGAGGGTCAGGGTGACCAAGCAGCTTATCCAAGACAAGGAAGCTCTTATTGCTCGCTCTCAAGAGGAAGCAAAGGGCCTCACAGCCGATCTGAAGACCGATCTGGCTGAAATTCGTACCCTGAGCAGTCAGCTGGTGACGGGCAAAGACGAGGACGACGAGGCTGAGATCGCCGAGGTGGATCGCATCCGTGCTGACGCCCTTCACGCCCTCAGCGTGTTTCTTCAGTAGAGCCTTTCTGCTGAACTTGTACCTCTAGAGTCGATGACTGTGCGTCGGCATTTTTTTACTGGCCGATTTTCCTATCGGCCCCTAATATTTTATTGCCCATGTTCATGTTTTATTGCCCATGTATCGCTCATGTTCATAGCATCTGTCTATCTGATTATGTGCCCCCCGAGCCGAATCTGTCAGGTTACTGCAGATATCGGCTCTGCAGTTATCCACAGCACTATACCTGAACATCGGCTCTGCAGACATGACCAATGCCGATTTCCTCGAGCTCACAAGCCGATGTAAACCCATACCCTAGCTTTCCGTCACCTGTTAGATCGACACTAAATACAGGGAGCACGTGTGGTAAGGATAATACGGGCCGATTGCTGGAATCGGCCTTCATCTTGATTGTAACCGGAACTTTTTGGAATTGTCGGGGCCGATCGCGTGGAACGGCTTCCTCCTTGTCCTCGCTATGAGAGCAGCCGCCCTCGTCTCTGTCCTTACCAGGGTGGCGCCCAAGTCCTACCATGTTGATGTTGAACGAGAATCTTGGCTGGCACCTCCCAGGGTACGTGCATTCCACCATGTCAACGGCGTATGCCGGTGAATTCGGCACTTCTGATGCTGCCACCGCGAATGGCAGCGGTGGACGGGACTGGAGTGGCATCTCTCCTTGGTAAGTCCCGAGAGCTGGTCCTGACGGAGAGTACTGATGCCTCATGATTTCCTGGATCACCCGAAGAGCGACACGCTCCAAAGTGTTCACCAGGCTCTCAGAATGGCGGTGCAGCGAGTGAGCTACCATGAAGTTAGTCTCCTGACGCAGGGACCTGGCGCGTTCTTCTGACGGGGTGGACAGGTCCACTCCATCGAGTGCGCCTTCAGGTGAGAACCCTTTCCACCTGATGCCATGTGAGCGGGTTCTGTGAAAAGAGCCGATGAGGTCGGCTTCGAGGATTGCTTTGACCTCGTCATACTTCTTCTTGAGCTCCTCGGTCAGATCCTCGTACGTGACTGGAGTGCCTTCCGCCATCTCAGATGTAGATGGCGATGCGGTTGATGTCGAAGATTGTCCCACCGGGCGTGCCAGAATGTGTTGCGGTCAGAAACCCACCGGCGAGCAGCGACGGGCAACACGGTAGAGCCGGGAGTCTCCCAGGACTGCGGCTGGCCCTGGTCCCTCCGAGCGACGGCCCGCAAAGACTCGGCACGCACGTCCGATGCTGGTGCAAGGGCGTGCCACCTGACCTATACCTGGTCAGGAAGGTGATGGATGTGCCTCGCTTAGTTTCCTGCATGGCATACACGTAAACATTAAATACGAGCCTCGATCGGCTCTCAGGTTGTCCTGTGAATCGGCTCAAAGAGCCGATCCACCCATGATCCGTACGAGGTGTACGAATATATGGTGGTCCTGCTTGATCAAAATAAAGCTAAAACGACCTACTACGATTTAGGGTTTTCACCACATAATCGGAACATCCTACTCGTGATTGAGCCTGGCGGCCACGCACGGTGATCGTAAACCGACCCTAGACAGGGCCTAAAAACCAACACGAGGTTGATCCCCGGAACATCCTGTCTAGGGCTAGCAAACTACACCCTACGCACCACTGGATCCTTCAATCCGTTTGTAAGGCCTAACTATGCAGATATTAAACTAATCCTTGGAGAACAAGGAGCAATCATAACGGATCGGATCTACTAAATAATGATCAAGCGGGGTGCCGCCCTTACACCTAAGATAGGCGTAAGGGCGGCTAGACGTTTCAGGGTTGCACGACGACAGCATATGATACGATGAACAATGCTAACCCTAACACGTCTAAGATAACTACGTTGCTCGCCATCAAAAAGGCTTCAGTACGAGCAACGCATGAACAGCGAATAAACGTGTACTGCCTATATCGCAAGATGCGATCTAGGCAGCATGATGCTTACCCGGAAGAAACCCTCGAGACAAGGGAGTTGGCGATGCGCCTAGATTGGTTTGTGGTGAACGTGATTGTTGTTTATTTCATAAACCCTAGATACATATTTATAGTCCGTAGACTTTCTAACGTGGGAATAATCCCAACCGTGCACGGGCCAAACTCTAACTAACCGACACGTATCCTATCATATTTACAGATACAAGGGCAAACTAGCCCAAACTTTGCATATAAGGCCGATTCATGTATTTCTTCCATGTATATCCTTCAAGCCCATCTTGATCGCGGCCCACCTCTGACTCGGTCAAATTCTGGTGATAACACCGGCATCTATCATCCGTGTAGGCGGGGCCTCCGAGTCGGCCACGCTGCTGTCTCGTCGCTGAGATATGCCGGCGGTATTAGCTGGCTGGCGATGTTCTTTAAGTTCATTAATCTCCCACTGCTGTTGCTGAATCTCCCGCTTCTGCTGGTCTAGTTGCCGTTGGAACTCAGCCATCCGGTCATTCTGCACCTCCAGCTCGCGTTGTTTTGCTCTCGCTCGGCTTCTATAAGTCTCCGCGTCATTCGGAAACCCAAGCGCCCACGGAACACTAGGGCCGTAGCCTCTTGTTCGTCCTCCCTTTTCAGGATTACTGAGGACAAGCGTCAGCAAGTCTTTCTCTCTATCGGGAGCAAACTTCAATTTTCCCACTTTAATATCAGCCGTCACTTCAATCCATTTTTTCCTGGGTACCCTAACCTTGCTGTCACTTTCAACAAGGTTCCCTGTCTTCATGTCATACTCACAGCCATGCCCAAGGAACCAATTTCGAGCCCTAGTGTCCCATCCTTCTCGCACTGGTTCTGGAGTGATCCCATTCAGCTTCATCTCAGCCTCTTGTGCATCCCACTTAGGCATGGCTACTTCGTAGCCCCCTCGGCCCGTATGATGGTGATATTTCTTTTCGCTTGCATTCTTCTTGTTTTTCTTTGACAGGTTCACAGCCTCCTCTGATTCTTTGTACTGCACAAATTCTTTCCAGTTATGCTCCTGCTTCGCTAGATAGTTTTCGAATAATGGAGGCTTCTTATCGGCCTTATAAGCTGACCATAACCGGTTCTTATACGCTCGGAAAAGTTCCCCCATCTTCTTAAGAGCCCATTTCTTCACTAGCGCCCTCTGCTTGGCATTCTCAGACTCCGATCCCAAATTTGGCAAAGTGAAATGTGCCATGAGGTCGTCAAAAAGTGTGTCTTTGTACCTATCAGCAACCTGATTTTCGGACACATTCTTGGTCTTGTTCCATTCTCTAATAGTGATCGGGAGATAATCTCTAACCAGAACTCCGCACTGATTTTTAAATGTCACTCTGACACTCGCGGGTGCCACCGGTTGGACTTTGGGTGATATAGCTTCAATTGTGAAGTGGTCTTTTTTGCCCAATTTCTTTGTCGGGCCTCGTTTCTCCAACTTATCTTCGGAGGCCTAAGAGAATGAAAATCAGTTAATTTATATACATATTTACATATAGAATTCCATTAATGCCTGAACTGATCGTATACCTCGTCATGACCGGAGCCGTCGGCTTCTCCATCACCGGAGCCGTCGGCTTCTCCCTCACCGGAGCCGTCGGCTTCTCCATCACCGAAGCCGTCGGCTTCTCCATCACCGGAGCCGCGGTCTTCTCCAGCTCCGGAGCCGTCGGCTTGTCCATTACCGGAGTCGCACTCTTCTCGGTCGGCTTCTGGACCATTGAGGATTATGTCCACGAATAAGTCTTCCTGTTCCAAGTCTCGATGTATTTCGAATGGATCCATTGTTTCTGCAAAAAATTAAATTGATAAGTACATGTTCTAACCCTAACCAAACCCTAACCCTAATGGAGACGCGTGTTTACGAGAGGGAGAGGGTGTCGGCGACGCGTGTTAGCGAGAGGGAGAGGGTGTCGGCGACGCGTGTTCGCGAGAGGGAGAGGGTGTTGGCGACGCGCGTTTGCGAGAGGGGGAGGGTGTCGGAGACGCGTGTTTACGAGAGGGAGAGGGTGTAGGCGACGCGTGTTTGCGAGAGGGAGAGGGTGTCTGCGACGCGTGTTTGCGAGAGGGAGAGGGTGTTGGAGACGCGTGTTTACGAGAGGGAGAGGGTGTCGGCGACGGGTGTTTGCAAGAGGGAGAGGGTGTCGGAGACGCGTGTTTACGAGAGGGAGAGGGTGTCGGCGACGCGTGTTTGCGAGAGGGAGAGGGTGTCGGCGACGCGTGTTCGCGAGAGGGAGAGCGTGTCGGCGACGCGTGTTTGCGAGAGGGAGAGGGTGTCGGAGATGCGTGTTTCCGAGAGGGAGAGGGTGTCGGCGACGCGTGTTCGCGAGAGGGAGAGGGTGTCGGCGAGACGTGTTTGCGGGAGGGAGAGGGTGTCGGAGACGCGTGTTTACGAGAGGTAGAGGGTGTCAGCGACGCGTGTTCGCGAGAGGGAGAGGGTGTCGGCGACGCGTGTTTGCGAGAGGGAGAGGGTGTCGGAGACGCGTGTTTACGAGAGGGAGAGGGGTGTCGGCGATGGGTGTTTGCAAGAGGGAGAGGGGTGTCAACGATGGTTGTTTGCAAGAGGGAGAGGGCCGGTGTCGGCGTCGGGTATATCTATCTTATCGGAATTGAAAAACTAAATACATACATAAACTAATTAACAAACTAAATACAGACATATACTAACTAACTAAATACATAAATATACTAATTAACTAAACTAACTAACTAAATACATATACTAATTAACTTAATACATACTAACTAAACCTAAAACTAATTAAAACTATACTAACTAAACCTAAAACTATAATAACTAAATCTAAAACTAAAACTATAGTAACTAACTAAAACTATACTAACTAATTAAACCTAAAACTAAAACTATACTAACTAACTAAACTATACTAATCAATTAACTATAAAAAAACTGAAAAATCAAAAAAACAAAAAACCAGGCAGCGGCCGAGGCGCGGCGGCGCTACCTTGCAGCGGCCGAGGCGGCGGCCCGAGGCGCGGCGGTGTGCGAGCCTGCACGCGTTAGACGGCGGCGGCGGAGTAGGCAGAGGAGAGAGAGCGCGGCGGCGAAGCCCGAGGGAGAGGAGGAGCGCGCAGCGGCGGCCCGAGGCGCGCAGAGGGCGTCGGCGGCGATGGCCCGAGGCACGCAGAGGGCGTCGGCGGCGATGGCCCGAGGCGGAGGAGCTTGCGCGCGCGGCTGAGGTCGTCGGCGGCGGTGAAATCCGGCAGCCTGGCAGCGCTAATCTGGGTTAGGGTTGGCCTCCAGTGTCACGGGTGGCGGCTCCGCCCGCGACGCGAAGGTTATATAGGAGACCCCCTTTTATCGCGGGTCATGCCACCACCCGCGACAAAAGGCCCCCTTTTGTCGCGGGTGGTGGCACGACCCGCGACAAAAGGGGGGTCTTCTGTCGCTGGTCGAGCCACCACCCGCGCCAAAAGGGGGTAGGAGCTGATCCGTGGGAACTGCATCCAACGGCTCCGGCCGTTTGAATCCAACAGCCTAGAGCCGTTGGACGTGGATCAGCCCTTTTCCTCTCAGAACCTTTTCTGTTTTCTATTTTAAATTAATAAAATTATTATTTTAATAACTTTTGAATGGTAACTCAAATACAAATGTTTTATATATGAATATTGATCAGAAAAAGCTAATGAACATGAATATGACATTCATATACCTATTTGCATCTCGCATCATATCAAATGTTGATAGTCGTGTATGTTTCACCCCTGTGCACCGCCGCCGTGCCACACGTGTCGCTTCCCCTTGCCACGTGTCGCGCCGCGTCGACGCCGTCGTGCGACATGTAGCCACCGCTTCCACATGCCTCGCCCCGCCGACGCCGTCGTGCGACGTGTAGCCACCGCTTCCACGTGCCTCGCCCCGCCGACGCCGGCGTGCGACATGTGTAGCCGTGGCTTACACGTGCCATGCCCCGCGTGCGCTATATAGAGCGACGAGTGCGGGCGCAACCACACTTCGCCACCGCCTCCGCTCATTCATCTCCGGGATGCCTCCACGTCGTCGAGGGGCGTCCGGTTTCCGTGGCGTTCGAGTGCGTCCGTGCGGTAGGTTATACGCCGAGATACGCGCCGGTGGCTTCCGCCTCACCCTCAGCACGTACAACACGCCGGAGCTGGCGGCGCGCGCTTACGAAGCGGCGGCGTGGTGCTTTCGGCGGCCACGGCGCGACATGAACTTCCCGGATGTTGAATCGCTAGAGGATGCGGAGTTCCTCGCGCCACCGCTGTGCCCCGTCGACGACGAGGATCATCGCCGGCACCGCCAGGTGCATCGCAGGATCGCCATCGCCGAGCACGACGAGCAGTTGATGCGCCAGTGGAGGGCGCATTTCCCCAACGACGTCGACAACACCGACGCGTTCTTCGCTAACCTTAGGGCACAACGCAGGTCCAACAGGCGCCACCATCGGGCCGTCGCCACCTTCGAGCTCGAGAACCCGAATACAACTTGGACCAAAAACGACCCTCGGTGGGATGACATTTGGACGGAGACAACCTCCGACGACGAGTAGAGACTAGACTAGTAATTTATCTATTTTATTGTAATTTCAATAAATTCGTTGTCGGTTCTATTAGTTTAAATTTATTTTATAAAGTCGTTGTCGGTTGTTTTTGTTCAACAAAGTGGTTGACACGAAATTTATTACGATTGAACATAAATTAAAGTACAGAGCTCAACTGAAAATTAAGATATATGGCCAGATTCGAATGTTGGAGCCATTCAATCATAGTCGTGCCTAGCCCTATAATAGTCGCCACTATAGTCATCATAGTCGCCGACGTCATCGTCGCTAGCATCGGGGTCGCGGTTGTCGAACCTCGGTGGGTGAGCACGCGTGGGCTGGGATTGAGGGTAGCGCAGGCGGGGGCCACGATAGGCCATGATGCTCTGGAGAGTCCGGCCATGCCACCACATCTGACGGCCGGCCTCGTTGAAGTCCGAAGGAGGCGGGCCGTCCTCCTCGTACCTGGCAACCGCCCTCTCACACCGATTGATGAAGAAGCTGTCCCAAGTCGGGCTGTAGTCGGGATGCCACTGGGGATTCCTCCGCTGCTCAGGCATGAGCTCGAAATAGTAGTGGTTCGTGATGGCCATCTCGCGTGGCACACCTAGAGGGATAGGAGGGACCGGTACGCCTCCGACGCTCAGCAACCAGCCGGTCGGGATGCAGTAGCCGGGCGGGCAGGGGTAGTTCGAGACGCAAAGCGCCTCCACCTCCCGGGGTGTTAGACATACGATGGAAGCCATGGGGGAGAGTGATAAGGTTTGCAGATATGAGTCCAAGCCTACATATATATAGTGGAAAAAATGGCGGGAATGCAGGAAGAAAATAGGCAGGAACGAAGTGGCGCGCGAAACTTTCATCTCGGGTGGAGGCTCCAACCAGGACAAAAGACTGGGGGAGGCTTATCTAGGAGAGCCTTATCTGGGGGGCTAATGTGCGGGTAACCTTTTGTCACGGCTGGTGGGTGCAACCGGGACTAAAGCTGTGTGGTGACCCGGCATACCACTGCATGGTGTAGGATGCAAGTCTGATATAACACCAATGAAACACCGTTCCACTAGTATTATATCGCTCAGAGTGGTACAACAGAAACATATGCGGGTCCAAGGCATGTCTATAGAATTACAACATTGACTCTGTTACATAAGATCAGCACAACCTCCTACTTTACAATGAGGTAAATCTGCAAATAAACTCTAGAAGAACGACTCGTAGTCTAATCCTATCACGAACTCTATTTGTAGAGTATTTAACTAGCTATAGAGGCTAAGAATAGATTCTAGCTAAGTAGGAGCTAAGTTTAGGAAACTAGTTCCCTTCTATGGCTAAACTAGGTTTTCTCCTTGATGTATGTGGTATCTGACTCCTCTGACAGGTCCTGTCTCTTGAAGTAGTTGTTGACTCCTCGGTCTTCGAGTTGCACTGTAGATCTTCCTTCGATGCCTCCATATCTAAGCAGGGGATTTAAGAGTGGGATGAGTACGAGCGTACTCAACAAGTTCATTATAGGAAAGAGGTGTTTAATGCACTAGCTACGGCATTAGACCAGAAAGTCTAATACCAATGCAAGTTTTCATAACCATTTCTTCAAAAGGTTGCTTTTATTCAGAAGAACTATGTCCGTCAGCCTTCACCGGTTTACTAGAACTTCATGGAGCTCCTTTCCGGCCGCGTTCGCAGTTCCATATCCCGGAACAGGGAGTGACAGGTCACGGTTCTTTACACTCTGCAGAGGTGTGTTGCTTTACCCATAAGAGATCTTAACCTTGGTGCCAACCAAGCTGCAGGCTTGTCCACACTTCCTATGGTGTGAGGCCCGGTATAAGGTCATAGCCAATCATATTCCTCCGCTGCCTCATACACCCACCCGTTGTTGCAAACTCCGACCCTGGGTCCTCGTCGGTCCACTTACACCCCTTAGGGACGGACCCCGACCACGACAACAGTTCAGGTCTCTACCATGAACTCCTTCGCCGGCAGCTGCAACCCATCATAGACCGCAATTACCGTGGGGACTTTATCGGGACCCCCACCCTACCACTTGTCCTCTCTTGGATCAAGGGTACCACTTGTCCTCTCTTGGATCAAGGGTCTACGGTAAAGCGCATCCGTTGATGTACAAGAGGTGGAAATACAATTGACTATTCCGTCCCACTCCAGATCTTATGGTTAACACGGGTATTACGGCACAAGAATCACTGGCGACATTTGTTGTTTAATCCTAGATGGATATAAACCCTTGCAATGGAACCTCCACCATATCAACACAATCCATGGTTCCATTGCCCACCACATAGTCATATTCATAGTTATGAAAATAGTGGTTTTGGTTTTTATGCAATAGTGATAATCATAGTACTTTGCAAGTAATTTGATAAAGATACTCAAATGACATGAGCAAGTGATGAACTTGCCTTTCTTGGCTGCAAGATTATGCAGACAAGGTCTTCGATGCGTAATAACTTCAAATTCTGAAATAGCATCATCGTCCGGTAAGGACGATGTTTAAAAGATTGGCAAGGATGCAAGAATGCATAAGAATGAGATGCAATCGCTCTAAGCGTGACCTAACCCCGATGATTTAGGATCAGTGAGTTGTAATGATTGGTTTAGGGTGTGTTGCACTTTTAAAGTGATTCACATTCAAGGTTCTTATTCAGGTGTTATTTACTTGGTATTATAAACAGGTAGATAATAAAGCATAATAATCAATTGAGCACACAAAGAATGACAATTGGCATAATGTTAATAAGTAAAGAACAGTGGTTAGTTTTAGTACTATATGGCATGGTTAATGATTAATTATCATATACTTTAAAAGAATAACTTTTGAAGAACATGTTCTTAATAAAGAATAAGTATGATAATTAGGTTGGTGGGTTCTATGGTTAACTATGGTTCCGATTGGCTTTGGAGTAGATATTAGATGGATCACAACATAGTTGGATTTATCAACACCTAGGGTTGGTGAGGTTGAGTTAAGCCTAGGCATCCTAAGCAATTATTCATACAAGGTTGCTATCAGGACTGTTTCATCTTATTGGTGATGGCTAGCTAGGGTTTATATGTCCTTATAAGCAGGGTTGATGATGATTCTTTATTTACTTCAAAAGAATAACTTTTGAAGAACATACTTCTTAAATAATAAGAAGTATATCAATTAGGGTTGAGGTTGTCTAGGGTTTCCTATTGGATCCACTAAAAATAGGAATGGTGGTTTCCTAAATAGGATGTTTAATAATTATCTCATACTAGCAGGGTTTAGTGGAACAGGGTATGTAGTGCAAAATAATAGGTATGGTTACTATTAGGTTTCATCACCATGGTGTGATGCTAAGCATGGATAATTAAGGATGATTGTTTTGGTAATAGGATCTAGGGTTTCCACTTGGTTAACCCTACTTGATTACTTAGGTCTGATGATGATGAACACATGGGGTATCCATATATTAGTGATAGGTCTTCTACATTTTATGTGGTCAAGACAGGTATTTACTTGCTACTAGGGTTCTATGCTTTGAAAGAAGGTACCATGATCACATGTTCTAACCTAGGGTTTAGGTTAGAAGCAATTTTAGGGTTCACATGTAATAATGGAACTAGGGTTCCATAATAGAATTAGGGTTTTAGTGTTCACATGAAATTATGAGACCATAATGTTATTTAAAATGGAACTAGGTTTCATAGTTACTATTTAGTTCTTAGGTTAAGAACTTCATTATCAAGTTGTAAATTATTAATAACTTTGAAATAAAAATAATATTGAAATTGGCATTTTATTATTTTTAAACAATTAATAATTAGTGTAATTATTAATTAGAGTTAAATTCCAAAATTAAGGATTAAATAAGTTACAAATAAAGAAAATTAGTGTTAATGTTTTCTTTATTTACTTTACTGGTTTTTATTTATTTTAGATAGTTTTCCTAATTATTGAAGTTTAATTGAATTTAGAATTAATAAATAAGGCTTAAATAACAAGTGTTAAATAATTGAATTTTATTAAAAATATAAATTTCATTTTATATTTTTATTGGATAGATTTTTCTTTTATAAGAATTTTGATATCTCATTTGTATTTTTCTGAGCTTTTATGAATTTTCTACAATAATTTGAAGTTGCAGGAATTTATGAATTTGAAATTTAAACAAATGAAATACTAAACGTACCCGGCTAATCTACCTACAGAGTAACTGACCAGTGGGCCAGAGACCCATCAGACGCCACGTTGGCGTGGACTAAGTCCAAATCGAGTTCATGTCCAGGGTGGTCACTGCCGGCGGAAATCCACGACGGCGCCGCCGATCCTGGGCATGCTTGGACGGGCAAGTGGTCTCTATCGAAACCGCACGTCACGGGGAACCTACTGATCCTAGCGCCGCTACCTAAAGGACATCGGAGCATGGTCGCCGGCGAGGTGAAGCGGCGGAGCTTGCAGGTTCACGGTGAGGCGATGATTTAGGACGTAATTAAGCTGGCCGAGGGTGCTGAGAGATGCAAGAGCTCACCAGGAGCACAGAGCGCTTGGCGGCGAGGTGAATGAGGGTCGGTATCGCCGGAAATCATCGGCGCCGGTGTCGGGGAAGATGAGCTCGTCGGCGGGGATACAGGTTGCCCCGGCTCAATTCCTTTCGCACCTTGATCATGTCGAGTACGGCAGTCACGTGGGTGGTCACAGCTTGGCCTGGGGAGGTCTCCATCGACGGCAATGGCCGGAGGCAGTATAGCTAGGGTTTCGGTATGGAGGGGAAAAATTGAGAGGAGGAATAAACTCGGGAACGAGAGGTCGTCGCGAGCCTTTATACAACGCCAGAGCGTGCCTCGTCACGCCGTCGGTCGAGGAGGAGGTGCCACCGAGAGGGAGAAGAAGAGCACGTTGTCGTGCTGTCCTCCATGCCGAAGGAGAAGATGAGGATGGCCTCCTCTTCATTTGTTTTTAACGAAGAGGTACGTGGGTCGCTAACTGGGTTGCGGCTTGGGCCGTTTTGGGCTGCTGCCAGGCCGTGTGCTGGGCTGTGGTGGCCCGTCAGGTAAGCCAGGTAGGCTCCCTTCTCTTTTCTATTTTCCTATTTTTTCTGTTTTCTATTTCCTGTTTTCTATTTTGAATTCTGTTTTATTTCAAATCTGTTTTGCAGGATTTTTAATGTATGGATCCTTTTGGGAGTTTATAAAGATAATGGTATAGCTTCATATAAGATCTTAAAAATATTATATATGTTTAATTACACCCTTGTTTATTAAATGTTATTAGAGATTGGAAATGGGCATCTATATAGTCATAATTTTCAATATCAATTTAGGTTGGTCCAAACTATTTTCCAATTGGCCCTTTTAAGTACATGTTGATAGTTAGGTTTATGTTACCTTGCAAGAAACAACTTTCAAGGCATAGCTTATTATTTAGTTTCTTATTTAAGAATATGATCCCATGACATTATTTCATGTGATCATGGTTGTTAAGGATTTGGAGAATTGTTTAGGCTATCTTCCAGTATTAATCTCATCTTCTAAACCCTTTCCTTTAAAATGGTTAAGATGGATCTTATTCCTCTCATTAGACTTCTATTTATCTGGAAACAGTAGTTAGTTGCACCTATATAGCATGGCTTGAAAAATAGGTTAAGTTGGTATCTTGATTCATTTCAGGGTTGGCTGAACAATTCCCTTATTCCTATTTTAGCTTAGGCATGGTTTTAGTTTTATATTATGATCACCATAGTGATACATAAACTAGGGTTTGAGATTTAATTCTAGGGTGTAGAGATGAGATGACACCATATTGCATGTGATAGGGTTTAATCTCCCCTAACCATGATAAGGTGGTTATTTACTTAACATTTTATGTTCTCCGCTAGTTATTATGATATTGGGAATTAGTTTTATCTTCTACCAATTGGCTTCTATTATTAACCTCAATTTATCATTTAAGTAACTACATTGGTTATAGTTCTTTTTATAGTTAACTTTGGTCATATGGATATGTGGTTTCTCACCATATAAAGTATAGAGTTTAACTCTAAGGTTTTCTTAGGTTGTTTAATTTCTGATGTATAGATATGGTAGGATTCTACTTATGATCACCAAGTGGTTCACAAGTAAAGGTTGAAATCTAAGCCTAGGGTTGCTTATTATTGATCTCCTTTTAATTTCATGTGGCTAATGATATCTGCTTATCTTATTAGGGTTTAACTTATCCGCACATACTTCAAGAGTATGATCATGGATTAAGCATGATCAACTTGTTCTTAATATTTTTACCTCAAGTTCTTAGGGTTTATGATCATTACCCACTTTGTAATGATCAAGGTTTGGCTTCCTAGGGATCTCTCATTGAATGGATTCTCACTTCCATGATCAAGCATTGTCTAGATCAATCAAGGTATATCACTTCTAATTTACCTTCTTGTATGGGTCTACTATGATTGTCTCTTTAGTTTATATCCCAGGAGAATGCCTGAGATATTAAGTTAGGGTTCTACTTAATCAATGATGATATCATCATCTGGGTATATGGGTAGTTCTCTCCCTCAAACTCAAGTGTTGCCTCAACTAACTTGAGTGTAACACCATAATTGATCTCTCTTATATAAGAATGGATTATTCTAGGTTATGGTGTACTCTTAATACTCTAGTTCAATGGTTGTCCTTTATTCTTAAATAGATAAAGCTATGTTTTGTATGATTGGTCTCTCTCATTTTGGAAAGGACTTTAATACTAACTTAAGGTTAGGCCCCATAGGGATTGATGTGATCATTAATATCTATGTTTAACATAAATGGTTTCTCTCTCTAGGAATGTCTTGAATAATATCCTAGGGTTCCTCTTAAAGATGATGATTTGAATACTTGGATGTATATCCAAGGTTTAGCTCAAGGTTTGTTATTGCTTCTCTAATAATTGTTATAGAACTGTCACCTCTCTAGGTTTGATGTACAATAATATGGAACAGAGAAGGATATATATTTCTAGAGTGGATCTTCTTGTTATAACTCCAATGTTGAAGTGGAGTGAATACCCTGAGGTTTCATGGTAGGATTATGGATTAGTTTTAAGACAGGGAGAAGATAGTCAAGAATGGTTTCTCCATTTTATTGTTACTTGGTTTTTACTTGAATAGATGTTCTTATGTTATGGCAAGGATTAACATATTATGATCTTTAATAAGATCAAGTAATTGATCCTTGATTAATAAGTTATTGTGTTGGTTGTAATTCCATTTGATCTAACCCTTGAGATCAAATCATCTCTACCCAAAACAAGGTTTTAACAAAGTCACATTGAGGTTTATTGCGCTTGACTTGATGAGCTACTTCAATTCCGCCAAGGTCAAGTGAAACTTCAGTTACTGTGACTGTTTTACTTTAAAGCGCGAAAATTCCCCAGATTTTCTATGCATGAATGCAATGCACACATCTGTTTCCTTTATTTTTGTAACCCCATTACCTGGGATATTACAGTCTCTACCCCTTAAACTAAACTTCGTCCTCGAAGTTTGATATCTCTCACGTTTCGGAAGTGTGGTTCTGACTTATGCAGACTACGACTTTTCTCAAACTCCGTATTGATCTTACTGGATATAATTGAATATATCCCTTGTCCAGATTCTTCCTGGAATCCATTAGTGTTTGACATCAAACAACTATTACTTCCTTTACTTCCATGACTTCCTCCAATATTATAAGCTTGTTTCCTTTCTCATTGAATATTCAATGATTGGGACTTCTTCTTGTCCCGACAGTCTTAATTGAGGACTAATTGGATAACAATCTCCTATTTGATAAAATAGGTCTTTGTTTTTCCCTTACTACCAAAACTGCAATAATGGTACTTGGTAAGGTACTTAACATGGGATGATCGTGATGGTTTATTTTCCTAAGAATGGATTAGATTCATGTAGTCCATCCAATCATGGTTTATAATTCATACCTATAACTATTTTGGATTATTTAGGTTCCATGAAAGGAATCATTCTATTAGTCTTTGATATTGGTATGTTCAATTGTCTTCATTCTTTGGCCATCTTGGGCTTTATTGGTCTACGGTATTTCCTTAGTCCAACTTCATTAAGCTTAACTTACTTGAGTTCTCGTACTTCTGAGTAAATATTACTCACTTTCTCAAGTTATAGTCCACTTCTTAACTCCTCGAGGTATCATCCTCGGCTTCTGGTCTGACATCCTTCTGAAAGTAGTGGTCAACAATCTTATGGAAATAAGATTGAACTTCCTCTCAGTTCAGACCTTCTTCATCTATCTTACTCAATGTATTGAGTCATTGTACATCCAACTCAATATTTACTCTACCCCTTAGAGTTTTCTTATAATCTTCAACTCCTTTTCTTCCAACCATTGGACTTATGGTTAGAATATTGGTCTGGGTCTAGCTTATGGGTTGTACTTTTCTAAGAGTCTCACGTAGTACTTTGTGGTATATCCACTCAGTTGTGGACATCCAATGTGAATCCTTCGATTAAATGATTATAGGTCATTGTTATTTGGCTAACAAAGTTTTTATTTGTTCACAATTTCTTGGTACAAATAATCCAATGGTGGACTACTTGATACCAATTGTAGCTATTTGTTATCAAAAATGGATTCTATTATAGGTTCTGATCAATTAGACGAGATATCTTCTACTTTATCTCGCAGTATTGATCCTATATCAATTGTGATCTTTTGATATCAACTATGGTCTTCTTATCTCTGCTATGGTTTCATAGGTCATCTTCCTTCTGTCAGGGTTTATTTTGCAAGAGAACCACTGACTGACACTATGAATATAGTATCCGAAGTGATTTCCCATGCATTCCCTCTTCTGTGTTGACTATGGATCTGCTTCAGCTTCACCATAATCACAAGATTTCTCACCTTCATGCTTCTTCCGTACTAAATTACTCCTCTGTTGAGGCAAAGCATGAGTTTTGATTGGCACTTCCTTCAGAGTATTATGGTTTCTTCCCACAATTTTACTTCCTTCTTTTGATGAACCTCCATTTTGTCTTTAGAATCCTCAGAATTCGTCACTTCCTCACACAAATGCTATTACCCTCTAGATCTATAGCATCAAGTAAAGACTTGATATTGCAACATGCATTTGCATACCAAAGTCAAACTTCATGTATGGATCTAGTCAA
The DNA here is from genome assembly GCF_019359855.2 of Lolium perenne. NCBI lineage: Eukaryota > Viridiplantae > Streptophyta > Magnoliopsida > Poales > Poaceae > Lolium > Lolium perenne. Next base: position 189,856,713 of record NC_067247.2, read on the forward strand.
ACAATGAAAATCCAATAAAATCCAAGAAGATTCAGCTTTGTGCATATAATACACACCATCGTAAGCCTGAATATAGTATTTGAGTAAGACATCTCTAAACATCAGGCTGAGATGTGTAGTATATAACACCACATAAGATAGGTTTATATCGTGATACTTAGCACGAATATAAGGGATTCTACTATTTGTCTCAATATTTACCTTAATTGCACAATTGCAATAAGATAAACTTGACACAAAGTGGTTTGGGATGGTTAAGGTTAACCTAAGTTTGTTTGGAAGTACTAACAAAGTATTGTACCATATATAAGTGATGTTGAGAACTATTTTGTATGATACCACTAGTTCTAATATGGTTACTCTTAATACATATTTATTAGGATATAGTTCCTATACTTCTAAGCATTTTCTACCATAAGCATATGGTCATGATGTGCTTGGCACACTTCCCATATTTTTGGAACACGGTTCTTGCACTATTGTCTAGCTTCTTATTGTATTTCTTCTAAGTATTTATGATGTTCTAGTCCATCACATAACGATTCTCAGGTGAATCATATATGATTAACAACTCTACCATGTAAGTAGACATATATTATTCCTATCACTCTTCCTTATTTCCCATGATTGACTCATCATGGTCTATACTACCTCACATAACTTATAGTTATCACTTACTATCAATTGTTTCACAAGTTTGGATAATTACTTACTCATTACTTAACTTGGTCTATATTTTCTATTATGATACCTTAATTATCTTCTTCACTTGATTTACTCCTATTACATGTCTGAATAATTCTTACTTAATCATAACACATGTTGGTACACATCTTCCAATAGGATAGCTTCCTTATGGTTGTATCCTCTCTTTGGACTACCATGTATTATATACCAACTGTGATCTACTCATCTATTGTGTTAAGGATTTATTGATGTTCTACATACTTGGGATTGGCTATCTAACTTTACTTTAGGAAAGATAGGTAAAAAGATTGACTCAAGTGTGTCAGGATTATTCTCAAGTGAATATCCATCTCAAGTCATAAGAAGTATTTGGTTTAACTAAGACAACTTCCTATAGACACTACCAATCCTATAGGTCTCCTTTAAAGGGTTTTAATCCTAGGGTCAAAGCATTTGCTCTGATACCAACTGTGGTGACCCGGCATACCACTGCATGGTGTAGGATGCAAGTCTGATATAACACCAATGAAACACCGTTCCACTAGTATTATATCGCTCAGAGTGGTACAACAGAAACATATGCGGGTCCAAGGCATGTCTATAGAATTACAACATTGACTCTGTTACATAAGATCAGCACAACCTCCTACTTTACAATGAGGTAAATCTGCAAATAAACTCTAGAAGAACGACTCGTAGTCTAATCCTATCACGAACTCTATTTGTAGAGTATTTAACTAGCTATAGAGGCTAAGAATAGATTCTAGCTAAGTAGGAGCTAAGTTTAGGAAACTAGTTCCCTTCTATGGCTAAACTAGGTTTTCTCCTTGATGTATGTGGTATCTGACTCCTCTGACAGGTCCTGTCTCTTGAAGTAGTTGTTGACTCCTCGGTCTTCGAGTTGCACTGTAGATCTTCCTTCGATGCCTCCATATCTAAGCAGGGGATTTAAGAGTGGGATGAGTACGAGCGTACTCAACAAGTTCATTATAGGAAAGAGGTGTTTAATGCACTAGCTACGGCATTAGACCAGAAAGTCTAATACCAATGCAAGTTTTCATAACCATTTCTTTAAAAGGTTGCTTTTATTCAGAAGAACTATGTCCGTCAGCCTTCACCGGTTTACTAGAACTTCATGGAGCTCCTTTCCGGCCGCGTTCGCAGTTCCATATCCTGGAACAGGGAGTGACAGGTCATGGTTCTTTACACTCTGCAGAGGTGTGTTGCTTTACCCATAAGAGATCTTAACCTTGGTGCCAACCAAGCTGCAGGCTTGTCCACACTTCCTATGGTGTGAGGCCCGGTATAAGGTCATAGCCAATCATATTCCTCCGCTGCCTCATACACCCACCCGTTGTTGCAAACTCCGACCCTGGGTCCTCGCCGGTCCACTTACACCCCTTAGGGACGGACCCCGACCACGACAACAGTTCAGGTCTCTACCATGAACTCCTTCGCCGGCAGCTGCAACCCATCATAGACCGCAATTACCGTGGGGACTTTATCGGGACCCCCACCCTACCACTTGTCCTCTCTTGGATCAAGGGTACCACTTGTCCTCTCTTGGATCAAGGGTCTACGGTAAAGCGCTTCCGTTGATGTACAAGAGGTGGAAATACAATTGACTATTCCGTCCCACTCCAGATCTTATGGTTAACACGGGTATTACGGCACAAGAATCACTGGCGACATTTGTTGTTTAATCCTAGATGGATATAAACCCTTGCAATGGAACCTCCACCATATCAACACAATCCATGGTTCCATTGCCCACCACATAGTCATATTCATAGTTATGAAAATAGTGGTTTTGGTTTTTATGCAATAGTGATAATCATAGTACTTTGCAAGTAATTTGATAAAGATACTCAAATGACATGAGCAAGTGATGAACTTGCCTTTCTTGGCTGCAAGATTATGCAGACAAGGTCTTCGATGCGTAATAACTTCAAATTCTGAAATAGCATCATCGTCCGGTAAGGACGATGTTTAAAAGATTGGCAAGGATGCAAGAATGCATAAGAATGAGATGCAATCGCTCTAAGCGTGACCTAACCCCGATGATTTAGGATCAGTGAGTTGTAATGATTGGTTTAGGGTGTGTTGCACTTTTAAAGTGATTCACATTCAAGGTTCTTATTCAGGTGTTATTTACTTGGTATTATAAACAGGTAGATAATAAAGCATAATAATCAATTGAGCACACAAAGAATGACAATTGGCATAATGTTAACAAGTAAAGAACAGTGGTCAGTTTTAGTACTATATGGCATGGTTAATGATTAATTATCATATACTTTAAAAGAATAACTTTTGAAGAACATGTTCTTAATAAAGAACAAGTATGATAATTAGGTTGGTGGGTTCTATGGTTAACTATGGTTCCGATTGGCTTTGGAGTAGATATTAGATGGATCACAACATAGTTGGATTTATCAACACCTAGGGTTGGTGAGGTTGAGTTAAGCCTAGGCATCCTAAGCAATTATTCATACAAGGTTGCTATCAGGACTGTTTCATCTTATTGGTGATGGCTAGCTAGGGTTTATATGTCCTTATAATGTGGTTGATGATGATTCTTTATTTACTTCAAAAGAATAACTTTTGAAGAACATACTTCTTAAATAATAAGAAGTATATCAATTAGGGTTGAGGTTGTCTAGGGTTTCCTATTGGATCCACTAAAAATAGGAATGGTGGTTTCCTAAATAGGATGTTTAATAATTATCTCATACTAGCAGGGTTTAGTGGAACAGGGTATGTAGTGCAAAATAATAGGTATGGTTACTATTAGGTTTCATCACCATGGTGTGATGCTAAGCATGGATAATTAAGGATGATTGTTTTGGTAATAGGATCTAGGGTTTCCACTTGGTTAACCCTACTTGATTACTTAGGTCTGATGATGATGAACACATGGGGTATCCATATATTAGTGATAGGTCTTCTACATTTTATGTGGTCAAGACAGGTATTTACTTGCTACTAGGGTTCTATGCTTTGAAAGAAGGTACCATGATCACATGTTCTAACCTAGGGTTTAGGTTAGAAGCAATTTTAGGGTTCACATGTAATAATGGAACTAGGGTTCCATAATAGAATTAGGGTTTTAGTGTTCACATGAAATTATGAGACCATAATGTTATTTAAAATGGAACTAGGTTTCATAGTTACTATTTAGTTCTTAGGTTAAGAACTTCATTATCAAGTTGTAAATTATTAATAACTTTGAAACAAAAATAATATTGAAATTGGCATTTTATTATTTTTAAACAATTAATAATTAGTTTAATTATTAATTAGAGTTAAATTCCAAAATTAAGGATTAAATAAGTTACAAATAAAGAAAATTAGTGTTAATGTTTTCTTTATTTACTTTACTGGTTTTTATTTATTTTAGATAGTTTTCCTAATTATTGAAGTTTAATTGAATTTAGAATTAATAAATAAGGCTTAAATAACAAGTGTTAAATAATTGAATTTTATTAAAAATATAAATTTCATTTTATATTTTTATTGGATAGATTTTTCTTTTATAAGAATTTTGATATCTCATTTGTATTTTTCCGAGCTTTTATGAATTTTCTACAATAATTTGAAGTTGCAGGAATTTATGAATTTGAAATTTAAACAAATGAAATACTAAACGTACCCGGCTAATCTACCTACAGAGTAACTGACCAGTGGGCCAGAGACCCGTCAGACGCCACGTTGGCGTGGACTAAGTCCAAATCGAGTTCATGTCCAGGGTGGTCACTGCCGGCGGAAATCCACGACGGCGCCGCCGATCCTGGGCATGCTTGGACGGGCAAGTGGTCTCTATCGAAACAAAGACGTCACGGGAACCTCATCGATCCTAGCGCCGCTACCTAAAGGTCATCGGAGCATGGTCGCCGGCGAGGTGAAGCGGCGGAGCTTGCAGGTTCACGGTGAGGCGATGATTTAGGACGTAATTAAGCTGGCCGAGGGTGCTGAGAGATGCAAGAGCTCACCAGGAGCACAGAGCGCTTGGCGGCGAGGTGAATGAGGGTCGGTATCGCCGGAAATCATCGGCGCCGGTGTCGGGGAAGATGAGCTCATCGGCGGGGATACAGGTTGCCCCGGCTCAATTCCTTTTGCACCTTGATCATGTCGAGTACGGCGGTCACGTGGGTGGTCACAGCTTGGCCTGGGGAGGTCTCCATCGACGGCGATGGCCGGAGGCAGTATAGCTAGGGTTTCGGTATGGAGGGGAAAAATTGAGAGGAGGAATAAACTCGGGAACGAGAGGTCGTCGCGAGCCTTTATACAACGCCAGAGCGTGCCTCGTCACGCCGTCGGTCGAGGTGGAGGTGCCACCGAGAGGGAGAAGAAGAGCACATTGTCGTGCTGTCCTCCATGCCGAAGGAGAAGATGAGGACGGCCTCCTCTTCGTTTGTTTTTAACGAAGAGGTACGTGGGTCGCTAACTGGGTTGCGGCTTGGGCCATTTTGGGCTGCTGCAAGGCCGTGTGCTGGGCTGTGGTGGCCCGTCAGGTAAGCCAGGTAGGCTCCCTTCTCTTTTCTATTTTCCTATTTTTTCTGTTTTCTATTTCCTGTTTTCTATTTTGAATTCTGTTTTATTTCAAATCTGTTTTGCAGGATTTTTAATGTATGGATACTTTTGGGAGTTTATAAAGATAATGATATAGCTTCATATAAGATCTTAAAAATATTATATATGTTTAATTACACCCTTGTTTATTAAATGTTATTAGAGATTGGAAATGGGCATCTATATAGTCATAATTTTCAATATCAATTTAGGTTGGTCCAAACTATTTTCCAATTGGCCCTTTTAAGTACATGTTGATAGTTAGGTTTATGTTACCTTGCAAGAAACAACTTTCAAGGCATAGCTTATTATTTAGTTTCTTATTTAAGAATATGATCCCATGACATTATTTCATGTGATCATGGTTGTTAAGGATTTGGAGAATTGTTTAGGCTATCTTCTAGTATTAATCTCATCTTCTAAACCCTTTCCTTTAAAATGGTTAAGATGGATCTTATTCCTCTCATTAGACTTCTATTTATCTGGAAACAGTAGTTAGTTGCACCTATATAGCATGGCTTGAAAAATAGGTTAAGTTGGTATCTTGATTCATTTCAGGGTTGGCTGAACAATTCCCTTATTCCTATTTTAGCTTAGGCATGGTTTTAGTTTTATATTATGATCACCATAGTGATACATAAACTAGGGTTTGAGATTTAATTCTAGGGTGTAGAGATGAGATGACACCATATTGCATGTGATAGGGTTTAATCTCCCCTAACCATGATAAGGTGGTTATTTACTTAACATTTTATGTTCTCCGCTAGTTATTATGATATTGAGAATTAGTTTTATCTTCTACCAATTGGCTTCTATTATTAACCTCAATTTATCATTTAAGTAACTACATTGGTTATAGTTCTTTTTATAGTTAACTTTGGTCATATGGATATGTGGTTTCTCACCATATAAAGTATAGAGTTTAACTCTAAGGTTTTCTTAGGTTGTTTAATTTCTGATGTATAGATATGGTAGGATTCTACTTATGATCACCAAGTGGTTCACAAGTAAAGGTTGAAATCTAAGCCTAGGGTTGCTTATTATTGATCTCCTTTTAATTTCATGTGGCTAATGATATCTGCTTATCTTATTAGGGTTTAACTTATCCGCACATACTTCAAGAGTATGATCATGGATTAAGCATGATCAACTTGTTCTTAATATTTTTACCTCAAGTTCTTAGGGTTTATGATCATTACCCACTTTGTAATGATCAAGGTTTGGCTTCCTAGGGATCTCTCATTGAATGGATTCTCACTTCCATGATCAAGCATTGTCTAGATCAATCAAGGTATATCACTTCTAATTTACCTTCTTGTATGGGTCTACTATGATTGTCTCTTTAGTTTACATCCCAGGAGAATGCCTGAGATATTAAGTTAGGGTTCTACTTAATCAATGATGATATCATCATCTGGGTATATGGGTAGTTCTCTCCCTCAAACTCAAGTGTTGCCTCAACTAACTTGAGTGTAACAACATAATTGATCTCTCTTATATAAGAATGGATTATTCTAGGTTATGGTGTACTCCTAATACTCTAGTTCAATGGTTGTCCTTTATTCTTAAATAGATAAAGCTATGTTTTGTATGATTGGTCTCTCTCATTTTGGAAAGGACTTTAATACTAACTTAATGTTAGGCCCCATAGGGATTGATGTGATCATTAATATCTATGTTTAACATAAATGGTTTCTCTCTCTAGGAATGTCTTGAATAATATCCTAGGGTTCCTCTTAAAGATGATGATTTGAATACTTGGATGTATATCCAAGGTTTAGCTCAAGGTTTGTTATTGCTTCTCTAATAATTGTTATAGAACTCTCACCTCTCTAGGTTTGATGTACAATAATATGGAACAGAGAAGGATATATATTTCTAGAGTGGATCTTCTTGTTATAACTCCAATGTTGAAGTGGAGTGAATACCCTGAGGTTTCATGGTAGGATTATGGATTAGTTTTAAGACAGGGAGAAGATAGTCAAGAATGGTTTCTCCATTTTATTGTTACTTGGTTTGTACTTGAATAGATGTTCTTATGTTATGGCAAGGATTAACATATTATGATCTTTAATAAGATCAAGTAATTGATCCTTGATTAATAAGTTATTGTGTTGGTTGTAATTCCATTTGATCTAACCCTTGAGATCAAATCATCTCTACCCAAAACAAGGTTTTAACAAAGTCACATTGAGGTTTATTGCGCTTGACTTGATGAGCTACTTCAATTCCGCCAAGGTCAAGTGAAACTTCAGTTACTGTGACTGTTTTACTTTAAAGCGCGAAAATTCCCCAGATTTTCTATGCATGAATGCAATGCACACATCTGTTTCCTTTATTTTTGTAACCCCATTACCTGGGATATTACAAGCTATCGGCAGGATAAGGATGTGTCGATAACCTTTTGTCACGGTTGGTGGCTGCAACCGGGACTAAAGCCGTCGACAGGATAAGGACGCGTGGGTGGATGCACTGCTCGATGAGATAAAGCATGTAGCGCACGACTCCCTGTCGAAGGAACAAGACAAAGTAGAAGCGGTGTCGTGCCTATAAAAGGAGCATCGATACGCCTTGCCAAGCAGATCAACAAGGCAAGCACAGTTTCATTCCCATGGATGAAGGAAAGGGTTGGGAAATCTCCCGTGGCGCAGCTTCTCGAAGATGTCGTTGGTGCACACGCCCTACGGTATCTTCGGAAGCTGCTCCTCGGAAAAGTTCCCCTGCAAGCCCGTGAAAGACTCCGTCTCCTCTAACAGTGTTGGGGAAAGGGTTCTTATTATTACATAAATGTAGAGATTGTCTTGGGAACTATATATCAAGAATACATTCTTACATCGCCATCTACTGTTGTGATCTTCTACGCCGTAGCCATGGAGAATCTTCATCATTTAGCAAGATGCTTGGGTCAATTTTCACCGTTAAGGCGGAATTTCTTTAAACTTATTATAATCTTCTGACATGTCTGTCTTGTCATCCACTCCCACTATGTTTCTTTTCCCAGAAAGAACTATGTGGCGCTTTGGCTCCTCCGTTTATGTATTGTTTTGTTGATTTCTTTTTCTCGATTTGCTAGACATGTCCTTCACGTAGAAAACTTGAGCCACCTCGTTGGCTAGGACAAATGGCTCGTCCAGGTACGCAAGATTGTTGGGATCCGCTGTTGTCATACCGTACTTATCGTCTATATGTACACCGCTGAGCTTCACCCATTTGCACCGAAACAAAGGGACCTTAAAAGTGGGTCCATAGTCAAGTTCCCATATCTCCTCTATGTATCCATAATATGTGGTGGTCTGCCCATTCTCGTCTTTTGCATCGAAGCGGACACCACTGTTTTGGTTGGTGCTCTTTTTATCTTGGTCGATCGTGTAAAATGTATTCACATTTATCTCGTACCCTTGGAATGTACATATGTTTGAAGATGGTAACCTGGCCAACAAGCACAGCTGCTCTACAACAGTGGTGTCCGCTTCGATGGAAAAGATGAGATGTCTTTGCAACCAACTGCCGAAGGTATTCATGTGTTCACGTGTAATCCATGAATGGGGCTTGCCTGGGTTTATTTCTCGTAAAACATTCTTATGTTTCTCGATGTACGGAGCCACCAAGCTGGAATTGTATAGAACTGTGTAGTGTGCTTGATTGAAAGAAATCTTGTCCCTGCACACCGTTGCTTTCCTTCCTACTGTGCCTTGTCCAGTCGGCCTCCCCTCATACCGAGATTCAGGAAAACCAATCGGCTTAAGGTCAGGAATAAAGTCAACACAAAACTCAATGACCTCCTCAGTTCCGTAGCCCTTTGAGATACTTCCTTCCGGCCTAGCTCGGTTACGAACATATTTCTTTAAAACTCCCATGAACCTCTCGAAGGGGAACATATTGTGTAGAAATACAGGACCAAGAATTCTAATCTCTTTAACTAGGTGAATGAGGAGGTGCGTCATAATATTGAAGAAGGATGGTGGGAACAACAACTCGAAGCTGACAAGACATTCGACCACATCTTCCTGTAATCCTGACAAAGTTTCTGGATCCATTACCTTCTGAGAAATTGCGTTGAGGAATGCACATATCTTCACAATGGCTAGTCGAACATTTTCTGGTCGAAGTCCCCTCAATGCAACCGGAAGCAATTGTGTCATAAGCACGTGGCAGTCATGGTACTTTAGGTTCTAGAATTTTTCTCCTTCATATTTACTATTCCCTTTATATTCGACGAGAAACCAGACGGAACCTTGATACTGAATAGGGCTTCAAAAAAGATCTCCTTCTCTTGTTTGGTAAGAGCGTAGCTGGCAGGCCCTTCAAACTTCCCTGGATGATTGCCGTTTCGTCCTTTATGACGTTCCTAGTCCTCCCGTGCTTCTGTTGTATCTTTTGTCTTCTCATACACGCCCAGGAAACCTAGAATATTCACACAAAGATTCTTGGTCAGGTGCATCACGTTGATTGCAGAACGGACTTCCAGGACTTTCCAATATTCTAGCTCCCAAAAACTAGATTTCTTCTTCCACATGAGCGCGTGTCCGTCAGCGTATTCCGGAACAGGTCGACTACCTGGACCCTTTCCAAAGATAACATTTAAATCCTTGACCATGTCAAATATATCAGCACCACTACGGGGGACAGGCTTCAGACGGTTGTCTGCCTCGCCATCGAAATGCTTGAATTTTTCCTTAAGGGATGCTTGCGCGGAAGGAAACGGCGATTGTACGGGTACACAACTTTTCTGCTTTTTCCCAAATATTTACTTTCAGTCTCATCTAAAAAGTTTGTGCATGCATTGTATCCTTTGTCCGTCTGTCCTGAAATGTTACTAAGAGCAGGCCAATCATTGATGGTTACGAATTGCAACGCTCGTAGGTCAAATTCTTGCTCGGTGTGCTCATCCCACACACGTACACCTGGTTTGGCCCACAACTCCAAAAGTTCATCAACTAATGGCCTTAGGTACACATCAATGTCGTTGCTGGGTTGCTTTGGGCCTTGGATAAGCACTGGCATCATAATGAACTTTCGCTTCATGCACAACCAAGGAGGAAGGTTGTAGATACATAAAGTCACGGGCCAGGTGCTGTGACTGCAGCTCTGCTCCCCAAAACGATTCATGCCATCTGTACTTAGACCAAACCATAAGTTCCTTGCCTCACCTGCAAAATCCGGGAACTCTCTCCTGATGTTCCTCCACTGCCGACCATCAGCGGGGTGCCTCAACATCGCGTCTTTCTTACGTTCTTCCATGTGCCATCGCAACAACTTGGCATGCTCTTTGTTTCTGAACAAACGTTTCAACCGTGGTATTATTGGAGCATACCACATCACCTTCGCAGGAACCCTCTTCCTGGGTGGCTCGCCCTCAACATCACCAGGGTCATTTTTTCTGATCTTATACCGCAATGCACCGCATATCGGACATTTATTCAAATTCTCGTACTTCTCACCGTGGTAGAGGATACAGTCATTAATGCATGCATGTATCTTCTGCACATCTAACCCTAGAGGGCAGACAAGCTTCTTTGCTTCATATGTACTGACGGGCAATTCGTTATTTCTTGGAAACAACTTCTTTAATATTATCATCAATTTCTCAAATCCCGAGTCAGTCACACCGACCTCTGCCTTCCATTTCAGCAATTCCAATATGCTACCCAGCTTTCTCTGCCCATCTTTACAACCTGGGTACAACAATTTGTGGTGGTCCTCTAACATCTTGTCGAACTGCAACCTCTCCTTATCCGTGCCACAGTCTCTTCTTGCATCAGAAATGGCCCGACGAAGATCATCATCAACAGGATCATCTGATGCATGTTCTTCACCGCCTTCTTCTTCATTGTCGTCCATTGCGGTATCATCACATTCAGAGAACATAGATCGGTACTGGTCATCATTATCTTCTTCTTCATCGCCGTCTTCCATCATAACCTCTTCTTCTCCGTGCTTGGTCCAAACATTATAGCTGGACATGAATCCAAACCGAAGCAGGTGGCTCTTAATGTCTCTTGAGCAAGAGTAATCATTCTCGTTCTTACATTTTAGACATGGACAACACATAAAACCTTGCTTCGACTTGTTGGCCTCGGCCACAAGCAGGAAAGAATTCACGCCCTCTCTGAAAGCGGGAGCACATCGGTTACCGTACATCCATTGATGACTCATCTGCATCATAAGTACAATTATATATGTATCAGATGCAATCACCTTACTAAAATTAGTATTGTACGGACTATGTATATATATACAAGAAAATAGTTGCTAACCTTTTAGGATCAAAAAGAGGAGAAATCTTATCAAATAAAATCAAGTGGCATCCCTCGCAAGCATTCCATCAAACACCTCTTGTGCACATGTAGAAAAAATGAGCTAGCATACACCTCCACCTTCACCACCAAGGAAAAAATGAGGCGGGGGGGGGGGGGCTGGCTGCGTGTCTATATATAGGCATGGCCCTTTTGTCGCGGGCCGTATTACGACCCGCGACAAAAGGGGTGCCGACAGGAGGCGCCAGCCCTCAGACCCCTTTTGTCGCGGGTCATAATACAGCCCGCGACAAAAGGGCGCGACAAAAGGCCCTGCCCGCTCCAAATGGCTTCGGAGCGACGTGGCCACCCCATTTGTCCCGGGTGCAGGCGCGCCCGCGACAAAAGGCTCCCACGAAAGCCCTATTTTTCACTAGTGTGAAGGAAGAGAAGATTGTTTTCCCTTAGCTAAGAGATCATCTCTTAGAAAATAATGGAAAACTATTTTCTTCATTGTACGACATGTCTTCCATTAGTAACATAATTTCCTACCAAATTTAATTGATGATTATTAATTGCTAGAGATGACTATAAGAGACAGCGCCGGTCCTAAGGTTTTTGGGGCCCTGGGCGAGACTAAAACTCGAGGCCCTTAACATAGACACTATGATACTCCATCCGATCCATATTACTTGATACTAATATAGATGTATCTAGACACATTTTTGTTGTAGATACATCCATTTTAGCATCAAGTAATATGGATCGGAGGGCAATAATCAATATATACGTAAAAAATATGTTGTCAATAACATTTAAATACATCCAAAGATAACACCATATCTAATAATTTATATATATTACCTTAAAATTTTCTTGCATCATAAGTATCAGAAGTATAAACCAGTTGTTGGGAGTGATGTTTTGGCACATGGGAGCATATGGGAGCATATGCTCCCTTTATTTTGAAATACATGTTAGACACATTTTAAAATGTCAAAAAAATTGAAACAAAAATTTCGGACGTACATCTTCATGTGCTATGCGCTCACAAAGTCGTTTCATGAAAAATCGACATATCATGTGACGTGTGTAAAAAAGACAAAATTTGGTGCTGAAACAAAGACTTGTCACAAGATAAATTTTCTCTTTTTCGCTTAGACTACAAAAAATATCATTTTTTCGTGAAACTTGACGAATACACATATATTATGGAGATGTACATGTAAATTTTTTGTCAAATTTTTTTAACACTTGGAAATATGTTTTTATGGTAGAGGGATCAGGTGCGTGTGCATCAGATGAATCAACTACATTCTTAGAGAGCCACTTACATTGTTCTCACCAAATCGACGAGACCACGAGTCTATGAACTGACCATAAAAAATTCAGAATTAGAGAAAAATTACTTCAAAATAGAAAAGTATTTTTAGTGGACAGTCGTGAACTGTTACCGGCGGCGGCGGCGAACGACGATGGGGATCGCTGATCAGTCGGACAGCCGACTATGCTGTGTGCACGGTGGGCCGCTCGTTGCCTCGCTGGTGGTGGATCCATCGATGGTGGGCTTGCAGGTTGCATGACCGCTAGAAGAGCCAAAGAGGACACTAGATTGATGAGGAATTCAAGATCGAGGGTTGTTCAAGATTGATTAATCCCTCCAGATGAGGAGGAGAAATGGTTGTGAACTACTTTCGGGTCGTCTACTCATCTTGGAACTGGGATCGGCATGGAATACGATGGGAAAAACAAACTACTCCCTAGATCAGCCGATCGAGAGTTCCTCGTGTTAAGTTTTAGTCAGTTACGTCAAGGACTGAAGCTCCATTAGTTCACGTCAATGTCCAACAAGCAGCCCACAGGCTTTTCTTTCAGCTGGCCTAGCAATGTATATACGTATACATATACCTGGGATGGGCCCCCCAGATTTTTTGGGCCCTGGGCGGCCGCACACCCTGCCCACCCCCTAGGACCGGCCCTGATAAGAGATAACCCATTGTAGGGCTTATATCTATTGTATTCTCTAGATGATTTGGCGGGTTAAGGAAAAGCATGCTTTCTCTACCATTGTACGTGTCCTAAGTATGATTATGGAAAATGCTTGTAATCAGGCGACCGATCGCGTCGCCTGATCGGTCGTTCTCTCTCATCGCGTTCATACGTCGTTTTCACTGACCCGCGCGCCTGCTTTTCTTGTCTCGCCTGCATGCACGGCTGCTCCGTGCATGCCTCTCCAAGCGCGCAGCTGTTCCTTTTTATAATCATGTGGCAGCTCTCTCTTCTCGCATGCAGTTAACGCTTTCCCACATGATTGGACCCACGTAGTTGTAGTGCTTTTGCCTACTCCTTCTGCTGGCTTTTGTGTACTAGCCAACACAGAAGATGTGGCGTGGCGAATTTGCTTATGCTGGATTTGGTAGAGCTAGCTAGAATTCATCGTCAACTATTGTCGCAAATATATTATTTTTTCTTGGTATATTGTTATTGAGTATTGTTGTAAACGGTCAAATTTTATATTGGATTTCTTTTTATTTATTTATTGCTATTAAACCAAGTAATTTGCTTTTTGTTGTAATTATCAGCGATATTTGTTAAAATAGGTGGTGATTTTTGTTGTAAATAAATCTGCAGTAAAAATAGTTACAATCATTTTTTTTTGTTAAAATAGTTGGTGCTAACACATGGTTCTATTTGTTGTAATCGTTTACATTTTTTGTTAACATAGTTGGTGATTTTTGTGGTAAATCAGTGTGCAATAAAGTGATTGTTTAACCACTTTTGTAACATTACTTTTTCCCTAAATATTTCTGATGATTTGTTGTAATTGTACATTTTTTTGTAGGTGGGGTGAGAAATTTTTATTACAGAACTCATAAAGCAAGGATTAGTTTGGAGAGATTTAGTTTGTACTCCCTCCGTTCCTCTTTAATCGATGGGAGGTGGTTGTGTCATGCAGGAAGCGAGCAGGTACATAGGGGTGTCAATTAAAACGGAACATAGGTAGTACAGGTGAGAACAACATTTCATTTTTTTGAGCTGAGAATAACATTTTTAGTACCAACGTGAAGCTAGAGGAGCCAAAGACCACTATTTACATAGTGGAGTCCCTCCACCACTGTCAAAGGCGACAGCTGCAGCGCTAGTCTAGAAAAGCGGCCTGTTGCATCGTGTGTGCAGAGTGGTGCCCACGTCATGTGTATAAAGCACTCTACACCGCACCTGATTTGTGGACCGTTTGATGCGTATCTAACGGTAGCCGGAACGACCGATCCGCATGCGGGAATCCGTCGACCGGCGGCTAGCACGCCCCTATGATTATGTGTCCTCCCCCACCTTCACACAACAGCATGTTCGCTCCCATTATCCACCCTCTCAAGCGCAAATCTGGTTGTACAAAAAAATGCTAGGGTTCGGGGCATCCATGCATACATGCCATGTGAGATCACCAACACGCGTCCTATATCTAAAAAGCGGTATTGGAGTTGCCATTGGCGGAAAGCACGCGACTTAGCACCGGTTTACTAGATCAATTACCGGGTAATTCTGAAATTAATTAAAAGCAAAGAGATAATTCACATCTTACACGTCACAAAAATTATTCTCAAAATTCGATTCACAACTTCATAAGCAAAAAAAGACGGATAAATATTCGACGGATGTATTCAAATACAAGTATGGACTACACAGTATCACGCTATATGAAATCAAAGATCACAAGTATATTTTCTTATCCTGTTTCTAAGGAAGGCGTCACGTCCAAAATTCTTTCAAGTATCTCCCCAGACGAGACTCCGTGTTGGTCTGGAGCACAACAACGTCGCACCGGATGTGGAGGCGGTCGTCGTCCATGTGGTGCTGCCAGGGCCGGTCCTAGGGGGTGGGCAGGGTGTGCGGCCGCCCAGGGCCCAAAAAATCTGGGGGGCCCATCCCAGGTATATGTATACGTATATACATTGCTAGGCCAGCTGAAAGAAAAGCCTGTGGGCTGCTTGTTGGACATTGACGTGAACTAATGGAGCTTCAGTCCTTGACGTAACTGACTAAAACTTAACACGAGGAACTCTCGATCGGCTGATCTAGGGAGTAGTTTGTTTTTCCCATCGTATTCCATGCCGATCCCAGTTCCAAGATGAGTAGACGACCCGAAAGTAGTTCACAACCATTTCTCCTCCTCATCTGGAGGGATTAATCAATCTTGAACAACCCTCGATCTTGAATTCCTCATCAATCTAGTGTCCTCTTTGGCTCTTCTAGCGGTCATGCAACCTGCAAGCCCACCATCGATGGATCCACCACCAGCGAGGCAACGAGCGGCCCACCGTGCACACAGCATAGTCGGCTGTCCGACTGATCAGCGATCCCCATCGTCGTTCGCCGCCGCCGCCGGTAACAGTTCACGACTGTCCACTAAAAATACTTTTCTATTTTGAAGTAATTTTTCTCTAATTCTGAATTTTTTATGGTCAGTTCATAGACTCGTGGTCTCGTCGATTTGGTGAGAACAATGTAAGTGGCTCTCTAAGAATGTAGTTGATTCATCTGATGCACACGCACCTGATCCCTCTACCATAAAAACATATTTCCAAGTGTTAAAAAAATTTGACAAAAAATTTACATGTACATCTCCATAATATATGTGTATTCGTCAAGTTTCACGAAAAAATGATATTTTTTGTAGTCTAAGCGAAAAAGAGAAAATTTATCTTGTGACAAGTCTTTGTTTCAGCACCAAATTTTGTCTTTTTTACACACGTCACATGATATGTCGATTTTTCATGAAACGACTTTGTGAGCGCATAGCACATGAAGATGTACGTCCGAAATTTTTGTTTCAATTTTTTTGACATTTTAAAATGTGTCTAACATGTATTTCAAAATAAAGGGAGCATATGCTCCCATATGCTCCCATGTGCCAAAACATCACTCCCAACAACTGGTTTATACTTCTGATACTTATGATGCAAGAAAATTTTAAGGTAATATATATAAATTATTAGATATGGTGTTATCTTTGGATGTATTTAAATGTTATTGACAACATATTTTTTACGTATATATTGATTATTGCCCTCCGATCCATATTACTTGATGCTAAAATGGATGTATCTACAACAAAAATGTGTCTAGATACATCTATATTAGTATCAAGTAATATGGATCGGATGGAGTATCATAGTGTCTATGTTAAGGGCCTCGAGTTTTAGTCTCGCCCAGGGCCCCAAAAACCTTAGGACCGGCGCTGGGTGCTGCACCCACCTGGAGAGCTCTTCCTTGTCGACGAAGTCGCCGGTGTAACTAAAGTACATACTATAGCCCCAGCCCAGCTTCGGCAGCCCGCGCCCAGCCAGATCTTCTGGCTGGATGTGCCGGGTGAACGCCGGCGCCCCCGCACGATCGACTATGCTCACCTGGGACGCAGCGGCCACCACGCCGGAGGAATCCTTCCCAGTTGCCCTGAGGCCGACGCCGACGAAGCGGCTCTTCTTGTCGATGCCTTTGGGGTAGTAGGAGACCTGCCAGTCGAGGCCGCCGATGTGGAACTTGTTGGACTCGACGGCGCCATCGCTGGGAAACATCCTATGGAGGAGCTTGTAGCCATCGATCTGGAATAGGTGGGATCCGGTGATCGGCCGTGCGCGGACGGAGGAGAAGGAGCCCGCCGCGCGCCGGAAGGCGGTTCGGAGGGCCGGCAGCATCAGCTCGGTGCCGGCGGCAGACATTGTATCTAGAGAAAACTATGTAGGTCAAATCTACTCGGAGACACTGCCGTTTATTACTGAAACTAGATTTTAAAGTGCGCCTTGGCGCACGATCCCGTAGAATTCGTGTATATGTGTGTAAGGTGATAAATTTTCTCTTAGGTCTTATAAAACACAATGAACCACGGAAATTACAATAGAATAACAAATGTTGTATAATATACCATATATAGCAACTAACAACACGAGTTAGTTAGGTTTCAATCTTGGCCACCCGCACAATTGGATTTTGTTGTTCTGAGCTTGTTTGACGGGAAGGGGAGGCGACAACCAGAATAGGTCTCCAGTGATGTGGTGGCGTCGGGTCTAGCTCGTCCTCTTTCTGGCCTTTTTTCCGTACATCTCCCTACGATTACCCTCCATGCAAGATGTTTTCTCAGTGTCGATGTTGGTGGTCGGCCATTTTGTGGCCAAGGTTATGATGTCAGCGAGGGTGTTGTAATGTTTTCCTCGTCCGACGCTCCCACCCAAACCCAACCCATAGGGGGCAAGTGGGGGCGTCGGTAGGAGTTGGAAACGTCGTGGGCTAGCGTTGTCGGCGAGACAACCCCAAAAAAGCCCCACTACGGCTTTTTTTCTTGTCACCCCGCCAGATCGCCACCACCACCACCCCTCGCCACCTCTCACTGCCTTCGCCGTTCCCACCACCAGAGAAGCCTGCGCTTCCGAGAAAACAAGTCCCCCTCTCCCCAACCACCATCCCAAATCTATCGTCTAGTGCATGACCCTGAACCATGGCACCGACAGGGCCCTCTTGTATCGGTTGACCACCAGGTGCCGCCTACTTTTGCTCCCTTCCTTGCCATGCGTCAGGAAATCCGAGACACAACGATTCATCACCAACTTCAAGACGGTCTGGTGGATTCTCAAAGGAGGAGCCTAGTTTTATGTGCTTCATAACATGTTTAAACTATTTATAATTTTGTTTTGCTTGTTAAAACTATGATTTTATTCAAATATGAACCTTTTTGTGTGGGCGGGAATGATTTTATTCAAATATGGCCATTTTGGGGCGCCGTATGGGGCCGCGGCCGAAAAACGTCTCCCATACAAAATGCTCCACCGGCCCCACCATTTGGCCGATAAAATAGTTTCGCCGGATCTCGAATAGGGAGACTGCGGGAGATGCTCTTAGATAGCTTCCAAACATGATATTGCTGACGCGGCCACGTTCCAACTTGTAATCCCGAAAATCGGCACTCTAGACCTTTTGATCCTGGTGTAAGTTGGCGTTTAGATAGTTCCCAAACAAGGAATTGCTGATGTCGCCACGGTCTTCACTTCTATCTCACACAGACATATCAATGGCCCACATGTCATATGTGTCGTTAGAGGACTATGATGCCACGGCCGCTCGATTATGCCACACCACTCACCAGCAACACCTGTCGCCGAGCGCTAGCTCCCTCTCGTGTTCCTCGGCACCCACGACGAGCCAATGTGCGCGGATGCATCTCCCTCCCCAAACGACGGAGACGCGGACGACGTGCTGGGGCCGGGCTTGCCGGGGTATGCTCCTTTCCAGAGCCACTGACGTTCAATCCTCTTCGTACTATGTCTGGGAACTCTGAATTCTTTGTCAACTGACGGGAGAGCCGTTGTGAGCTGTCTTTAGTTTTTTTTTTTTTGACCTGGACTACGGTGGGCTTACCAGCCTGAACAACTTTATTACCAATCATCGGGAATACATGGGTTCCAAATTACATCTGATTTTGAGGGGTAAGAGAGACGAGGAGGAGCTGTCTTTAGTTCTTGCAGCACGCTGAGATTTGTTCTTTGTGGTTGCCCAAATGAACTGACACTTCATTCTGTTGGTACACGCAGCAATAGGACTCTGCTTTTGATCAAGATCTAGCTCCTTGTGCGCACAAATTTTGATAGAGAAGACAACGAGAATTGCAAGGTGAATTGAGGTGTTGTCGTACCAGCAGGTATGGTCCTCTTTTCTAAACCAGTAAAACTGAACTGTTATATATGCATTAGGTCTGAATTCTCTTCATCAAGCTAGATGAAACAACCATGTTTTCTCCAGATTTTCTTCTCAGTTGCCTAGCAGATTCTATTTCTCTCTTTCTGCCTGTTCAAATAAGTCAAAACTAAAGAAGCAAAACTAAAAACAAAATACATAGACACCATAACCCTTTATCACACCGACAGATTACGGCAATTAGAAGATGTATAGACATTGAAACAAAAGATAGCCTTCAACACATTCATTACACTTGCACAGAGCAGTACAAATACATAAAAGAAACTTCTGGCCATGGCACCACATAGAATCAGCTGGCAATAGCAAAAACATAATGATATGATCTATGCTAAATGAGTTGCATACATATTTGCAGCAGCTGCGGATCGTGGTTTGAGCACTCAACAATTGATGCTGCTATATGCAGACACCTATGCTAAGTGAGTTGCTTCCATATTTGCAGAAGCTGCGGATGGTAGTTTGAGCCCTCAACACTTGCCGCTGCTATATGCACACGCCTAGAGCTCAGCTCCCTGATCGAGTACTTCCCTGTACAAACTTTCAGCGTTAGATTCCTAGTTGTAGACCTGCTCTTGCACTAAAATTTAGACAATCGTCCCCTACTTATTCATACTAATAAAGAATAGTATAGCGAGCAATTTATAAAACTTACCACAAAAGGGTCAAGGTAGAAGGCATGACATCTAGGAACGCATCAGCATATACAATCACATCAAGAAGCGGACACTTGCATCTGCCATCTGAACATAGCTGAGTTGTGTGACAGTTAAATGCTACTCCCTCCATCCATTTTAAAATATAAGTCCTATATTTGACAATCTTTTAGAATATGATACTTGCATGTAGAAATGACGACTCTTCTCTCTTTTTTACTAATTTATTTATTTCCATTATTTATGACTAAACATACATCATCACTGTTCTCTCTCTCACTCATATTCTCAAGATAATAATACCATTGGCTACCATGGTCACTTCCTTCTAATATCCTTATTTCACGAAATAGACTAAAACATGCATTACAAAATGGAATGGATGGACCATCATGATTGCGACTCCTTCATTGATGTTCCCACTATTAGCCAATTAATCATTTCCCAAAGGATGAAGGGAACAAAAGCACTTGAACTTCCACCCGAACACTTGAACAGTCCAATATTTATTATTTCAAGCTAGCAATGTTATACTCTACTCGATGCATCATAAATTAGTGTAACCTTCTAATCCATATAAACATGAGTTGCCAATAACAGTCCAACTATTGCAATGTCTTGCTATGTAGTATTGACATTTATGTTACAAAATTCCGCAGAAGTCGAGTCAATAAGGATTTATTCATCGAACAATATAGTAATGTATGATTATGTCCCCTAGAAAAAAGGTGAAATTGTGAAGTTCAATGTTCTAAATATTTACATGATAGTAAGAATGCCATCCTGCTCAGAGATGACGATAACAACTCATTGGTTTATTTTAATTAGAAATTCCAAGGTTGCTTCAAAAATCTGAACATAACACCTGATGTCCTGAACCATCCCCATGATGTTTTTTAGCATGCACAAGTTGTTGTATTCGAACAAAAAATCTTGCATGCAAGAACAAAGACAAATTATTGTGTTCAAAACTGAGAAACCATAAATCGTGCAACAGATAGGAAGTCCATCAAGCTTCCTCAGCTGAGTGAACTGTAGGTGCTTTGGCATGTACTCATGTACTCATAAGAACGAAAATATGAGAAACGTTTTTTGCATGTTCTTTGTCTAAAAAAATGATAGAACCGCTTAGCCATCACTACACTAAAACATATTCCAGAGCTGAAATTAAAGCCATGACATCACTAACCTTGGTTTAGGCAAACCCAACATCGATCTGCATCTTAAATTTTAGAAGCCATCTACAACTTCCTTGATTTAAAGAAATCCACCATAACTGGACAATCATCCATTGTGTAGTGTTCCTGCGGCTCCATCTGAACTGAAAAGATAGATGTTTGTGTATTGCTTCTTCCCTATCAATAACCTGAGTGGGCTTACTTTAACTGCAATTATAATTAAGAAATAACAGTGATTAGAGCCCTAGTAGCCTGAGCTGGCTACTACACAAATAGAAAATGAAATCACCGCTGTTACTGTAGAGGAATATCAGTTAAAATAAAGCACCCATGTGAACTAAAACTCTATATACCAACGAATGTGCAAACTATCACCAAATTACAACCGTGAACATAATAAATTTAAGATTACAGTGGTTTGGGACTATGCACCCAAACCAAAGCCTGGAGAGTGGATTGAGAACACATGGAGGACACGGAAACTACCAGTAGACCGCTAGAACAGTAAAGAGGACGCTGCATCTCATACCTGGGATACGAAAAGAGATGAAGTGGGCAATGCTTCTAGGAAGCGGTAGCGAGTTGCCCTGCAATTGCTATCCCATGGACTGATCTCCTGAAGCAATGCCACATAACTGAACACATCATACTTGATAGAGATTCTTCAGTTCATATTTAAATATAAATAGAAGTACTAATTTTTTCCTATGGTTCCTTCTTCGTATACCTGCAATCTATAGGGTATAGATTATCAATGCTCATCCTTAAGCACAATATGAAATTTGCAAGAAAGATATAAACTAACCCACAAAGAATGAACTCCATGTGTATCTCCCACAACCAAGCAAACAATCTGGACAATATATACCTAGCCATCTAAAGATCGTGACCCTTCTCATTTTCAAATAGTAAGGTGTGACGGCATCACCGCAACAGATCATACCATACAGAATATGTATTTAGCTTCTTCAACATTGCAACCAGTTGGATAGAACTAACAGAAGTGAACACCTAAATTATATTTTACACTATGAAGATTTCACACATCTTGTTGTATGTCTCCAATGCCAATACCTCTAGCTGCAAAATTCAGCTGTTAAAGCTTCCTTTGCAGCTTGTTCATGTAGAAGAAAACAATAGACAGTTAGAATAACAAATGCCTCATGTTGCAAAAGATAACAATAATGAAGTATGTTGCTACCATACATGAAATTATAGGCAATGTTTACAACAAGTGCAGTTAAACCTAAAATGTACAGAGTGAAAACATTATTTTAAAAGGTTAACAAACATCAAATACATCACATAAAATAATTCAAAGACAACTCGGGATGACAATATGCAGGTGGATACACCGATGCAAAGATAAATATTTATCATGTAAAAAAACAACAACGAACAAGAACACTTTTTAATAAAGAATTAGGATGTACCTTTCCAAGAGAACCCGCGAATAGAAAAACCTCTGCCAAGCATATAGCCACTGCTATGGTCAGCATGTGTAGCTTTGCCTTTCGGCTTGGCCACCAGAGATGACCGAGCCAAGAAATGTTCTAGTAACAAACTGCAATAATAAAGAGATGCTAGCATATAGATAGGAAAGAACTCATAGTGCTCGTAAGTGAAGAAAGAAAAATATATATGTGAAATTACATTAGGCTGCTCATGTACCTGTATGAATATCCATAGCTTTGAAGGGTCATATCTGAACATAACCATTCATTGTAATTCGTTTTATGCCCCTGAAAAAGAAAAATAGGATAAAAAAAGTTCTCAGAGGGGAATTCCATAAACTGGAGAATAATGCAAAACTTGTACAAAATAGTAACTGTGATTCTTGAATCTGAAAGATTGAATTATCGGATTATAATTAATGCTATTGACCAAACTGAAACTTTCATATAGCTTCGCTCTCATCTACTATCTATACCTGACCATACTATAGTATGAACTTCAGAAATATAAGTTCAAACATTGTTAGAAGGCCTTGATGCAAACATCGCCAAGAATAGAGAGAACGGGTCGGGTATAGACAATATATTTCTGAAACCATATATGTGCATGTCGGCAGGTCAGAAGGCCTTCGCAATTCATTGATTGGAGTTAGAGCATACATTTATAGGGGGTAGTCCATGAGTCTATCATTTATCTCATGTACAGACGTGCATCTGCCATATCCAGTAGAAAACATATTAGACAGTACACAATATTAAATTATATTCAAGACAAATTATCTCTTTGGAAGGAAAATTTCTAGGAAAATCCTTTATATTAATAAATAAATATTGTGCTTGCTTTAAATCATTTATGAATAGGTCATAAACAAAGATTTTGCTGAGAAACAGATAAAACCTATAGAATCAGTAGATTAGTCATACACCTTTGATTGGTGCATCAGCCTGTCAACTACCGCTAAACGAATTTGGCAATGAATCAGTCCATTTGAACCTACCAGCCAAATAATAAATAAACCTTTTGATCATTCAATAATTTTTTCCCTTAAAAAATTCATCGAAGAAAACATATATATCTTTCTGCCCACAATAGAGATGATATGACAAGAAATAATTTATCAAACATGAAGGAAGAGAGCACTCAGTTATGCACGAGCAGACCAACTTCAATCCCTAAAATATTTCAATTTATAGCAAATGAAATATTACTTTTCAATGGCATATCTATACCACAACATTTTCACTGGTGGAAAGAAGATTTTATACGTGATTATTGCCGAGTGAACGTATTCTACTTCTTTGTTGGAGCAGATATGTGCTTATCCATTGTCTCCTCTTCCACCTCCCTCACCCCTTATTCCTCACTAGAAGCAGCGAATCACCCAAACAACAACTGGTTGCACAAGAGAAAATGGCCTCAAAATGGCGAACACGAAGGAGGAGAAGAAAAGGTGGCTTGCGTAGGCGAATCAGCGGCGACTCGGCTCGGCCGTGGCTAGGCATCTCCCTCTGGTGCGGCTTAGCGGCGACTCGAGCTCCTTCTCCGCATTAGCATAGAATAGGTGAGTCGTCTTTGTCGCCATCACTCAACATTTACAGGAGCAATCCAAAGTGTGACAAAGAAACCTGCAGACCAATCCTTAAATTATTCAGCATTCAAACTCTTTAACTACACCAAGGAGAGAATTTCCATGGACATCGTATTTAGAAACACAACTTCTACATACTCGCAGGATGAAACAGGTACAGAGCAGGAGGTTGTTTGAAGTTCAAAGTACAGAGAAATCAATAGTAGAATCCCTTCATTGCTTGAAGGTCATGACAATAGTAGAACCTGTTGTTGCAAAAATAGAGCAGCAACTTGTTTTCAACGCTGCAGCTAAACCGCTGAACCAAATTGGGTGAATGACCACTCAAAAAGAGCGCAGGAATGAGACCTACAAAATACTCTAACTAAGTTTCCTCTGTTTCGGCTAAATGGGTACTTAAAAATGACAATCTCTGAACTGTATGTCCAGAAACGGAAATATAGAAACACGTTTGCTCTATTTTCCAACTGATCTTGCTAATCCCCTGCTATATGAAGCTAGGAACCACCATTTGCAGAACCTAAGAGCATCCTGGAGGGTGGGGAAAATTACCTTTGAATCTAAGTCAAGAAGAATCAGATCGGAAAGGTGGGGATCTTCTCTTCTTCCATCTTTTCCTGTTTCTCCTGTTTGCAAAAACAGAGCGGTAACTTGTTTTCAACGCTGCAACTAAACCGCTAAACCAAATTGGGTGAATGACCACTCAAAACGATCGCAGGAATGAGACCTACAAAACACTCCAAATAAGGTTCCTCTGATTCGGCCAAATGGGTACTCGAAAATGACAATCTCTGAACATGTATGTCCAGAAACGGAAATATGGAAAGATGTTTGCTCTTTTTTCCAATTGTTCTTGATAATCCCTTGCCAGAAGAAGCTAGGAACCACCATTTGCAGAACCTAAGAGGATCATGGAGGGTGGGGAAAATTACCTTTGGATCTAGATAAGGAAGAATCAGGTAGGAAAGGTGGGGATTTTCTCTTCTTCCATCCTTTGCTCCTCCTTGCTCTGTTCTTGCCACCTCTTCTTCTTCCTCCAATACCTAGATGAGAAACCCTTCTTGTTGTGGGAAAGGATAAGATAGGGAATGCCAGGGAGCAAAGGGAGAGAGGGCAGTAGGTGCTTCTCCATGCTGATCTTTGCCTCCTCCAGACACGGGGAAACCAGAAAATGTAGTGGCTCTTGAGGGGATTGGGGGGAGAGAAACGTGGGGATTGGAGGAGAGAAAGGAGCGCGGCGGCCGGGATTGGTTGAGTGTGGAGAGGCATCTAGGGTTTCACTTGGGGTGTCCCTTTTATATGATGCAGTGAAAAAAATTGAATGACTAAGATGCACAGACGGAAAGATCCGACGGCTCAGAACCTCTAATCGTTGTGAGACCCCCTATGGGGGGCATCTATTATACCTTTAGATTGATACCGATTGTAACTTGTAATAATCCCCTGTACCTATCGCTACTATATAGGAGGTCAGCCGAACACTGTTGGGTCATCGAGCTTTATTCCGACACGCTATAATAAAGCCGAAACCTAATAGATGGGAGGTGGTTGTGTCATGCAGGAAGCGAGCAGGTACATAGGGGCGTCAATTAAAACAGAACAGAGGTACTCCGTAGTACAGGTGAGAACAACATTTCCGTTCTTTTTTTTGAGCTGAGAATAACATTTTTAGTACCAACGTGAAGCTAGAGGAGCCAAAGACCACTATTTACACAGTGGAGTCCCTCCACCACTGTCAAAGGCGACAGCTGCAGCGCTAGTCTAGAAAAGCGGCCTGTTGCATCGTGTGTGCAGAGTGGTGCCCACGTCATGTGTATAAAGCACTCTACACCACACCTGATTTGTGGACCGTTTGATGCGTATCTAACGGTAGCCGGAACGACCGATCCGCATGCGGGAATCCGTCGACCGACGGCTAGCACGCCCCTATAATTATGTGTCCTCCCCCACCTTCACACAACAGCATGTTCGCTCCCATTATCCACCCTCTCAAGCGCAAATCTGGTTGTACAAAAAAATGCTAGGGTTCGGGGCATCCATGCATACATGCCATGTGAGATCACCAACACGCGTCCTATATCTAAAAAGCGGTATTGGAGTTGCCATTGGCGGAAAGCACGCGACTTAGCACCGGTTTACTAGATCAATTACCGGGTAATTCTGAAATTAATTAAAAGCAAAGAGATAATTCACATCTTACACGTCACAAAAATTATTCTCAAAATTCGATTCACAACTTCATAAGCAAAAAAAAGACGGATAAATATTCGACGGATGTATTCAAATACAAATATGGACTACACAGTATCACGCTATATGAAATCAAAGATCACAAGCATATTTTCTTATCCTGTTTCTAAGGAAGGCGTCACGTACAAAATTCTTTCAAGTATCTCCCCAGAGGCCCAGACGAGACTCCGTGTTGGTCTGGAGCACAACAACGTCGCACCGGATGTAGAGGCGGTCGTCGTCCATGTGGTGCTGCACCCACCTGGAGAGCTCTTCCTTGCCGACGAAGTCGCCGGTGTAACTAAAGTACGTACTATAGCCCCAGCCCAGCGTCGTCAGCCCGCGCCTAGCCAGATCTTCTGGCTCGATGTGCCGGGTGAACGCCGGCGCCCCCGCACGGTCGACTATGCTCACCTGGGACGCAGCGGCCACCACGCCGGAGGCATCCTGCCCAGTTGCCCTGAGGCCGACGCCGACGAAGCGGCTCTTCTTGTCGAAGCCTTTGGTGTAGTAGGAGACCTGCCAGTCGACGCCGCCGATGTGGAACTTGTTGGACTCGACGGCGCCATCGCTGGGAACCATCCTATGGAGGAGCTTGTAGCCATCGATCTGGAAGAGGTGGGATCCGGTGATCGGCCGTGCGCGGACGGAGGAGAAGGAGCCCGCCGCGCGCCGGAAGGCGGTTCGGAGGGCCGGCAGCATCAGCTCGGTGCCGGCGGCAGACATTGTATCTAGAGAAAACTATGTAGGTCAAATCTACTCGGAGACACTGCCGTTTATTACTGAAATTGATACCGATTGTAACTTGTAATAATCCCCTGTACCTATCGCTACTATATAGGAGGTCAGCCGAACACTGTTGGGGGATCGAGCTTTATTCCGATACGTATTAGAACTACTTTTTTTCTTCGATAAAGGGCATTTATTAATATCAAAGATAGCAATTACATCTAGCCTCTGCAACAACGCAACACCCTAATAGCAGTACGGATGCACACAACCAAAAAACATTTAAAAAAAACTAAGAAAAAAAGTTCCGCTATAATATTTTAGCCTAGCAACAGTAATACATCCACCCCTACACAACACCTGAAATACACTCCAAAAGCAACGCCTCTAATAAGGGAACAGTGCACTCGCACCATCGTCGCCCGATCAAAGCTTAGATTTCCACCCTGAAGATAGTCCCCGCTCTTAAAACAAATGCCTCCAACAAGATCATTGCCAGACACAACCAGTTAAGACCAGACCTTGGGGTTTTCACCCTGAAAGGTAAGACTCTGAACTTCACATGTGTTGCCGCCCCCACTTTCATACCACAACTACGAATCCCGGAACACCAAGCAAGTTTCTCAACATCGCGGAGACTTGAACCTTCTTTGGCTAATCCCCCAATCCCGCCTTCATGAAATTATCTTCTTCTTACTTCACCCTGGACCAAAAGTCTCTTGATGTTAACACAGAACAGAGCTTCGCGACGCTCCCTTCGGAACCAAACGGTCGGAATAAAGGCATGAGTGCGTGCGACCGAATACCACCCGATCCTGTGAACTCCAGGCAAAATATCCACTGTTCCATCCGCTGTCGGAGCCTTTCGGAACTCATCACTCCGGATAGATGAAGAAGGATCGGCATGCGGAACGTCTTCATCTTCGCGAAAGAAGAACCCTAGGAGCACCACCATGAAAGCCGGAACAACCGACCCCCATGCCGGCGCCATGGCTGGGAACCGCGGTCCATCTTCTTCTTCAACCCGACCGGTGGAGGTTAGCAGCGATCCCGCTGCCGCCCTTTCCCCGCCGAGTTCCGCCACACCACTGCATCTCCTGCCATGATCTAGGTGAAGTAGCCGAAGGCCACCGCCACCAGACCCGCCATCCACCGTCACCGCCCTGGAAGACCCCGCCTCCGCGCGAAGGGGAGTCCATGGACGCGCCACCACTGCCCCTGCCTTAGGCAGCCGGACGCGACCGCCAGCGCCGACCCCGACAGCGTCAACGGCTAGGAGGAGGAAGCTGGGCCGCCTCTTCTTGGATTCGGGTCGTCGCTCGGAGCCGCCTCGCACGAGACGACCCGTGGAGAAGGTGGGAAGGGAGGAGAGGGGATGGGAGGGTGTAGTGGTGGGGGGAGGGAGAGGCGGCGGTGGCGCTGGGAGGGTGGGGGTGGAGGGGTGGCAGCTAGGTCAGCAAATAAAAAGTGTCACTTACGTATTAGAACTACCTAAGAAGTCAGGCCTAACGTTCCATATCGATTATGTTCTTACACTTACTTCAAAACCATTGGGCATTGTCTTAGCAGAAAGGGAGGGGGCTACCTCTTCACTGGGGACTATAATAAGTTGCCCTCCAGATTTCACCAACCGTTCCCAAAGGCATCGCTCCCCAGCGCGATCGCA
The DNA here is from genome assembly GCF_019359855.2 of Lolium perenne. Taxonomy (NCBI): domain Eukaryota; kingdom Viridiplantae; phylum Streptophyta; class Magnoliopsida; order Poales; family Poaceae; genus Lolium; species Lolium perenne. Next base: position 189,885,455 of record NC_067247.2, read on the forward strand.
TGGGCGTAACCCACGCGCGCCGGGAGGAACCTCCCCGTCGCTGGCACCCCTTGCCGCCGTTGCCGCTAACCCAACCGCTAAAGGTGTCCCGGGTGTTGGTCGCTGAAGCAAGCAAAAACTAAAGCGATCTAAGCTCAATGGAGGCCGTGGACGATAGCCTAGGGTGCAGTGCTAGTTCAAGGCGAGAAGAAGAACAAGCAAGAGCAACACTAAAATTTGTCCTACAGGAGTGCGAGAACAGTGTCGTAACCTAGGCGCTAAAGTGTTTCCTTCGAACTAAAGATCAAGCCAGAAGGAAGTAGAAAGCCGGCCCTGAGCTAACTTTTATTGAGGTTGCAAACCTAAAGAGGGGAAGGCAGGCAACCAGATCTTTCCAAGCATTAGAGTCTAGCCGGTGAAAATCCTCAAGGTCGTGGTTCCCGTGCCAGCCTTAGGGATAGCTAAACCAAAATTCGCAAGGGGCCAAGCAAGGAAAGTGCAATTTAGCAAGAAGTTTGATAAGAACGCTTTTTTTTAGAACACAGTACAACGCAGACGCTCACAAACACGCACGTACAAACACCCCTATGAACGCACGCACGCATACCCTACCCCTATGAGCACCTCCGAGGAACTGAGCCGGCATATCTTGAAGTTGACGAAGTCACCACTGGCACCTCGCTGTTGACGGGCATGTCACCTACCACTGAAAGCATAGCGCCGGTTAAATCCTGGAATAAACCCAGGTAAATGCAAACACCCATGCCAAGTCTAGAACTTGAACTTAGGTAGACTGGTTCCACCACAAGGGACCTAACCACCAGCTCTGTTTGCGATAAGAAGGCATTTGATCCTAGTCTGAAGAGAAGCAAAGCCTAGACCTCCCTTGTCGAAAGGCTTTTGAATGAGACCATGCATCTATTTGAAATAGAGTAATTTTTTTCTTATGTGGGCGTAAATAAATTTATGTTGTGAATGCAATTACTTTCATAGTTTAAAATAATCCTCGAGCGGACCCGTCAGATTGGAGCATTGAAATGGACATGCCAGTATCCATGATTTTAGAGGTCTTGGCAACTTACGGTCGTCCCCACCATCATGGTGGCGTTGCCATCTTTGATCGTGTGTTCGGTAGGTTGACTCTAGTGATGGTGGCCTCATCTCCTTCCATATTGTGCATGTTAGTGTGGCTTGACTTTGGTTAGTACGACACGATGCCAACTTTGGCTGAAAATCCTGATTTGGGTATCTGCAGATAAATGCATCTATGTTGGTCTTTCAATTTCTTCGAGGCGTTATCTTGAAGTTTTGACACCTTTGTTTTTGTTTTTGCGGTCCCCTGGATATTAAGAAGTAAAGTACCATTGAAATATAATCGAGCGCGTCCCAATGGAAAATGAGGTCAATTTAGTGTAGATGTGATGTGAAAACGGTTCAACAAGATACTCTGATATAAGAACAGCCCAGCCTTATGATCTGATCTAAGCTCAATGGAGGCCGCGAACTAAAGCGATCTTCTTGTATCTAAATGTAGTAATGTGTTGCAGTGAGAACTAAAGTGGAACAAATCGCTACCATTGATTGAAATAGACCTTGAAGCTGCATTCATGATTCAGGTCATGCTTCCATTTCGACAGCCACCTCACGATGTCAACTAAGATATAATTTACTTATTAATTTTTTCTGGTGGTATATTGAAACAGAGCAACAATGTTCGACATTTAAGTTGAGAATGTTGTGCTTTGTAGCCTTCTATCTAAGATGATATAAATATAAATCGAGAATGATGTTCTTTGTAGCAAGTTTATATAAAATGACACTTTTGAATTATACAAAATATAAATCGAGGAACACCTTGATGCTCAGAAATGTTGCGTTGATGTTTGTAGTGAGCTAATTCATGTGATAGATATGTTAAACTTGCTGATTGGATTCACGTTCATGTCAAACTATGTCCCCCCGTCTTGATTCGTTGATGCCCGTCGTTAATTTCAGTGCTGCAAAACTTTTCTGATCGAACCAGGTGTTTTGCCTTTACACGTTTCAGGTCTTGATTCCTGCGTTACATCTTTCCCGTGTCCTGCAAAACTCTTCTGATCGAACCAGGTTTTGCCTTTACACGTTTCAGGTCTTGATTTTAGAGTTTTTCTATCCATTCAATTGTATTTTCACCAACCATTTCATTCGATCTCGCTGTGAGAAGTAGTACGATAATCTGTACAGGTCATTCCCTGTGGAAAGAACGATATAAAGCTATACAAGTGCTTCTTCAACATCAAGTTTGCCAACTGTTGGGGCTACATAATATAGACCATGAACTACTACTATACCGCATGAATGATTTCCACGTATTCCCTATGTCTCCCGTTCCTAAATAAATGCCTGAAATATTTTTGACAAGCCAATTCCCTACTTGGTATCCCGATGGTGACCCAAGAAACCTTTTGCATTTGATCCATATGGTCTTTCCCTTGTGCTAGTGTAACTACAATAACAGTACTAGCAGTGGAGCATATTTTTATAGTCGGCTCCTCGTTTGCACCTACAACAGTAGTGTCAGTCCCACCTCCACAATTTATTGCCTCAAATCTGTTCGTATAGCTCTTTTATGATACCCTGACGCTCTCTAGGGCGAGGTGGGAGCACTGATTAAATTTACTAGATGACGCCCCGCGCGTTGCAGCGGAAAACCATGATAATAATGGTTGTTTGTTCTGAAAACTGATCTAATGGATATTGTATGAGAAATACATAGTACCCGGAAGTTGGAAAGGAGAAACCACCGGCATGTAGCTAAACATGGAGTGAAAATCAGTTCCATGTAGCGTGTTGAACAAAAAATTTCGATAAATCAGAATACACTACTGATACTTTTGCAGTGCCACTGCATGTCCAATTGGAACCAGGTGCATAAAACAATATAGAGCATATGATTTACAATAGTTGAAGAAAATAACAGTGATAAAAGCATTACCTATCTGATGTTGCAAATGAAGATAAAGCGAGCTCATTCAAAAGTTTAGTTATATCATATCGAAATCTTTTCATGTGTGCATAGCTAATACTCAAACTGGGAATACTCCCCATGAGTTCCAGCGGGATCCATGTTAACAAAAAGAAACCGATAATATTCGTTACAATATACTCCAGAGTAGATGCACAAAGCCACCAAGCATGGGTTCAGAAATCCTGCTCAATTGTTCCACTTTAAAAGAAGAGCCTTCTCATAAGTCATAAGTCAACAGTGATAAACTACTGGGTGTGCAAGAGCACCATGAATGAACTGATGTACATTACCTGATTACCTACAAAGGAAATAGTTACTGTTAATTGACAAAATTAGTGGGCCAAGCTTAGTGAGATTGGTTTGGCTGCATGGTGATTTCCCTATAGGCTGCACGTAGCTAATCAAATGCCTTTGCTTTTATAAGATATATGGAATCAAAGCAAAGTGTGTATGTTCATATAGGGCAAATAAATTCAGTTTCAGGTTACAATAGTGGGTCATACGCACGAAAATGCATAACTGAACCCGGGCACAGATGCTCCTGTTTTCTAGACCGCTCATTGCCTTTGACATTGGTGGTATGCTCCTGTACAATACGTCGTATGGGAATTTTTTATTGAGCCGACTGCTGCGCCCTAGCCCATGTCTGTGCAGCCATTGACTCTATCCTCCGTCGGACACCGTAGCTGGTACAGCTTTTTTTTAGCAGAATGGACCGCCGCTCGGAAGCCGGCTGTGTTTCGTCCTCCTTCTCCAGTTCTCCCACAAAGGCTCTCCCCAACTCTTATCCCCCGTTTTCCATCTCGCACCACCTCCGATTCACCGTCACCTCGCACCGCAGAAGCATGTCCTCCTCCTCGTCCACCTTCGGGTCGAACACCATGCAGCAGCTCCTCCCTATGGTGCCGTGCCCACGGTGCGGCGACGAGATCGTCAGCCAGATCTGCCATCGTGGAACCCGGCCCGACGTTCGTTTCTACATGTGCGCCTACAGTGTAAGGACCGCCGCCCTGCGCCAGATCTCATCGTCGATTTCTTCTTTTGCTGAAGTTTGCCTCGCATCCTAATCGATGAATCATTTTGGTCTGGACGGCGGCTGCCCGTTCTTCGAGTGGGAGGACACTTACGCGGCGAACCTCGGTCGCCATCAGCAGGTCGCCAACACCAATCTGAGGCCGCCGCAATCGACGATTGTGCCATTCAGCTGCGGCCGACCCAGGGAGCTCCATCCGCCATCTAGGTTCTACAAGGGCATCCTGTATAGGCCGCGTCGCCGGCCGCTACAGTCGAAGCAGTTGATTAGGAGGCCCCCGTCGCGCCTCCTCCTGGACCAGTCCTTCGTCGCGCACAACCCAGTGCGTCCGAGGCCCCTCCATTCCCTCAGCAGTCTGCGCCGCGCACAGCTGGCTCACCTGACATGGCGCTTAGAGCATCCCCACTCGTTGGCGCTCCCCACGCCCAAATCCGGCGAAATTTTCGTCCGGATTGGAGGAAGATTTGGCGTGGGGAGTAGTAGTTTCCCAGCCGCGTGCCCAGGCGAAGTCGACGATGCGAATTTAAAAAACGGAAACTTGACAAACTACGGCTAAAAACGGGTGAATATAGACTAAATTTAATGATATTTATTACATTACGGGAGGAGATCATACATAGAGGCCGAATTCGACTATATTTCGAATTCGGCTAGGGGAATTCAAACGCTAATTTTAAAACACGGCGCTCTACATGCCGAAATGGCGGTAGAACACCGTGTAGTCGCCGCCGTCGTCGTCGGAGCCGTCGTCGTTGGCCTTCGGCTGCGCGCCCGGCCGTCGCCGCCGGCGCGTCTCCCCACCCCGGATGGCTTGTACCGCCGTCGTCGGAGGACTCGAGGTCGACGACGGGGACGACGACGGATGGAGGTGTCGCAGACGGCGGTACCGCGCGACATCGTCGTTGGCGGTTGGAGCGGCGCGGGCGGCGAGTTGGCGTGCGGCGGCCAGTCCAGCAGCCGCCGCCGCTGCTCCGCCTCTGGCGCTCCCGCCGCGCTCGGCCCGGCCGATGCGGCGTCGTCCGCACGCTTCTCCTCCTCCATGTCGTGCGGCGACCGGCGATCGCCTCCGCCATCGCGGCGTCCTCCGCGCGCTTCGCCTCCTCCTCGGCGAGCCGGCTTGCGGCGGCCTCTTTCTTCGTCTTCTTCCGGCCGCTCGCGGCGCGGAAGGTCGTTCTCGGATGACGAGGGCGCCGCCGCTGCGCCCTCGGTCGCCGGCGGAGACGCCGGCTCCTTCTTGACGCGCACCGGCGTCGAAGGCGACGTCGCCTCCTCCTCTTCACCGGCGCCAAGGATGACCTTGACGCCGATCCGAAGACGACGAGCCGGCAGCCATGCGCCGTGGCTGCCGGACGCTTCCCGACGGCGGCTCGCCGATGCCCTCGATGCCGATAGAGGGGGCATCGTGAGCACCGGGAAGTTGCCGCCCTCGATGTGCGCGATGACGTTCGCCAACGTCCTTTCCGGCGCGCTCCACCACCGTCGGCGGCCCATGGCGTTGTTGCGCGCAGGCGGAGGCGGCGGGCCGTCGTAGGCCGCCAGCTCCCGCTCCCACCGCTGGAGGAAGTAGGAGTTCCACCGCGTGTAGTTCTCGGGGTGGTGGCGCGGGTCGGCGCGCTCCTCGTCGGTCATCGTCATCCTCGCCTCCTCGATGGCGACGTCGAGGGCATGGCCCCGCGGCGGCGGCGGGATTGGAACGCCGCCAGCACTTAGCCGCCAGCCGCCTCCGGGAGGCCTCGTGTCCGGCGGGCAGGGGTACCCCGCCTGGTGGAGGAGGTGCCCCTCCCACGCGTGGAGCGACCGGCGGGGGAAGCCGTTGTTGGCTGCGCCGTCGTCGTCGTAGAACGCCATCTTGAGAGTAGAGGGAGAGTGGAGGGAGAGTGGAGCACGGGGTACGCTTCGCGGCGAGTGGACCGGCGTATATAGGCGTGGCTGGCGCGGGGATTAAATGCCGCGTGGATTGCGACGCGTCCGCGGCGAGCTGACCGGCGGCAGCCTTTAGTGCGCGCGGAAGACGATGCGTGCGCGGAAGACAACGACATTAACTCGCCGCGTGGCTGGCGAATGCAGACCGGCGGCAGGCCTTTACAGCGCGCGGAAGACGATGCGATAAGGACGACGATCGGTTTCTCTCGCCGACAAGTTGGGGCCACCAGACGCGCGGGAAGTTTCCTCGCCGTTTCGCGCGCTTTCGTTTCGTCCGGAGTCCCCGAGAGCTCCCCGGGGGGCCGGGGATGTCGTGGGATCGCCGGATGAATTTAGGCCCAAATCCGGACGAAAACGAGGAACCGGGGGCGCGACTGGGCCGAATTACGCCGTCCGGATGGAAAAAACGCTCGCCGGGGGCCTGTTCGGGGGGACGAGTGGAGATGCTCTTATCAGCATGTTCGTCTCTGTCGTTAACCTGTTGGCCACTGCTCGTGGGAGTTGTTTTAGTCATGACAATGCGTGGCTAGGCAGTAGATTCAGCTTCTTGTGCTAATGGAGTAGCTTACCTATGGAGTGTATCAGTTTAGCTCTGTGTACTGTCAGCTTAGTATATGTTTACTTTTCCTTGATTGTAACCAAGTTAATGCTCTGATTCTGTACCATCGGCGCAACAAAATCAACCGCCTGGGCCACCAGCACAGATCCACTGTTCTCACCTGCCGGCCTCACGTCCGTCACCATCTCTCGCTACGTATTCCTACGGAGGCTACCCGTACATCACTGTTCCAGAACGCTCTTTCTGGCATGAACTGTACCAGCTGCACGCATCCCTAGGCGACCTGGACGGTCCACAAAACGAGCTCAGCTGAGCTCGGGACCAGAAATGCCCCTCCCGTCATACGCACCAAAACTCGTCGGATAGTTGTACAACAATATATTGGTCAAGTAGTAGTATTCGATTGCACTTGCACAGGAAGGAAGCACCAAGTCGTTGTTAGAGCCTGACTTACCTGCTATAGAAACAGCATACTGACAACGTGAGGATGCAGGGCTTGGCAATCGACCGTGACCCCTCCGTTGGGGGCCTGAATCCGACGAAATCAAAATAACAAAAATAGGGAACAAAGCTGGAGAAGTCTTAAAAGAGGCAAGGGATAGCTCACCTTCAACCAGCTTGGTGGCGGGGAGCGGTGATGCTAATGTGAACAGCCACATCGTATTGTGATGGAGGACCATGAGAATGGAGGTGAGCGGCTTGTATAAGAGCGAGATGTTTTTGAGGGCGAAGACGACTGGTTCATTTTATCAGTTTCTACTGCGCGCATTTGTAGGCGAGTAACTGCGGAGGAAATAAATTCTTCCAACGGAGGAGACGAACAGGGAATGAAACTGCGCAGGAGAAGAGCAGTCAATCAGTGATGTTGGGTACATGCATGGGCTGTAGGGTGACCTGCTGTAGTATATGGAGTACGTTTGTTCTTTAAGCCTGCATAGGAAAAAAAAATGTAGAAGAGAAGATGAACCAAACGATAGTTAGCCCCGTTGATTACTGTGACCATTAATTGATGATGACTTGGACACATTCGGAGCAGTTTTTTCTGAGGTGGCATGTATGCTTAGGTGGATAGCTTGCATGTTGAGAGAAATAACTTAGTGGGTTGCTCCTATTTAGATATTATAGATTCATGGGGTTGTAGGATATTTTAGGCCCTTTCTCATGCGGAATTGATTATTGACCGATACATTGATCAAACGGTGGGAGCTGCCTATGTATGAATCAGCCAACGGTTGAGAAATGCATCGGATGCATGGACGCATAGCAGGACTCTTTCTCATGCTAGGCGCCGTTTTGTTCCATCTCAATTCTCCATGTTGGTTCAGCCAGATCGTTAGAAAAAGTTATCTTATATAACTAAGAAGTTCATCCCCACTAACTTATTTCTCTAAACATGCAGCTATGCCACGTCAGCATGAGTCCACTAGCTTGCCACATCATCATGTGTCCACCAACTAACTAATTTTCCTAGATTCTTAGTCTTCCACACGCTACGTCAATTTTACTCATGAGTAGAAAATGATTTTGAACATAGCGTCTCCAGCTGGGAACGTCCAGGAGATCATCCGCATTTATCATGATCTCATCTCTAGAGCTCTCTCATTTACTTTCGGCTTTATACTCTACTGCAAACTGACGGGAGACGATCAGGTGACCGATCACCTTTTCCTGAACTCCCGTTCTCCAGGTCTATAAATTCAGGTTGCTCGGAGTCTCCGAATTGAGGACTGGCAGTGCTTCCATCTTGATACCTACAACAACCATGAGCTCCTTTGGTTCTTACCCACATGGATGTATTTCTGTCCATCGCAAGCTGCATACAATCTTTTTAATCTACTTCTCTCATCTATTTCTCTCACATGTCCACATCCCTAGCTGAGCCGGCCAGTGATCTCCATCATGGATTCTTTTTGCAGGTGTTCACCAAAGGATTGGTACATCTTACTAATCTGCCACTACCGTCTTCGCTCCATCGTGTACAGTTCACTCGCTGGTGATGAGCGCATCGCACCATCAAATTTTATCTGTGGATCCTGGACGAGGAAGCGAGGGAAACACCTGTTGTCATGTGTGCATACTAGAGAACGCAACGTTGGATTTCTGGGTGTTAGCCGGAAGTGATGGTTGACCAATCTGAGACTGCAGTACTTGCTGTTAGACTGTCTCTAAGTTGGTTTTTTCTGTACCCAACAAGGCAACAATGTATCTTTTGTTGTTCGTTCTATATTGGCAGCCTTTACAAAGTGGGCCAAGTAAAGTCCCCCATTTCTGAAAATATGAGTTGTTTTTTTACATGCAGATGGGAACATAAGCACATGACAATTTGCAATCAGCTATACACCGTATAGCAGACACTAGCAACCATATATATGAGAGTAAGGTGTTTATTAGAGTTGCCAAATTATCAGCTTAATCTATATATGTATAGAAGAAGGCTCTGCCGACCTAACCTCTCCCCCGAGGCGGCGGCGCCGCCCGTCGTCCCCGGGGAGTTCCCCTCCTCTCCGCCCTCCTCCCCTCCCCTACAGGCCCCCCTCCTCCGCCGCCGTCGCCGAGGACGACGCGGGGCAAAGCCCCTGTGGTGAGGCGGCGGTGGCGGCTCGTTCCTCCGTCGGCAGAGCGCAGCGCGGCCTACGGGAGCGTGTGGGGGCGGCGGCCTACACCCTCCTCCTCCGTCGATTGAACGCAGCGGGATGGCAGTGGCCGGCGGATCTCCGGCGGCCGGCGGCGGATGTTGGCTGCGGTGTGGTCGGATCTGGGCCGGAGGTTCGGATCGCGATCCATCGCGGCTGCGTCTCGTCAATGGCACCAGGAGGCTTCGTTGGGTCTTCTTCGCGGCCTGAGGACGTCCGGGTCTTCGGCCCGGGCATGGTGGTGGTGGCTGACTTCATCCACCGAAGGCAATCGGCCACGCTGGCTGTGTTGGATTTTTCATGTCACTTTCAGCGCCGGCAGCGAGACGGGGAGGCATAGTAGCCGGTGAAAACCGAGCCGACTCCGGTCATGGCGGGCGATGGCGGCGTCTGTGATGTCTACGGGAGCTTCTATTCTTGTAGACAGTGTTGGGCCTCCAAGAGCAGAGGTTTGTAGAACAGCAGCAAGTTTCCCTTAAGTGGATCACCCAAGGTTTATCGATCTCAAGGAAGAAGAGGTCAAAGATATCCCTCTCAAGCAACCCTGCAACCACAAAGCAAGAAGTCTCTTGTGTCCCCAACACACCTAATAGGTGCACTAGTTCGGCGAAGAGATAGTGAAATACAGGTGGTATGAATATATATGAGCAGTAGCAACGACGCCAGAAAAGTGCTTGCTGGCGTGTAGTTGATGGTGGTAATATTGCAGGCAGTAGAAACACAGTAAAACAGTAAACAAGCAGCGATAGCAGTATTAGAAACAAGGCCTAGGGATCCTGCTTTCACTAGTGGACACTCTCAACAATGATCACATAATAGGACTACTCTACACCCTCTTGTTGGATGATGAACACCATTGTGTAGGATTACACGAACCCTCAATGCCGGAGTTAACAAGCTCCACAATATTCAATGTTCATATTTAAATAACCTTAGAGTGCAAGATAGATCAACACAACCAAACCAAGTACTAACATAGCATGCACACTTCTACCATCACACTATGAAAGGAGGAATAGATCGCATCAATACCATCATAGTAATAGTTAACTTCATAATCTACAAGAGATCACAATCATAGCATGAACCAAGTACTACACGATGCACACACTGTCAACATTACACCGTGCAGGAGGAATACACTACTTTAATAACATCACTAGAGTAGCACATAGATGATATTCAACTTGATCACAAAGAGAGAGAGATGAACCACATAGCTACAGCGGAGCCCTCAGCCCCGGGGGTGAATTACTCCTTCCTCATCATGGAGACAGCGATGGCGGTGAAGATGGCGGTGGAGACGGCGGTGGAGATGGTTCCGGGGGCAATTCCCCGTCCCGGCAGGGTGCCGGAACAGAGACTTCTGTCCCCCGAAGTGGAGTTTCGCGATGGCGGCGGCTCTGGATGGTTTTCTCTGGTTTCGTCGAACACGTCGAGGTTTTTAGGTCAGGGACGATTATATAGGCGGAGAGGCGGAGTCGGAGGGGCCACGGGGTGCCCAGATGATAGGGGGCGCGCCCCCCCTTGGGCCGCGCCGCCCTGTGGGGTGGGGCCCCCTGGCTCCCCTCTGACTCTTCTCCGGTGCTCTGGAAGCTTCCTGAAATTATAAGATCTCCGGAGTTGATTTCGTCCGATTCCGAAAATATTTCCTTACTAGGATTTCTGAAACCAAAAACAGCAGAAAACAGCAACTGGCCTTTCGGCGTCTCGTCAATAGGTTAGTTCCGGAAAACGCATAAATATGACATAAAGTATGCATAAAACATGTAGATATCATCAATAATGTGGCATGGAACATAAGAAATTATCGATACGTCGGAGACGTATCAGCATCCCCAAGCTTAGTTTCTGCTCGTCCCGAGCAGGTAAACGATAACAAAGATAATTTCTGGAGTGACATGCCATGATAACCTTGATCATACTATTGTAAACATATGTAATGAATGCAGCAATCCAAGACAATGGTAATGACATGAGTAAACAAATGAATCATAAAGCAAAGACTTTTCATGAATAGTACTTTCAAGACAAGCATCAATAAGTCTTGCATAAAAGTTAACTCATAAAGCAATAATTCAAAGTAAAGGCATTGAAACAACACAAAGGAAGATTAAGTTTCAGCGGTTGCTTTCAACTTGTAACATATATATCTCATAGATAGTTGTCAATGCAAAGTGATATAACAAGTGCAATATGCAAGTATGTAGGAATCAATGCACAGTTCACACAAGTGTTTGCTTCTTAAGGTGGAGAGAAATAGGTGAACTGACTCAACATGGAAGTAAAAGAATGGTCCTTCAAAGAGGAAAGCATTGATTGCTATATTTGTGCTAGAGCTTTGGTTTTGAAAACATAAAGAGAGTATAAAAGTAGAATCTTGAGAGGTGTTTGTTGTTGTCAACGAATGGTAGTGGGCACTCTAACCCCCTTGCCAGACAAACCTTCAAAGAGCGGCTCCCATTTTATTTTTATTTTTGTGTGGCACTCCTTCCAACCTTTCTTTCACAAACCATGGCTAACCGAATCCTCGGGTGCCTGCCAACAATCTCATACCATGAAGGAGTGCCTTTTTATTTTAGTTTTATTATGATGACACTCCTCCCCACCTTTGCTTTCTCAAGCCATGGCTAACCGAATCCTTCGGGTGCCGTCCAACAATCACATACCATGGAGGAGTGTCTATTTAAGTTAATTAATTTGGGACTGGGAATCCCATTGCCAGCTCTTTTTGCAGAATCATTGGATAAGCGGATGAAGCCACTAGTCCATTGGTGAAAGTTGCCCAACAAGATTGAAAGATAAACATCACATACTTCCTCATGAGCTATAAAACATTGACACAAATCAGAGGTGATAAATTTTGAATTGTTTAAAGGTAGCACTCAAGCAATTTACTTTGGAATGGCGGAGAAATACCATGTAGTAGGTAGGTATGATGGACACAAATTGCATAGTGGTTGGCTCAAGTATTTTGGATGCATGAGAAGTATTCCCTCTCGATACAAGGCTTAGGCTAGCAAGGCTATTTGAAACAAACACAAGGATGAAGCGGTGCAGCAAAACTCACATAAAAGACATATTGTAAATATTATAAGACTCTACACCGTCTTCCTTGTTGTTCAAACTCAATACTAGAAATTATCTAGACCTTAGAGAGACCAATTATGCAAACCAAATTTTAGCAAGCTCTGTGTATTTCTTCATTAATAGGTGCAAAATATATGATGCAAGAGCTTAAACATGAGCACAACAATTGCCAAGTATCACATTATCCAAGACATTTTAGCAATTACTACATGTAGCATTTCCCGATTGCAACCATATAACAAATTAACGAAGCAGTTTCAACCTTCGCCATGAAAATTAAAGGCTAAGAACACATGTGTTCCTATGAACCAGCGGAGCGTGTCTCTCTCCCACATAAGCATTTATTCAAACAAAAACAAAAACAAAAACATACAGACGCTCCAAGTAAAGTACATAAGATGTGACCGAATAAAAATATAGTTTCAAGAGAAGGAACCTGATAATTTTGTCGATGAAGAAGGGGATGCCTTGGGCATCCCCAAGCTTAGATGCTTGAGTCTTCTTGAAATATGCAGGGATGAACCACCAGGGCATCCCCAAGCATAGACTTTTCACTCTTCTTGATCATAGTATATCATCCTCCTCTCTTGACCCTTGAAAACTTCCTTCACACCAAACTCGGAACAAACTCATTAGAGGGTTAGTGCATAATCAAAAACTCACATGTTCAGAGGTGACACAATCATTCTTAACACTTATGGACATTTCTCAAAGCTACTGGAAGTCAATGGAACAAAGAAATCCATCCCACATAGCAAAAGAAGCAATGCGAAATAAAAGGCAGAATCTGTCAAAACAGAACAGTCCGTAAAGACGAATTTTATTGAGGCACCAGACTTGTTCAAATGAAAATGCTCAAATTGAATGAAAGTTGCGTACATATCTGAGGATCACTCACGTAAATTGGCAGAATTTTCTGAGTTACCTACAGAGAATTTTGCCCAGATTCGTTACAGCAAAGAAATCTGTTTCTGCGTAGTAATCCAAATCTAGTATGAACCTTACTATCAACGACTTTACTTGGCACAACAAAACACAAAACTAAGATAAGGAGAGGTTGCTACAGTAGTAAATAACTTCCAAGACACAAATATAAAACAAAGTACTGTAGCAAAATAACACATGGGTTATCTCCCAAGAAGTTCTTTCTTTATAGCCATTAAGATGGGCTCAGCAGTTTTAATGATGAACTCGCAAGAAATAGTATTTGAAGCAAAAATAGAGCATCAAGTGGCAAATTCAAAACACATTTAAGTCTAACCCACTTCCTATGCAAGGGAATCTTATACACAAATGAATTCATGAAGAACAAAGTGACAAGCATAAGAGGATAAAACACGAGTAACTTCAAGATTCTCAACATAAAGAGGGGAAACTTAATATTATTAAGATGCATATAACCATATTTCCCTCTCTCATAGTAACCTTCAGTAGGATCATTGATGAAATCCACAATATACCCATCACTTAAAACATTCTTATCATGGTTCATATGCATAGAAGTATCATTAATTTTGGCATAAGAAGAGTTCTTCTCATTAATAGTAATTGGAGCAAGATTATTATCAAGAATTTGAACATGGTAAACAAGTTGCATATTAAGGGAATTGTTTTTGGTAATCCAATCATGACTATGACAAGTTTCATAAGGATAGTTATAACCTATATCATAGCATTCTTTATAATAATCATCAAAGGTCGGAGGCACAGTGTCATCATAAGAAATAGAATAGTTATCTTCCACAGTCGGTTTATCTGTGTCCATACCATCATTGTTATTAGAAGGAGATGTATCAAACACATAATGATCAGTAGCAAAAGGATTTTCAAACACCTCTTCCCCAAGCTTAGAGCTTTCTATATTATTATGGGAGGAAGCGTGGATAGCACTGACACTATGGCAATTATTATCATCATCATTTTCAGAATTAGTTTCCCAGAGATTTGCAATATCAAAAGTAGTGTGCTCATTCAAATCATGATCACTAATGTATGTAAAGAGCATAGGAAGATCATCGTATTCAGATTCATTATCATAATAATCATTAGGAGCAACATACTTACGGTTACCTAGCGTTATCCCATTCACGCGGAGATATGCCGTTTCCTCTTTCTTTTTATTCTCCTTCTTCTTCTTCTTCTTCTTCTTCGTTCCCTTCTTCTTCTTCTTCTTCTCTTCATTCTCCTCGTTCCCTTTAGGAGGAAGAGGCTTGAAGGGTGGCTTGTCCGCATAACCTGATTTACTTTCAGAAACAATAGAAGAAACTTGGGAGGATTCCTCCTTTTCATTAATTAGTTGAAAACACACAGCGGTCCTATCACATTTTGGCAAGGTGTCATCTTCTAAAATATTTTGTATGTAAGTATTTGTATGGCTATTATCAATGCAATAAGAAAAACACCCATGCAGGACATCATCAATATCATGATCACTCATATGTAACAAAGAGATTTTTCTCGACAGTTCTTCACACCCCAAAAATAAAGTAAGTTCATCATGCTGATCAGGAGTAATTTCATCATCACAATACAAGTTTGCAGCACTCATTGGGTTCAAATTATCATTGGAGGAGCATTGAAAATTAAAATGACCCACTTCATGGCAAACTTCACAAATAAAAGGATAGAGGGCACAAACTTTTTTACCAAGGTCATCTAGAGCCCTAAGCCACTTTCTAGTTTTTTCATTAATATGATGGATGCAATATTCATCTTTGACTTGATTAATTCCACAAGGTCTATGCATTCCACAAAAATTAACATGCTTATAGGAAATAGCATTCTTAGGAGTTTGAGCATACTTATTGCAATCATTAACAACAATTTCATTCTTCATGCAAGCCTCTTTAAAAGGTTCATGATACTTATCAAAATTCTTTTTAGGCAATTCAAAATGAGAGGAAAAAGCTTTATAAAGATTTGCAGCGACTTGAGAGTCAAGATCATAAGTAGCACTCATATCTCGAAATTTATCGGTATTCATAAAAGCTTCAATGCATTCATAATCATAATTTATACCTGACTCTTTACCTTTATTGTTCTCTCATCCTTCAGCGTTGTCCTCAATCCGATCAAGAAGATCCCACCTAGCTTCAACCTCTTTGCTTGTGAAAGATCCTTCCGAACAGGCATCCAGATGGTCCTTGTGTTGTCCTGAAAGTCTCGCATAAAAATTGTTAACAATAACATTACGGGGGAGCTCATGAATGGGACATTTGAGCATTAGTGACTTCAATCTCCCCCACGCTTGAGAAATACTCTCTCCATCACGAGGATAAAAGTTATAAATATAATTCCTATCAATATGCACTTCATGAGGAGGATAAAATTTAGAATAAAAGAGAGATGCAATTTCCTCCCAACCAAGAGAATGACTATTCTCCAACAATTTATACCAATGCGCCGCTTACTGACAAATAAACAGAGAATAGCTTCTTCCTCACTTCATCCATAGAGATACCTGCACAATTGAATAACCCGGATAATTCATGCAAAAACAGTAAATGATCTTTAGGATGGACAGTTCCATCCCCTTCATAGCGGTTATCCATAACACGTTCAATAATTTTCATGGGTATCTTGAAAGAAGTACTTGCAGTAGGTGGATTTAAAATATCAGAAGCATCATTAGAGTTATCGCATATGGGAGATAAAGCATTATCAGAGCAAAATATTTCTTCAAAAGCTGAAGAGCAAAAAAGATTATTTTTATATAAACTAGCTTCCCCAAGCTTAGACTTATCCATAGTATTAGTAGTGATTGCGTTCATACTAATAACATTGCTACTAGCATGCAATTGAGGCTCCATAGGTTCTTTAATTTTCGCATCGCACAATTCATGTCCTAACTTAGGAAATAAATCAAAAAGCTCATAGTTGTATTCCATTATGCCTAACTAGTGTAAACAAGAAACAAAAAGATGCAATTGCAGGATCTAAAGGAAATAGCTTCGAACACTCACACAATGGCGCCAGAAAAGTACTATTACCTGGAACCGGAGTATGAATGCCTTTTACCTTTCCTCCCCGGCAACGGCGCCAGAAAAGTGCTTGATGTCTACGGGAGCTTCTATTCTTGTAGACAGTGTTGGGCTCCAAGAGCAGAGGTTTGTAGAACAGCAACAAGTTTCCCTTAAGTGGATCACCAAAGGTTTATCGATCTCAGGGAGGAAGAGGTCAAAGATATTCCTCTCAAGCAACCCTGCAACCACAAAGCAAGAAGTCTCTTGTGTCCCCAACACACCTAATAGGTGCACTAGTTCGGCGAAGAGATAGTGAAATACAGGTGGTATGAATATATATGAGCAGTAGCAACGACGCCAGAAAAGTGCTTGCTGGCGTGTAGTTGATGGTGGTAATATTGCAGCAAGAGAAACGCAAAGAAAACAGTAAACAAGCAGCGATAGCAGTATTGGAAACAAGGCCTAGGGATCCTGCTTTCACTAGTGGACACTCTCAACAATGATCACATAATAGGACTACTCTACACCCTCTTGTTGGATGATGAACACCATTGTGTAGGATTACACGAACCCTCAATGCCGGAGTTAACAAGCTCCACAATATTCAATGTTCATATTTAAATAACCTTAGAGTGCAAGATAGATCAACACAACCAAACCAAGTACTAACATAGCATGCACACTTCTACCATCACACTATGAAAGGAGGAATAGATCGCATCAATACCATCATAGTAATAGTTAACTTCATAATCTACAAGAGATCACAATCATAGCATGAACCAAGTACTACACGATGCACACACTGTCAACATTACACCGTGCAGGAGGAATACACTACTTTAATAACATCACTAGAGTAGCACATAGATGATATTCAACTTGATCACAAAGAGAGAGAGATGAACCACATAGCTACAGCGGAGCCCTCAGCCCCGGGGGTGAATTACTCCCTCCTCATCATGGAGACAACGATGGCGGTGAAGATGGCGGTGGAGACGGCGGTGGAGACGGTTCCGGGGGCAATTCCCCGTCCCGGCAGGGTGCCGGAACAGAGACTTCTGTCCCCCGAATTGGAGTTTCGCGATGGCGGCGGCTCTGGATGGTTTTCTTTGGTTTCGTCGAACTCGTCGAGGTTTTTAGGTCAGGGACGATTATATAGGCGGAGAGGCGGAGTAGGAGGGGCCACGGGGTGCCCAGATGATAGGGGCCCCCCCCCCCCCTTGGGCCGCGCCGCCCTGTGGGGTGGGGCCCCCCTGGCTCCCCTCTGACTCTTCTCCGGTGCTCTGGAAGCTTCCTGAAATTATAAGATCTCCGGAGTTGATTTCGTCCGATTCCAAAAATATTTCCTTACTAGGATTTCTGAAACCAAAAACAGCAGACTGGCCTTTCGGCATCTCGTCAATAGGTTAGTTCCGGAAAACGCATAAATATGACATAAAGTATGCATAAAACATGTAGATATCATCAATAATGTGGCATGGAACATAAGAAATTATCGATACGTCGGAGACGTATCAGTCTGCGCTGTTATATTGTTGAAGGCATCGTCAAGCAACTATCGCTAACCTACTCGTTCCGGCGGCGAGATGGAGGAGCTTGGGAGCCGGCGATGGTGTCGCCGGTGGAGCGTTGGAGTGGCCAGCCCAGGATAGTCGCCGACGTGGGGGTCCGACCTGAATAAAGGCGGCGGTCCTAGGGCCTCTCTTGTGTGAAGAGGAGGACCTACCGGAGGCCTGGACTCGTGATCTGACCGGAGTGTTGAGTTCCGGAAGGCTCCGCCGATGAATGTAACAGTGCTTTTGCCTGGAGTTTGTTGGATCGGAGGTATTCGGTCGTACGCACCCATGTTTTTATTCCGACCGATTGGTTCTGGAGGGAGCGGCGTGAAGCTCTTTTTCTTTGATTGACATCAAGTGACTATGGATCCATGATGAAAGTCGGAAGAAGAGAATTTAATGAAGGCCGGAGGGGAGGACTAGCTAAGGGAGGTTCAAGTATTTGCAATGTTGAGGGACTTGCTTGGTGTTCCAGGCTTCACAGCTGCGGTATGAAAGTAGGGGTGACAACACAGGTGAAGTGCAGAGTCCTACCTTTCAGGGTGAAAACCCAAGGTCTGGCCTTAATTGGTTGTGCCTGGCAATGTCCTTGGTGGAGGCATTTGTTTTGAGAGCGGGGACTAGTCTGTAATTCAGGTGTTGTCTTGGCGGTGGATGTATTGCTGTTGTTAGGCCCGAGATACTGTAGCGGGACTTTTGTTTCTTAGTTTTCTTTTCTTGTTTTTGGCTGCGTGCATCCGTAGTGCCATTAGGGTGGTGCGTTGTTGCAGAGGCTAGATGTAATTGGTATCTTCTTGATATTAATATATTCCCTTTATCGAAAATATATGTATATTGTTGTCAACCAAAGCCGACCATGTCACTACTCTTCGATATGTTTTCATCTTTTCCCGCAAATATTTTTCTGTGGATTACTTGCTAAATTTATCTTAGTTTAATTTTTCTAAGCATTATTGGATGCTTCCTTGGAACTGTGATAAGATTTTTCATATTTTGCTGGCTTGGGGATACCTTG
Organism: Lolium perenne; assembly: GCF_019359855.2. NCBI lineage: Eukaryota > Viridiplantae > Streptophyta > Magnoliopsida > Poales > Poaceae > Lolium > Lolium perenne. The sequence continues at coordinate 189,904,215 of NC_067247.2, forward strand.
CCTAACTCACAGCTTATGTGGAGTCTTTGTGACATGAAAAAATGGTGTCTTCTCACTATTGCAGTTTTAGCTGCAAGCTGAGTTTTGAACTGCCAAAAGCCGTAAGCGAGTTATTCTACCAATATTTATTATATGAACATTTTTTCATTGTGATATTTCTTTCGTACATTCCTATTCGTAGACCCTAACTTGAACACTGGACTGTTCCACACCAATATACTAACTTTTTTGAAATATATGGACACGTATTTTTCAAATAAAGCTATGAGTAATGTTTAATTTATTCCTGCTTTAATTGTACCACCCGTTTGTAGTTGGTCATATATATCCATTTTGAGTCAGAAAATATTTTCCTTCTCCAACCATGACCGAAGGTGAATTTGTTTATTCAAGATCCACATTAGATTTCTAGACAAGTTTTATTGGATTGTTACAAAATTCTTCGGCGAAAGTTGAATTTGTTTATTTAGGATCCACATTATATATATAGACAAGTTTAATTGAATTGTTACAAAATTCTTCGGTATACTATAAGCACAATACATTTTCTTTTTTCAGGTTGACATACTAAAGGGATGGTGACTTCAGGTATACTAAAAGTCCAATGTAATTGGTGCCCAAGTATGTAATAAATAATATGGTTGTGTGATTATTCATTTCCCTGATCACTCTCTTCATATGCGGATGAATGCCCATTGTTTGGTAGATTATTTTCTACTTTTTCACAATGTACAAATTGTATCTTATAATTATGAGATAAACTAGGTTACAGTGTTGTTGGTATGAATAGATATTTTTTCAAGTATGTAACTTAATGCTCTGTTAACTTTTACTTGCATCATATCAAAAAATCCCGCTGCATCGCGCGGGGCATCATCTAGTATACTTTATAGTTTGTGCAAGGTCAATTTTTTAAAAAAATTTACCAACTTTATACCAAAATCATACCAACATTTATTACACAAATTTAGTATCACCCAATTCGTTTTGGAATCTAGTTTCATAGTATATCAGTATCATGTTATATGTCTTTACTACTCCTTCATAGGAAAACAAAGGCTAGAAATATACTTATTTGTGATGGAGGGAGTGCACGGTTTTCCATCAACATTCAACAGAAGGAATGTTACAAAACATGGGGTCAATGGGTTACTGCATATAAGGCCGGCCACCGTCAATGTTCATGATGGTATTCATGGGCAGCTAGGGGACCAGATGCAAGTGAGATCCCACTTTTTGTTTGTTTTCTGATATTTTACACAAAATAAACTATAAGCAGGAATTAATTTAAGAAAATTAAGAACAAGGATAAATTACGCAAGATATGTCTGATGATGTCTGTCATTCCCTCAATCTTCAGTTTAGTTATATATAGAATACAAGGAGCTCACAGAACATCCCATAGAGTTTAGAGAAGTGGGAATACTTTTTGATGTTTGCTTTCCTTCCTTCACCACCCACGAGCTGCACATCCCATGTCTCTTTTTCTTCTTTCTGTATTCCCGTCTTTTTTATTTACGTCACCTTCTTCGTTTAGTAAAGTTAAATTTTATCTTATTATACAAATAGGATAGAAAAAATATGAGCATCCATAATACTAAATACATATAATACAAAAGTATATTTTATGACTATTCTAATAGTATGCGAAGGGCCTCCTGATGCAGCGACTAAGGGAGCCAGACTGAGCCCTTTTGAGCTAGCCTGCTTCCTGGAAAACCATCTCGCTATTTGTTGTAGTTAAGACTTTTTTTTTTTTCCTTTTTGCTCTTAGTACTCTGTACTAATTTGATCAATGATGAAACGCAGCTCCACCTGTCTTTTCTAAAAAAATATATAATTGAACTTTGCAAACTTTGATTTTGATTAAATCCAAATTGCGAAGTAATTATGAATTGGGAAGTACCTTTTCATATCTCTTTGTTCTTTTATCGAAGCATCCAGCAGACCCACCTCCGAGAAAACCAGCCATAAGCTTCTCTTTTCCTAGATTTGCATAACATCAGGAGATTTACATACAAGACACAAAAGATTACTTTTGCACATGTTAGTTGATTATTATGGAGTAAATCACAACTTTTACCCTAGTTTAGCTAACAAACAACGCTAATTATCACATTAGTATTTTTTCACCTTAATTTCCCATTTAGGCCTTGTTTGGTACTAGAGTTTTAGTGGGAATTAGCGGGAATAATTCGCTCCAAACTTTAAATCTCCACTTATCCCCAGTGCATGTTTGGTGCTAGAGTATGAGCGAGTTTAATCCCCACTTATCCCCACTTTTTTCCAAATTTTAGTATAATTTTTTCAATCCCCAATACTCTACCCCTACCTAGTGGATTGGGCATGAGGTTTTGTGGGAATTGGGTGACAGCTGTAATTCACCCAATACTCTAGAGTATTATCCTCACTAATCCCCGTAAAACACTAGTACCAAACAAAGCCTTAGTAATATTAGTGCCAATTTTTACCCCACCACTCTAATTTTTCCAGCAATTCAACATGTGGGTCCTCACCGTCAGGTATAGGTGGTGCACCACATGGACTGCTTTCATGTACCGTGGTACAACCCCGTGGTCCACTCGAACGTACCTGATGTAGCTCAACAGCGCCGCTCCAAACGATGGCCATCATTTTTTTGAAAACGGGCAAATCGTCGTGGCCTGTATCAAAGCGATGCATTCGATCTTTTATATTATTATTTTATTTTACAATATGATAAATTTTACATCTCACAGATCACATAAGGTTGATACATGTACAAATCGTCAAAAGGTAAAGACAATATTTGAACCTCTGGGCATCAACATATGATCCTCTTTTCAAACCGCCCTCTACACTGGCTGTATAAATCACGTGCAACCATTTCCAACAGGCTGCATCTAGAATTCATGGCTTGCATCTTCTCCTCTGGTTGGAGATAGGACCACATACATATCTAATTGCTAGCCAAAGAGATAACCTGCAATAAAGAACTTATAGCTCTTGTTTTGTTAAAGACAAAAATATTGCAGGCATTTCATATATCCTAAAGTAAAGCACACACTCCTACCTAAATCTGTGCCTATCTTTTTTGCAACACGATTCAACCAATTTTGAAACAAATTCGTGATATTGATTGGTTGTAGTAAATTAAAATGCATGCAAAGAAGTCTTTTTTTTTCAAATGGGCAATCTAAAAGCAAGTGATGTATTGATTCCTCTTGATCACAAAACAACAGTTCATATTTCATTGCCAATTCCTTTTTGCTAAGTTACCTTAGTTAATAAAACCTTTCTATGAATAAATTTCATGGAAATCTTCATTTTCAGAAAACTTCTATTTTCTAAGATTTTTTTTAGAAAGTGTGTATGTCCATTCATTATATCAAGGTGCATAGACCTAATCGTGAAGCTATTGGATTGAATTAGACCCTAAACAAACCGATCATGTTCATATTATATCAAGGTGCATAGACCCATATTTTCTCTTGGGGCCATCACTTCGCGAGTAAAATCTAGAGCGATAAATGTGCAATCTCTTCCGTACCCCCTTAACACATCAGAACTTAATTAACAAGAAAGAGGCGAACAACATAAGAGAGTAGTTTATCTATCCAGTTACTGAACATTTTCTCAGAACATTCCTATACCGATTTTCATTCACCGCTTCTCATAAGTTAAAATAAACTAATAGGGAATCCTAATTATCTAAAAGAAAGGGTTCCAGATTCGCAACCAAACATAACTTTTACTATTGTTTTGGCTTGGCCAAAATAGATAACTTTACTCTTGTGGAAGTTCTTCTTCAAGCCAGATAGATGTTCGAAGCTACACAAGATGTGTTTCATGTTCAAAATCCTTTCAGCCTTATTAATCTTCGACAATAAAATGATCTCTCCGAAATTGATACGGAAAAGCTCAAGTTGATCCGCATGAAGCAAAGCAAAGAGTTCCATTAAGTCCGTTTTGATTATGTTCCAGAAGCTTTGATAAAACTCTGCTGGAAAACCATCTAGCTCTGCCGCTTTGTTGTGCTCCATTTGAAAATTTGCTTTCTTCTCCTCCTCTTCGGAATATGGGGCAATAAGAAAACCATTTTCCTCGGCAGAAACTTGAGGAATGTCATCTATCCAATTTTTATCCATTGATAGATTGCATCTCTCGGGTTCGCCAAACAGACCTTTGTAATAATTTGCAATATAAGATATGAGGTGCACAATCGTGATCTTCGATCGTGCCCTCTTCTCGTACTAGAGAATGAATAAGTTTCTTCATATGCCTGCCATTTGGTACACTATGAAAGTAGCTTGTATACGAGTCTCCCTCCAAAAAAAATTGACCTTCGATATGGTACCACTTTTTTTTGAAGCTTTCACCGGGGGGGGGGGGGGGAGAGGATCCCCACCTGAATATATTGCATCAAGAAATGTTTTATCGGTTACATAGGGAGAGGTAGTCACGCCACAGGTCGGCGTGTACCTTCATTTCCGCGTTCTTAAAGCGGTGAGACCAAATTGTGAAGTCCGAGATAATGTTCCTAAGTGTCACCTCTACTGGTTGATCAACTGCTTGGAACACTGGCGTTTCTTGCATCCCAAATCTTCCATAGAATAGTAAGGGCGACAGAGCTCCATATCGCAGAGGGGAGTTGGCGAGGTAGCGGCGTGGACCAGATATCTGAGAAGGTACGAGTGTATGGTGCTATGGACAGCCGCCTCCATATCGCTGCGGAAGCTGGGCAGTAGAAGAACAGGTGTGAGCGGTCCTCGACAGGTGCTTGGCATCTCGGGCATTGTTGTGAAGTGATGATGTTTTTGTGCAGCAGGTTCGCCCTTGTATTGATCCTATCAAGGTGAAGCAGCCATCCAAACACCTTGATCTTTTTTGGCACGTTGGAGCTCCAAATGTTTGAGGCGTCGGGGTCTTGGTGCTGGGTTTGTAGTTGCTTGTAGGCTGCTTTGGTTGAGAATGGCGATCCATCTAGCATCGTTCTTGTGTCCTGCTCATCAGTGAGGTGTACATCCCGCAACAGATTAGAGAGAGAAGCAAGTTGCTGGGACGCTGCATTGGTTAGTCTACACCGAAGGCCAGCAGAAATATCATTTTGCATAATGTCACATACCAATGCATGGGTTTGTGTATGGTGGGAGTATAGGGCAGGGTAGGCTGTGGCTAGGGATTCTGGTAGGAGCCATTTGTCATGCCAAAAAAGTATCGATTTACCATTGTGTACAATGCAAGAGGTGATCTGTAGGAGTGTGTCCAGGTTTTTGGAAATAATTTTGCTAAGGTAGGAGGGGTTTGAGGAAGTGTATGGATTTGGTGACTGGGATAGTATCCATTGTTTCCAAGGTAGATCATGTGAATGCAAGAATTTGAAACAAAATTTCAAAAGAAGGCAAACATTCTGTGCATTTAATTTTTTTGCGCCAAGACCCCCTCGTGTAGTCGGAACACATAACTTATCCCATGCTACGCGGCATTGAGATCCCGTACATGTTTATTCAGCAGCCCAGAAAAAAGCTCTACGACGAGCGTCGATAGTTTTTAGAACGGAGATGGGAACGAGGAAGGACGACATGAAATATGTTGGTAGGGCATCTAGAACTGAGGAGAGGAGTATGAGCCTCCCCCCTTTGGATAAGAGAGTGGCGCGCCACCCTGCTAGGTACCTGTCGCAGCTGTCTATAATAGGTTGGAATGCTGAAGGTGGTAGTTTGGTGGCGGATAGGGGAAGGCCTAGATATGTCTGTGGGAAGGACGAGATGTGGGTTCCCAGGGTGGTGGCAATGGCTGTCGCTAGGTCGATGTGGATATTCATAGGGACAAGAGTTGTTTTATCAAAATTGATGGAGAGTCCAGTGGCCAGTGCGAAATTATGTAAGATTTTCTTTAGGTTTTGGGCAGCTGTTGGTGTGGCTCGGAGTATGATAAGGGTGTCGTATGCGTATTGTAAGACATGGCAAGGGATGTCGTCAAGTAGAGGGTGCGCTAGAAGTCCGTTCTGGTAGGCAAAGACTATTAACTGTTGTAGGACGTCAGCAACCGTAATAAATAGGTATGGTGATAGAGGGTCGCCCTGGCGTAGTCCTTGTTTACAGTTAATCCAGTTGCCTGGCACTCCGTTGACTAGAACTGCTGTTTTGCCGGTGTGTAAGAGCTTTTTGATCCAGGAGCAGAATTTTGGTGGGAAGCCCCTATGTTCCATAATTTTGAGGAGCGAGTCCCAGTTTACTGAGTCGAAGGCTTTCCTGAAGTCTAGTTTGACGACTAGTGTGGGGGCATTTCTTTTGTGGCAGCAGTTTAGAATATCTGCTGCAAATACAATTCGGCGATGCATCTGCCTCGAATAAAGCTAGTTTGGTAGGATTCACTAGGAGGGGAATTAGTTTTTTGAAGCCTGTTAGTGAGGGTTTTGGCAATTGCTTTGACAGGGCAGTTTTGCAAGGATATTGGCCTAAAAGCATCTGGTGTTCGTGCATCCTCTTTTTTTTTGGGATAAGGACCATATAAGCTCTATTGAGGCCATCTAGGTCGATTTGTCCGTTATGGAATTGGCGGAAGAGTTCCAGGATTTTTGGTTTGACGGTGTTCCAGAATTTGCGGTACAAGCCTGGCCCAAAACCATCTGGCCCAGAGCTAGCGGAGATGTTCATGTCAAAGAAGGCCGCAGTGATCTCATCAGAGGAGAAGGGGTCATCGAGGTGGCGGAGGTGGTGGTGAATGGGTTGGTATATGTCGTTGAGATGGAAATGCCAGGTTGTATTAGAGGCGGAGCCAAGTAATTGTGCATAGTAGGAGGTTAGGATGTCTGTTTTTTGTGAGTGATTTGAGAACTCAGCCCCGTTTTGTTCAACTGTGGCAATCTTATTATTTCTGAGGTGGTTCGAGGCAGAGATATGAATAAAATTTGTGTTTTCGTCTCCGTCGATTGCGAATTTTATTTTTGCTCGTGTCTGCCACTTGAGTTCGTCCTCGCCAATCTGTACTTAGTATGTAGCAGTATAGTACACCAATTCTGTCTAGTATTGGCGTACCACATGATGTAGACACCGAACAAGTGCTTGGCCCCTCTGCTGTTGAGAGTCTGCACAAGCGAGATCTCCCCGTGTTCCCTATGCATGCCTTCCAGTCCTACATGCTCGAAATCTTTTTTTGGCAGAATTCAAGATGTAAAAGTCCTTTTGCATTTTGCATTTAGATGCATTTGTGTCTTATCCTTGCAAGCGTAACTACAACCGTAGCAGCAGTGACAGCATATTTATATACTATACTTTGGTTCCTCGTGTACGCCTCCACGTACTCCCGTCTCCACGACTTATATATATATGACCTCTGAATCTGATCGTACTATCATTGACGAGTTCTGAATTTTGTGGGACCATGTTGCTCCGTACAGATCAAATATTACGGAGTTATTTTCGACCTTTTCTCATGCCAGGTATTGTTTTCTTCCATCTTAATTCTCCAAATTGGACCAGCCGGATCACGTATTCATTCGAACAAGAGCTAATAACACCAGAGGTAGTACGTAAACTTGTCATGGATCAGGATTTTTTATAAACAAACTTGCAATCTGTGGTAGGGTCTCGAAAACGTTATCCCAAGTGGTTTGAAAACCTGGGGTTTCTCATTTCTGGGCTGGACTCATGACGGCAAAGAATGTTTTCTTTCGCCATGGTACTTTCTCGATTAAGAATGGACAACAGATACGTTTCTGGGAAGATGTTTGGTTAGACAATGCTCCCTTAAGTGAACAATATCCTGCTTTGTATAGTATTGTTCGTCGCAAAGGTGATACCATTGCCACAGTAATGGCTACCTCACCCCCGAACGTGACATTCAGACGAGTTTTGCTTGAACAAAGGCTATTGGCATGGAATGATCTAATCCACCGGCTGAGAGATATTCACCTATCGCCTGAACCAGATGAATTTAGATGGAATCTTCATGTAGATGGTACTTTCTCAGTCAAATCGTTATACAATATGATCCTTCATTCTGATACACCAGTTGATAATAATAAAATCTGGAAGATGAAGGTACCATTAAAAATTAAATTTTTTGGATGGTACCTTCGTCGAGGAGTTATTCTTACTAAAGATAATCTTGTTAAGCGGAATTGGCACGGAAGTTCAAGGTGTGTTTTCTGTCATCATGATGAAACTATTAAACATCTGTTTTTCCAGTGCCATTTTGCGAGATCTATATGGTCAGTCATCCAAGAAGCGTCTACCCTGTATCCCCCGACTAGTGTGGCCAATGTCTTTGGCAACTAGCTTCAAGGTGTCGATTCAAGGTTTAAGTTGCTTCTTAGGGTGGGGGCGCTTGCAGTTATCTGGGTGCTTTGACTAAGTAGAAATGACAAGATTTTTAATGATAAAAATTGTTCTTTGTTGCAGGTCATCTACATATGTATATGTATTCTCCGTTCGTGGTTACCTCTTCAGCGGGTGGAGAACCGAGACCTATTTACAGAGGTCTGTACACGGTTGGAGGCTACGGCGAGAGATATTTTTTCCCTACATGGGTGGCAGCATAGTCTACGGATTGTAGCGCCACCCTCATCTTAGGCGTTATATGATTCATCGCTTCGATATGTATTTCGCCTAGTTTTTTTATATACTTTGAATTCAGACAATTGAACGACCGTGTGCATCCTGGTTATGCAGAGGCTGGATGTAATTGCTTTCCAAGAGTAATAAAACATCCTTTATCGAAAAAAATCTGTGGTAGGGCCGGATACGCACACTTATCTGGTCAGATTGTAGCTACGGTGAACATGTTCTGATCTAATGACTTTGCGAAACACATCCTCGCAAGAATAGGTCCTCGTTTTGTCTACCGGCCCCATAAATGCAAACAGGTCACTGTTTTATTGCTGCACACAAAACCGTATTTTTTCGATAAAAGGCGCTTTACCACCCAAAATGTTATAAGGACTATACCGAGTCTCTGCATTATTAGGATGCATACAGCCATTCGAGAGTCCAGTATCAAGCAAAAATAAGATGAAAACGATAGGAAAACGCCGGTTACTCTAAAGATCCGTTAGCTTCGATCCTACGACTACGCAGCCACCCATGTTGAGAAATAAACTCCTTGGTCGTAATCTGATAAGGAGAGACCCACTTGATCCTCCTTAGTTGATGCCCGATCTTTCACAGCGAGAACCTGGGGTAGAGATTCCTCCCAACAACGCGATGAACGCAGCCTGGAGAAGGGGGAACGAATCCAGCAAGCAACGGATCGATGAACGATACGCCTCAAACCAAGAGCTAGACAATCCTTAATGAACACAAGAACCTTCGCAGCGGATAATATAGATAACGGCAGCGTCGTACCCCCGGAGGGATGATACACGTGATCACACGCAATAGGGAAACCCTAACTTTTAGACTAAACTTGTTCTCCCCTAAACCCTAGCCGTGCCATCTCCTTATATGAGAGGGAGAGCTGGCCGGCCGGCTGTAGGGATTCGTTGCATAGAAAACAAAAATTTTCCTACCGCGAACACGCAATCCAAGCCAAGATGCAATCTAGAAGACGGGAGCAACGAGGGGATGATCAAGACTAACCCTTGAAGATTTCCAAAGCCTATAAGAGTAGGCTCTTATTGCTGCGGTAGACGATCACTTGCCGCTTGCAAAAGCGCGTAGAAGATCTTGATCACGGTGCCACGATCGGGCAGCACCTCCGTACTCGGTCACACGTTCGGTGTTGATGAAGACAACGTCCTTCTCCCCGTTCCAGCGGGCAGCGGAAGTAGTAGCTCCTCCTTGAATCCGGCAGCACGATGGCGTGGTGGCGGTGGCGGTGGAGATCTCCGGCGGAGCTTCGCTAAGCGTGCGGGAGAAGAGGAGGAGAGAGGGGGCGGCTAGGGTTTGGGAGAGGGGGTGGCCGGCCTCCTTGGGTGCGGCCAAGGTGGGGTGGTTGTGGTGGCCGGCCCCATCCCCTATGCCCCTCATTATATAGGTGGATCCCCAAGTGTTGGACTACAAGTCTTCGAATAAGACCCCAACACTAGAACCTTCCATGTAGTAGGGAAACCTACCCAAGGTGGGAATCCCACTTGAGGTGGGATTCCCCCCTTCCATGTGGAGGGGTGGCCGGCCCCCTTTGGTGGAGTCCACCTTGGACTCCACCCTCTAGGGTTGGCCAGCCATGGGGAGGTGGAGTCCCTCCGGGACTCCTCCTTCCTTAGTGATTCCTTCCGGACTTTTCTAGAACCTTCTAGAACCTTCCGCAAAATCACCGGATCATTTTAAATCTTATAAAATTACTTCCTATATATGAATCTTATTCTCCGGACCATTCTGGAACTCCTCGTGATGTCCGAGATCCCATCCGGGACTTCGAACAAAAGTTCGAACTCCATTCCATATTCAAGTTCTACCATTTCAACATCAACCCTTAAGTGTGTCACCCTACGGTTCGCGAACTATGCGGACATGGTTGAGTACTCTCTCCGACCAATAACCAATAGCGGGATCTGGAGATCCATAATGGCTCCCACATATTCAACGATGACTTCAGTGATCGAATGAACCATTCACATACGATACCAATTCCCTTTGTCACGCGATATTTTACTTGTCCGAGGTTTGATCATCGGTATCACTCTATACCTTGTTCAACCTCGTCTCCTGACAAATACTCTTTACTCGTACCGTGGTATGTGGTCTCTTATGAACTTATTCATATGCTTGCAAGACATTAGACGACATTCCACCGAGAGGGCCCAGAGTATATCTATCCGTCATCGGGATGGACAAATCCCACTGTTGATCCATATGCCTTAGCTCATACTTTCCGGATACTTAATCCCACCTTTATAACCACCCATTTACGCAGTGGCGTTTGGTGTAATCAAAGTACCTTTCCGGTATAAGTGATTTACATGATCTCATGGTCATAAGGACTAGGTAACTATGTATCGAAAGCTTATAGCAAATAACTTAATGACGTGATCTTATGCTACGCTTAATTGGGTGTGTCCATTACATCATTCATACAATGATATAACCTTGTTGTTAATAACATCCAATGTTCATGATTATGAAACTAATCATCCATTAATCAACAAGCTAGTTAAGAGGCATACTAGGGACTCTTTGTTGTTTACATATCACACATGTACTAATGTTTCGGTTAATACAATTATAGCATGACATATAAACATTTATCATAAACATAAAGATATATAATAACCACTTTTATTATTGCCTCTTGGGCATATCTCCTTCAGTCTCCCACTTGCACTAGAGTCAATAATCTAGATTACATTGTAATATACCTAACACCCATGGCATTCTGGTGTTGGTCATGCTTTGCCCTAGGGAGAGCTTTAGTCAACGGATCTGACACGCTCAGAAACGTATGTATTTTGTAATTCATTTGCATCTCAACGCATCACTCATTTCCAAATGAGTTGGCATTAAAAATGTTTGATCTTCTGGTGGAACCTTAATTCCGCGGTCTGAAATAAGTCACTAATTTCACATACAATATAGTTTCAAAATTCTGACACTATCGGAACTATACCAAGTTCTCAAAGAACTTCTTGACTCAACATCCTCAGTCATTTGTCAAAACAATGACATACTCTGCCTTCGTTTGTAGAATCCGTCACAATATTTAGAACTCTTCTAAATCTAAGATAGACAACTTCTAGCTCATTGTGCTACCTTTAAAACAACACTTAGTCTAATTTGAGATTGAAATTTTATTTTTTATATGTGACAAAACAAATATCGGTGTAATCACCTTACAGCGATTTGTTTGTCATTTCTCCATACAAAACTATATATATATCCTTGGTTCTTCTAAAGTACTCAAGGATACTCTTACTGTCGTCCAATGATCATCTCATGAATCATTCTGGTATATGCTCATAACATTTTAGAGCACAGGACATCTGATTGTGTACATATTATTTGTGATCCATAATCACTCATGTGTTTTTACTCATTGAGTATCAGATACACTCAAGTCTTGTTAAAACTTCACATGACAAGAACATTTTCTTAATATTTCTATATTGAACTATTTCAATATCCATTCTATGTACTTTGACTTAAACTTATTTTGTGTTTCAATCTATCTTCATAGATCTTGACACTAGATATGTTTCAGTCCATATCCTTTCATTGAAATTAATTTCTCAATGAAACCTTTTAATCAAGTATATAATTACATCATTTATAACCAACTATATGTCACCTACATAAAGTATTATAAATATGTCTTAGCGCTCCCACTTAATTTCTTGCAAATGCAAGCATCTTCATCGTCTCTGATGAAATCAAAAACTCTTTGACTATTTCATCTGGTGAAGATTCCAACTCCGCGATACTCACTTCATCCAATTGAAGTTCGTATACCTATCTAGTATTTCATGGATCAGCAAAACTCTTGGTTGTATCTTGTATACACTTTTAATACACACTTCTGATAAGTAATGTATTTTGCCATCCTACTAACATATCTCATAAAAGAAATATGTAGTGATTACTAGAATAATCCATATAGACTTTAAGCATTGCTATGGAAGATCTAATCTTGTCGTAATCAACTCTTTGAACTTTGTCGTAAACAACTTTTCGACAAGTCAAGCTTCTTCAAGGATATTTCATCCAAGTCCATCAATTTTATAGATCTATTTACTTTCAAAAAGTATTCATCTATCTTGGATTTCATGGCGTATAGCCATTTTAACGGAGTCAGGGCCCATCATAACTTCTTTGTTTGTAGTTGGTTTATCATTGTTCAAAATCAATCCTTTGTCCACAAATCATTTATTTGATCACAAAGTAAACCATACCTACAAGGTTCAATATGTACTTTGATCTCCATGGCTAAAACACTTTGTAGTCATGGGAGCCATGACCGTCGTGGCCGCTTCCGAAACCAATTCCGATGTTGCGCTACTCTGATCATTATGCTTAGGTTCATAAACCTTATCAAATTATATTATCCTCCCACTCAAATACTTCACTAGAAACAATTTCTCGGAAATAAGAAACATTGACAAACACTTTTGTCGTTTACTTCATAGTGGAAAGAATTCCCAATCAATTCTTTGGGATAACCAACAAAGACATTCATCCGATTTTGGTTCTAAACTTTTAGACCAAAATTTAAAGAAAGGACTATTAGGGTTTATACCCATGCCATAACTCGTATGGTGTCATTTCTACGGATCATGATGATGCTCTATTTAGTGTAAAAGCGGTAATCACTAAAGCATAATCCACAAAAATATAATGGCGTCATAATATTTTATCTCATCATTAATCCAACAAGTTTTGGATACATCTCTCGGATACTATATCATCATTATGATACTCCAAGAAATGTGAGTCGTAGAACAATTTCATGACTCTCTTAGATGTTCGCTAAAACTTGTAATTCAAATATTTCCACCATGATCCAATCATAGATATTTGACTTTTCTATTACGATGATTTCCACTTCATGCTGAAATTTATTTGAATCCATTCAAATGTTTCAAACTTCTTCCTTATTGAATATATCCACATATATATACTCAATTCATTGTTGAAAGTTTTCATGAAGTAGAAGAATCTCCCGCACACAACTATGCCCAGTGAACCACATACATCATCATGTATTTTTCCACTAAGTTTGTTGCTCGTTCAACTCTTGGCCTATGAACGGTATTTTAATCATTCTCTTTAGAAAAGATTTGCAAGTGCCAAATGATTCAAAAATCAAATGACTCCAAAAATCCATTTACATGGAGTTCCTTCATGCGTTCCTTTCTAACATAACCTAAATGGCGGTTCCACAAATAAGTGGAATTCAAATCATTTGCCTTATAGCATTTTAGCGTCAGTGTTATGTATGTGTGTTTCACCATTAAGATTTATAATAACTTATCCATCATACATGGAGTCATGTCATAATTTGAACAACTCATTGTTTTCTTTTGACCAGAGCAAAATAACAATTATTAAGTTCTTTATTATAAATTCTAAAGGGCTAGATAGAATGCTAACAACGAACATAATAACACTTTATTTTGTTCCAGACGTGCATTCCTATCATATTCCTTGTCAGTCACTTAGGCCATTGTATTCTTGTATTGCGTTGTTTTGTATGACACTTCATACCAACCAATATAGTACTAATACCCAAGAATTTCATAGTGTGACTTAACTAGGAATACAACCATAACATGTATATCATTTATATACACCTGAGCTAGACTTTCTAGTCTTTTCTTTTCTTTTTGCCAAAATATCTTTTGCAGTTTTCTCTTTTAGTTTTCCTCATTATTCAGAAAAACACTTTAACATTATTAACTTCTAGGTTTGTTGGTCAAATACCAATAACCTTGAGGTTCTTACTTTAAGTTGATCATCATATGACAAGTGTTTCAGATTTCACTATTAGTAACTTTGTAATATGATGAACAATTTCACTCATAATTTTATCCATTATATCATGACGACTTTCCGAGACCATGTCTGTACATGCTAGGCTCATAAAGTTTTAACCTTGGTATTCGCATGTGCAAATCTGGCTTGCACCCGTTGTATGCACACGTAGAATCTATCACACCCGATCATCACGTGATGCTTCGAAACGATGAGTCTTAGCAACGGTGCATACTAAGGATGATAACTTCATGGATATGCGAATATTATTAGTGCTCCAATAGTTGGAGGATTGGGACGCCTTGCGTATTCAACCTTCGTACATTCCCATAAAACTTATGAGTCTATGTAGTCTCACCAAATTATATTCTATCATCTTGCAATAAGGTCTTAGATATCTCATATATCTCATACCTTGATTATTTCTGAAAACTAAATTTTCAGCTCCTTACTTTTCAAACAGATTTGAACTTCAAGTTTCACGGAGACAAGATAACTTTAGGTACTAATTGAAACCATAGCTCTTTGAATCAACAATGTGAGGTTTAGTAAAAGTTTGCAATAGGACTTAATCATTTCTTGATTGTTTAACAATACGGTACCAATCTGTAAAGTTTCTTATCAGATTTTAACAGTATTTCTATCTCAATTACAAGACTAGCGCATGGTAGAAAACGGATGCCAATACTACAAAATTAATTCAAAATACTACTCAGACTAAGTTTATGATAATTAGTTCATGTTTTAATCTAATTACTAATGAACTCCCACTTAATACAACATCCCTCATAGTTGTTAAGTGGTACACGATCCAAATCCACTATATCAAAACCGATCATCACATGAGATGATGTAGCTTCAATGGTGAACATCAACATGTTAATCATATCATCCATATGACTCGTGTTCAACCTTTCGGTTTCCGTTATCCCGAGGCCATGTCTGTACATGCTAGGCTCGTCAAGCAAACCCAAGTATTCCGCGTGTGCAACATGGCTTACACCCGTTGTATATGAACGTTGAATCTATCACATCCGATCATCACGAGATGCTTTGAAACGACGAACTTTGGCAACGGTGCATACGAGGGGAGAACACTTTATTATCTTGATATTAATGTGAGGGATCATCTTATAATGCTACCGTCGCGTTCTAAGCAAAATAAGATTCATAAAGGATTAACATCACATGCAATTCATATGTGATATGATATGGCCCTTTTTGTCTTTGCGCCTTTGATCTTCATCTCCAAAGCATGGACATGATTTCCATCATCAACGGGCATGATCTCCATCATCGTCGGCGTAGCGTCAAGGTCCATGGCGCCGTCTTCATGGTTGTTCACCTCATGTAGCAACTATTACAACTACTTTGAAATACTACTCAACATGAAATTTAAAGACAACCATAAGGCTCCTGCCTGTTGCCACAATACAATAATGATCATCTCATACATATTCATCATCATATTATGGCCATATCACATCACCAAACCCTGCAAAAACAAGTTAGACGTCTCTAATTTGGTTTGCATATTTTACGTGGTTTAGGGTTTTCGTGTAAGATCTAATCTACCTACGAACATGAACCACAACGGTGATACTAGTGTTGTCAATAGAAGAGTAAATTGAATCTTCACTATAGTAGGAGAGACAGACACCCGCAAAGCCTCTTATGCAATACAAGTTGCATGTCGAACGAGGAACAAGTCTCATGAACGCGGTCATGTAAAGTTAGTCCTAGCCGCTTCATCCCACTATGCCACAAAGATGCAAAGTACTCAAACTAAAGATAACAAGAGCATCAACGGCCACAAAACCATTGTGTTCTACTCGTGCAACCATCTATGCATAGACACGGCTCTGATACCACTGTAGGGATTCGTTGCATAGAAAACAAAAAATTTCCTACCGCGAACACGCAATCCAAGCCAAGATGCAATCTAGAAGACGGGAGCAACGAGGGGATGATCAAGACTAACCCTTGAAGATTTCCAAAGCCAATAAGAGTAGGCTCTTATTGCTGCGGTAGACGATCACTTGCCGCTTGCAAAAGCGCGTAGAAGATCTTGATCACGGTGCCACGATCGGGCAGCACCTCCGTACTCGGTCACACGTTCAGTGTTGATGAAGACGACGTCCTTCTCCCCATTCCAGCGGGCAGCGGAAGTAGTAGCTCCTCCTTGAATCCGGCAGCACGACGGCGTGGTGGCGGTGGCGGTGGAGATCTCCGGTGGAGCTTCGCTAAGCGTGCGGGAGAAGAGGAGGAGAGAGGGGGCGGCTAGGGTTTGGGAGAGGGGGTGGCCAGCCTCCTTGGGTGCGGCCAAGGTGGGGTGGTTGTGGTGGCCGGCCCCCTCCCCTATGCCCCTCATTATATAGGTGGATCCCCAAGTGTTGGACTACAAGTCTTCGAATAAGACCCCAACACTAGAACCTTCCATGTAGTAGGGAAACCTACCCAAGGTGGGAATCCCACTTGAGGTGGGATTCCCCCCTTCCATGTGGAGGGGTGGCCGGCCCCCTTTGGTGGAGTCCACCTTGGACTCCACCCTCTAGGGTTGGCCGGCCATGGGGAGGTGGAGTCCCTCCGGGACTCCTCCTTCCTTAGTGATTCCTTCCGGACTTTTCTAGAACCTTCTAGAACCTTCCGCAAAATCACCGGATCATTTTAAATCTTATAAAATGACTTCATATATATGAATCTTATTCTCCGGACCATTCCGGAACTCCTCGTGATGTCCGGGATCCCATCCGGGACTTCGAACAAAACTTCGAACTCCATTCCATATTCAAGTTCTACCATTTCAACATCAAACCTTAAGTGTGTCACCCTACGGTTCGCGAACTATGCGGACATGGTTGAGTACTCTCTCCGACCAATAACCAATAGCGGGATCTGGAGATCCATAATGGCTCCCACATATTCAACGATGACTTCAGTGATCGAATGAACCATTCACATACGATACCAATTCCCTTTGTCACGCGATATTTTACTTGTCCGAGGTTTGATCATCGGTATCACTCTATACCTTGTTCAACCTCGTCTCCTGACAAGTACTCTTTACTCGTACCGTGGTATGTGGTCTCTTATGAACTTATTCATATGCTTGCAAGACATTAGACGACATTCCACCGAGAGGGCCCAGAGTATATCTATCCGTCATCGGGATGGACAAATCCCACTGTTGATCCATATGCCTCAACTCATACTTTCCGGATACTTAATCCCACCTTTATAACCACCCATTTACGCAGTGGCGTTTGGTGTAGTCAAAGTACCTTTCCGGTATAAGTGATTTACATGATCTCATGGTCATAAGGACTAGGTAACTATGTATCGAAAGCTTATAGCAAATAACTTAATGACGTGATCTTATGCTACGCTTAATTGGGTGTGTCCATTACATCATTCATACAATGATATAACCTTGTTATTAATAACATCCAATGTTCATGATTATGAAACTAATCATCCATTAATCAACAAGCTAGTTAAGAGGCATACTAGGGACTCTTTGTTGTTTACATATCACACATGTATCAATGTTTCGGTTAATACAATTATAGCATGATATATAAACATTTATCATAAACATAAAGATATATAATAACCACTTTTATTATTGCCTCTTGGGCATATCTCCTTCACCGGCCCCCCCTTATTAGGCCTAACCTAGTCCGACTTGGACAGGCCCAAGTCAAACAGACTCTATTAAAACCCTAGATGGCCCACAGCACGACATCGTTGGAAACCCAATTCCATGTACTTCTCCCATTCTTCGTACTGCTCAATTGCCACGTCATGGCATAAATACCACTTAAGTTCTGACACGGGACGTGGTACTCCCTTCCGGTTGTCAAGGAAATCATTGAATATATCACCGGATTTCGTGCCACGCGAACACCGTATGCCATGTACATCGTCGGAAAACGAAGCAACAACAGTAGTAGCATCAAGTAGCATCGCCGGAGATGAAACAGGAGCAACAGGAGAAACCGCCGGAGGAAAAACCGCAGCAGTCGGAGCCCGCCCGGTCCAGGGCCCGGTTAGACCGGCCTCCTGACCGGCCAGCCCGGTCCCTGGCCCGGTTGACCGGGCGCCAACCGGATGCGTCGTACCGGGGCCAAACCGGACGAAATTTTGCGAACTTCCCGGTTTGGCGCCCGGTTGACCTGATGCCACGCCGGCCGGCCCGGTTGACCGGATTCCAGACAGGATTTTTCCTGGTCGCGAAATTTTGTCTTCTTCCCGATTCCGGTCGCGATTTTTCGCGATTTTGACCTCCGAAACAGCCATGGATGACCTCCAAACTACACCAAACAACGCCAAACTTCCTCCAACCAACCTCCTTCGACCGAGATCCAAACTCCTCCGATCGTAGAGCCAATCTTCTCCGATGCAAACCGATCAAAGAGATCGATCAACAAAACCTCGCCTTGAGCAACCCAGAAAACTGATAGCACATGATAAGGAGAGACCCACTTGATCCTCCTTAGTTGATGCCCGATCTTTCACAGCGAGAACCTGGGGTAGAGATTCCTCCCAACAACGCGATGAACGCAGCCTGGAGAAGAGGGAACGAATCCAGCAAGCAACGGATCGATGAACGATACGCCTCAAACCAAGAGCTAGACAATCCTTGATGAACACAAGAACCTTCGCAGCGGATAATATAGATAACGGCAGCGCCGTACCCCCGGAGGGATGATACACGTGATCACACGCAATAGGAAAACCCTAACTTTTAGACTAAACTTGTTCTCCCCTAAACCCTAGCCGTGCCATCTCCTTATATGAGAGGGAGAGCTGGCCGGCCACCCCCCTTATTGAGCCTAACCTAGTCCGACTTGGACAGGCCCAAGTCAAACAGACTCTATTAAAACCCTAGATGGCCCACAGCATGACCTGGCTACATTATTTCCTAACATAGAATGAATGACACAACCTTAGACTTAATTATTACATGGCGTAGGTCGTCCTAGCGTGTCACTCCTGAATCCTCGATTACATACCACCTAGGTTGGTGGAGTCCTGAAATTGGGCTCCACATAGGCCTCCGTGCCCATATCATAATCTCCAACCGTGTAGACACCTCCATAAAGAGGTCGCGATCCTCCAAGCGCTGAAGTGGTAACCATGAATGGAGCAAAGCTGTAGATCAGAAAAAGACCTACATGATAGAAGAATTTTTATCATTAAAAACCTTGTCATTTCTACATAGCTAAAGCGACCGTGCTACCGCGATCGCTCCCACCTGATCATCGTTTTTGTTAGGAAATATGCTTGTAGTATTACCAGGGGGCCAAAGGCCACAATATATAGTACATGTACATGTGCAAATATGCAGGAAGCCCCCTAACATATGGTCCGAACTGATGGAAATGGCTAGGCAATCCACATATACACTTCACAACACCCCCACTCGCGTGTGACGGGAGAAGAGAAAGTCAACACGTGAAAGAAGAAGAGCACACCGAAACAGCGGTGGCTAAAGAGGGGGGCAACAGCAATTTTTAGGTTTAATTGCGAAAACCATGTGAAAGCCAGGATTTGAACTCGAGACCTGGGGCTCTGATACCATGTTAGGAAATATGCTTGTAGTATTACCAGGGGGCCAAAGGCCACAATATATAGTACATGTACATATGCAAATATGCAGGAAGCCCCCTAACATATGGGGAAACTACAATATATAGATATATACTCTAACAGTTTTATACCTAGGATACACCTCATTTAGCAAATTGCCACGAAACCGTATTGATCGGTGCATCTTCCGGCAGCGTACAAAATTTCACTTCCATCATGACTGAAACGTATTGTGCGCGCTAAAAAGCACCATGCTAAAATTATTTTAGCGCGCTAAAAAGCACCATGCTAAAGTTGTTTTAGCGCGCCTGTTTCCGCGGTTTTGTGCGCGCATGCAGTACACTTCACTGAACCCGTGAAAGTTCGAGAAACGAAGATTCACCAAATCGCGTGATAATGCAGCACGCGAAATAACGTTTTGTGAAAATCAGATGAAATCGAAGATCATAAAGAAGCAAATAAAACTAAGAACTACTCGTTGTCGTCCTTCGAGACGGTGTCCTCGCTCTCCATCCACAGGCCGTCCCAGCGCGGATCGTCCTCAGCGATAGTGCACTTGACATTCAGTTGGTCGTTGATAAACTGCTTGCACTGGCGACGATCCTCACAGTAGCGCTGGCGCTCGACCTTCTTCTACGCCCAAAACTCGGTGTCGGCGATGACGTCCTCAACGAAAGCCTTCCTCCAGGCTTCCATGGCGTGCTCGCTCTCCTTGGTG
Source organism: Lolium perenne (assembly GCF_019359855.2). Taxonomy (NCBI): domain Eukaryota; kingdom Viridiplantae; phylum Streptophyta; class Magnoliopsida; order Poales; family Poaceae; genus Lolium; species Lolium perenne. The sequence goes on from NC_067247.2 coordinate 189,924,909, forward strand.
ATGGCAAGGCGGTGCTGCGCCTAGCGGTGGTGGTGCCGCTGCTCGCGCGTCACGAGCTCCGTTTCAAAATTTCTTAATTAATAAGATGAGGTAAAACTTTTGCCTCCGTTTTAAAAGAAAACTGGTGTGAATTACTATGCCTTTAATTACGAAACTCATATACAATACAGGTACCGCCGAAATATGATTGACTATATTGATACCTTCAACGATGCCAACTAAATAAAATAAACATGAGAATTGTTTGTGTTGATGCGTCAAAACAAGGCCAAACATATGAGTGTGGATTTTGTACACGCTAGTATGGGTACACGAGTTATCATACCGTCCAAAATGTACATATAGATTCGTGCACTTCAAAGCAAAGTAGAGAGCAGCCCTCTCATCACCCTGTTCCATCTCTGCAGCCTAGATACTAGAGTAGACACTCTGCTCTCTCTCTATACCATCATGTTCCTCGACAGATAGTCTGATGGGAGGCGGCGGCACGCCGGCGTTCATGGCGCCTGAGGCCGCGTGGGGAGGCGGGACTGTGTGGCCGAACAGGGATACGATGACGCACGGTGGGGCGCGCCAGCGAGGCGGGAGCCGGTGGGCGTCCGTTATGAGGTGTGCCGGCCGCGCGTTGGTGCGATGGGTCACGCGCGAGGTGGCAAGCGGAGCGGTTGGTCGGGGCGGTCGGGGGCGAGCACGAGCAGGAGCGTCGAGGCGAGGCACGAGCGGAGCATGCGCTGGCAGCTGAGCCAAGGCGAGCTGGGGCAGGTGCATGTGCGAAGGTGACGAGGTGGCGGCGGCTTGGTCTTGGACCGGTAGGAGCGGGAGGAGGCGCAGCGAGCACGAGTTCCGGCACCACATGCGGTGGCCACGGAGCGCGCTACGAAGTGGAGAGGTCGAGCGAGGTGCCCTCCTCCTGCCGGCGACAGCTCCTCGAGCAAGCGGTCCAACGCTAGTTTCGCCAGGTCGAGATGCGGGCGGCGGCTGCTCCTTCCTACCTGTCGCGGACTCACCGTGAAGGCGGAGTCTGTGACCAGCACCCGCTCGGCTATCAGCAGCAGCAGCATCAGCTTTTGCCCATGGATGAGAAGAATGGGTGAAAACATTACACGCCACAGTGATCTTTCCCGTCAACGAACAGTCACTTTATGGCATGTCTCCTAGTCACATCAATATTTTATAACTTTCAACAACTGATACTTTCTCCAGATCTCAAAGCAACATGCTGCATTCAACGGTAACGATTACTTCCTCATCCATACCTGCGTGTACAAAGTTATTTCCGCCAAACATATAGTATAAGACAATTTTCTTATGCAAAGTACATTCATCAATGATGAAAAGGTGAACTGGTAGGTGGTAACCATAATCTTTTCTGCTAGTTATCATGTAAGATAGCTAACTACAAGCAATGATCCAAAAATGTACAATAAGAAACCACTTTCAAGAAATAAAATTAAAGAATCCGCATTCATGATAAACAAAAAGGAAATGCCAAGTTGAGCACATCATGTTGTACAGTACCTAGTACTTACATAACTCAATTTTATTATAGCTTTACAAGCATGGTGTAAAATTAATCACTTATTTTGCACATGTTCACAAAGTAAAACACAAAATGTTGGTGGTACAGGTATGACCTAACATTTATTTTTATTTTTATTTTTTTGAACCATGCAGAAGAGTTGCATGTCATATATTAAGAAGGAATAAGCCACAAGGGGCAAAGTACATGACCTGACCAGCTAGAAGAGCAGGAAAACCCTTATTATACAAGTAAGAAACGCCTCCTGGACTCCGGTTTAGCAAAAATAAAAAAAAAACAAACAAACAAAAGAAACGAGCAAAACGACTTGGGACTAGACAGCCTAACCAGATACTGCTAAGAAATGACCTCAACTAGACGAGCTAGCTCGCTCACGCCAAGAGGAAACGACCCCTGCTTGCTTGAGCCCATTGCACCACATCAGACTTGATCTGGTCTATTACTTGCTGCACCGGTCTGAATTCACTCCTGAACACTCGCCTATTTCTTTCTGTCCAGATTGGCCATGCAGTCAGTATCACGAGCGTGCTGAAACTTTTCTTAGCGGGATCAGGAGAAAGAATAGGAAAGCGCTGGTTTATGGAAGGTTTAACCTGTCCAAGATTAGCCGAATTAAGGATGCCACTCCAGATTATGTTGATTATCGCACAGCCGACGAACAAGTGCTGAATATCTTCTTCCGCGGAGTTGCAGAAAACACAATTATCATTGCGGGGCAATCCACTCTTGGCCAGTCAATCAGCTGTCAGGATCCTTCCGCGGATAAAAATCCAGGCTGCAATCTTGCAGCATAGGGGTGCCCAAGAGCCCCCTATCGCCTCCGCAAAATCGCTTCTCATCGAACTAGCCTAATATATGTTGTGAAGTATACAAGTAGATTGTCTAGCCCTTTCCATCAGTTCGGACTTTTGGTTCAAGTGGCTAGTGCATGAAGGTTAACATGGTATCAGAGCCCCAGGTCTCAAGTTCAAATCCTGACTTCCACAATTTATTCTAAAAATTATCTCCCCTCTTCTTGCAGCCGCCGCCCGCCCCGGCTTCTTGCCGTTCCGCGCCTGGCCGCTGCCACCGCCTCTTTGCCTCTCTACACGTGTTGACTTGTCCTCTCGTCTTCCCGTCACACGCGAGTGGGGGTGTTGTGAAGTGTACAAGTAGATTGCCTAGCCTTTTACATCAGTTCAGACTTTTGGTTCAAGTGGCTAATGCATGAAGCTTAACAATATACAAGGTATACTGACTTGGCCAAATAAGATCCCTTTGGTTCAAAGAACCAGATCCATTTATCTTCCTCGTTGGATAATTGATGATTACGTAATTGTTCCCACAGATATTAACTTGAGTAAAGCTTGGATACTCAAGGGCTTTTTTTTACTACATGCATGATTCACCATAGCATCAAGGTAGTTTGTAGATCGCTGATATTGAACTTTCTACACAATCTCAAGGGTTTTTGATATCATCAATCCAAAGGTTGTTTGATGCCTCAGCAACAGTCCTTCTAGCTTTGGTTTAAGGATTAATAAGATGAAAAACCTCCGTTGCTACCTTCTCAACAGTCTTTCCGTTCATCCACTTATCCATCCAGACCGAGTTAATAGTATAAAACCACCCACTTATCCATCCAGGCAGAGTTAATAGCATGAAACCACCACTTTGATGGTGACATTTACCGTGTACCATCAGTTTACGTTGACGGAACAAAAAACCGCCACATTTTGCTAGATTTTTTCCCGAATACGCTAATCAACAATTGGAAGCGAATTGACATGATTTCTGACCTACCGACCCCACCCAAGATGCTGACATGGCACTTCACGAACGGAATGAGGCGACGGCCATTAATGAATTCCCATTAAGCATATCATATCTGCGTTCTGCGATGAATAATACTCCCTTCGGTCCTAAATATAAGCCATATAGTTTTTGGCACGGAAATTAAGAAACACACATTTTGGAAAAATTACACCATATTTTGCTGGGATTAACCCAAGGCAATTAACGTGAGCTAATAGAGGACTTTGCATAAGTCAAGAAAACGTAATCAAATCACTAAAAATATTAGCTCACATGGTTTGATCCCAGCAAAGTACTATTCCTACTACTCCTACAACTCCGCACGCGTTTGACCACATCGAGTTTGACCGGACGCGGAGTAGTAGAAGCAGTACTATTTCCGTCCGGCGGTGAACAAAGATCTGTGATGGGCATGTAAAAAAAAAGATCTGTGATGGCCCCACGAATGGGTCGTCTTCTTCCTTCCCGTCACCACCATCATCGTCTCCGGCACCGCCGAACGCTGCTGCCGGCGCGCTCTTGCTCACGGACTACCGCTGCCGCAGGCCCCTACCTATCGACCTCCACAACACGAGCACCGCCGGCCCCTGCTCCACTTGTGCGCTCGCGGCGGCCCAGCCATGGAAGAAAACTGCTCCTTGGTGCCAGTATGTGAAGCTCTCCGCGTAAAAAAAATCCAACACCATGGTTCGGCCTCATCGTATTCTCCGTTTTGGCCGAAGGAATCGAGCCCTGGTGATTCTAATCGTCGGCATCGCCATCTTCTTCTCCGCGTCCGGTCAAACTCGATGTGGTCAATAATCTCCCTGCCTACGCGAGAGGATGGTGCCCTTCCGATGCTGCCTCCCTCAACTCGCCGCCCGGACCAGATCGACCCACCGCTTGCTCTCCTCCCGGAACCGCGCCGCCGCCATGTCCAGTGTCTACCGACGGCAGTTAGCAGGGGGCATACTAATTGTGAGGCACGGGGGCGGGGGTGGGGCGCTGGTGGGTGGAAAGTACGGCCGAGGCCTTGCTCGCGTTCGCATAGCTGGTGGCCTCCTGGCCGGCTGCGAGAACAGAGCCGCGCCGGGAGCCGTCGGTACCGGGGACTTCTCGGGCGGGGTTGAGGAGTGGGCGGAGGGGACGACAGGGGGTGAGATTTTTCCACTTTTTGTTTCATAATATATTGTCCCAAGATTTGTGATGGCCGTTAACAACCCTCACCTCCTTCCGTCCGAGAAATGACACATCAGCATCTTCAGTGGGGTCGGCCAGTCAGAAATCATGTCAATTTGCTTCAAATCGTCCATTTGCGTGTTCAGGAGAAAACCTGGCAAAATGTGGTGGTTTTCAGTCCCACAAACGTAAAGTGATGGTATACAGTAAATTTCATCATTAAAGTGGTGGTTTTATGCTATTAACTCATCCAGACCAGAAGAAACACCTTTGTCGGTTTGCCCGTCACCTACTTTAACCCGTGTTGTCGCATTGAAAATCTGCCTCACTTGATCATCAAGAGGCGATGTGAGGGAACTCCACAGTTTCTCTTGAGATCGCAGGATCCAGGCCCATCTCACATTAACAGCCATATTTACGATATTCAGATCCATGATGCCTAAACCCCCATGTGATTTCGGTCTGCAAAATGTACTCCAGTTCACCAAGCACCTTCCTCCATTAACCGAGTCAGTTACCCTTCCATAAGAAGGCTCTCCTGATTTTATCAATTGCCTTGATGACCCATGCATGAGGGCAGATCAAGAGACATAAGGTGAAAGATGGCGATCGCGCTGAGAACCGATTGGACGAGAATCAACCTGCCTCCTTGCGTAAGCATGCATATATGTTCTCCAAGACACATGACCGAACATTTATGGCATAAAGAAAATTTTATTTGTGTAGTATAAAATCAATCATGTAGTTCTTGGTCTAAAAAAACGGTTTTGCTATGTCTCAGTCTTGAGATTTCTTAAGTCTAAGTCACTTGCAAAAAAATACTTGAGTTGCACTTTTCTGTTAAAAAAGTGCAATTGCTTTCTGCTAGAAAGGTGCAACTGAACCGAGTTGTACTTTTCTTTAAACTGCAGTTGCACTTTTCTGAGGTGACGGAGACTTAAGAAAATCTCAGTCATTTTAGACATAGACACACCCCTAAAAAAAACCTGTAGTTCTTGATCAAAAAATAAATAAATCATGATGTTCTCATTTGATGTGGTAGATTGTCTTCCTCATTCTATCTGCCCGCCATTCCGCAAGCTCCCTCCTTTTGGAAAACCTCTGAATGAAGGAGAACATGTTTCACCATTCGGATGCTTCATATGGAATTACGGAAACCCTTTTTTAGACTGTGAGATGAGATAGTAAATAGCCAACTCTTCTACACGGAACCAAAAAAAATCAGAGTAACAAACATATGAGAGAGAGCATTGCACAAGATATGGAAAGCTCGTGGTTTCGTGTTTGCACTATAAAGCACGAAGAAAACGACTTGTTTAGAGCTTGCAGCGCAACTAACATGTTTAGATATTCAAACGAGTAATTGAATCCATAAGTCACTTGTACAATCTAGGGTTGAAAAGGCTGTGGTCCTCTCTAGGATTGGAGCTACCATATTGGCATTGTGTTAGGGCATCTCCAACGGGGCGACGCATTTCGGACGCCCAAAAGTGGCCGCGAGTGTCCGTTTGCGTCGTCCCGCGGACATGTTTTGTCCGACTGTCCATTTATGTCTGGGTGTGCGTCCACCGGGGCGACCCATTTTAGATTTGCAACGCATTTGAAAATACAAAAAATAATACATTTTAATGCATAAAAACTATACAATTTAGATCTAGAAGACTAGACTACTTGCTTCCGGACGGGCCGGCACCGTCATTGCATCGCTCCATCGACTGCTTCTCCGCCGCCTCCCATGCGGCTTCTATGGCTCGGTGCGCCGCCGCGTCCTCTTGCAGGCACTGCTCCAGCCTCGCGCTCGCGGCGTCGTCCTTGAGCGTCTTGAAAGACTCGACGATAGCCCTCTGCTCCGCCGCCCTCTCCTCCGGCGTAGGCACATCAGGGTCATCGGAAGACCAAGATATCTCGGAGTCGGAGTCCTCTGCGGTCGAGGCGGCCGCTAGCCTGCACTGCTCCATCTCGGCGTCCAACGCCGCGTGGCCCGCCAGCTCCTTTTCTGCTTCCTGCACCGCGAGTGCCAAGGCCTTGGCGTCCCTGACCGGGCCGAGGAGGTCGCCCGTGCTGTCGTCGGAGTCAAACTCCCTGTCGGAGCTCGAGGCCAGGGGAGGTGGAGTGGGAGGTGTAGGTGGAGGTGGAGGCGCGGCAGCCTGGCCGCGGCTGGCGTTGCTCATGGTGGCTGTGGTGGATTTTGAGCGGCAGCGGAGGTTGTGCAGCGGCTAGGGTTTTCGTGGGGAGGAGATGAGATGATGGCGCCCCTATTTATATAGATCAGAGGCAGGGCGACGGCCGCGGCACGCGTGGCAACGCCATTACTTCGTGTGCAGAGGTAGGCGACAGCCGCGCCACGCGAGGCATCGCCATTTACGCGGCCGCAGACTGCCGAAACGACGCCTCGGCGCCACTACTGGCGGAGAAGACGCATCGACGCTGCGTCACTGCCTGGTGGGCCAGACAAAACGACCGTCAGACGCGAGCGGACACTTTCCGCGACCGCGAAGCATCCGTGGAGACGCATCCCAGATGCATATTTGGGCCAGATTTGCGTCTCCGCGGATCCTCCGGTCACTTTACGTCGCCCCGCTGGAGGTGGTGCCAGACGCATTTCCGGTACGGCGGTCGAAAACGGTCGCTGAGCGACCGTTTGCGTCGCGCCGCTTGAGATGCCCTTGGCTGATCCCGATGAAGGTCCAGTAAATTAGAGATATTAGACAATCTCCAGCCGCGTCCCCCAAAGCGTCCCCTAAACCGCGTCGGATTGAGCGTTTGGGGGACGTGTTTTGTTCGTCCCGCCTTTGGGGGACGTCGCTCCCCAGCCGCGTCCCCCAAACGCCGTCCCCAAATGAATATTGGTGCAAGAAAATAAATGTTTTCATTCAATTTTGATTATATATTACAAAGTTTGAATGAAAACTGCTAGATTTCATCTAAACCTAGACTACTGAGCGACGGGCGGTGCGTTCGACGGCCCCACCCCGTCGTCGCCTCCCCTACGCCGCAGCTCCTCCTGCGCGCGCCTCCTCTCCTTGCGTTCGGCGGTGGCCCGTGATAACCCACAAGTATAGGGGATCGCGGCAGTCTTCGAGGGAAGTAAAACCCAAATTTATACTTATAAGACTTAACAACTGAGTTGTCAATTCAGCTGCACCTGGAAAAGCACTAGTAACAGGGGTGATGTGAAAGCAGCAGTAATATGAGAGCAATAGTATTAGTAACACAGCAGCGGTAACAGTAACACAGAGGCGATGGCACCAGAAAATAGTTTATACTACTTCCAATGACATATAGAACGAGTATATGATGATGAGAGATGGACCGGAGTTCCCAGCGATCTACACTAGTGGTAACTCTCCAATAACAAGTGACAAGTGTTGCGTGAACAAATTACAGTTGGGCAATTGATAGGATTCAAAGAATTAAGACAGAACATCAAGATTATTAATCATGTAGGCATGTTTTTCATATATAGTCATACGTGCTCGCAATGAGAAACTTGTACAACATCTTTTGTCCTACCAGCCGGTGGCAGCCGGGCCTCAAGGGAATCTACTGGATATTAAGGTACTCGTTTTAATAGAGTACCGGAGCAAAGCATTAACACTCCGTGAAAACATGTGATCCTCATACCTACGCCTTCCCCTCCAGTTGTCCCAATTTCTGTCACTTTGGGGACTTCGGTTCCGGACATAGACATGTGCATACAACTTGTAGATACAATCTAAGCAATAATTATAGAGCTTAAATCTAAGATCATGCCACTCGGGCCCTAGTGACAAGCATTAAGCATAACAAGATTGCAGCAACAATAACTTCACAAACTTTATAGATAGACTAATCATAATGTATCATCCATCGGATCCCAACAAACACAACACCGATTACATCAGATGGATCTCAATCATGTAAGGCAGCTCATGAGATCATTGTATTGAAGTACATGGAGGAGAGAATACCAACTAGCTACTGCTAGAACCCGTAGTCCATGGGGGAACTACTCACGGAGCATGATGGAGGCGTTGGCGTCGATGGAGATGGCTTCCGGGGGCACTTCCCCGTCCCGGCAGGGTGCCGGAACAGAGACTTCTGTCCCCCGAATTGGAGTTTCGCGATGGCGGCGGCGCCCCTGGAGTCTTCTGGAGTTTCGTCAAAAGGTATCGCGTTTTTAGGTCTCCAGGGCTTAAATAGGCGAAGAGTCGGAGTCGGAGGGGCCACGGGGCCTCCTCACACTAGGGCGGCGCGCCCCCTTCCTGGGCCGCACCGGCCACACGTTTGGGGCCCCCAGGGCACCCCTCTGGTCCCCCTCTGACTTTCTGGAAGGTTCCGGGAAAAATAAGATGTTTAGCGTTGATTTCGTCAAATTCCGAGAATATTGCCCGAACAGCCTTTCTGGAACCAAAAACAGCAGAAAACAGGAACTGGCACTGTGGCATCTTGTTAATAGGTTAGTTCCGGAAAACGCATGAAATCATCATAAAGTGCAAGCAAAACATGTAAGTACTGTCATAAAACAAGCATGGAACATCAGAAATTATGGATACGTTGGAGACGTATCAGCATCCCCAAGCTTAGTTTCTGCTCGTCCCGAGCAGGTAAACGATAAAAAGAATAATTTCTGTAGTGACATGCTACTTACATAACCTTGATCATACTATTATAAAGCATATGAGATGAATGAAGTGACTCAAGGCAATGATTTATAGTTGCTAACAAATAGATAACATATAGCAAAACTTTTCATGAAGAGTACTTTCAAGACAAGCATCAAAAGTCTTGCACAAGAGTTAACTCATAAAGCAATAGATTCAAAGTAAAGGCATCGAAGCAACACAAAGGAAGATATAAGTTTCAGCGATTGCTTTCAACTTTCAACATGCATATCTCATGGATAATTGTCAACATAAAGTAATATGATGAATGCAAATAAGCAAGTATGTAAGAATCAATGCACAGTTGACACAAGTGTTTGCTTCTAAGATGGAAGGAAGTAGGTAAACTGACTCAACATAAAGTAAAAGAATGGCCCTTCGCAGAGGGAAGCATTGATTGCTATATTTGTGCTAGAGCTTTGGTTTTGAAAACATAAAGAGAGCATAAAAGTAAAGTTTTGAGAGGTGTTTGTTGTCAACGAATGGTAGTGGGCACTCTAACCCCCTCGCCAGACAAACCTTCAAAGAGCGGATCCCATTTTATTTTATTTTTGGGTGGCACTCCTTCCAACCTTTCTTTCACAAACCATGGCTAACTGAATCCTCGGGTGCCTGCCAACAATCTCATACCATGAAGGAGTGCCTTTTTATTTTAGTTTTATTATGATGACACTCCTCCCCACCTTTGCTTTCTCAAGCCATGGCTAACCGAATCCTTCGGGTGCCGTCCAACAATCGCATACCATGGAGGAGTGTCTATTTTGGTTAATTAATTTGGGACTGGGAATCCCATTGCCAGCTCTTTTTGACAAATTATTGGATAAGCGGATGAAGCCACTAGTCCATTGGTGAAAGTTGCCCAACAAGATTGAAAGATAAACACCACATACTTCCTCATGAGCTATAAAACATTGACACAAATCAGAGGTAATAAATTTTGAATTGTTTAAAGGTAGCACTCAAGCAATTTACTTTGGAATGGCAGGAAATACCACATAGTAGGTAGGTATGGTGGACACACATGGCATAGGTTTTGGCTCAAGGTTTTGGATGCACGAGAGGCATTTCCTCTCAGTACAAGGCTTAGGCTAGCAAGGTTATTTGAAGCAAACACAAGTATGAACCGGTACAGCAAAACTTACATAAGAACATATTGCAAGCATTATAATACTCTACACTGTCTTCCTTGTTGCTCAAACACTTTTACCAGAAAATATCTAGACCTTAAGACAGACCAATCATGCAAACCAATTTTAACAAGCTCTATGGTAGTTCTCCACTAATAGGTTTAAACTACATGAAAAAAAACTTAATCATGATCTACTTGAGAGCTCAAAACAATTGCCAAGTGTCAAATTATCCAAGACATTATGAGGCATTTTCTGTTTCCGACCAAATAACAATAAGTGCTGTAGCTTCCAACTTTTATCATTGAACATTAAAAGTAAAACGAAGAACAAGTGTTCATATGAAAAAGCGGAGCGTGTCTCTCTCCCAAACAAGGATTGCTAGGATCCGATCTTATTCAATCAAAAACAAAAATAAAAGCACACAGATGCTCCAAGTAAAGCACATATGATGTGACCGAATAAAAATATAGTTTCAATAGAAGAAACCTGATAAGTTGATGAAGAAGGGGATGCCTTGGGCATCCCCAAGATTAGACGCTTGAGTCTTCTTGAAATATGCAGGGATGAACCACGGGGGCATCCCCAAGCTTTGACTTTTCACTCTTCTTGATCATATATCATCCTCCTCTCTTGACCCTTGAAAACTTCCTTCACACCAAACTTCTCATAAACTTCATTAGAGGGGTTAGTACTCAAAAAACTTGAATTCACCTTGGTCCTGTAGTGACACATTGCAAGAACTCAATAAAACATTAGCTACAGCTCTCACATCTAGAAAGCCTTGCTTAAAGTCCACAAGAGACAATGCAAAAAACAGAGACAGAATCTGCCAAAACAGAACAGTCAGTAAAGATGAATTTTAAAGAGGTACTTCCGTTGCTCAAATCAGAAAACTCGAAACTAATGAAAGTTGCGTACATATCTGAGGAACGCGCACGTAAATTGGCAGATTTTTCTGAGTTACCTACAGAGAAAACAGCCCAGATTCGTGACAGATAGAAATCTGTTTCTGCGCAGAAATCCAAATCTAGTATCAACCTTCGATTAGAGGCTTCACTTGGCACAACATTGCAATAAAATAAAGATAAGAAGAGGTTTCTACAGTAGTAACAACTTCCAAAACACAACAAAACAGTAGCAAAATAAACACATGGGTTATCTCCCAAGAAGTTCTTTCTTTATAGCCATTAAGATGGGCTCAGCAGTTTTAATGATGCACTCGCAAGAAATAAGAGTTGAAGCAAAAGAGAGCATCAAAAAGTAAATTCAAAACACATTTAAGTCTAACCCACTTCCTATGCATAGGAATATTGTACACAAATAAATTCATGAAGAACAAAGTGACAAGCATAAGAAGATTAAACAAGAGTAACTTCAACAATTTCAGCATATAGAGAGGTGTATTAGTACTATGCAAATTTCTACAACCATATTTTCCTCTCTCATAATAATTTTCAGTTGCTTCATAAACAAACTCAACAATATAACTATCACATAAAGCATTATTTTCATGATCCATAGACACATAATTTTTATCAAGCTCAAAAATAGTGGGATTAAAACTTTCAAATCCACTTTTATCAATAATATAACAAGATGGTTGATCAATCTCAAGAGATATGGGACTCATAAATAAAGTCAAGAACTCTCCAATCCCATTTTCATTAGTAGTACAATTAGTATTATCAAGTAACATAGGACCATCATCTAGAGCTTTATCATAAACATTTGCTAAGTAAAATTCTTTAGTACCATGCATTTCGACATCAGGCACAAACAAAGCATTATCATAAGATTTATCAAAGTAGCATGGATTATCATATATAACAGTAGCATAATTATTCTCACAAGTATTACTCATAGGTACTATTTCAAGAGAATCCACAGGAACATAACATTCAACCTCTTTCGGTAAGCATGGAGGACAATCAAATAGTGTAAGAGATAAAGAGTTACTCTCATTAGAAGGTTGGCATGAGTAGCTAATCCATTCTTCCTCCTTTTGTTCATCACTGTCCTCTTCTTTTTCATCCAATGAGCTTTCAGGTTCATCAATTTCCTCCTCTTTTTCATCCAATGAGCTTTCAGGTTCATCAATTTCTTCTTCCACGGGTTCCTGCAAATTATGAGTGCATTCTTGTGCATTAATGAGTCTCTCTTTATAATCAATGATATAAGGATTATCACTGTAGCTTTCTATGCAAAAATTAAGGATAGAAGAGACATAATCTTTAAGGTCCTTACAAACAACACAAGTTTCATAATTCTTAACCATGAAGGATTCTATCTCAGAGGCTCCCATAAATAAGACAAATTGTTCTACCTCTTCGAACCCAAAATGAATATAGCTATTCCGATTATAGTTCTTAATTAAAAATTCCTCACTAAAGCCACATTGAAATTTAAGATGTTTAGTATCCTCTTTAGAGCAACAATTTATATCATGGCGTTTAAGCAAAATTTTAGCAATTGTATTCAATTTTTCTATCACAACACTCATAACTTTACCAGTTCTTGATTCTCTATAATTATTATAATATTCTATAAGCTCCAAGTAGGTTGTTGGTTCTCCCATAACAGCAGTTTTTAATTTTTAGGTTTTTCAAATTTTTATGGATTTTTGGATATATAAGAAAAGTAAAACAAGACAAAAAGAAACTAAGCAAAAGTAAAATAACAAAAATAATACTAGACAGAAATAAACTAAGCACAAATAAACTAGGCAAAAGTAAACAAAGCAAAACAAAATAAAATAAAACAGAGAGAGAGGTAGAGTGTACTCCCCAGGTGAACTTATGAGTAGAGCTATGCCTCCCCGGCAACGGCGCCAGAAAACAGTCTTGATAACCCACAAGTACAGGGGATCGCGGCAGTCTTCGAGGGAAGTAAAACCCAAATTTATTGATTCGACACAAGGGGAGGTAAAGAATACTTATAAGACTTAACAACTGAGTTGTCAATTCAGCTGCACCTGGAAAAGCACTAGTAACAGGGGTGATGTGAAAGCAACAGTAATATGAGAGCAATAGTATTAGTAACACAGCAGCGGTAACAGTAACACAGAGGCGATGGCACCAGAAAATAGTTGATACTACTTCCAATGACATATAGAACGAGTATATGATGATGAGAGATGGACCGGGGTTCCCAGCGATCTACACTAGTGGTAACTCTCCAATAACAAGTGACAAGTGTTGGGTCAACAAATTACAGTTGGGCAATTGATAGGATTCAAAGCATTAAGACAGAACATCAAGATTATTAATCATGTAGGCATGTTTTCCATATATAGTCATACGTGCTCGCAATGAGAAACTTGTACAACATCTTTTGTCCTACCAGCCGGTGGCAGCCGGGCCTCAAGGGAATCTACTGGATATTAAGGTACTCCTTTTAATAGAGTACCGGAGCAAAGCATTAACACTCCGTGAAAACATGTGATCCTCATACCTACGCCTTCCCCTCCAGTTGTCCCAATTTCTGTCACTTTGGGGCCTTCGGTTCCGGACATAGACATGTGCATACAACTTGTAGATACAATCTAAGCAATAATTATAGAGCTTAAATCTAAGATCATGCCACTCGGGCCCTAGTGACAAGCATTAAGCATAACAAGATTGCAGCAACAATAACTTCACAAACTTTATAGATAGACTAATCATAATGTATCATCCATCGGATCCCAACAAACACAACACCGATTACATCAGATGGATCTCAATCATGTAAGGCAGCTCATGAGATCATTGTATTGAAGTACATGGAGGAGAGAATACCAACTAGCTACTGCTAGAACCCGTAGTCCATGGGGGAACTACTCACGGAGCATGATGGAGGCGGTGGCGTCGATGGAGATGGCTTCCGGGGGCACTTCCCCGTCCCGGCAGGGTGCCGGAACAGAGACTTCTGTCCCCCGAATTGGAGTTTCACGATGGCGGCGGCGCCCCTGGAGTCTTTCTGGAGTTTCATCAAAAGGTATCGCGTTTTTAGGTCTCCAGGGCTTAAATAGGCGAAGAGTCGGAGTCGGAGGGGCCACGGGGCCTCCTCACACTAGGGCGGCGCGCCCCCTTCCTGGGCCGCGCCGGCCACACGTGTGGGGCCCCCAGGGCACCCCTCTGGTCCCCCTCTGACTTTCTGGAAGGTTCCGGGAAAAATAAGATGTTTGGCGTTGATTTCGTCCAATTCCGAGAATATTGCCCGAACAGCCTTTCTGGAACCAAAAACAGCAGAAAACAGGAACTGGCACTGTGGCATCTTGTTAATAGATTAGTTCCGGAAAACGCATGAAATCATCATAAAGTGCAAGCAAAACATGTAAGTATTGTCATAAAACAAGCATGGAACATCAGAAATTATGGATACGTTGGAGACGTATCAGCCCGACGGCTCCGTTCCCGCCGCGCGTCCTCCTCCGCCCTCCCCTGCTGCGCCGCCTGGAGGGAGAGCTCGATGGCGTGTAGAATCTGCGCCTCTTCGTGGGCACGGGCGTCGTCTTGGAGCTTCTTCTCTGACTCGAAGGACTCGACGAGCGCGCGTTACTGATCGGCCGTCTCGGCCGGGTGCGGCCCGTCGTCGTCGGACCACTCGAACTCGTCGTCGTCGTCCTCCACCTCGGTCTCCTCCGCCTCGGCCTCCTCCTCCTCCATTGGCGCATCGTCCTCCACATCTGTTGGCGCCTCCATCATCTCCGCCGCCAACACATCGGCCTCCACCGCCAACTGGTCCGCCCGCCTCCCCCAGATCGCCGCCAGCGCCGCCTCCCGTTGCCGACGCTCCTCCGCCGCCAGCTGCTGCTGGCGCTCGATCGACTCCCGCCGCCGCCGCTCGATCGACTCCCGCCGATCTCGGTACAGCGCATCCCGCTCAACGCGCTGGCGCCGGCGCTCGTCAGCCCACCGCTGCTCCATCTCCGCCCGGTACCGGCACCGTCGCGCCTCTTGTCCCGTCAAGGCGTCAGACGCCGCAACGGTGGCGCACTGCTGCTCGTGCCACGCTGCTGCCACCGTGGCCTTGCCAGCAGCGGGACCATGGGCGCAGAATACCCCTAGATCCGCCGCCTGCGCCGCCTCCCGCTGCTGGCGGGCCTGCTGCTGCATTGCCTCCCGCAGCTGCTGACGGTGTGCGCGCCACCGCTCTTCCCGGGCCGCGGGGTCGGTGTCGACTTGCGTTTCCGGGACTGCAAGTGGATGAGACGGTGGTGGAGGGAAGTGGCCAGCGCCGGGGCGGTTCGCCATTGCTACTGGTGGTGGAGGAGACGGCGGTGGAGCGACGAGGGCTGTTTTTGTTGCCAGCGGGGTGTGTTGGCTACCATTGAGCCGGGATACCTTTTATAGACGCCGGCATGGGGAAGAAAGCGTGGGAACAGGCGAGAAGAGGCGGGAAGAAAGCGCGGGAACCGGCGGTGGCGTGCGAACGCCGGCGACGCGTCTCGTCGGCGCAGCACCGACGAGACGTCTCGCCTGCCCCTCCGTCGCCATTAAGGCAAAGATGCCGCCGTGTGTCACTGCGCGCGAATAACTTCCGTCGCGAGGTAGGCGACGGTTAGGTTAAAATTAACTGTGCCACTGACGCATCGGCCCCGTGTCGCTTCGCCTCGCTTTTCGTTGTGTCCGACGTGCCCGGAGCGTCCCCTGTGGGACGGGGACGGGCTCGGGACGCCGGACACCGTATCGGGACGCGCCGGACAAAAATGGGTTTTGGGGGACGCGGCTGGAACGGTTTTTTAGTCCGGCGCGCCCCAAATCCCTTTGGGGGACGTTTTGGGGGACGCGGCTGGAGATGCTCTTAGAGAGCTGAATTCGTTGAGCTTTTTACCTAGCTCCGTGCCTTCGATCCTGGGCTAGGATAGGAGAGCGCCCATCTGTGCGCCCCCGTCCGAAGTTAGGCATCCAACGGCAGCCGCTCAAACCGGCCTGGATTGCCGTTTCTCTGTCAAAAATAAAATCTGAATGCCGATCGTAAGAGCATCTCCACTCGTCTCCCCGACGAGGCCCCCGGACGACGTTTTTTCCATCCGGACGGCGTAATTCGGCCCAGTCGCGCCCCCGGTTCCTCGTTTTCGTCCGGATTTGGGCCTAAATTTATCCGGCGATCCCACGCCATCCCCGGCCCCCCGGGGAGCTTTTGGGGACTCCGGACGAAACAAAAGCGCGCGTGGCCCCAACTTGTCGGCGACAATGGCTTGGGTTTGTACGGCAATACCCTCGTCTTCCCGATCTACGGCAATACCCTCGTCGAACGAAAGCTTTGAACTCTCAAGTGGTGCAACATAGATAGATTATATATATTTCGAATATAATTCGAATAAACATAAAAATTACATATAAAAACTTTAAAACAAACTTAAACTACTTCTTCTTCCTACATGGCCCCGCCTCATAGTCGTGGCGGCGACGCTTCCGGCTCGTCACCTCCTCATCGGAGGAAGTTGAGTCCTCCTCCTCGTCAGTGTCCTCAGCCTCTTCGTCGTCCTCCTCCTGCTGCTCCTCCTCCTCTTCCTCGGCCTGCTCCTTGGCCTCTTCGTCCTCCTCCCCGTCGTCATCCCATGCGTCCTCCTCCTCGTCGTCATCCCATTCGTCCTCGCTGGCCGGCGGGGGGGAATCGTCGCTGCTGGACGATGCAGCTTTATCCCACCAAAGGCGCCATCCAGGCGGCTTCCCCTCGCTGTCGGTGTCCGATGGCCAAGAGAGATCGCTCATGGTTGACGGAGGATGGTGAGGAGAGAACAGATGAATGGCGTCGGCCGTCGGAAACCGTATATGTAGGTCTCTCGACGAAGAGAGCGGCGGTTGCTCTTCCGCGGAGTTCGTGCTCCATTACGGCGGTTCTCACATCGAGGCCACTTCGACCGTTCCCGACGAGTCGTTTCGGCTCTCCAGACCACTTCGCGACGGTTCAATGCGTCGAGGGCACTCCGACGATTGCCCTTCCCGGTGACTGCACCGTCGCTATGCACGCGGTGGGTGCGCGTCAGAAGGCGACCATGGGCTCGCGGCTGGGAAAATGGGCCTCCCCAGGCCACAAAATACATCCATCCGGCGCTAAATAACGCCGGATTTCGGCCTGGGGAGCCCCAACGGCTGGGGATGCTCTAATACTCATCCGTCCATCCCGTAAATCCGTAATATACGCACGACGTCAAATCTTCTCCTGGCGCAGACACGGAGCCGTCCAACTGCTGACCTCTTCACCGGGTCCACCGGGATCCCTAGCACATCTTTCTTCGACCAGGGTCGTCGCCGGGCACTTGGACGTGTTAGTCGACTGACCCCTCATGCAAAATAAGAACAACGCCCACATTCAACCCTCTCTTTTTTCCATTAGCAAGAACTTGGAGCTTCTAAGGATAAAGGTAGATGAACAGCCATTTGATTCCCATCAAAGTCTGCATTGAAACCCTGGAAGCTGCAGACCCCATTACCTACCAGCGTTGCTACGTGCCAAGTGTGGGGCCTTCCACGTCATCGACCTTCTCCTGCGCTCCTATGGTGGAGAAGCTCCTGTTTGGCTTCCATGGCTCAACCAGCTAGGAGCAGCAATCCACAACCATCGATCATGCTTCTATGAAGCGCGAGATGTTTTTAGCTATTGTCTTGTCCCCATGAAAGTGATCAAGTGAAGGCAGACAAACTGCACTACAACAGACCCTCGCCGACCAGGTATGCGTATGAGCAACGAAGGATCGAAGGGATCAGTTCTACAGCGTCCAGGTCCATCGACCTCGACACCGGCCAAGGTGCGCCTGCTATCGCGTGTGCAGCCTCTCCTCAGTCTGTCGCCCGTCCATGCGTTGATGGCGTCGCCCTCCAGTCTGCGCATCGGCCAGAGAGAAAAAGGCATGGGAGGACATGCTGACGACTTGAGGAATGGGATAGGTAGGAGGCCACGGTCGGAGAACAGGTCGTCGACTCGCTTCCCTATCTATTCCATCTTCTATCTCTGTCAAACGCCGAATGGAGATAGAACTGAGATTGCCGACGAGGTCTCCTAATTATTTTTCACTTCTGCGGTGAGCATTGTACGGATTTGTATTGTCGTATTTGTGATTTTTTTGGGCAAGGAAAACGGCAAGCGAGGGGCACCGGATGCCACCACCGTTAGATCCCCTGCAAATAGACCAGGCGCACAGATGGGCGCACGGAGGCGCCACAGGTGAAAGAACATTTCCCTCCCTTTTGGGTTTTGTGTGTTTGATGTCAACACTAGGTATATATTTATGTGTGTTGATGTAGACAGGTACAAGTTTTCGAGAGATATATTTGATCGATGAAATGGTATGGCTGTTCTGAAGTTCTGAAGGTCTTTTTGTTTCTGGCAGAAGTTCCGGCCCCAGCAGGCGGAAGTTCCGCCCTGATGCTTCCAGCAAAGGCCCTTCAGCGCAGTTCTGTTTGCATATTGTATTCCCTGACCGGAAGTTCCGGTGAAGTTGGCCGGAAGTTCCGGTCAGCAGAACTTCCGCCCAACTTCCGGACAAGTTCCGGAATTCCCGAAATGTGGCTCAGTAATGTCCAGTATGGTTTTCTCCAAATTCCGGAACTTGGCCGGAACTTGGCCGGTCACCGGAACTTCCGCCCTAGTTCCGCCCAAACATCTTCTGAACTGAATGTCTGACGAAGGCGGACGTTCCAGCCCTCCTGGCCGGTACTTCCGGTAGAAGCCGGAACTTCCGGCCCTCCTGGCCGGAACTTCCGGTGTTAGTGGATTTCGCCCCAACGGTCAGATCTGAGAGCTCCAATCATATAAATAGCTCTCTTCTCCAAAGAGACAAGTTGCTCAATCATTGCAAGAAAAATCTGCCAAGCTTCACCACCATTAGAGCCACCTCAAGAACACAAGATTTGCAAGATCTCCTTCCTCCCCCAACCAAAGCTCTTGATCTTTGGAGATTCGAAGGAGAAGACACCGATCTACATCCTCACCGAAGCGTTCTTCATTTCCCCTTCATTTGTTTGAGGGATCTCATGCTAGTGTTCCTATTTGGTTCCCTAGTTGATTTGTGTTGATGTGTTGTTGTTGATTGTTGTATTGTTACAGATTTGGGAGCCTCCAATTTGGCTGTGGATGTGTGCCCCAAGAACCTTGTAAAGGCCCAGTTTCTGCCTCGAGGAAATCCCTTAGTGGAAGTGGGCTAGGCCTTCGTGGCGTTGCTCACCGGAGATCTGAGTGAAGCCTTCGTGGCTGTTGGTTTGGCTTTCGTAGCAACCACACTCCTCCAAACATAGACGTACCTTCTTGCAAAGGAAGGGAACTACGGGAATCATCTCCATGTCATCGCGTGCTCCACTCTCGGTTACCTCTATCCTATTCTATCTCTTATTGCGTAGCTATATCTTGCTTAGTTGCTTATCTTGTCATATAGGTAAATTCACTTAGTGGCATATCTAGAGAATTTACCTTTGTGTCAAGCCTAAATTGAAAAAGAACTAAAAATTGGTTAGCACCTATTCACCCCCCCCTCTAGGTGCGGCATACGATCCTTTCAATTGGTATCAGAGCCTCGGCTCTTATTTCGGGCTTAACCGCCTAAGAGTATGCCGGACGATGGACCTACGGAAGGGGAGGCTAAGATGGTCACCATGGATGATATCAATTCGTTGAGGTCATCCATGGATGCTCAAATGGAAAGCATGAGAAAGATGATTTCCGAGCTTTTGACTCCGCCCCGTCCCGTGGCTCACACCAAAGAGGTTAATGTCACGGGTGCGTTAGAAGAGGGTGATGCTTCGGTATTACCCTCCTCTACCACACCCGTGGATGGTGATAACTTAAACACTATCAAGTCTACCATTGCATCTCCTAGAGGAACTAGTGGAGGTGAGAGCTACAATCGAGTGGCTCCACCTTTTCTATCTCCCGATATACCAGTTCCTCACCCTCATATAAACATTCGAGGCGACCCACCTAAGTTTTCCGTTAATGATTACGATACTTGGCAATTTGAGTTTAGCTCTCATGTTCGCAGTGCCTCCAATGAACTTTGGAGAATCATCGTGGAAGGCTTCAAGCCTTACAACCCCGACAAGTTGACTAGAAGAGAAGCGGTTGATAGTCAACTCAACAACACCGCCTTGCACATGATTCAAACTAGTGTGGGGACAAAGGAGTTGTCTCGTGTTCGGCACTTCACCACCGCCAAGGAAGCTTGGGATGGTTTGGCCGCGAGTTGCATTGGAAGTGAGAGCACAAGAAGGAACAAATATAATGCTCTTCGGAATAAAGCCGAAGGATTCATGAGGCTACCGGATGAAGATCATGAAGACATGTATGGAAGACTTCTCACCGTTACCAGTGCCTTCCGGAATGTTGGTGCCACTCACATTGATGATTCTTGGATCAAGGAAAAGTACATTGATTGCATGATGCCGTTTGAGCCTACTGATGTCAAGACTCTTGTCGGTAGAGAATGCTATGCCTCTCTCACCTCTCAACAAGCCATGCACGAGATGCAAGCTCTCAAGGTGCTTGAAAAAAATTCTCATGATTCTCGCAATCGTGCTCTTGGGATGTCAAAAGGGTCCAACCTTGCCTTGGTGGTCAACTCTGTGGAAGAAGTGATTCCTCAAGAATTTTATAGGGCATCTTGGAGCATGTCCTATCCGGAAGACTTGGAACACCACTACCATGACCACATGGCGTTCCATGCAAACACCTTTTGGATTGATCCATCCAAGGCCAAAGAAGACAACATCAAGAGAAACAACTCAAGGGGTCCCTCAAGCTCGGGCCCAAGAACAACATCTTGCTACAATTGCAATGACAAGCGCCATTTCATTGCCGAATGTTCCTATGAGAATAGGCAGACTCATGGTGGAAGGCGCATCCCCAAGGACAAGAGAAAAGACTCAAAGGGCAAGTATTCAAAGCCCCCCAACAAGAAATTCTATAACAAGAACAAGAAGGGCAAAAGGCCCTCAAGGATTGTGCTAGTGACTAAAGAAGAATACTCTTCCGATGAGATTGAAAGTGCTAGTGATGATGAAGAGGAAAGCTCAAGAGAAGTGGCCGCCATTGTCACTACCAACATTCCCTCTTCCTCTCTCTTTGATTCACCCAATGAGAACCCTCAATTCAAGAATGCACATTGCTTCATGGCAAGGTCCACCTTGGACACATCAATTGTGCTATCAACTCAAGAAGAGTATACCTCCGGAGATGAAGATGTTGATGATGAAGAAGATGCAACCTCAAATGGATTGGTTGCCCTTGCCTCCCTCTCTACTAACTCTTCATCAACAAGTGAATCCCCCAATGAGGTCATTCATGTGGAGGAAGAAATTTGCCTCATGGCTAAATCTTCAGAGGTATCATCTCCTAACCCCTCTACGCCTAACATTTCAAATGATCTAGGGGTTGATCTTGCTAGTCTAAAAGTGAAACAAGAAATGCTAGAGTTTGATGATTTCATTCTTAACCTACAAGGTAACACTAAGAAGCATGTTTCAAGTCTCATGGTTCGTATAGCTCAACTAAATGGTACTCTCTAGAAAAAGTGCCAAATAGAAAGAGAAGACTCTCTAGAAATACATGCTCTTAAAAATGCTCTTGAGGAATGTCAAGAAACTATAGCATCTCTTGAAGCGAAGCTAGAAAATCTTGAAGAACCTCAAGATAAACTTAACAAGCTCACTAAAGCTAGAGATCTTGCTAGAGCTAAGACTAAAGTGCTTATAAAGGAAAAGGCCAAATTTGGTGTTGATCATGAGAAACTTGTGAAGGATCTAGATGAACTAGACAAGGCTCACAAAGCCTTGAAGAGTGAATACTCTCTCCTCTCCGAGTCTTATGAGCAACTTAAAATTAGGCTTGCTTCATATGACATACCTAGTACCTCTACTCCTTCATGTGATCATGCAAATATTATTGAGGAAAATGCTAGGTTGAAGGATGAACTTGCTAAGGCCTCCTCTCCCCAAAGTAAACTTTCCTTGGATGATCTTTTGAGTAAGCAAAGGTCAAACAATGGGAAGGAGGGACTTGGTTTTAATACCAAGGCTAAAAAGGCAAACAAGAAAAAGGCCAAGCCCGCACACGAGAAAGCTAATGGTGAAACCCGAAAGGGAAAAACCATTAATGATGATGGTGCAGGAATAGATAACCCTCACTATGTTCTTTTTAAAGATTATTATGGTGTTGTTTATGCTAAATATGTTGGTCCATATGATGGTTATGTTGCTTGGTCTATTTGGGTCCCAAAGACCCTTGTTGCTAACAAAAGAGGACCCATTGAAAAATGGGTACCTAAATCCAAGAATTGATCTCATGTAGGACTATGCCGCCGGAGGGTCAAAATGGGTACTTGATAGTGGATGTACAAGTCATATGACCGGCCGCAAGAATCTCGTCAAGGAGTTGAGGCCCAACATAAATAGTATCACCGTCTCCTTTGGCGATAATTCTACATCCGAGGTATTAGGTTTTGGCAAGGTTGTGGTTCCACACAACATTACTCTTGTGGATGTCATGCTTGTCAAAACCCTTGGTTACAATTTGCTTTCCGTTTCCGCCCTTGGCAAGATGGGTTTCACCGTCTTTATTGATAATGATATTGTGGTCCTCTTGTGGAGCAAGACTCTAAAAGTCGCTTTCGTTGGGTATCGCGAACACAACTTGTATGTGGTGGGCTTTTCGGGGACCACCACGACAAGTGCGATGTGCCTATTCGGAAAGGAGGATGTGGGTTGGTTGTGGCATCGCCGCCTAGCCCATGTCAACATGAGAACTTTGCAAAGTCTTCACAAGGGGAACCATATTGTGGGACTAATGGAAAATGTGTCTTTTGCCAAAGATCGTGTTTGTAGGGCTTGTGTTGAAGGCAAAATGCATGACTCTCCGCATCCAAGCAAGACCATCATCTCTTCCAAGAGGATCTTGGAGCTCCTTCATGTGGATCTCTTTGGTCCCGTTACTCATGCAAGTCTTGGTGCGAAGAAACATTGCTTGGTGATTGTTGATGACTACTCAAGATACACTTGGGTATACTTTCTCAAGACGAAAGATGACACTCAACAAATATTCATTGACTTTGCTACCGAGGTGCAACACCAACACAACCTCCTCATTATGGCAATAAGAAGTGACAACGGCTCCGAGTTCAAGAACTACACACTCAATGATTTTCTTAGTGATGAGGGGATTCGACATCAATATTCCGCTGCTTACACCCCTCAACAAAATGGTGTTGCGGAGAGGAAGAACCAGACTCTTATGGATATGGCAAGGTCTATGATGGCGGAGTATAAATCCCGCTATAACTTTTGGGCCGAAGCCATCTCCACCGCTTGTCACTCCTCTAACCGGCTCTATCTCCGCAAGGGCTTGAACAAGACTCCATATGAAATACTCACCGGGAACAAGCCTAATATCTCATACTTCAAGGTGTTCGGGTGTAAGTGTTTCTACAAAATCAAAGGGGTTCGTTTATCTAAATTTGCTCCTAAAGCATTGGAGGGTATATTTGTTGGTTACGGTGCCGAATCTCACACTTATGGAATCTTTGATATAGCCTCCGGAATTATCATCGAATCTAGTAGTGTGAAGTTCGAAGAAAATGATGGCTCCCAAGTGGGGCAAGTTGATGTATGTGCAGGTGATGAAATGCCTCAAGATGCCATAGTAAGAATGGGTGTGGGATTTTTCCGCCCCGTTGAGGGACACGGTGTGGCGTCTCGGGAAGGACTATGCTCTACCACGGTGGAGCCCTCATCTTCTCAACATCAACAAACCCCATCAAGTGAAGCAAATGATGCACCAAACCAAGAACAACAACAAAACCCTCAATCTTGTGTGCAAGATCAAGGACAAGATCAAGGTCAAGATCAACCAAGAATTCATGATGGCTCCGACAAGTATCCATTTGATATTTGCTCCGCACCAAATGATGTCCAAGATCAAGCACATGAGGTTGAGCACCCTCAAGAAATTGAAGTTGCTTAAGTTGAAGGTCAAGACGGGGACCCAAAAGATCAAGTTGATCAAGTGATACCTCCAAGGCCAAGAAGAACCAAGGAGGAGATCGAGGCCTGTCGTCTAGCAAGAAGAGATAGGAACCTTGAACTTCGTGGACACACTCATGATAAGGTTCTTGGTGATGTAAGGGAAAAGGTTTCCACAAGAAGGCAATTGGCTAACTTTAGCAATCATCATGCCTATATCTCCTTAGTGGAACCCAAGAAAGTATTTGAAGCCCTTGAAGATTCGGATTGGTTGGAAGCTATGCACGAAGAACTCAACAACTTCAAGCGCAACAAAGTGTGGACCTTAGTAGAGAAGCCAAAGGGGTGCTGCAATGTTATTGGCACTAAATGGATATTCAAGAACAAGCAAGATGAGTTTGGAAATGTTGTGAGGAACAAGGCAAGATTGGTTGCTCGAGGGTTCTCTCAAGTTGAAGGAATTGACTTTGGAGAAACCTATGCTCCCGTGGCTCGCCTTGAGTCCATCCGTATCCTTCTTGCTTATGTATCGCATCATAACTTTAAGTTACAACAAATGGATGTGAAAAGTGCATTTCTTAATGGTCCTTTGCATGAAGAGGTTTATGTTAAGCAACCCCCGGGGTTCGAGGATCTCAACTTCCCTAACCATGTCTACAAGCTTTATAAAGCTCTTTATGGTCTCAAACAATCTCCTAGAGCTTGGTATGAGCACCTTAAAGAATTATTGGTAGACCGTGGGTTTGATGTTGGGCTAATCGATCCCACTCTTTTTACTAAGAGGGTCAATGGGGAGCTTTTCGTTTGCCAATTATATGTTGATGATATTATCTTTGGCTCTACTAACAAAGCTTTCAATGATGAATTCTCAAAGCTTATGACCGATAGGTTTGAGATGTCTATGATGGGAGAGATGAAGTTCTTCCTTGGTTTTGAGATCAAGCAATTGAGGGAAGGAACCTTCATCAACCAAGCAAAATATCTCCAAGACATGCTCAAGAGGTTCAAGATGACCGAGATGAAGGGTGTAGCCACTCCTATGGTTACTAAATGTCATCTTGCACTTGATCCCAATGGTAAAGAGGTGGATCAAAAGGTATATCGCTCCACGATTGGATCCTTGCTTTACCTTTGTGCATCTAGACCGGACATAGTGTTGAGTGTTGGTGTGTGTGCAAGGTATCAAGCTTCTCCTAAGGAGAGCCACATGATGGCTCTCAAAAGAATCTTTCGGTATTTGGTTGATACCCCAAGATATGGTATTTGGTACCCCAAAGGCTCAAGCTTTATTCTCAATGGATACACCGATGCGGATTGGGCGGGAGCCGAGGATGATAGGAAATCAACTTTCGGGGCATGCCAATTTCTTGGTAGGTCCTTGGTGTGTTGGTCTTCTAAGAAGCAAAATTGTATATCTCTCTCCACCGCCGAAGCCGAATATGTTGCCGCCGCAAGTGGATGCACTCAATTGTTATGGATGAGGCAAACTTTAAAGGAATACGGTGTCATTTGTGACAAAGTGCCTCTATTATGTGACAATGAAAGTGCCATCAAGATTGCCTATAATCTGGTGCAGCATTCAAGAACGAAGCATATTGAGATCCAGAATCATTTCATTAGGGATCATGTTGCCCGTGGTGATATTGAGCTTATCTATGTTCCTACCAAAGATCAACTTGCCGATATATTCACGAAGCCTCTTGATGAAGCAAGGTTCACTTATTTGAGGAATGAGCTAAATATCATTGATTCAAGGAGTATAGCTTGACCATCTTGCAAACACACCTTCGTCTCAAAACTTTATTTGTTTTAGATGTGGGTATGGAAATAGGGGGAGTGCGGTTTAAATTATTGAGCTATCCCTCCCCCCATAATGCCAACATTAAAGATATCATTCTCGTTATATCATATGTTGATATGTGAGCTTCAATGATGAGTATTGGTTTGGACCCAAGATATATCTTCGCGGTGCCATACCATAACACTCATATATGGTGGCCTAGGCCACCACACTCTTCTTTGTGAAGAGTTGGAGTTATTTGAATCTTCATTGGATTTTATTGACATCTCCTTGTTTATGGGAAATCACTCACTTTTGGCCTTCATTTGGATTATTTGCAAAAATGAGTGATCATGTACCATCTCACAGTTTGGCCATCTGTCCTAAGCCTATCTCATCTAAGCCATATCTTTTTCCCTCTCCGAGTGCACCACTTCCCTGTCAAAAATCTGTTCCTGGCACAGTTTTTCTGTTTCACCGGAAGTTCCGGTCGTTTCGACCGGTACTTCCGGCTGGAATTTATCTGCCAGCTCCTGCCCGTTGTAACTGATCAGTGAGTGTGGTTTCTGAGGGACTGGAAGTTCTGGCTCCAACGAGCGGAACTTCCGCCCTTACGATTCCACTACATAACTGGTCCGGAACGGGGAGGTAGTTCCTGCCACCCACTTTTCCCCATCCAAGATCTATTTGAAGGCTTCTCTCTCCCTGTGGCGGCTGCACCTCCTTCCGGCCGGATCTCCCTCCTCCGGCGACCTCCGCCGGATCGGCTCCGTGGATTGGCATCCCCTCCCTCTCCTCCTCCATGGCTCCCCCTGGTTTGTGCCCTCTCCCTCTCTATGTGTGGGTAGACCTCACTAGATGAACTATAGGGCATACTCTAGGCAAAGCTATGGTAGAACATCTCTAGATGCCTTTCCCTTACTAGATGTTGCATAGGATGTTGTGGTAATGCGGGTCACCTAGCCATTGCCGCAGATCTGGTGAGAAACTGCTGCTGTTTTCGAACAGCCGGAAGTTCCGGCCCTGCACGTCGGAACTTCCGCCCCGGGCGGAACTTCCGCCGGTTCTCACCGGAACTTCCGGCCTGGCAAGTTTTTCTGCTGTTACTCAATATCCTGTGCAGGCTCTGGTTTTGGCCTCCTTGCTAGTGTGCACTCATTTATCATTCCTATTCTATTGATTCCATCCCAGGTGGTTCCAAGAAGAGAGGCAAGGCTCATGTGGATGAGATTGAGGAAGAACTTGAGCATAGACCATCCAAGCTCACCGCTCGTCAGCAAGCCGCTCAGAGGGACAAGTCACCCGCTGTTCGAGGCAAGAACATCCATGTATCCGTGAAGAACATGCAATATCTTGAGTACAAGGAGCTCCGTGACATGAACCCTTACCTCACCCCTCGGAGCAATAGGGTTGGGGATAAGCGGTTCCACAACAAGACTCAAGAGAAGATTTTCTATGAGGTCTATGTGCCATTCAAGAAGGGGGTAGCCCCTCAACATGCCATTGACACCGGCAAGATGGCCGCTTCTAGGTACTTTGAAGAAGCCTATGCTATGTGTGGAGAGTTTGGGCTCTATCCCATTATGGAGCTCAACAAGGATTATGATATCGGGTTGATTCAACAATTCTATGCCACCGTTCACTTTGAGCAAGATGAAGCTAGAACATTCCGGTGGATGACTCATGAAAGGCTCCTTGAGTCTAACTTGGCAAAGTTTGGAAGTGCCCTTGGATACCCTCGCTACCCGGGCGTAGATGCAAATGGTTGGAGGTGTCATGATAGTTCATTTGCTCAAACAAGGGAAGTCTTGGAGCACCTCTACATCAAAGGTTGGGGTATTCCGGGCAAGAGTGCGGATCTTCTCCCTACTTGGGACATTATGCTTAGAATCTACCGGGAAACCATTGGACCAAAGGGTGGCAACCTTGATGAGCTACATCTATATGAAGTGGATCTTATGGCAAACTCCTTTGCTAAGAAGGGCACCGGTGAGATGCTTGATGTGATGGACTACATCTACCATGAGATGTGGTCATGTGTGATGGAGAAGAAGCTTCCCTCGTTTGCTCCGCACATTATGAAGCTCATTGAGGACTCTTGGGTTGATACTTGTGAGAGTACCCGCCTTCACTCTATTCCTCTCAACATCACATCCCATGAAGTGAAGGTACTGAGGACCAAGAGCCACAACTCCCCCATAGAAGATGTTCCCCCCATGGATGAGAAGCCACCTAGCTGGGCTTCTAAGCTTGCTCGCCGCATGAGACAGATTTTTTGCCTCACCTCTGCAGTCAACCACCGTCAGTATCAGCAGCATGCAGAAGCCAAGAAGTCTCGGGTTCGTCAGAAGAGCATCATGAGGGCTCTTGAGGTGGAAGTGTCTCCTCCCGGATCCGAGGAGAATATCACTCCGGAGGCTGAGTGGGTTTCTCGGCATGGTGTTCCTCTTCCTCCGGATGGTCTTGAGATCGAGTCTCCTCCTCACACTCCTCCCTACCCCGGCGCTACATTGAACCTCCCTCCCGGATGGGCTAACGCCGACCCTTGGGACGTGTAGTTTCTCCTATCCCTTTTTGGTGCATTGGTGCCAAAGGGGGAGAGTGAGAACCTTATTAGGTTGCTCTCCGTTGGGTATTTGCATGGGGGAGTCACAAGCTCGTGTTGGCTTTGATTTTTATCGCTTGTGATTCTATTTATCCTTGTGGTGTCGAACTATGTTCTTAGTTTATTTGGTTTGTAAACTCTATCTATGTGTTTGGAACCTTATCTATGTGTATGGTAAACTTCGTATGTGAGTCTTCCATGGTTATCTATGTGTGCATGATCTTATTATCCATATGCTTATCACTATGTTGTATTGCTAACCCATGGAAGACGGATGCAAGATATAGGGGGAGCTTCTTATGTACACTAGTAGGAAAACCCTTATAGGCGGAGCTTAGTTCTGTGGCGCACCACAAAAAATGTGCCACAGAAAGTTATTTTGTGGCGCACCATGGATCCATGCGCCACAAAAATTTGGTGGGGCCAGCCCCAATCATTGGTTTCACTATTTCTGTGGCGCACAGGATCATGTGCGCCACAGAAATAAGACATTCTGTGGCGCACTGGTTCTGGTGCGCCACTGAATTAAGACTTCTGTGGCGCACGTGGGATGGTGCGCCACAGAAACTACACATTTCTGTGGCGCACATGAGTTCCATGCGCCACAGAACTTTTTTTGGCTCCCCACGCAACTCCACCCCCCGCCCCCCCCCCCCCCCCCGTGGATCGCCTTTTTTACCTCTTTACAAAATAAGAACAATAGATAAAAATTTCAAAAAATAAATTCCTTCAAGATGCCCATGTATTATGTCATCTTTTACCACTGAGAATTAACAAACATGAATTTTGACTTTTTTTGCAAAATTGCGTGGGAAAATCATGAAACTGGATTTCTGGTTGCATACGAACTTGAAAAAAAACGCATAATATATCAAAATGTTCCCACGAAAATTTTTAGAATCTCCAAATTCGAAAGGAGTAAAAAGTTACGGCCAGTTAAAGTTTTTTGGCTGCAAAATACAAAAAAAAGAAAGAAAAAAATTCAGTGGCGCACCTAGTGTCCGTGCGCCATAGAATTAACGTCCAAAAAACTATGTGCCGCACCTAGTTCTGCCCTCCTCCACTTCTCCTCACTTCTCCTCACTTCTCCTCCACTTCTCCTCCACTTCTCCTCACTTCTCCTCCACTTCTCCTCACTTCTCCTCCACTTCTTCTCCTCCTCCTCCTCCTCCACCACAACCACCACCACCTCCTCCTCCGGCCGGCCTCCTCCTCTTCCACCACCACCACCACCACCACCTCCTCCTCCTCCGGCCGTCCTCCTCCTCCTCCTCCACCACCACCACCTCCTCCGGAGCCGGCCTCCTACTCCGGCGACCTCCTCCTCCTCCTACTCCGGCGACCTACTCCGGCGACGACGACCTTCTCCTCCTCCTCCTCCTACTCCGGCGACCTACTCTTCCTCCACCTCCACCACCTCCCCTTCCTTCACCACCACCTCCTCTTCCTCCACCACCTCCTTCACCACCACCACCACCTCCTCCACCACCACCACCACCACCACCACAACCACCTCCATCACCACCACCACCACAACCACCACCACCACCACCACCACAACCTCCTCCTCCTCCGGCCGTCCTCCTCCTTCACCCACCCACCCACCTCCGGCTACCTTCCAGCAAAATTTAAAAAAAATTAAAAAAATTTGGCGGGGGCGGCCCCAGATCTAGATCTAGATCTAGATCTGGCCGCCATTTTTTTTGAATTTCAAAAAAAAATCTTTGGCGCACCACCACCGGTGCGCCACAGAAATAAGTTTCTGTGGCGCACCACCGCCGGTGCGCCACAGAAATAAGACTTTCTGTGGCGCATGGGCCGGTGCGCCACAGAAACCTTAGTTTTGTGGCGAGAATTCTGTGGCGCACCGCCCATGCGCCACAGAATTGATTTTTGGTGCGCCACTGATGAGCCTTTTCCTACTAGTGGTACCAATGCTCATATCTAGGGGGAGCTCCTCTATATCTTTCACATTGTTGGTTTACATTATTCATTCCTTGCAAATACTTGTGTTGTCATCAAACACCAAAAAGGGGGGGATTGAAACAACATTTCCCGCCCTTTTGGGTTTTGTGTGTTTGATGTCAACACTAGGTATATATTTATGTGTGTTGATGTAGACAGGTACAAGTTTTCGAGAGATATATTTGATCGGTGAAATGGTATGGCTGTTCTGAAGTTCTGAAGGTCTTTTTTGTTTCTGGCGGAAGTTCCGGCCCCAGCAGGCGGAAGTTCCGCCCTGATGCTTCCAACAAAGGCCCTTCAGCGCAGTTCTGTTTGCAGATTGTATTCCCTGACCGGAAGTTCCGGTGAAGTTGGCCGGAAGTTCCGGTCAGCGGAACTTCCGCCCAACTTCCGGACAAGTTCCGGAATTCCCGAAATGTGGCTCAGTAATGTCCAGTATGGTTTTCTCCAAATTCCGGAACTTGGCCGGAACTTCCCGCCCTAGTTCCGCCCAAACATCTTCTGAACTGAATGTCTGACGAAGGCGGAATTTCCGGCCCTCCTGGCCGGTACTTCCGGTGGAAGTCGGAACTTCCGGCTCTCCTAGCCGGAACTTCCGGTGTTAGTGGATTTCGCCCCAACGGTCAGATCTGAGAGCTCCAATCATATAAATAGCTCTAT
The DNA here is from genome assembly GCF_019359855.2 of Lolium perenne. NCBI lineage: Eukaryota > Viridiplantae > Streptophyta > Magnoliopsida > Poales > Poaceae > Lolium > Lolium perenne. The sequence continues at coordinate 189,956,115 of NC_067247.2, forward strand.
TCTCCAAAGGGACAAGTTGCTCAATCATTGCAAGAAAAATCTGCCAAGCTTCACCACCATTAGAGCCACCTCAAGAACACAAGATTTGCAAGATCTCCTTCCTCCCCCAACCAAAGCTCTTGATCTTTGGAGATTCGAAGGAGAAGACACCGATCAACATCCTCACCGAAGCGTTCTTCATTTCCGCCTCATTTGTTTGAGGGATCTCATGCTAGTGTTCCTATTTGGTTCCCTAGTTGATTTGTGTTGATGTGTTGTTGTTGATTGTTGTATTGTTACAGATTTGGGAGCCTCCAATTTGGTTGTGGATGTGTGCCCCAAGAACCTTGTAAAGGCCCGGTTTTCGCCTCGAGGAAATCCCTTAGTGGAAGTGGGCTAGGCCTTCGTGGCGTTGCTCACCGGAGATCTGAGTGAAGCCTTCGTGGCTGTTGGTTTGGCTTTCGTAGCAACCACACTCCTCCAAATGTAGACGTACCTTCTTGCAAAGGAAGGGAACTACGGGAATCATCTCCGTGTCATCGCGTGCTCCACTCTCGATTACCTCTATCCTATTCTATCTCTTATTGCGTAGCTATATCTTGCTTAGTTGCTTATCTTGTCATATAGGTAAACTCACTTAGTTGCATATCTAGAGAATTTACCTTTGTGTCAAGCCTAAATTGAAAAAGAACTAAAAATTGGTTAGCACCTATTCACCCCCCCCCCCTCTAGGTGCGGCATACGATCCTTTCAACAGGCAAGCCCTGAACAGGACGTGCAACATGAGAGATTCGGTTCCGTCGGTGGCAGCATGCGGATAGCTAGGACATGGCAGGCTAGATGCTAGGTATAACAGCGGAAGCGACGTATTTCGGACGTCTAAAATAGCCGTGCGTATCCATTTGCGTTAGATCACGGATACGAAAATGGTCGTTTTTTACCCGCGTTTGTTTTCGTCTCGATGTGCTCCCAGTGGACTGACCCATATTATTTTTCTAATATTGTTTTTCATAACTCAAATTCATAAAATGTATACGGAAAACAAGAAGGAAGAATAAGATCCTGGACTATTTGTCGCCCCTCGGGGCGGTTGACGGCCCGGCCTCGTTGTTGCCTCCCTCGCTCCTCATCAGCTTCTCCGCCGCCCGCCGCTCCATCCATCATGCGGTCGCCAGTGCTCGGCGGCCGTCGCGTCCTCCAGTAGCCGATGCCGCATCGCCTTGTTGACAGCATCCTCGGCCTTCTTGAGCGTCTCGAATGACTCGACTAAAGCCCGCTGCTCCGCCACCTTCTCCTCTAGGTCAAGCCCGTTCCAGTCACACTCAAAGTCGTCGTCGTTGGACTCGTCCTCTGCGGCCGCCACCTCCCTGCAGCGTTCCTGCTCCGCGTTGAATGCCGCGTGGGCCGCCCGCTTCTCATCTGCTTCCTGCTCTACGTCAGTCATGAACTTCGCGTCCATGGCCGCGTCGATGACATTGTCCGCGCTATCTTTGTTCTCCTCGTCGGTGCTGTCGGCCGGTGGAGGCGTAGTCGGAAGTGGAGGCGCAGTAGCCTGGCCGCGTCCGGCGTTGCTCATGGCAAAGGTGGAGGACATGTGCGAGGCGGCACTACGGTGGAGGTTGTGTTGTGGCTAAGGTTTGTGTGGAGGAGATGAGATGGGGCACACGAGCGTGCACCCCTCTTTATATACGTCGGAGGCAGCCGAGGGCGCGACACGTGTGGCATCTCTATTAACTTCGTTGGCATAGGTGGGCGGCGGCCGCTCGGCAGGCGAGGCATCGCCATTAACGTGGCGCAGACTGCCGAAGCGACGCCTCGTCGCCAGTACTGACACTGCTGAGAAGATGCGTTGAGCCAGGGTCGCTGCCAGTCGGGGCCGACGAAACGCCCGCCCAGACGCGAGCGGTCACACGCAGACGCTTCCGAGGCGCATATTGTGGCCATGTTTGCGTATCCGCGGACAACCCGATCACTGTGCGTCGGGCCGCTGAGCCTGACTCGAAGCGCATTTTTCGACCGCACGGTCGCAAACGGTCGCTCCACATCTGTTTGGGTCGACCCGTTGAAGATGTCCTAAGAAACAAAGCAGAAGATAAATCAAGAGGAATATATAGGTCGACGATGAATCATGAGACATCGTTGCTTGCCCGGTGCACAAAACATGCATAGGGTTACCAGACTGATCGAGTTTAGAGCATCATTTCTGGGATTTAAAATTTCGGGTTTGATTTTGCTAACTTCTATGAGCTCAAGGTTTATGATGAAATTTACTCAAAACCAAGTCTCCAGTCACCTAAGGGTGAAGTTGTTATTCGATCTGATTCCAATGCTGCTCGGAGACAAGATCTGAAATGATGGAGAAAATGAGTTTGATCCAATAAGGTTTTGTAATGCCATTGATTGCAAAAGCAGCAAAGATTCCACATTGTCCAACGGGATTGATACATAGGGTAAAGGTTAAGCATCGGTCTGTTGGCAATCCTGGAAGAAAAATCGTTGATGGAAATGATATTGAAGAAGTACCCCTTCGCTAATAGTAGTAAGGGCATCTCCAACGGGTGATGTAAATGGACGCTCAGCGACCGCGTCCGGCACACGCTCTAGTTGGGCGATACATAGTAACCGAGCCATCCGCAGCGATGCAAATCTGGCCCAAATATACATCCTGGATGTGTCTCTGTGGACGCTGCGGGGATGCACAAAGTGCCCGCTCGCTCCCGGCGGACGTTTCGTCGGGCCCGCCTGGCAGTGACTCATACTCGATACGTCTTCTCAGGCGCGCCAGTACTGGCGCCGAGGCATCGCTTCGGCAGTCTGCGGCCGCGTATTGGCGATGCCTCGCGTGGCGCGCGGCCGTCACCTACCTCTGCGCACGAAGTAATGGCGATGCCACGCGAGCCGCGACCGACGCCTGCCTCCGTCCTATATAAACAGGGGCGCGCACATCTCATCTCCTCGATCCCACCCTAAACCCTAGCCTCCGCACAACCTCCACCGTAGCGCTGCTGCTGCTCAACCTCCACCTTTGACATCATGAGAAGCACCGGCCGCGGGCAGGCTGCCGCGCCTCCACCTCCCCCGGCCTCGAGCTTCGACGAGGAGTTCGACGATGACGATAGCACCGACGACCTCCTGGACCCTTTCAGGGACGCCAAGTTCCTGGCTGACGCGGGGAAGGAAGAAGAGGAGGAGGGGCGGCCCACACGGCGTTCGACGCCGAGAGGGAACGCCGCAGTCAGAGAGAAAGACGACTCCGACATCTCATGGTCTTCTGATGACCCTGATGCGCCTACCTCGGGGGAGAAGGCGGCGGAGCAGAGGGCGTTAGTCGACTCCTTCGAGATGCTCAAGAAGGCCGAGGATGCTGCGAACGAGACGTTGTGGTGGTGCCTACTAGATAATGCGGCGGCGCACCGAGCCCTAGCGGCCGCACGGCAGGTGGCGGAGAAGCAGACGAGGGAGTGATGCAACAAAGGCGCCGAGCCGTTGGGCAACAAGTAGTCTAGATTTGTACAACTAGTTTGTATAGTTTCTATGCAGTAGATTATGCTTTTTAAATATTTTGCAAAAAAAAATGGGTCACCACGCTAGGAGCACACCCAGACGTAAATAGACGCACGGTCAAAATATATACGTGGAGTGACGCAAACGGACGGATGCTCGCGATTACTTTTAGACGTCACGATATGCGTCGTCGTGTTGGAGATGCTCTAAATGCAGGAGGAACATGGAGTCCATTCTCGTAGTAATTGGAAGCATTTTAGATGTCCATGTGTTCCGCAACGATGTGGTGTAGCAGCTCAGGTGCATATTGGACGGACTGATTTGCAATGAGGAAACTTTCCATTCTCTAAAATAGTGCAAACTGCAAACCCATCCTGAGGCCCCTACTCTCCCTCCTTGATCTATGTACCCGCCGCTCTTCAAGTTTCTAGCGCAATCGCCCAGCCCCACTAGTCTGGCCCCACCATCAACTTTCACTTACATCCGGAGCGTCCGGTCCTCCTCATCCACGGCCATCAGGTCTCCTGATGTCTCTCATCCCCAAGTCACTATTGGAAAGCAAAATTCATTGAGCAAAATATATACTTGTAGTTGTAGGCCAAGGCTTGACAAATTATCCACTCATGGCATCACTCTTCTGGTCTCGCACCCTATATTTGTAGGCCAAGGCTCTGAAAACAGTTCAATGTGCACCTACCAATGGAGTAGTACGTCCTTCATCACTACTTTCACCAGTGGGGAATAACGGAAACCTACTTTAAAACGACGAGATATACTAATATGGACATCTAGTCTTCGGAAAGTCATTTTAGCTCCGAAGCACCTGTGCTCTCGGCGTATTAGAGAATTTAAAATTTATATCTACAAGTTTAAAAAAATATGAAATAAAATTCGAAAAGTAGCTAATGATATATCCCACTAACGTGCAAAATCACAAATCTCAGTTTTAAATATTTTGTATTCTAAGCTACACAAAAATAACAAAGTTTGACTTTGTTTAGAGATTTGATATCACTATGCTCAGATCTACACTTCTATTATTTTTATGTAGCTCAAACTACACAATTTTTTAAGCTCAAAATTTGCATATTTGTGAGGCACATTACTAGCTACATCAGAAAAATATTCACAACTTTTTAATACTTAGAAATAGGATTTTCATAATTTTTAAACAAAAAGAACACGGTTGTCCATGTACATCAAATTTTCGTCTTGCCACTAATAAAGCGCAGATGCAACCGTGGTACATCACGGTATTGTTTCAGTTTAGCCCCATCGGTTGTTTTAAACCAATCCGTAGTCATGGTATAGATTAGGATCGAAGTGCACTAGAGAAGTGCTTCGGTACTAGTCAGCGCGCATGGAGGAGATGTGGAGCGGTGATATGGCTTGCACAGAGAGAACTGCGGGCGAAGCTTGCTCTGCAACCAAGAGATCCATCGATTGATAGTGCTGCTAGCTCGGGCGGTGGCGATTCAATACGGGGCAGCTGCTGGTGCGAATGGAAGCCGATGAAGTGGCAGGAACAAGCCAACTCCCCGGTAGCAAGATTTTAGGATAAAATGTGGGGAATTTCGGGGGAGAAAAAGGAGGGGACTTAGAAAAAATACAGTAGACTTGGTAATTTGAGGCTAAGGTTCACGGAGGAAGGAGGAAAAGGAATGTTTTTTATGCGCCAACGACCAATTGTACTTAGGTAATTTGAGGCTAATAAGGTTCGTGGAGGAAGGAGGAAAAGGGGTGTTTTTTGCTACACCAATGTCCAATGCATATTAAGAAGGATCCGGCGGAAAGAAATTACAATGCAAAATTGGGGAAATTTTGGGATTTTGTGCTGTATTATGTAATTTGTTCTGCTACTAGATGCAACAACAGAATTTTCGTTATTGCCCTCATAGTTACGAAGAAAAGTATTTGTTTAGTAATTCAACGCGGTGTCGTGGAAACGAACGGGTTTTATGCTAGAAGTACAATACAAACATCTTCACTAAGTTTTCTAATTGTTTCTTTAACTACACAAATATTGCATGTTTTGAATATTTTCAAAAATATTGTGCTGTCAGGTAAGCCTAACCCAACTAGTACACTTCAGGCTAGAGTAACCCGGTCCGACCGCCTAGATTTTGAGGGCTCACCCGAACACGTCGGGTTGGTTGACCCCGACTGGGCCTGGTTGGGCTGGCCCAACCCGAGAGGGGTTTGTTGGGCTGGCTGAACCCAACAGAGGGGCCAGCCCGACAGGCTGGTGAGGCTGACCAAACCCGACTTGTCTGTCTCCCCCGTCCGGTCTCCTTTTAATCCCGCCTATTTTCATGCCGGCCCCTCTCTCTTGTCAACCCTTTTCTGCAATCGATTTGTTCTAATGTACCAGTGTTTCTCTCCCTCTTCTTCCTCCCGCCAACCCTTTGCCACCATGAGCGTTCCTTGCTCAGACAAAAGACTGTAGGACGATGAAGATGAAGGACACAAGCTTGCCCCCAGGGGTGAGAGCAGAATGTTGTTGGTGCGGCGATCTTGCGAGGATGAAGGAGGTGGAGGATTTTTCAGATAAGTTCGACATGAAGTTATTTGTACCAACTGTGATCATGATGCATAGGCAAGTTCGTCGTACCCGAGGCCTCTAGTATGTTCTAAGCAAGATGAATACACATTTTCCTTCCAGTTCATGTCACCGTCAAGAACGCTCCATCCGCATTTGCCTTGTGCAACCTGCAGCTGGTGGGAGCCAAGACTCGGACACCCTCAGCGCCTCACACAATATGACTGCTCTACTATCTGCTCACTCTTCCACCAAATGAAGCGAACGTCGGGCAATAGTATGCGGATCTTCGATCTTGACCTCTTCCCTGGCCTCATTCCTTGCCAACCAAATTTGGTAGATCGCCATGATCCCAATCGCCAGCTCCTTTTCCTTTAAACCACTGAGCTAATTCAGTAGCCAACCTTGGAGATCGCTCGAGCTCCTGACACGCCTGTGTGGGTTTGCTAGAAGGAAGCCTGTTAGCTGATGGACGTGATCCCAAACGCCCACCGAGTGAGGATAGTTCCAGAATCTGTGGAGCAGGGACTCCTCGCGGCCGCACGCCACACAAACGACCCCATATTTTATGTGCCGCCTACCCAGCTCCTCGCCCACTACTATGCTGTTCTTGATCAGCCTCTAGGTATGAAATTTTTCTTTGCCCGATACCTCAGCACTCCAGAGAGCTAGCCACTTCCGATGCTCATCGCAAGATCGCGAGGAGCTCGGCCTCCCTCCACAAATCTCCTGAATCTGCGAGTTGAGGTGATACGCTGACTTAACCAAAAAAAAAATCCATTTTTGGTGTAATTCCATGCAACATAATCTCCTGTGCTAGCACGACCCAATGGAATTTTATGTATGTCAGCCACATCACTATCAAAGAACAGATTATTCAATTTCGCCTCATCCCAACCTCCTCCATCCGGGAGTAGCAGCTCTTCCACCTTCGAGACTTCTTGGTCAGACTTTTTGGCCCAGTGGCCTCATCAAACCTGACCGCGGAATCCAATTATCCCCCATACTTTGACAAATTTTACATCTCCAATGCGACATACTATACCTTCATTTAGGAGATCTCTCCCATGCTCCGCCATGTAAATGAAGCGCCTTTAGGGCATACTGTCGTCAGTACGCCTTCCTTCTTGCAGTAGCGGGCACGCAGGACCCTAGCACAAAGGGAGCTTGGGTTGGTAAACATCCTCCAAGCTTGCTTCGCAAGCAGAGCCTGGTTGAACGCCTCAAAGTTCCGAAACCCCATGCCCCTTTCCTCTTTGATTTACTCATCTTATTCCAACTGATCCAATGTGTTTTTCGTTTGCCCTCCGCCGCCCCACCAAAATCTTGATGCAATTGAACCTAGGGAGCCACACATCTTCTTTGATAACTGAAAGCAACCCATCGGAAAAGTTGGAACCGCCTGGAGTATGGACTTGATCTGAGTTTCCTTGCCTTCCATCGACATGCCTTGTCCCTTCTAGCCCTTCACCTTATCCCATGATCTGTTTGTCACATATTTGAACACCCCATCTTTGGATCGCTCCAACACCGTTGGGAGGCCCAAATACTTCTTAGATAAGGCTTCACCACGGATATTGATGATTTCTTTCAGCTCATCCTTCAGCTGTTCCAGACACCCCTTACCAAAGAAGATGGATGAATTTTGGAGATTTACTCGTTGCCCCGAACTTGCTTCATAGGTTTGCAGAATACTCTGAAGGGCCGAGAGGTTGTCCACACTAGCTTCCAGAAAGACAATTCTATCGTCTGCAAAGAGGAGGTGCGTAATAGTAGGGCTCTCCCGCCCAAAACCCACTCCCTCAATCTTCCGCTCCACCTGTGCCTGTCTTAACAGCGCCGAGAAACCCTGAACACAAAATAAGAATAGGTAAGGGGACAAGGGGTCCCCCTGCCTAAGACCCCGGGATGGCGAGAAGTGTTCTGAGAGCTCTCCATTCAGCTTCACCGAGAGACGAGCCGTACTGACACACCTCATGATCATATGTATCCAACGCTGCCTAAAACCCATTCTCCTCATCATATCTTCAAGAAAACTCCACTCCACTCGGTCATACGCCTTCATCATATCTAATTTCACCGCACATAATGGTTTCTTCCTCTTCCTCTTTCGAATAGCATAAACACACTCATAAGCTATCAGCACATTATCTGTGATCAACCGTCCAGGCACAAACGCGCTCTGTTCTACCGAGATCAGAATTGGGAGGATTCTCTTCAGCCTATTCACGACCACCTTGGATGCAATCTTATACGGGACATTGCATAGGCTAATAAGCCGGAATTGTGAAAGCAACTCTGGATGATTAACTTTTGGGATCAAAACCAGGATAGTGTCATTGAAACCCTCCGGACAGCCCCTGCCCTCCAGGAAATCTCTCACCGCACTGCACACCGAGGACTTTAGCAACGACCAGTGTCATTGATAAAACAAGGCTGGCCCAGGGGCTTTCGTCAGCCCCATTTGAAACGGAGCTTCTTCAATTTACTTATCCAAGAAAACTCTAGTGAGTTTTGAGTTCATCTCCTCCGAGATGACATAATCCATAAGAGGAAGGACCGAGTCCGCCTGATCTGACCCTTTAGAGGAATACAAGTTCTGATAAAAATTTAGGGCCATATCCCTCATCCCTTTATTCATGTTACATAGTGACGCATCGTCACGACGTAGTCCTTTCACAGTGTTCTTCCTCCTTCTATCCGAAGCACGATTCTGAATTTTTTGTATTCCGATCGCCCGCCTTAAGCCACTCCTGTCTAGAATCGTTGCCGATACATAATCTCATCTCTCTCAAAAATATTATGCAATTTTTCCTCAATCTCTCGGACCTCCTATGAGGAATCCGAGACCAAAGCTTCCATCCTAGCATCATCCAACTTACCCCGGAGGGATTTTATTTCCGCCCTTACAGAGCCAAAGGTATGGAAGCTCCATCTCTGCATCTCTTTTGAAATGTCTTGGATTTGTCTCCAAAACCCCTGTATGCATGGACCTCACTATTGTCTATCATACCACGCTCCTTTGATCATCCTTTCATAGTCTAATGCTTGGTCCACATTTCTTCATAAAAAGCCTCTATTAGTTTGTCGTGGTCCTCTCGGTGGAGAATCAACCAACCTGATGACTAGGGCCGAGTGATCGGACTCCTCCGTCGCAACATGCTCGACGTGGGAAAGCGGATATAGAGATATGAATGATGCGGTCGATGTCCCCCTGTCCAATCTGACCTGAATATTGTCCTCCCCTTCCCTTCTGTTACTCCAAGTGTACTTGTACCCCGAGTACTCTAGATCCGAGAGCCCACAGTCCATTAAGCAGTCACGGAAAGCATCAATCTGTGTCTCACATCTTGGACTTCTGCCCAGCTGTTCATCCTGAGAGAGCACTGAAAGGATTGTATGCCGCACCTAGAGGGACGGTGAATAGGTGCTAAACAATTTTTAGTTCTTTTTCAATTTATGCTTGACACAAAGGTAAATTCTCTAGATATGCAACTATGTGAATTTACCTATATGACAAGGTCAACTACTAGGAAATATATAGCAAGACAATATATAGGGAAGCTAATAAGGATAGAGGTAACCGAGAGTGGAGCACGCGGAGACACAGAGATGATTCTCGTAGTTCCTTCTTTTTGACCCGAAGTACGTCTACGTTTGGAGGAGTGTGGTCGCTACGAAAGCAAGACCAAAGCCACGAAGGCTTCACTCAGGTCTCCTGTGAGCAACGCCACAAAGGCCTAGCCCACTTCCACTAAGGGATTTCCTCGAGGCGGAAATCGGGCCTTTACAAGGTTCTTGGGGCACACATCCACAGCCGAATTGGAGGCTCCCAATATCTGTAACAACACAACAACAACAAGAATAAATCAACCACAAACAACTAGGGTTTCAAAAAGAGGAACACTAGCAAGGGGGCCCTCAACAAAATGAGGGGGAAATGCAAATCGCTTTGGTGAAGATGTAGATCGGAGTCTTCTCCTTTGATTCTTCAAAGCTCAAGGGATTTGGGTAGTTGAGGGAGGAGATCTGACGATTTTGGTGTTCTTGGTGGCTCAGCATTGGTGGAACAAGTCTTGAGGGTTTGAGTAACTTTCTGAGGTAGGAGAAGGGTTCCTTATATACCCCTCCACCAAATCTGCCCGTTGGGACGTCTTCAGTGGCAGTGCCGGCCCTAAAACGGCGGCAATGCTGGCCCTGGAAAATAGGTCACAGCTGGTCGATAGGGGTGGCCGGTAGTGCCGGGGTGCAACCACCAGCAGTACCGGGGTGCATCCACCGGCAGTGCCGGGGTGCGTCCACCGGCAGTGCCGGCCACAGGAAGAAAACTTCCCACTCTTTCGCCTTTTTGAGGGGTGATACGTCTCAAACGTATCTATAATTTGTTATGTTCCATGCTAGTTTTATGACAATACTCACATGTTTTATATACACTTTATATAATTTATATGCATTTTCTGACACTAACCTATTAACAAGATGCCGAAGCGCCAGTTCTTGTTTTCTGCTGTTTTTGGTTTCAGAAATCTTACACAGGAAATATTCTCGGAATTGGACGAAACAAAAGCCCAGGGTCTTATTTTCCACGGAGCCTTCCAGAAGTCCGAAGAGGAGACGAAGAAGAGCCGAGGTGGCCCCACACCACCTGGAGGCGCGGCCAGGAAGGGGGGCGCGCCGCCCTAGGGTGTGGGCCCCTCGAGCGCCTCCCGACTCTGCCTCTTCGCCTATTTATTCTCTCCGTCGCGAAAACCGTATTACCGAGAGCCACGATACGAGAAAAGTTCCAGAGACACTGCCGCCGCCAATCCCATCTCGGGGGTTTCAGGAGAACGCCTCCGGCACCCTGCCGGAGAGGGGAATCATCACCCGGAGGACTCTACATCACCATGATCGCCTCCGGACTGATGTGTGAGTAGTTCATCCTTGGACTATGGTTCCATAGCAGTAGCTATATGGTTGTCTTCTCCTCTTGTGCTATCATGTTTAGATCTTGTGAGTTGCCTATCATGATCAAGATCATCTATTTGTAATGCTACATGTTGTGTTTGTTGGGATCCGATGAATATGGAATACTATGTCAAGTTGATTATTGATCTATCATATATGTGTTGTTTATGATCTTGCATGCTCTCCGTTGCTAGTAGAGGCTCTGGCCAAGTTGATACTTGTGATAGAGGCTCTGGCCAAGTTGATACTTGTGACTCCAAGAGGGGGTATTTATGCTCGATAGTGGGTTCATGCCTCCATTGAATCTGGGACAGTGACAGAAAGTTCTAAGGTTATGGATGTGCTGTTGCCACTAGGGATAAAACAACAATGCTTTGTCTAAGGATATTTGTATTGTTTACATTACGTACAGTACTTAATGCAATTGTCTGTTGTTTGCAACTTAATACTGGAAGGGGTGCGGATGCTAACCCGAAGGTGGACTTTTTAGGCATAGATGCATGCTGGATAGCGGTCTATGTTATTTGTCGTAATGCCCTAAGTAAATCTCATATTAGTCATCATGATATGTATGTGCATTGTTATGCCCTTTCTATTTGTCAATTGCCCAACTGTAATTTGTTCACCCAACATGCTATTTCTTATTGGAGAGACACCACTAGTGAATTGTGGACCCGGTCCATTCTTTTACATCTGAATACAATCTACTGCAATCATTGTTCTCTACTGTTCTTTGCAAACAAACATCATTCTCCACACCATACGTTTAATCCTTTGTTTACAGCAAGCCGGTGAGATTGACAACCTCACTGTTAAGTTGGGGCAAAGTATTTTGATTGTATTGTGCAGGTTCCACGTTGGCGCCGGAATCCCTGGTGTTGCGCCACACTACACTCCTTCACCAACAACCTTCACGTGGCCTTCATCTCCTACTGGTTCGATAAACCTTGGTTTCTTACTGAGGGAAACTTGTTGTTCTACGCATCACACCTTCCACTTGGGGTTCCCAACGAACGTGTGCTTCACGCGTCATCAAGCTAAATTTCTGGCGCCGTTGCCGGGGAGATCAAGACACGCTGCAAGGGGAGTCTCCCACATCCAATCTCTTTACTTTGTTTATTGTCTTGCTTTAATTTATTTTATTTTCTGTTTTGTTTGCTTTCTTTATATCAAAAACACAAAAAATTAGTTACTTGCGTTTACTTTATTTACCTTTTGTTTATTTCATCATGCTTCCCCCCTAAGTTCACTCTGAAAGATATACCAGTAGGGCGTGGTCTATCATTGGACAAGATAATATAGAAGAATTCTTCACTCATGTTAGTACAGTTAAAGATTTTGAAGATAGACACTTGGTAGAACTTGCTCCTACTTATGAAATTGCTACTGCCTCTTTAGTACACATGTTGGAAGCTAGATTTGTTAATATCAACCCTATAATGCAACATATGTTTCTTACACTCTCTGATATGGAAGTAGGAGAAAAGAGAGATTTTGTTTTAGAAACCCTTCTTAAAGAATTTGGTGATGTAGCTAGAGAAGCTAGGAAAGTCTTTATTAAACATAAGAGGCTTGGCTTTTATACCAATTTTGCAAATACCCTTGAAAAGATGGAAAAAGATAGACTAAAGTACACTAATAATGTCAATTGTGAGGGGGAGATTAAAGTACCAATACCTTGTAAGCTCTTAGGAATGCACGAGGCACTAGAAAAGAATTTTGATTGGATTGTTCCTGAAAATTTATTTGAGGAGGATAGTAAGCCTAAAAGTAATGAAATAGGAGCCTCTGAAACTTACATAGATAAGATACAATGCATTGTTGAGAAAACTCCCAACTCCTCTGTTGATGCTTCATCTCTTTATAATACTTGATTTACACATTCTGCGCCTAGCTGAAAGGCGTTAAATAAAAGCGCTTATGGGAGACAACCCATTATTTTACTTTTGCAATTTTTGTTTTATATTTGTGTCTTGGAAGTTGTTACTACTGTAGAAACCTCTCCTTATCTTTACTTTATTGCATTGTTGTGCCAAGTAAAGTCTTTGATAGTAAGGTTGATACTATATTTTGATTTCTGCGCAGAAACAGATTTCTTGCTATCACGAATTTGAGTAGATCTCTCTGTAGGAAACTCAGAAAAATCTGCGAAAAATCATCAGTAATCCTCAGACATGTACGCAACTTTCATTCAATTTGAGCTTCTTCATCTAGGCATGTTAAGTTCCTCTAAAAAATTCGTCTTTACGGACTGTTCTGTTTTGACAGATTCTGCCTTTTATTTCACATTGCATCTTTTACTGTGTTGAATGGATTTCTTTGCTCCATTAACTTTCAGTAGCTTTGGGTAATGTCCAGAAGTGTTAGGAATGATTGTGTCCTCTCTGAACATGTGAATTTTTGATTATGCACTAACCCTCTAATAAGATTGTTTTGAGTTTGGTGTGGAGGAAGTTTTCAAGGGTCAAGAGAGGAGGATGATACAATATGATCAAGAAGAGTGAAGAGTCTAAGCTTGGGGATGCCCCCGTGGTTCATCCCTGCATATTTCAAGAAGACTCAAGCATCTAAGCTTGGGGATGCCCAAGGCATCCCCTTCTTCATCGACAACTTATCAGGTCACCTCTAGTGAAACTATATTTTTATTCCGTCACATCTTATGTGCTTTACTTGGAGCGTCTGTATGTTTTTATTTTTGTTTATGTTTGAATAAAATTGGATCCTAGCATTCTTTGTGTCCGCTTGTTCATATGAACACTGGTGTTCTTAGCTTTACTTTTAATGTTCATGGCGAAGGTTGAAAACCGCTTCGTTCATTGCTATTTGGTTGGAAACAGAAAATGCTTCATGTGGTAATTGGTATATGGTCTTGAATAATTTGATACTTGGCAATTGTTTTGAGTTCTCAAATAGATCATGTTTAAGCTCTTGCATCATGTAGTTTGCACCTATTAGTGGAGAATTACTGTAGAGCTTGTTGAAATTTGGTTTGCATGATTGGTCTCTCTAAAAGTCTAGATATTTTCTGGTAAAAGTGTTTGAACAACAAGGAAGACAGTGTAGAGTCTTATAATGCTTGCAATATGTTCTTATGTAAGTTTTGCTATACCGGTTCATACTTGTGTTTGCTTCAAACAACCTTGCTAGCCAAAGCCTTGTACTGAGAGGGAATGCTTCTCATGCATCCAAAACCTTCAGCCAAAACCTATGCCATTTGTGTCCATCATACCTACCTACTATGTGGTATTTCTCTGCCATTCCAAAGTAAATTGCTTGCGTGCTACCTTTAAAACTTCATTCCTTGTCTTTGCAATACATAGCTCATGGGAAAATAGCTTAAAAACTATTGTGGTAAAGAATATGTCGCTTATGTATCTTATTTCTTATAAGTTGCTTGTTGAGCTGTAACCATGTTTCTGGGAACGCCATCAACTGTTACACCTTTGTTGAATATCATGTGAGTTGCTATGCATGTTCCTCTTGTCTGAAGTAAGGGTGATTTATCATGATTAAATGGTTGGAGTATGCATATTGTTAGAGAAGAATATTGGGCCGCCAACTAAAGCCATGTATCATGGTGGAAGTTTCAGTTTGACATTAATTCTCAATCTCTTATGAGAATATTAACTGTTGTTGAATGCTTAAGCATTAAAGAGGAGTCCATTATCTGTTTTCTATGTTGTCCCGGTATGGATGTCCTCAGTTGAGATCTATCAAAAACGAGAAATCAAATGCGATCTATCTCCTTGGACCTTTGTACAGGCGGCATAGAGGTACCCCTTTGTGAAACTTGGTTGAAACATATGTAATGCAATGATAATCCATGGAAATCCGAGCTAATTAGGACAAGGTGCGAGCACTATTGGTATTCGATGCATGAGGCTTGCAACTTATAGGATGTTTTATGCATAACACATATGAATTATTACTACCGTTGACAAAATTGTTTCCATGTTTTCAAAATAAAAAGCTCTAGCACAAAGAGTAATCCCCGCTCTCTCTGCGAAGGGCCTTTCTTTTACTTTATGTTGAGTCAGTTTACCTACTTCTTTCTATCTTAGAAGCAAACACTTGTGTCAACTGTGTGCATTGATTCCTACATACTTGCTTATTTGCATTCATCATATTACTTTGTATTGACAATTATCCATGAGATATACATGTTGAAGTTGAAAGCAACTGCTGAAACTTATATCTTCCTTTGTATTGCTTCAAAACCTTCTATTAAGAATTTATTGCTTTATGAGTTAACTCCTATGCAAGACTTATTGATGCTTGTCTTGAAAGTACTATTCATGAAAAGTCTTTGCTATATGATTCAGTTGTTTAGTCATTATCTTTACCATTGCTTTGAATAACTTCATTCATCTCATATTCTTTACAATAGTATTGATCAAGATTATGATAGTAGCATTTCACTTCAGAAATTATCCTTGTTATTGTTTACCTACTCGAGGGCGAGTAGGAACTAAGCTTGGGGATGCTTGATACGTCT
This sequence comes from Lolium perenne, assembly GCF_019359855.2. Lineage (NCBI taxonomy): Eukaryota > Viridiplantae > Streptophyta > Magnoliopsida > Poales > Poaceae > Lolium > Lolium perenne. The sequence goes on from NC_067247.2 coordinate 189,971,579, forward strand.
CAAACGTATCTATAATTTCTTATGTTCCATGCTAGTTTTATGACAATGCTCACATGTTTTATATACACTTTATATCATTTATATGCATTTTCTGGCACTAACCTAATAACAAGATGCCGAAGCGCCAGTTCCTGTTTTCTGCTGTTTTTGGTTTCAGAACTCTTACACAGGAAATATTCTCGGAATTGGACGAAACAAAATCCCAGGGTCTTATTTTCCACGGAGCCTTCTAGAATTCCGAAGAGGAGACGAAAAAAGAGCCGAGGTGGCCCCATGTGGTGACCCTGCATACCACTGCATGTTGTAGTATGCCAGTCGTTGATATAACATTCACGAAGTACCATTCCGCAAATATTACATCCCTCAGAGTAGTACAACAGAACATAGCAGGGTCCATAAACTCATTCATTTATTATTACAGCTATCATACATATGTCATCCCGGAGCTCCTCTTGGGTCCTAAGAGGAATACTCCTGGGTTCAAGGCGAACCCAACTTAGTTTACAATATAAGAGTCTCATTAAGTGATACATTTATTTCCTCGAGCAGCTAAATACTAAGAGTTCGGGCTGCTCGGTTACTACTACTATTGGATATCTCTAGGCTTGATCTCCTCCGGAAGCCTCCCTGGATCCGTAGACGATGAGGTAGTCTACGCCTTCTATACCTCCAGAGAGGTCTGGTTCTTCATAGCCGATGATCTCGGCTCCTTCATTGTTGTCGCAGTCCTCCTCCAGCCGATTCAGACAATCTAAGCATGGGATTTAAGAGTGGTATGAGTACGAGCGTACTCAACAAGTTCATTATAGATAAGAGGTGTTTAATGCTCTAGCTACGATGCTAGACCAGAAAGTCTAACACCAATGCATGTTTTGATAAACATTTCTTCAAGAGATTGCTTTTATTCCAAAGAGCTATGTCCGTCAGCCTTCACCGGTTTACTAGAACTTCATGGAGCTCCTTTCCGGCCGCTTAAGCACTTCATTATCCCGGAACAGGGAGTGACAGGTCACAGTTCTTTACACTCTGCAGAGGGGTGTTGCTTTACCCATAAGAGATCTTAACCTTGGTGCCAACCGGGCAGCTTTCCCGTCCACACTTCCTTCGGTGTGAGGCCCGGTATAAGGTCATAGTCAATCATATTCCTCCGCTACCTCGCACACCCACCCTTTGTTGCAAACCCCGACCCTGGGTCCTCGCCGGTCCCATTATTCCCGTAATTTTAGGGTGGACCCCGACCACGACGACAGTCTGGGATTGAACCAAACTCCTTCGCCGGTAGCTACAACCCATAATAGACCACATTACCGTGGGGAATTAGAAGGGGATCCCCACCCACCAATTGTTCCGCAAGCAGCAACCGCTACGGTAAGCAACAACTATACCGTGGGGAATTAGAAGGGGCTCCCCACCCACCAATTGCTCCGCAAGATACAACCGTCTACGGTAAGCGCATTCGTTGATGTACAAGAGGTGGAAATACAATTGACTATTCCGTCCCACTCCAGATCTTATGGTTAACACGATTATTACGGCACAAGAATCACTGGCGACATTTGTTGTTTAATCCTAGATGGATATAAACCCTTGCAATGGAACCTCCACCATATCAACACAATCCATGGTTCCATTGCCCACCACATAGTCATATTCATAGTTATGAAAGTAGTGGTTTTGATCTTTATGCAATAGTAATAACCATAATACTTGGCAAGTAATTTGATAGAAATACTCAAATGACATGAGCAAGTGATGAACTTGCCTGAACACTGCAAAGTTTTGCAGTTGAATGGTGTGGACTGACCCCTGTCCTCTGTCTCTGAAAAATAGCATCATTGTCCGATAAGGGCAATGGTTAAAGAAGCAGTTATGCATGATTCCAGTTTTAGGGTTTGTTCCCCCCTTCCGATGTTGTTATTATTTCATGTGAGAGGTTAATACTAAGAATAATTTGGAGATACTCTATTTAGGGTAAATACAACCTTGAAATGTTGTCAAGGTGTTTTTAAAGTCCAATTGCATTAATGGACTTATTTTCATTATTGAAAATAATATGTGTGATTTAAATCATTATTTAAATCATCAAATTAAGACTTATTCTTAGTTGTCTTCAAAAATTCTCTTTGATATTTTATTCAGGTAGAGAATTTTATGTTGATCAATTTTCATATTTTTAATTATTTTTTTAGAGCTATTAGGTATTTATTGTGCCTTTTCAAAGTTTATGCATTTAAATTGAATTGTGAAATGGCAAAAATGCCTGGCCCACTCGTCGGTGCAACCCGCTGGGTTAGGTCGAACCGACCGGCCTGGTCCGGCTCGACCAGCCCCACTTCTCTCTCTGCCTCTCACGCGCGACCGAACCCTAACCCTAGCCGCTCTGGCGACCCGCGTCGCCGCCGCCGTCGCCGCTCGATTCCGGCGAGATTCGCCGGACCTGGCCCCCGCCATGGTGCGCAGCCGACGCGCCCCATGACGGCGGTCAATCCTATCCGCGTCAATCTGACGCGAACGACCAGCTGCCCTCGGTCTCGACCCTCTTCGCTCTGGTGCCTGGCGTGGAGATTCACGGCGATCTCGTCGCCGCCGACGTTCCTGGTGCCGTGGCTTGGCCGTAGGCCTCGTCGTGCCTGCGCTGGAGCCTCCGTGCTTCGGCGACCGCCTGGCTTGGCCATGGCTTGGCACTGCCGTGGCCAGGCTGTGCCGCCGTACCGCCATGGTGACGCCGTGGCGCTGCTCCAGGTTAGTACGCCTCCATCTTCTCCCTTTCTTCCTCCTCCTCTATGCCATGCTCTAGTTACTAGCCTGCCTCTCCTCATGGAGATGCTGGCACTGCCGTGCTGCTGTTGCTTCTGCGCCTCTGTGTGCCTTGCGCCAAGCCAGCTCTGGTGCTGTGCTAGCTGCTGCTATGCGTATGCTGCTGCTGTGCATTTGCCATGGATTCTGGCTGCTGTGCTATGCTATTGTGCTCTATAGCTTGCTGTTGCAACTCATGAGCTCTTGCTCATGAGCATACTGTGATGCTTTGCTTTATTCATTTGTTACTGCTGCTGCTTTCTTGCTCCTGCCTCTCCTGTGTGTGCAATTTCTTCTCCCTGGCTTGATCATGCTGCATGATCCTTGCCTATGGCAAGTGCCAGTGCTCCTGGTGTGCTATCTCTGTGCTATAATTCATGATCATACTCAATTGAGCATTGTTACTAACTTGGCAGCTCCATCCCTTGATGGAGTGCTTCTGGATACAATCATAAAAATGGTTTATGGGTTAGTCTGTGATTCAATTGTTGCTTATCTGAGGCTGTTTATTTTATGTAGTTCATGAATTGATGTCAGGTTTGTCTCTGACAAGCACTTGCATAGTTTGACAAGCACTGATGCTCCAGTGATCATCTGTTGCATGTTATTTTGCTCACTATCTACTGTCAGTGCCTATCTGATGCTCATCTTGGTGTCTGTGTGACACACATACCTGTGCTAGTGTGAGTTGTGGTTGGCTCAAGCAATTACTATTGCTTGCAGTGATCAATTGGATCCACTGCAAAGCTCTGGTGTATTGATTACTGGTAAATTCATTTATCTGTGTTGTCTTGCTTGGCTAAGTGGATAAATGATGTGAACTGCTTGCAGTTGTGATCATCTGACAGTTAATTTGATTGAGCTAGAAGGATGCCAACATCTGTTGGGAACCCTGGCTCCTTTTTGAACCCATCTGGGTGATGATATTAGTGCATGGCTTCTCTGTGGAATTTGGTAAAGTGGTTGAGGTGGCCCTGACAGCAATTCCTTGCTGTTAGGGTAGCTCCCACCTGTGTTGGCTTGCTGTGATTTGGGGAATATCTCACTGGAAGAATCCTTGTGGTTTTTCCAGTTTCCTTTGATGTTGATAAACATGAATAGACACTTGATAGTCTATCTGTCTGATGGTGTAGTGGCTATAGGTGCTAAGGGAATCTGGTTAGCTAGATAGGATCATCCCTTGATGGATTTCTTTGATTATGCCACTGGTTTGGCATAGCCAATGTTCCCAGGGTGCTTTCCTATTGGTTTCCCTCTTGTTCACTTGCACCAATTTGGCTAGTAGCCATATGATGACTCACATATAGGGTTTCTACCCTTGTGGTGTGCTTGAGATCATGCCTGTGCAATTTATGAACAAAACCATCTGGTTTGTTCATGATGATGTGTATACCTCACTCCAGCTCCTAGAATTGGTGTTGGTGTAGAGGTTTTGCTTCTGGTTGGATTATGAGCTTGCCCTGCTCCTCCTGACTTGCTGGTGATGCTTGGTGAATTTCTGGTGATTGGGAATTAGATTGAACAGCAGTAGCTGTTCTTGTGTTCTTGTGTTCTTGTGTTCTTGTGTTCTTGGTGACTTACCCAGATGCCTGTCGATGAATGAGCTAGTTCTGGCGGTGGAAAAAGGTTTTATATGAACCTTCTTTTGCTCCCTGGTCGACAGCTTGGCCTAGCCACCCTTGGTGACTCCTCTCTGGCTTGTGTGTTGTTCAGCATGCACACATGCAGTGTGAGCTGCCTGTGTGTGTGTGTGTGTGCACCTGATACTTTGAACTTGGCTTGGAGAGGATCAGCTCGGCAGAGTTGATCATATCTGCTCAATTTTTCCTTTCTTTCTAACCTGCCAAGTGGCTATGCCACTTGGCATAACACTTGTTCTATTTTCTTTGTGTTTGTGTGCAGGGATCAAGATGATGATCAAATGGACATGAAGATCACCAAGTTCAAGATTATATAGTAGTTTAGGATATATTTTATTTACTTGTAATTTTCCTGTTTCTTTTTCCATTTAATCATTTCTGGTAATGTGTTGTAATATTCATTTATTTCCATTATGAATATTGTAAAGACAATGTATATTGTGTGTTAATCAATAAACCTCAAGGTTTTCTCTAATGAGCTTGTCTTATTGTTTGAATTATTCATAATGTGTATTATGTATTATTTACTTAATGAATTTCCTCATAATTCAAATATATAGGGTAATTATTTAATGTTTGAATTTGAAATTCAAATTCAACTTTGATTTGAATTCAACCATGCAACTTAATTTAGAATTCAATCATGCAACTTAAGTTTGATGCAATCTCTCCCCTCTCTTCTCAAAACCCTAAACTAGTTAGGTGAGATGCAAGTTTGTCGCACTCTCGAAACCCTAACCCTGTAAGGTGTCGAGAGAGAAACTTGTTCCCCTTCGATGCAGTTTTTGTTTAAAAGCGCGAAATTTCCCCGTAAATTACAATGCAATGCACATCCCTTTCTAAAATCTACCCCTCGATCGTCTCTAAACCTGGGACATTACAGCCTTTCCCCCTTAAAGAAAACTTCGTCCCAAAGTTGTGGTTGTAATACCTGAAGAGTTCGGGGTATGTTTTCCTCAGGTCTTCTTCTTTTTCCCAGGTGGCTTCCCTCTCAGGGTGATGCTTCCATTGTATCTTGCAATACTTGATAGCTTTATTTCTGAGTTGTTTCCAGCTCTCCTCGAGAATCTTGGCTGGCTTCTCGATATAAGTCAAGTCTGGTTGTAACTCGAGCTCTTCATGTGATACTGGTTCATCGGGGGTTTTCAGACACTTTCGGAGTTGTGACACAAGGAATACATTGTGAACTTGAGCTAGCCTTCCCGGTAGATCCAATTCAAAGGCTAAACCTCGGTTCTGACTAAGTATCTTGAAAGGTCCTATGTATCTAGGACTGAGCTTTCCTTTTACTCCAAACCTCTGGAGTCCTTTCATCGGGCTTACCTTAAGATATACCATGTCTCCAACTCGTGGCTCCCATGTTCTCCTCTTCTGATCGGCATAACTCTTTTGCCGACTTTGGGCTATCTTGAGCCTATCTCTGATAATGTCAATGATTTGTTGTTTTTCCTTGACATAATCAGGGTTGAACTCTTTGCTTGCTCCGGCTTCATACCAACATATCGGTGATCTACACTTCCTTCCATACAGAGCTTCAAATGGTGCCATCTTGATGCTGCTTTGGTAACTATTGTTATATGAAAACTCTGCTAGTGGTAAGTGCTCCTCCCATGATCCTCCGAAGTCTAGGGCACAAGCCCTAAGCATATCCTCTAAGATCTGGTTGGTTCTCTCGGTTTGTCCACCTGTCTGGGGATGGTAAGCGGTACTATAGTCCAACTTGGATCCTAAAGCTTCGTGTAGTTGCTTCCAGAAGGCTGATGTGAACGCGGATCCTCGATCCGACACTATCTTCTTAGGCACTCCATGCTTACTCACGATCTCCTTGATGTAAAGATCGATGAGTTTCTCTCCTTTGTCCTGCTGATTTACCGCTAGGAAATGTGCACTCTTCGTCAACCGGTCCATGATTACCCATATCATGCCCTTCTTTTTATTGGTCATGGGTAGTCCGGTGATGAAATCCATCCCTATTTCCTCCCATTTCCACTCTGGAATAGTTAAAGGTTGTAACTTTCCTGCTGGACTCTGGTGTTCAGCCTTCACTCTCTGGCAGGTATGGCATTCCGCCACATATTGTGCTATTTCTCTCTTCATGTTGTTCCACCAGAATAACTCCTTTAGATCCATGTACATCTTTGTACTTCCCGGATGAATGGAATATGGTGTTTGATGGGCTTCCCGAAGTATTACTTCCTTAATTTCAGCAATATCCGGAACACAAATTCTTTTCTGGAACCATAATGATCCAGATTCTCCTCGGTGAAATTCTGATGGTCTTCCCTCATCTATTCTCCTCATCTCTTCCACGATGAATGGATCGTCCAGCTGACCCATCATTATCTCATTCTTCAGGTTGACATTTAGCTCATCGGCTACTTGTAAAGCCGATAGTCCTTCATGAGCTTCCTTCTCCCAAAGTTGTATTTGGGCTTGACTTATTTCCTTCCTCAACTCCGGTGATATTTCTTGTTCCACTCCTCCGGTGCTCTTCCTACTCAGGGCATCTGCTACAACATTGGCCTTTCCTGGAGTGTAATTGATAGTCAAATCATAATCCTTGATCAATTCTAGCCATCTTTTCTGCCTCATGTTGAGTTCCTTCTGAGTGAAGAAATATTTGAGGCTTTTATGGTCTGTATAGAGCTCACACTTAGCTCCATAGAGAAAATGTCTCCAAGTTTTGAGTGCAAATACGACTGCTGCTAATTCCAAGTCATGTGTTGGATAGTTTACTTCATGAGGTCTGAGTTGCCTCGATCCATAAGATATCACTTTCCGATCTTGCATGAGTACGCAACCCAATCCATGCTTGGATGTGTCACAGTACACGGTGTAATCCTTGCCAACTTCCGGAACTGCTAACACCGGTGCCGTGGTGAGTTTCTCCTTCAGAGTTTGAAAACTCTTCTCACACTCCTCTGACCACACGAATGGTGTGTTCTTCCTTAACAGCTTTGTCATTGGTCCTGCTATCTTAGAGAATCCTTCAATGAATCTCCGATAATATCCTGCCATTCCTAGGAATCCTCGGATTTCCTTGACAGTCTTGGGTGCTTCCCATTCTAGAACTGCTGCTACCTTACTCGGGTTAACAGCTATTCCATCTTTACTAATAACATGACCAAGGAATTCCACTTGATCTAGCCAAAATTCACACTTGCTAAATTTGGCATAGAGTTGATGTTCCCTTAGTGTTTGCAACACTAACCTCAAATGTTCAAAAGATGTTCGGCCTTGTTCTTGGAATATATCAAGATATCATCGATAAATACGATGACAAACTTGTCTAGATATGGCATGAAGATCTTATTCATGAGATTCATGAATATTGCTGGGGCATTGGTTAATCCAAAAGGTACTACAAGGTATTCATGATGTCCATACCTTGAGACAAAGGCTGTTTTAGGAACGTCTTCCTTCTTGATCTTTATCTGGTCATAACCGGATCTTAGATCAATCTTGGAAAAGACTCCCGCGCCTCTAACTTGATCAAATAGATCTTGTATTCTTGGAAGTGGATACTTGTTCTTGATTGTGACGTTGTTCAGATTCCTGTAGTCTCCGCACATCCTTCTTCCTCCATCTCTTTTATCCACGAAGATCACAGGTGATCCCCATGGTGAAACACTCTCTTGAATGAATCCCTTTTGCTCTAAGTCATCCAATTGCTCCTTAAGTTCTTTCAACTCCTTAGGCCCCATCTTATATGGTGCTTTAGCAATCGGAGCTGTTCCTGGGATTAGGTCGATAGTGAATTCGATCTCCCTATCTGGTGGCATTCCAGGTAATTCCGCAGGAAATACATCCTGGAATTCATTCACTATAGGTATATCCTCTAACTTCACCTCCTTCATGCTGTTCAGCTCTAGCTCCACTTCAATCTGTGTATGTTTGTCGCCTTGGTAAATCATTCTACTTCCATCGGGGCTTTTCAAAGATACTGTCTTGTTCACACAGTCGATCAATGCTCCATTAGCTTCTAACCAGTTCATACCAAGAATGACATCAATGTCCTTCATCGGTAAAATGAATAGGTCCACGTCAAACGCGCACTTATTGATCATGATGACTTGTTTTTGTTTGGTATGGGTTACTACTATCGTTCCCCCCGCAGAAAGTATGGTTATGGGTGTATCTAACTTAGTGCAACTAATCCCATGTTTGATGATGAATTGTTGAGAAATGAATGATGTAGTTGCACCAGTATCAAAAAGTACTTTGCCAGGATGAGTGAGTATGTGGAGCGTACCTATCACCGCCTGATCGGAGTTGACCACCTCCTCCAGACTGGTACAGTTCAGCTTGCCGAAGGGCTTCTTATTCTTCCAGTTCCCTCCGGTGTTTCCTCCTCGGCTTCCACCTCCTCCAGACTGACCTCCTCCGGTGTTTCTCTTGGGGCAGTCCTTCAGCATGTGCCCCTCCTGACGACACCCAAAGCATATTATCTTGGGTTTCCGGCAATCTTGTGAAAGATGCCCTCTAAACCCACAAATGCGGCAAACAATCTGGTTTGCGGCTTGGTTTCCTTGGTTCCTCCTATTATTGTTGTTGTTGTTGTTGTTGTACCTTGGTTTGAAACTCAAGCCAGTATTAGGCTTGTTACTGACATATCTCTTAGGCTCAAACTTGGCCTTTTTCCTCTTCTCCTCCTGCAGTTGTTTGAAATCATCTTCCAGAGTGATGGCAGCATCCACCAACTCTTGAAACTCCGTAGCTCTCATCATACGGAGCTGAACCTTGAACTGGGGACTTAACCCCCTCAGAAACCTTTTCTTCTTCTTGTCCTCGGTGTTGACTTCTTCAACAGCATACCGGGACAGTTTAGAGAATTCCCTGACATAGGTCAGGTGCCTTGTCCTTCTGCTCGAGACTTTCAAACTCTCGACGCTTCAGTTCCACAATACTTTCAGGGACATTTGATTCCCTGAACTTCCTCGTGAACTCCTCCCAGGTAAATACCTTTCCAGCCGGATAAACGGCTACAATATTGTCCCACCATGATGCGGCGGGTCCACACAGCAGATGGGTAGCATAACGAACCTTCTCTTGGTCGTTACATCCAATGGTGTTGAGCTTTCGCTCAGTATCCATAAGCCAATCTTCCGCGTCCATTGGCTCGGGCGCGTATGCGAAAGATATAGGCTTGGTGTTTTGGAAGTCTGCTAAGGTGACTCCCGGGTTCTCAGGTCTCTCCACCCTGTTCTGCTGCAGCAATTCTTGGAAGAATTTGTTCTGCTGCTCCAGTGTTACACGCTGTCTCTCCTCTACCAGCTGCATGTACTGGATGAAATTCTGCTGCATCATGGGTGGTGGTGGTGGTGGAAACTAATCTCTGGCTGCACCCTCAGCCTCTTCCTTTTGTTTTGCTTCGCGCTCCATGCGCTGCGCTTCGATCTCGTCTCCTAGCGTTCCTGACATAACCCCCTAGTTCTGCAACACAAGATGATACTCATAATTACTCCATGCGCAAGTTTTCTGAGCTCAACTTTGTGCACAGAACTAGTCACGCAATGGAAATCAAGAAGCAAATCCAAATCATACAAAACATATACCCTGTATATACATACTTAAGTGGTCTTATTACAATACTCAAGTCGATGTGAGTATGCAAACTCACTTATTAAAGTATATGTACAGATTTATACAAATATTACATACTATAATACACGTGGTACTTGTGTATTATAGCCTCGCCTCCCTTGGTGGACTCTAGTCGATCTTCACTCCCGGTACATCCCAGGCTTCCATCCGGTCGAACGTGTCATCCTCCTGATAGACCCTGGAACATAAGGTCTCCCCGTTGGCTGGTAATCCGAATCAGATGATGATCCTAGGGAGAAATCAGTGTTCACAAACTGATCGTTAAGTGCATCATAGTCCACCCATCGGGTGTACTCCCCTGTAGCTCCACCATATGTGTTACCAACACTCATACCCGACTCAACCTGTGTCGGATACCCTCCATCAACTCCTTCATTACTGGGATAACTCTGGTTCTGGGTTGTGGCGTCATCATTCATCTCCCCATCATAATACACAGAAGTACTATGAGTTCCAAAGATCGTATCCCCAACGCCAACCCGTGGAATTCTCGATAGGAGTCTCGGAACGCTGATTGTTTCCGGATTCCTCTCCGCCCTCGTATCCCCCATAGGAACTACCCAGATAGTTCCCAGGTGTAACAGGTGTAGATTCACGCTCAAGAGGATCAATACTAATGTAGTCACCAGCTGAGTAAACTGGTGTGTGCACCACATTCTCCATAGGTTCTTTCCCCCTACTCTCCTCCTTGGGTTCAGTAAATTCCTCTAGCATCGTATCAATGGCTCCTATCAGATGATGGTTCAACTGAAAGAGTAATGATATGAAGTTGCGGCTATTATCCATATATTTTGCAGCTGCTATTGGTTTGCGTTTGGCATATTTGTAGTGGTTAAGCATGGGATCTTCTTCCTCCTGATTATGAGGAATATGGGAGAATTCAGAACCCATAAGCTCTTTCGTCTTATGTTCCCGGATGTCGGTTATGGCTCTCATAACAGCTATATGGTAGGCTGTGTTGATTGTCCTAGCTTCCCCTGCTGGCATGACTACGCTCATTATCAGAGATTCGGGAAGTCGCAGTCCTACCCTACACTTGGCCAATACAGTACCATCATAGTACATGTATTTCTTAACTTGGATCTGGGGATCACACCCAAATTCAAGTAACATGGCTCGTAGAATATCTGCAAGTCCTCCTTGGTATTCGCTCAGTGTGGAATCCATCACTTTCACGTTTCGTCCGGGACGTGAACTTGCCATGTTGGCTGTAGAAATAGAAAGATTATAAGATTAGTAATAATGCATCATAATAGAGATAATAAAGAATTATCGCACTAAAAGATATGATTGTTGTATTCTCAATTGAATATACACCATATTTTTAGAGAATTCTTTACTAGTCCTATTTGACTCCTAACGTTTGGTCCCATTTACTAGGTTCCAACCTAAGGTCAAAGCTTTTGCTCTGATACCAACTGAGGTGACCCTGCATACCACTGCATGTTGTAGTATGCCAGTCGTTGATATACCATTCACGAAGTACCATTCCGCAAATATTACATCCCTCAGAGTAGTACAACAGAACATAGCAGGGTCCATAAACTCATTCATTTATTATTACAGCTATCATACATATGTCATCCCGGAGCTCCTCTTGGGTCCTAAGAGGAATACTCCTGGGTTCGAGGTGAACCCAACTTAGTTTACAATATAAGAGTCTCATTAAGTGATACATTTATTTCCTCGAGCAGCTAAATACTAAGAGTTCGGGCTGCTCGTTTACTACTACTATTGGATATCTCTAGGTTTGATCTCCTCCGGAAGCCTCCCCGGATCCGTAGACGATGAGGTAGTCTACGCCTTCTATACCTCCAGAGAGGTCTGGTTCTTCATAGCCGATGATCTCGGCTCCTTCATTGTTGTCGCAGTCCTCCTCCAGCCGATTCAGACAATCTAAGCATGGGATTTAAGAGTGGTATGAGTACGAGCGTACTCAACAAGTTCATTATAGATAAGAGGTGTTTAATGCTCTAGCTACGATGCTAGACCAGAAAGTCTAACACCAATGCATGTTTTGATAAACATTTCTTCAAGAGATTGCTTTTATTCCAAAGAGCTATGTCCGTCAGCCTTCACCGGTTTACTAGAACTTCATGGAGCTCCTTTCCGGCCGCGTCAGCTTCCTTATCCCGAACAGGAGTGACAGTCACGATTCTTCTTACACTCTGCAGAGGGGTGTTGCTTTACCCATAAGAGATCTTAACCTTGGTGCCAACCGGGCAGCTTTCCCGTCCACACTTCCTTCGGTGTGAGGCCCGGTATAAGGTCATAGTCAATCATATTCCTCCGCTACCTCGCACACCCACCCTTTGTTGCAAACCCCGACCCTGGGTCCTCGCCGGTCCCATTATTCCCGTAATTTCAGGGTGGACCCCGACCACGACGACGATGCGGGGATTGAACCAAACTCCTTCGCCGGTAGCTGCAACCCATCATAGACCACATTACCGTGGGGAATTAGAAGGGGATCCCCACCCACCAATTGTTCCGCAAGCAGCAACCGCTACGGTAAGCAACAGCTATACCGTGGGGAATTAGAAGGGGCTCCCCACCCACCAATTGCTCCGCAAGATACAACCGTCTACGGTAAGCGCATCCGTTGATGTACAAGAGGTGGAAATACAATTGACTATTCCGTCCCATTCCAGATCTTATGGTTAACACGATTATTACGGCACAAGAATCACTGGCGACATTTGTTGTTTAATCCTAGATGGATATAAACCCTTGCAATGGAACCTCCACCATATCAACACAATCCATGGTTCCATTGCCCACCACATAGTCATATTCATAGTTATGAAAGTAGTGGTTTTGATCTTTATGCAATAGTGATAACCATAATACTTGGCAAGTAATTTGATAGAAATACTCAAATGACATGAGCAAGTGATGAACTTGCCTGAACACTGCAAAGTTTTGCAGTTTAATGGTGTGGACTGACCCTTGTCCTCTGTCTCTGAAAAATAGCATCATTGTCCGATAAGGGCAATGGTTAAAGAAGCAGTTATGCATGATTCTAGTTTTAGGGTTTGTTCCCCCCTTCCGATGTTGTTATTATTTCATGTGAGAGGTTAATACTAAGAATAATTTGGAGATACTCTATTTAGGGTAAATACAACCTTGAAATGTTGTCAAGGTGTTTTTAAAGTCCAATTGCATTAATGGACTTATTTTCATTATTGAAAATAATATGTGTGATTTAAATCATTATTTAAATCATCAAATTAAGACTTATTCTTAGTTGTCTTCAAAAATTCTCTTTGATATTTTATTCAGGTAGAGAATTTTATGTTGATCAATTTTCATATTTTTAATTATTTTTTAGAGCTATTAGGTATTTATTGTGCTTTTTCAAAGTTTATGCATTTAAATTGAATTGTGAAATGGCAAAAATGCCCCTGGGCCCACCTGTCGGTGCAACCCAGTGGGTTAGGTCGAACCGACCGGCCTGGTCCGGCTCGACCAGCCCCACTTCTCTCTCTGCCTCTCACGCGCGACCGAACCCTAACCCTAGCCGCTCTGGCGACCCGCGTCGCCGCCGCCGTCGCCGCTCGATTCCGGCGAGATTCACCGGACCTGGCCCCCGCCATGGTGCGCAGCCGACGCGCCCCACGACGGTGGTCAATCCTATCCGCGTCGATCTGACGCGGACGACCAGCTGCCCTCGGCCTCGACCCTCTTCGCTCTGGTCGCCCGGGCGTGGAGATTCACGGCGATCTCGCCGCCGCCGACGTTCCTCGGTGCCGTGGCTTGGCCGTAGGCCTCGTCGTGCTCGCGCCGGAGCCTCCGTGCTTCGGCGACCGCCCGGCTTGGCCATGGCTTGGCGCCGCGTGGCCAGCCGTGCCGCCGTACCGCCATGGTGACGCCGTGGCGCCGCTCCAGGTTAGTACGCCTCCATCTTCTCCCTTTCTTCCTCCTCCTCTATGCCATGCTCTAGTTACTAGCCTGCCTCTCCTCATGGAGATGCCGGCACCGCCGTGGGCCGTTGCTTCGCGCCTCGTGTGCCTTGCGCCAAGCCAGCTCCGTGCCGTGCTGGCTGCTGCTATGCGTATGCTGCTGCTGTGCATTTGCCATGGATTCTGGCTGCTGTGCTATGCTATTGTGCTCTATAGCTTGCTGTTGCAACTCATGAGCTCTTGCTCATGAGCATACTGTGATGCTTTGCTTTATTCATTTGTTACTGCTGCTGCTTTCTTGCTCCTGCCTCTCCTGTGTGTGCAATTTCTTCTCCCTGGCTTGATCATGCTGCATGATCCTTGCCTTTGGCAAGTGCCAGTGCTCCTGGTGTGCTATCTCTGTGCTATAATTCATGATCATACTCAATTGAGCATTGTTACTGACTTGGCAGCTCCATCCCTTGATGGAGTGCTTCTGGATACAATCATAAAAATGGTTTATGGGTTAGTCTGTGATTCAATTGTTGCTTATCTGAGGCTGTTTATTTTATGTAGTTCATGAATTGATGTCAGGTTTGTCTCTGACAAGCACTTGCATAGTTTGACAAGCACTGATGCTCCAGTGATCATCTGTTGCATGTTATTTTGCTCACTATCTACTGTCAGTGCCTATCTGATGCTCATCTTGGTGTCTGTGTGACACACATACCTGTGCTAGTGTGAGTTGTGGTTGGCTCAAGCAATTACTATTGCTTGCAGTGATCAATTGGATCCACTGCAAAGCTCTGGTGTATTGATTACTGGTAAATTCATTTATCTGTGTTGTCTTGCTTGGCTAAGTGGATAAATGATGTGAACTGCTTGCAGTTGTGATCATCTGACAGTTAATTTGATTGAGCTAGAAGGATGCCAACATCTGTTGGGAACCCTGGCTCCTTTTTGAACCCATCTGGGTGATGATATTAGTGCATGGCTTCTCTGTGGAATTTGGTAAAGTGGTTGAGGTGGCCCTGACAGCAATTCCTTGCTGTTAGGGTAGCTCCCACCTGTGTTGGCTTGCTGTGATTTGGGGAATATCTCACTGGAAGAATCCTTGTGGTTTTTCCAGTTTCCTTTGATGTTGATAAACATGAATAGACACTTGATAGTCTATCTGTCTGATGGTGTAGTGGCTATAGGTGCTAAGGGAATCTGGTTA
Organism: Lolium perenne; assembly: GCF_019359855.2. NCBI lineage: Eukaryota > Viridiplantae > Streptophyta > Magnoliopsida > Poales > Poaceae > Lolium > Lolium perenne. The sequence continues at coordinate 189,986,719 of NC_067247.2, forward strand.
GCTAGATAGGATCATCCCTTGATGGATTTCTTTGATTATGCCACTGGTTTGGCATAGCCAATGTTCCCAGGGTGCTTTCCTATTGGTTTCCCTCTTGTTCACTTGCACCAATTTGGCTAGTAGCCATATGATGACTCACATATAGGGTTTCTACCCTTGTGGTGTGCTTGAGATCATGCCTGTGCAATTTATGAACAAAACCATCTGGTTTGTTCATGATGATGTGTATACCTCACTGCAGCTCCTAGAATTGGTGTTGGTGTAGAGGTTTTGCTTCTGGTTGGATTATGAGCTTGCCCTGCTCCTCCTGACTTGCTGGTGATGCTTGGTGAATTTCTGGTGATTGGGAATTAGATTGAACAGCAGTAGCTGTTCTTGTGTTCTTGTGTTCTTGTGTTCTTGTGTTCTTGGTGACTTACCCAGATGCCTGTCGATGAATGAGCTAGTTCTGGCGGTGGAAAAAGGTTTTATATGAACCTTCTTTTGCTCCCTGGTCGACAGCTTGGCCTGGCCACCCTTGGTGACTCCTCTCTGGCTTGTGTGTTGTTCAGCATGCACACATGCAGTGTGAGCTTCCTGTGTGTGTGTGTGTGCACCTGATACTTTGAACTTGGCTTGGAGAGGATCAGCTCGGCAGAGTTGATCATATCTGCTCAATTTTTCCTTTCTTTCTAACCTGCCAAGTGGCTATGCCACTTGGCATAACACTTGTTCTATTTTCTTTGTGTTTGTGTGCAGGGATCAAGATGATGATCAAATGGACATGAAGATCACCAAGTTCAAGATTATATAGTAGTTTAGGATATATTTTATTTACTTGTAATTTTCCTGTTTCTTTTTCCATTTAATCATTTCTGGTAATGTGTTGTAATATTCATTTATTTCCATTATGAATATTGTAAAGACAATGTATATTGTGTGTTAATCAATAAAGCTCAAGGTTTTCTCTAATGAGCTTGCCTTATTGTTTGAATTATTCATAATGTGTATTATGTATTATTTACTTAATGAATTTCCTCATAATTCAAATATATAGGGTAATTATTTAATGTTTGAATTTGAAATTCAAATTCAACTTTGGTTTGAATTCAACCATGCAATTTAATTTAGAATTCAATCATGCAACTTAAGTTTGATGCAATCTCTCCCCTCTCTTCTCAAAACCCTAAACTAGTTAGGTGAGATGCAAGTTTGTCGCACTCTCGAAACCCTAACCCTGTAAGGTGTCGAGAGAGAAACTTGTTCCCCTTCGATGCAGTTTTTGTTTAAAAGCGCGAAATTTCCCCGTAAATTACAATGCAATGCACATCCCTTTCTAAAATCTACCCCTCGATCGTCTCTAAACCTGGGACATTACACCCCACACCACCTGGCGGTGTGGCCAGGAAGGGGTGCGCACCGCCCAAGGGTGTGGGCCCCTCGAGCGCCTCCCGACTCTGCCTCTTCGCCTATTTATTCTCTCCGTCGCGAAAACCCTATTACCGAGAGCCACGATACGAGAAAAGTTCCATAGACGCCGCCGCCGCCAATCCCATCTCGGGGGATTCAGGAGATCGCCTCCGGCACCCTGCGGGAGAGGAGAATCATCACCCGGAGGATTCTACATCACCATGATCGCCTCCGGAATGATGTCTGAGTAGTTCATCCTTGGACTATGGGTCCATAGCAGTAGCTAGATGGTTGTCTTCTCCTCTTGTGCTATCATGTTTAGAACTTGTGAGCTGCCTATCATGATCAAGATCATCTATTTGTAATGCTACATGTTGTGTTTGTTGGGATCCGATGAATATGGAATACTATGTCAAGTTGATTATTGATCTATCATATATGTGTTATTTATGATCTTGCATGCTCTCCGTTGCTAGTAGAGGCTCTGGCCAAGTTGATACTTGTGACTCCAAGATGGGGTATTTATGCTCGATAGTGGGTTCATGCCTCCATTGAATCTGGGACAGTGACAGAAAGTTCTAAGGTTATGGATGTGATGTTGCCACTAGGGATAAAACAACAATGCTTTGTCTAAGGATATTTGTATTGTTTACATTACGCACAGTACTTAATGCAATTGTATGTTGTTTGCAACTTAATACTGGAAGGGGTGCGGATGCTAACCCGAAGGTGGACTTTTTAGGCATAGATGCATGCTGGATAGCGGTCTATGTTATTTGTCATAATGCCCTAAGTAAATCTCATATTAGTCATCATGATATGTATGTGCACTGTTATGCCCTCTCTATTTGTCAATTGCCCAACTAAAATTTGTTCACCCAACATGCTATTTCTTATTGGAGAGATACCACTAGTGAACTGTGGACCCCGGTCCATTCTTTTACATCTGAATACAATCTACTGCAATCATTGTTCTCTACTGTTCTTTGCAAACAAACATCATTCTCCACACCATACGTTTAATCCTTTGTTTACAGCAAGCCGGTGAGATTGACAACCTCACTGTTAAGTTGGGGCAAAGTATTTTGATTGTATTGTGCAGGTTCCACGTTGGCGCCGGAATCCCTGGTGTTGCGCCGCACTACACTCCTTCACCAACAACCTTCACGTGGCATTCATCTCCTACTGGTTCGATAAACCTTGGTTTCTTACTGAGGGAAACTTACTGCTGTACGCATCACACCTTCCACTTGGGGTTCCCAACGAACGTGTGCTTCACGCATCATCAAGGGGATTGATATTGTCAATCGTGATACTTTCTATTATCTGTCACATACTTGGCACATAGTTAGATTGTCACCTATGTTGTTATCAAACACGCAAAACCCTAGAGATCATGAAATGTTCTTTCAATCTCCCTCTTTTTGGTGTTTGATGACAATACCGAGATTTAGCAAATAAAGAGCATTTTCAGCATAGTGTATCAATAGAAAGAAGCTCCCCCTAAATGTGTGCATATAGGAAAATAGTGTTTGAATACAAATGCACATCTTAGGTACAGAGCAACTCTAACCAACAGGGTATAAGCAACACTATGCTAACATATCACATATGGCAGATAGGAGGTAGGAAGATATAAAAGTTGAGATGTAGAGACCATACCCTTCCATAAAGATATACTCAACTATGTAATTCCGAAATCCAAGTCTCGTGATCATACCATGCATCAATTTGAGATATATCAATAGTCAAGTTAAGATATAAACCAATAATACCATTTCAAAATGACAATCTCAACCATATCGAATCCCGAAATCCATAATAATATGTCTCACACTAATATGTCTTGCCACCACACATAGAATCGAGTTTTAAACACACCAAGAAATAAACGATAAATAGTTCAACATAAGCACAAATGATAAAAGGAGGAAACAAGCTTTAAAGGAATGGTAAACACATATGCTTGTGCCTCAACCCAAGCAAATCCCGTGCAAGTCCTAATAGACATTCGTCTCCCCTTTAGCATTAAAACACCAAAAAGGAGAAAAGAAGCGATGCTACAACGTCCCATGGAAGCTCAGATATCTTTGGGATTGTCAGAGGATTCTTCCGTCTCGTCGTCGTCTTCAGACTCGGCGGCAGGCTCGCTGTCATCACTAGTACGACGCTGTCGGGGAGAAAGACCGGGTAGCCCAAGCTGCTCAAACTCAGTCACATTACCATGCTTTGACAGCCACTCTTCCTCAGGAGTAATGACCTCTTCTGACCCACTCTCAACCGGAATATCCAATTTGCACATAATGAGCTTGGTGTTCCTCCTCTCCATCTCCCTTTCCCTGTGAGCTTGGTATTGGCGCCTGTTGATGTCAGACTTGAGATAAAACATCTTGGAAAGCTTGGCCTCAATACGAGCAAACCATCCACTGTCAGTAGGAGGGATATATTCCATATCTGAGTCTTCTTCAGCCGAATCATCATCAGCAGGGAGCCAAGGAGGTAGGGGATGAGTCTAGACCTTGAGATCCTTGTGTTTGTGAGGCGGAAAGTTGACATCATCAAGGAGATTACCATACCCAGCATTATCCCAGTGAGAGCAAATGAAACACATGAAGTAGGGTGCAAAGACCGGAGACTTGCGAGACATGATGCAAGACCAAAACTCCCCCCACAGATAATCCATCACATCAAGCTGGAGGCCGGTGCCACGGTGCTGGTGGGTGAGATACAAAAGATATCCAAGATATCCACAAATCTGATCAACGCAGTCAACCTTGGGATTGAGAACCTCTCTGTAGATGCGAAGAAGGATGTCATATACTGGACGGAGAAACTTCTGAGTGCCATGTACCACTTCGCCTTCTAGATAGAGATCAGCCAGAAGAGACTTGGCAAGAGGCTTTGGAGAGTTGTGAGCCCGGAAGTATCCTTCTGTGTTGTCAGGAAGCACTCGATAGCCAAGACAAGCTGAAAACTGACCACAAGTGCCATGCAACATGCGACCCTTGGTCATCCAAGTCATTATCTTGGCATCATCATTGTCAACATACACGGTGGCAAAGAATTGTCTAATGACCTCAGCACTGTAAGGGTGATGAAACTCTATTAGAGGGAAGAGACCAAGGAGCTCACAAATCTCCCGAGCTTCTGCAAAATACTGAACATGCTTGTCCATGTGAGCAAAGTTGATGCGGTGCATAGGAGCAACACTATAGGCAGCCTCAGCATAGAGATCCAAATAGATCTTCTCTTGATATTTAGTCCAGAATAACTCAGAACAGTTGGTGACCTTGGGTGTGATATAGACATTTGTTTGACGCAGTCGAGCATGCTCATGATCAGGCCATTTGCCAATAGGTGTGCCTCGCAGCCTTTTTATGATGAGGTGGCGAGGTTCTATTTCATCCATTCCCTTCTCCCGCCGAGATGCCTTCCTCACCAGTAAGATCTCAGCTTCAAAGTCTCCCGGAACAGCCCGTTTGCCCGAGTTTCCCTTACGGTTTGAACCACCTGCACCTGAGACAGCAAGGGACAAAGGGAAATGAAGATAGAGTAAACTAATTTTAAGAAAAATAGACATACAATGCATTACAAATGAATTGTTAGAGATACACATGAAGAGGCTAAGGTGGATCTGGAACCAGCATGGCCGGAAGTACCGGTTTTCAGAAGGCGGCAGTGCCGGCCTAGCGGCAGTGCCGCTGCGGAGCGGCCGGCAGTGCCGGTCAAGCCAGCATGTCCCCAGATCTATTGAAGATTCACACATTGTGTCTCAAACTTTCATCCAAGTGATTCAAAGGCCTATCTACACCCATGGTAATCACTACGGAGCAAATCCACCAGCCATCTATCTTCTAGGCGAGTCAACCAAGCCTAGAGAGGGAGAAAGAAGGAGGAGAAGCTTATCGGAGGAGGAGGCCATGGAGGCGGGTGGCCGGCCCAAGCCCTGCCGACCGGAGGTCGAGGGAGGACTTGGAACGGTGGTTATTGGGCTGGGGCGACGTCGGTGGCGGCTGGGGCGACGAGTGGGAGGAGAGGGGCACGATGAAAGAATGGGGCAGTTGCCCTAACTTTCCCCAGTACCCATCACTTTGACCCCACCAGCCAAGTGGCAGTGCCGCCGAAACATGACCGACAGTGCCGGGGTGTCACCACCGGTAGTGCCGGGGTTCCACCACTGGCAGTGTCGTGGTGCGAGTGATACGTCTCCAACGTATCTATAATTTCTGAAGTTCCATGCTAGTTTTATGACAATACCTACGTGTTTTGCTCACCCTTTATAATGATTTTATGCATTTTTCCGGCACTAACCTATTAACAAGATGCCGAAGCGCCAGTTCCTGTTTTCTGCTGTTTTTGGTTCCAGAAAAGCTGTTCAGGAAATATTCTCGGAATTGGACGAAACGAAAGCCAAACCTTCTATTTTACCGAGACAGACTAGAACACCGAAGGAGAGACGGAGAGGAGGCCCAGGGACTCCAGACCACAGGGCGGCGTGGCCTAGGAGGGGGGCGCGCCCAGGTGCGGTGTGGTCCCCCAGGCACGCACTTGCACCGCATCTTCGCCTATATAATCCCTCGCGACGTAAAAACCTTAGAACAATCGACGAAACTCCAGAAAGACTCCAGGGGCGCCGCTGCCATCGTGAAACTCCGTTTCGGGGGACAGAATCTCTGTTCCGGCACGCCGCCGGGACGGGGACGTGCCCCCGGAAGCCATCTCCATTGACGCCACCACCTTCATCATGCTCCGTGAGTAGTTCCCCCATGGACTACGGGTTCTAGCAGTAGCTAGTTGGTACTCTCTCTCTCCCATGTACTTCAATCCAATGATCTCATGAGCTGCCTTACATGATTGAGATTCATCTGATGTAATCGGTGTTGTGTTTGTTGGGATCCGATGAATTGTTACATTATGATCAGTCTATCTATATAAGTGGAGGGGAAGGCTTAGGTATGAGGATCACATGTTTTCACCAAGTGTTAATGCTTTGCTCCGGTGCTCTATTAAAAGGAGTACCTTAATTACCAGTAGATTCCCTTGTGGCCCGGCTGCCACCGGCTGGTAGGACAAAAGATGTTATGCAAGTTTCTCATTTCGAGCACGTATGACTATATATGGAAAACATGCCTACATGATTAATAATCTTGATGTTCTGTCTTAATGCTATTTCAATCCTATCAATTGCCCAACTGTAATTTGTTCACCCAACACTTGTCACTTGTTATTGGAGAGTTACCACTAGTGTAGATAGTTGGGAACCCCGGTCCATCTTTCATCATCATATACTCGTTCCTATATGACATTGGAAGTAGTATCAACTATTTTCTGGTGCCATTGCCTCTGTGTTACTGTTACTGCTGCCGTGTTACTGTTACTATTGCTCTCATATTACTGCTGCTTTCACATCACCCCTGTTACTAGTGCTTTTCCAGGTGCAGCTAAATTGACAACTCAGTTGTTAAGGCTTATAAGTATACTTTACCTCCCCTTGTGTCGAATCAATAAATTTGGGTTTTACTTCCCTCGAAGACTGTTGCGATCCCCTATACTTGTGGGTTATCAAGACTATTTTCTGGCGCCGTTGCCAGGGAGGCATAGCTCTACTCATAAGTTCACCTGGAGAGTACACTCTACCTCTCTCTCTATTTTTATTTTATTTTATTTGGTTTTGCTTAGTTTACTTTTGTCTAGTTTATTTGTGCTTAGTTTATTTCTGTCTAGTATTATTTTGCTTAGTTTACTTTTGTCTAGTTTGTTTTTGTCTTGTTTTATTTTTCTTTCATACTTGAAAATCCATAAAAATTTGAAAAATCGTAAAATTAAAATCCGTTGTTATGGAAGAATGCATAACCATGTTGGAGCTTATAGAATTATATAATAATTATAGAGAATAAAGAAAGGGTGAAGTGATGAGTGATGTATTAAAAAAATTGAATATAATTTCTAAAATGTTGCTTAAACGCCATGATATAAACTGTTGCTCTCAACAGGATACTAAACATCTTAAATTCCAATGTGGCTTTAGTGAACAAGTTTTAATTATGAACTACAATTGGAATAACTATATTCATCTTGGGTTTGAAGAGGTAGAACAATTTGTTTTATTTATGGGAGCCTCTGAGATAGAATCCTTCATGGCTAAAAATTATGAAACTTGTGTTGCTTGTAAGGACCTTAAAGATTATGTCTCTTCTATCCTTAATTTTTGCATAGAAAGTTACAGCGATAATCCTTATATTATTGATTATAAAGAGAGACTCATTAATGCACTGTGAAAGAAGAAATTGATGAACCTGAAAGCTCATTGGATGAAAAAGAGGAGGAAATTGATGAACCTGAAAGCTCATTGGATGAAAAAGAAGAGGAGAGTGATGAACAAAAGGATGAAGAATGGATTAGCTACCCATGCCAACCTTCTAATGAGAGTAACTCTTTATCTCTTACACTATTTGATTGTCCTCCATGCTTACCAAAGGAGGATGAATGTTATGTTCCTGTGGATTCTCTTGAAATATTCCCTATGAGTAAAACTTGTGAGAATAATTATGCTACTGTTATCTATGATAATCCATGCTATTTTGATAAATCTTATGATAATTCTTTGTTTGTGCCTGATGTCGAGATGCATGGTACTAAGGAGTTTTGTGTAGCAAATGTTTATGATAAAGCTCTAGATGATGGTCCTATGTTACTTGATAATAATAATTGTACTACTAATGAAAATGTGATTGGAGAGGTCTTGACTTTATCTAGGAGTCCCATATCTCTTGAGAATGATCAATCATCTTGTTATATTATTGATAAAAGTGGGTTTGAAAGTTTTAATCCCACTATTTTTGAGCTTGATAAAAATTATGTGTTTGTAGATCATGAAAAGCATGCTGTATGTGATAGTTATATTGTTGAGTTTGTTCATGAAGCTACTGAAAATTGTTATGAGAGAGGAAAATATGGTTGTAGAAATTTGCATGGTACTAAAACACCTCTCTATATGCTGAAAATTCTGAAGTTACTCTTGTTTTATCTTCTTATGCTTGTCACTTTGTTCTTCATGAATTTATTTGTGTACAAGATTCCTATGCATAGGAAGTGGGTTAGACTTAAATGTGTTTTGAACTTGCTTTTTGATGCTCTTGTTGCTTCAACTCTCATCCTTATGTGAGCATCATTAAAATTGCTGAGCCCATCTTAGTGGCTATAAAGAAAGCACTTCTTGGGAGATAACCCATGTTTTTATTTTGATACTGTTTTGTTGCGTCTTGGAAGTTGTTACTACTGTAGCAACCTCTCCTTATCTTTATTTTATTGCATTGTTGTGCCAAGTAAAGTCTCTAATAGGAAGTTGATACTAGATTTGGATTTCTGCGCAGAAACAAATTTTTAGCTGTCACAAAATTTGAGTAGATCTCTCTCTAGGAGAACCTAAAAATTCTGCCAATTTTCATGTGTGTTCCTCAGATGTGTACGCAACTTTCATTAGTTTTGATTTTTCTGATTTGAGCAACGGAAGTACCTCTAAAAAATTCGTCTTTACTGGCTATTATGTTTTGACAGATTCTGTCTCTGTTTTTTGCATTGCCTCTTGTGGACTTTAAGTAAGGCTTTCTAGACGTGGAGAGCTATAGCTAATGTTTTATTGAGTTCTTGCAATGTGTCACTACAGGACTAAAGTGGATTAAAGTTTTTTGAGTACTAACCCCTCTAATGAAGTTTATGAGAAGTTTGGTGTGAAGGAAGTTTTCAAGGGTCAAGAGAGGAGGATGATATATGATCAAGAAGAGTGAAAAGTCTAAGCTTGGGGATGCCCCCGTGGTTCATCCCTGCATATTTCAAGAAGACTCAAGCATCTAAGCTTGGGGATGCCCAAGGCATCCCCTTCTTCATCAACAACTTATCAGGTCACTTCTAGTGAAACTATATTTTTATTCGGTCACATCTTATGTGCTTTACTTGGAGCGTCTGTGTGTTTATTTTCGTTTTGTTTGTGTTTGAATAAATTCGGATCCTAGCAATCCTTGTGTTGGAGAGAGACACGCTCCGCTTTTTCGTATGAATACTTGTGTTCTTCGTTTTTCATATTCATGGCAAAAGTTAAAAGCTGCTGCATTTATTGCTATTTGGTTGGAAACCGAAAATGCTTCATATTGTCTTGAATAATTTGATACTTGGCAATTGTTTTGAGCTCTCAAGTAGATCATGTTTAAGCTCTTGCATCATGTAGTTTAAACCTATTAGTGGAGAACTACCGTGGAGCTTGTTGAAATTGGTTTGCATGATTGGTCTCTCTAAGGTCTAGATATTTTCTGGTAAAAGTGTTTGAGCAACAAGGAAGACAGTGTAGAGTCTTATAATGCTTGCAATATGTTCTTATGTAAGTTTTGTTGTACCGGTTCATACTTGTGTTTGCTTCAAACAACCTTGCTAGCCAAAGCCTTGTACTGAGAGGGAATGCTTCTCGTGCATCCAAAACCTTGAGCCAAAACCTATGCCATGTGTGTCCACCATAACTACCTACTATGTGGTATTTCTCTGCCATTCCAAGTAAATACTTCATGTACCACCTTTAAACAATTCAAAAGTTATTATCTCTTATTTGTGTCAATGTTTTATAGCTCATGAGGAAGTATGTGGTGTTTTATCTTTCAATCTTGTTGGGCAGACTCTCACCAATGGACTAGTGGCTTCATCCGCTTATCCAATAATTTTGCAAAAAGAGCTGGCAACGGGGTGCCCAGCCCCAATTAATTAACTTTCATTAATAATTCTCTTCACATGTTTTGCCCTGATTCATCAGTAAGCAACTTAATTTTGCAAATAGACACTCCTTCATGGTATGTGAATGTTGGAAGGCACCAGAGGATTCGGGTAGCCATGGCTTGTGTAAGCAAAAGGTTGGGAGGAGTGTCATCTATAAATAAAACTAAAGTACATGTGTAAATAAAAGAGAAGAGGGATGATCTACCTTGCTTGTAGAGATAACATCCTTCATGGGAGCCGCTCTTTGAAAGTCTGTTTGATGAGGGGGTTAGAGTGCCCACTACCATTCGTTGACAACAACAAACACCTCTTAAAATTTTAATTTTATGCTCTCTATATGATTTCAAAACTTGAAAAGCTCTAGCACATGATTTAATCCCTGCTTCCCTCTGCGAAGGGCCTTTCTTTTACTTTATGTTGAGTCAGTTTACCTACTTCCTTCCATCTTAGAAGCAAACACTTGTGTCAACTGTGCATTGATTCTTACATACTTGCTTATTTGCACTCATCATATTACTTTGTGTTGACAATTATCCATGAGATATGCATGTTGAAAATTGAAAGCAACTGCTGAAACTTAAATCTTCCTTTGTGTTGCTTCAATGCCTTTACTTTGAATTTATTGCTTTATGAGTTAACTCTTATGCAAGACTTTTTGATGCTTGTCTTGAAAGCACTATTCATGAAAAGTTTTGCTATATGTTATATATTTGTTAGCAAACTATAGATCATTGCCTTGAGTCACTTCATTCATCTCATATGCTTTACAATAGTATGATCAAGATTATGTAAGTACCATGTCACTACATAAATTATTCTTTTTATCATTTACCTACTCGAGGGCGAGTAGGAACTAAGCTTGGGGATGCTTGATACGTCTCCAACGTATCTATAATTTCTGATGTTCCATGCTAGTTTTATGACAATACCTACGTGTTTTGCTCACACTTTATAATGATTTTTTGCATTTTTCCGGGACAAACGTATTAACAAGATGCCGAAGCGCCAGTTCCTGTTTTCTGCTGTTTTTGGTTCCAGAAAAGCTGTCCAGGAAATATTCTCGGAATTGGACGAAACAAAAGCCAAACCTTCTATTTTACCGAGACGGACCAGAACACCGAAGGATAGACGGAGAGGAGGCCCAGGGCCTCTAGACCACAGGGCGGCGCGGCCTAGGAGGGGGCGCGCCCAGGTGTGGTGTGGCCCCCCAGTCACCCCCTTGCGCCGCCTCTTCGCCTATATAATCCCTCGCGACGTAAAAAACCTAGAACAATCGACGAAACTCCAGAAAGACTCCAGGGGCGCCGCCGCCATCGCGAAACTCCATTTCGGGGGACAGAATCTCTGTTCCGGCACGCCGCCGGGACGGAGAAGTGCCCCAGGAAGCCATCTCCATCGACGCCACCGCCTTCATCATGCTCCGTGAGTAGTTCCCCCATGGACTATGGGTTCTAGCAGTAGCTAGTTGGTACTCTCTCTCCCATGTACTTCAATACAATGATCTCATGAGCTGCCTTACATGATTGAGATTCATCTGATGTAATCGGTGTTGTGTTTGTTGGGATCCGATGAATTGTTACATTATGATCAGTCTATCTATATAAGTTTGTGAAGTTATTGTTGCTGCAATCTTGTTGTGTTTAATGCTTGTCACTAGTGCACGAGTGGCATGATCTTAGATTTAAGCTCTATAATTATTGCTTAGATTGTATCTACAAGTTGTTTACACATGTCTATGTCCGGAACCCGAGGCCCCAGAGTGACAAAGAATCGGGATAATCGGAGGGGAAGGCTTAGGTATGAGGATCACATGTTTTCACCAAATGTTAATGCTTTGCTCCGGTGCTCTATTAAAATGAGTACCTTAATTACCAGTAGATTCCCTTGAGGCCCGGCTGCCACCGGCTGGTAGGAAAAAAGATGTTATGCAAGTTTCTCATTGCGAGTACGTATGACTATATATGGAAAACATGCCTACATGATTAATAATCTTGATGTTCTGTCTTAATGCTATTTCAATCCTATCAATTGCCCAACTGTAATTTTTTCACCCAACACTTGTCACTTGTTATTGGAGAGTTACCACTAGTGTAGATAGCTGGGAACCCCGGTCCATCTTTCATCATCATATACTCGTTCCTATATGACATTGGAAGTAGTATCAACTATTTTCTGGTGCCATTGCCTCTGTATTCAAGTATCGCTGTATTGTTATCACATACTATTGCTCTCATATTACTGCTGCTTTCACATCACCCCTGTTACTAGTGCTTTTCCAGGTGCAGCTGAATTGACAACTCACTTGTTAAGGCTTATAAGTATTCTTTACCTCCCCTTGTGTCGAATCAATAAATTTGGGTTTTACTTCCCTCGAAGACTGTTGCGACCCCCTATACTTGTGGGTTATCAGCGACCACCGGCAGTGTCGGGGTGCCACCACCGGCAGTGCCGGCCGACATGCCCCAGGCCCATTCGAAATTTTTCAAAAAAAAGTGTGCACTAAGAGTGGAATGATTTCTTAGGTAAGGTGGGGCTTAGGATACAAAAGATCACACTATTCATGGTACAGTATCACTAATTTTTGCAAAAATTGCAAATAAAGACAAAAAACGAGTGATTTCCCATAAGAACATATAAGAGTCAAACGAAATCCATTAAGATCCGAATAGCACCAACTCTTCACAAAGAAGAGGGCAGTGGCCTAGGCCACCATGTAAGAGTGTTATGGTATGGCACCGCGAAGATATATCTTGGGCCCAAAACCAATACTCGTCATTAAAGCTCACATATCAACACATGATATAAAGAGAATGGTTTCTTACTATCGGCATTATGGGGGGAGGGATAGCTCAATAATTTAAACCGCACTCCTCCTATTTCCATGCCCACATCTAAACCAAATAAAGTTTTGAGAAGGTGTGTTTGCAAGATTGTCAAGATACACTCCTTGAATCAATGATATTTACCTCATTCCTCAAATAGCAAAACCTTGCTTCATCAAGAGGCTTCGTGAATATATTGGCGACTTGGTCTTCGGTTGGAACATAGAATAACTCAGTATCACCACGGGCAACATGATCCCTAATAAAATGATTGCGGATCTCAATATGCTTCGTTCTTGAATGTTGCACCGGATTATAAGAAATCTTGATGGCACTTTCATTATCACATAAAAGAGGCACTTTGTCACAAGTGACACCATATTCCTTTAAAGTTTGCCTCATCCATAACAATTGAGTGCAACCACTTGCGGCAGCAACATATTCGGCTTCAGCGGTGGAGAGAGATATACAATTTTGCTTCTTAGAAGACCAACACACCAAGGACCTACCGAGGAATTGGCAAGCCCCAATTTCCTATCATCATTGTCTCCTGCCCAATCTGCATCGGTGTATCCATCGAGATAAAAACTTGAGCCTTTAGGATACCAAAGACCATATCTTGGGATATCAACCAAATATCGAAAGATTCTTTTGAGAGCCATCATGTGGCTCTCCTTAGGAGAAGCTTGATACCTTGCACACACACAAACACTCAACACAATGTCCGGTCTAGATGCACAAAGGTAAAGCAAGGATCCAATCATGGAGCGATATACCTTTTGATCCACCTCTTTGCCATTGGGATCGAGTGCAAGATGACACTTGGTAACCATTGGAGTGGCTACACCCTTCATTTCCGTCATCTTGAACCTCTTGAGAATGTCTTGGAGACATATTTCTTGGTTGATGAAAGTCCATTCTCTCAATTGTTTGATCTCAAAATCAAGAAAGAACCTCATCTCTCCCATCATAGACATCTCAAACCTATCGGTCATAAGCTTTGAAAATTCATCATTGAAAGCTTTGTTAGTAGCGCCAAAGATAATATTATCAACATATAATTGGCAAACGAAAAGCTCCCCATTGACCCTCTTAGTAAAAAGAGTGGGATCGATTAGCCCAACATCAAACCCACGGTTTATCAACAATTCATTAAGGTGCTCGTACCAAGATTTAGGAGCTTGTTTGAGACAATAAAGTGCTTTATCAAGCTTATAGACGTGGTTAGGAAAGTCGGGATCCTCAAACCCTGGGGGTTGCTTAACATAAATCTCTTCATGCAAAGGACCATTAAGAAATGTACTTTTCACATCCATTTGTTGTAACTTAAAATTATGATGTGATGCATATGCAAGAAAGATACAGATGGACTCAAGGCGAGCCACGGGAGCATAAGTTTCTCCAAAGTCAATTCCTTCAATTTGAGAGAAACCTTGAGCCACCAATCTTGACTTGTTCCTCACAACATTTCCAAATTCATCTTGCTTGTTCTTGAATATCCATTTAGTGCCTATAACATTGCGACACTCCTTTGGTTTCTCTACTAAAGACCATACTTTGTTGGACTTGAAGTTGTTGTGTTCATCGTGCATAGCTTCCAACCAATCCGACACTTTCTTGGGTTCCACTAAGGAGATATAAGCATGATGATTGATAAAGTTAGCCAATTGCCTTCTTGTGGAAACTCTTCCTCTAACATCACTTAGGACCTTCTGATGAGTGTGTTCAAGAATTTCCAAGTTCCTATCTCTTCTTGCAAGACGACGGGCCTCGATCTCCACCTTGGTTCTTCTAGGCCTTGGAGGTATCACTTGATCAACTTGATCGTTTGGGTCCCCGTCTTGACCTTCAACTTGAGCTTCCTCAATTTCTTGAGAGTGCTCAACATCATGTGCTTGATCTTGGACATTATTCGGTGAGAGGAGAATATTGAATGGATACTCATCGAATCCATCATGAATCCTAGATTGATCTTGTCCATGATCTTGCACACTAGAGGGCGGGTCTTGTTCTTGTTCTTGCGTTTGGTGCATCATTAGCTTCAAGAGATGGAGTTTTTTGATGTTGTGAAGATGAGGGATTCACTGTAGAAGAGCATAGTCCTTCCTGAGATGCCACACCATGTCCCTCAGTGGAGCGGAAAAATCCCACACCCATTCTAACTATGGCATCTTGAGGTATTTCATCACCTGCACAAACATCAACTTGCCCCACTTGGGAGCCATCATTTTCCTCGAACTTCACACTACAAGATTCGTTGATAATCCCGGAGGATACATCAAAGACTCTATAAGTGTGAGATTCGGCACCATAACCAACAAATATACCCTAAGCTTTAGGAGAAAATTTAGATAAATGAACTCCTTTGATTTTGTAGAAACACTTACACCCGAATACCTTGAAGTATGAGATATTAGGCTTGTTCCCGGTGATTATTTCATATGGAGTCTTGTTCAAGCCCTTACGGAGATAGAGTCGGTTAGAAGAATGGCAAGCGGCGGAGATGGCTTCGGCCCAAAAATTATAGCGAGATTTGTACTCCGCCATCATAGATCTTGCCATATCCATAAGAGTCCGGTTCTTCCTCTCCGCAACACCATTTTTTTGAGGGGTGTATGTAGCGGAATATTGATGTTTTATCCCCTCATCACTAAGAAAATCATTGAGTGTATAGTTCTTGAACTTGGAGCCGTTGTCACTTCTTATTGCCAATACAGGAAGGTTGTGTTGTCGTTGCACCTTGGTGGAAAAGTCAATGAAGATTTGTTGAGTCTCATCTTTCTTCTTGAGAAAATAGACCCAAGTATATCTTGAATACTCATCAACAATCACCAAGCAATGTTTCTTCGCACCAAGACTTGAATGAGAGGTAGGACCAAAGAGATCCACATGAAGGAGCTCCAAGATCCTCTTGGAAGACATAATAGTCTTGCTTGGGTGCGGAGAGTCATGCATTTTTCCTTAAACACAAGCCATACAAACACGATCTTTGGCAAAAGAAACATTGTCCATTAGTCCCACAATATGGTTCCCCTTGTGAAGACTTTGCAAAGTTCTCATGTTGACATAGGCCAAGCGGCGATGCCACAACCAACCCCACATCCGCCTTTCCGAATAGGCACATCGCACTTCATGTGGTGGCCCCCGAGAAGTCCACCACATACAAGTTATTTTCGCGATACCCAACGAAAGCGACTTTTAGAGTCTTGCTCCACAAGAGGGCCACAATATCATTATCAATAAAGACGGCAAAACCCATCTTGCCAACGGCGGAAACGAACAATAAATTGTAACCAAGGGTTTCGACAAGCATGACATCCACAAGTGTAAGGTTGTGTGCAACCACAACCTTGCCAAAACCCAATACCTCGGATGTTGAATTATCGCCAAAGGAGACGGTGATTTCATGAATGTTAGGCCTCAACTCCTTGATGAGATTCTTGCCACCGGTCATATGACTTGTGCATCCACTATCAAGCACCCATTTTGAACCTTCGACGGCATATTCCTACATGAGATCAATTCTTGGGTTTAGGTACCCATTTTTCAATGGGTCATCTTTTGTTGGCAACAAGGGTCTTTGGGACTCAAATAGACCAAGCAATATAACCATCATAAGGGCCAACATATTTTTCATAAACATCACTATAATAATCTTTAAATAAAACATAGTGAGGGTTAGCAAATCCCGCATTATCAACATCAAAGGTTTTAGCCTTTGGGGCATCCCCATTAATTATCACTTTCTTCTTTTCTTGTGCGGGCTTGGCCTTCTTATTGTTTTCCTTCTTTGCCTTGGCATTATAGCCAAGGCCCTCCTTCCCATTGTTTGACCTTTGCTTACTCAAAAGGTCATCCAAAGATAACTTACTTTGGGGAGAAGAGGCCGTAGCAAGTTCATCCTTCAACCTAGCATTTTCCTCAACAATATTTGCATGATCACAAGTAGGGGTAGAGGAGCTATGCACATCATATTTAGCAAGCCTAATTTGAAGTTTCTCATTAGAGTTGGAGAGGAGAGAGTGTTCACTCTTCAAGGCTTTGTGAGCCTTGTCTAGTTCATCTAGATCCTTCACAAGTTTCTCATGATCAACACCAAATTTTGCCTTTTCCTTATTAAGAACTTTTACCTTAGCCCTAGCAAGATATCTTTCTTTGGCAAGCTTAGCAATTTCATCTTGAGGCTCTTCAAGATTTTCTAGTTTCTTTTCAAGAGAAGTTATAGTTTCTTGTCTTTCCTCAAGGGCATTTTTTAGAGCGGCTATTTCAAGAGAATCCTCTCTTTATGTTTGACAATTTTTATCAAGGGTATCATCTAGTTGAGCTAGATGAACCATGAGAGCCGAAACATGCTTTTTGGTGTCACCTTTCAAGTTAAGAATGAATTCATCGAAATCAAACATTTCTTGTTTCATTTTTAAGCTAGCATGATCAACCCCTAGAGCATTTGATATGATAGGCATAGAGGGGTTGGGGAATGATACCTCAGAAGATTTAGCCATGAGACAACTTTCTTCCTTCATGTGAATATCCTCATTGGGGGATTCAATTGGTGATGAAGAGTTGGTGGAGAGGGAAGCAAGACAAACCAAACCATTGGACGTTTCATCTTCTTCTTCATCATCATCATCCCAGTATGTGTATTCTTCTTGAGTTGATAGCACAATAGAAGTGTCCAAGGAGGACCTTGCCACAAACACTACAAGAAAAGTTCAAATAGACAGCGTCCCAAAATCGTCCGCTAAGGGCCATTTTTCGTCGCCTATGGGCCTAACCCGACGATATGGGTTCTGTGGTCCAAACTACGTCAGGCAAAGTCCTACCACATTTTTGTCGATCCTTCGCGTTCGGGCGCCCTTCCGCCACGGAAAATCGGACCGTTGCAGATGTGTTTTCGGGAGCCCGTTGACTGCTAACGTCATGCAAACTGACACGTGGCAGACGCCGTTAACTGGTAGTTAACGGTGTTAACCGGCTGAAACCCCGTGGTAGATGGTAGGCCCACACGAGGCCTGCCACGCCTTAAGCGGGCCGGCCCATTTAGTTTGCGGGCAGGGCCAGCTGACTTAGTTTGACCGGTCAACTATACAGCTGGGCTGGTCCACTAGGTACGTGGGCCGGGCCTAACCTCTAAGGTTGACTGGTCAAAACTTAAATGGGCCGGCCCACTAAGCATGTGGGTTGGGCCGAGTGCACTCGTTTGACCGGTCAACAGGTAAAAGGGCTGGCCCACTAGACATGCGGGGCCCACATTCCTGTTATCGGGCCGGCCCATTTAGCAAGTGGGGTCCACCATAAACAAGTGGGCCGGCCTAAGAAGTTGTTGGGCCGGCCCAATTAGTATGTGGGTCCCACTTTTCTGCTATCGGGCCGGCCCATTTAGTAAGTGGGGTCCACCATAGATCAACTGGGTTGGCCCACCAAGCTAGTGGGTCATCCCAAAAAACACATGTGGGTCCCACTATCCTGTAAAAGGGCCGTCCCAGTTAGTATGTGGGGTCCACAATAAAGCAAGTGGGCTGGCCCAACAAGATAGTGGGCCGGCCCAATAAGCAGGTGGGGCCCACTTTCATGTAACCGGGCTGGCTCAGTTAGTAAGTGGGGTCCACTATAGAGCAAGTGGGTTGGCCCAATAAACATGTGGGGTCCAATTTCCTGCTCACGGGCCGGCCCAGTTAGTAAGTGGGGTCCACCACAAAAGCAATTGGGCTGGCCCAACATGTTAGTGGGCCGGCCCAATAAGCTTGTGGGGGCCACTATCGTGCTAACGGGCCGACCTAGTTAGTATGTGGGGTCCACCGCAAATCAGGTGGGCTGGCCCAACGAGTTAGCGGGCCGGCCCAATAAGCTTGTGGGGCCCACTTTTCCGCTAACGGGCCGGCCCACTTACCAAATGGGCTGGTCCAATTGGCACGTGGGCCCACTTTTCTGTTACAGGGCCGGCCCAGTTAGTGGGTGCGGTCCACCTTAAAGAAAGTGGGCCAGCCCAATTAGTGGGTGGGGTCCACCTTAAATCAAGTGGGCTGGCCCAATAAGTAAGTGGGCCAGCCCGTTTAGTTGTTGTTTATATGCCGGCATAATAGGGGCTTTAAGATTTTGCGGGCCGACACATATGTGATTTCGCTTAATTGGGACGCTTAAGGGATGGGAATTTGTGATTTAGATACTGAGAATATTTACGCAGCACATGATTTCTGTCGGATAGCCTCACTTACCACAAGCACCATAGAAAAAATGCGCGAAAGAACTATAAAAACTAACTAAATATTACATCAGCTGCAAGGTTTTGAAAAAATATTATAGAACCCAGAGAAATTGAATGGTAATTAAACCTAGCAATACAATGAAGCAATTCGGCAATCTTTTAAGTTTTCCATGCAGCACCTATATCTGAAACAAAGACATTACAAGTTAAGACAACAACAATGGAAAGGCAAAGAGACTACAATATTGTTTGCCAAAGAATTTGGAACTCATCATTTCGTCGTTATAACATGATCATTGTAATGCGCACAATAAGCAAACAAAGAGTGCATGCCGCATACCAACAGCCAATATAACAGAGCACGTTAGAATGAAACAACAGACTTACTACTGTCGAGTCCCATGCAAACCAACATGTTCAGGGAGTACAAAATTGACATGAACGACATAATAGCAGGCTATAAATTTTGTAACAACGACTGAGCAAGATGAAGTTATGATGACTACATCTACAGAGCAGGGAATGTAAACCAAATATAGAAGTTACGATGGCAAAAGCTAAAGAGGAGGGAATGTGAACCAACATGTGCCAAGTGCAATTACTTCAAATTGACCGTGAACTAAATAATACTCCTGAACTTATAGTGAAGGGGATGCAAATCAAGATGTTTCGGGATATAAACTTGTAATGAGCAACACATAGAGGATAGTTAATGCTGGAGCTTAGGATGGACCAGATACAGAATATAGTGGGATCACCTGTGAACTTCTATAAGAGGGAATGCAAACCAATATGTTCAGCATTCCATATGTGAGTGTCATGCCAAGTCAGAGAAACAAGTCAATAATGCAGCTTTTGAAGAACAAGATGGCACACAAAATTATTATCTAGTAGTATGACAAGTTTATTTGTGCTACATGCTAGATAGCAGAGTGATAGCATGCCAAACTAAGTCCTTACTTTGTAAGCTTACAATGAACTACATACAAAACAATGGCATCACCTGTAGTACAGGGAATGCAAGCCAAACATGTTCATGGAGTAAAAAATTGGCACAAACAACATAGTAGCAGGCTATAATTTTTGTAGCAATGACTGAGCAAGATAAAGTTATGATGGCTAGATCTACAGAGCAGCGAATGTAAACCAAATATAGAAGTTACGATGCCAAAAGCTATAGAGCAGGGAATGCGAACCAACATGTGCAATTACTTAAAATTGTCCATGAACTAAATAATAGCAGGATGTTACTATAATAGCTAGGAATAAAACAGATAGGAGTTATAATGTCATCACTCATAAACTTGTAGATGAGGGAAACAAATCAACTTGTTTCGGGATATAAACTTGTAATGAGCAACAAATAGAGGATAGTTAATGCTACGACTTAGGATGGACCAGAAACGGAATATAGTGGGATCACCTGTGAACTTGTCGAAGAGGGAATGCACACCAATATGTTCACCATTCTATATGTGAGCGCCATGCCAATTAAGAGAAACAAGTTAATATTGTAGCTTTTGAAGAATCAGATGGCAGAAAAAATTATGATGGAAGTAGCTGCTGTGACGAGTTGAAATGAATTTGTACTGCATGATGGCAGAGCGATAGCATGCAGGAACTAATAGCAGGCAGTTACTTTGTTAGCTTACGACGAAGTAGATAGAAATAACAATGGCATCACATGTAGTACATGGAATGCAAACCAACATGTTCAGGGAGAACAAGATTGGCATGAAGAAAATAGTAGCAGCCTATAATTTTTGTAACAACGACTGAGCAAGATAGAAGTTATGATGGCTACATCTACAGAGCAGGGAATGCAAACCAAAATGTTCAATCGCTTAAAGTTAGCAATGAACTAGAAAATAGCAAGGTGTTAGGAATGAACTAAAAGAGCTTCAGACAAAAAAGCATCTTAACCCAGAACATGGCGCTAAAACAAGGGACTTACATTAGGAGAAGCACTCTGTGGGAGTCACAGCAGATCTTCCTGGGGTTGATAGATCCGGTGATGAAGTACACCACATGTGCTACTTGGGGTTGGAGAGACGGCCATTACACTTCATGGTTACTCATCTCATCTGTAAAAACGTAACGGCGCGTCGTTAGCACAAATAGGTTACCCAAGATTAAACAAGAACTTGCAGTCAAGCAATAGAAAAGCGACAGTAGAAGAGTTTAGATCATGCACGGCGCCGGTGAAGCAGATCCGATTCATGCACAGCGGTGTCGGTGAGCAAGATCCGATGCGGTGGACGATGGATCCGGCGATGCAGCTCCGGTGGGGTGGACGATACCGCAGCTGAAGCGACTGCGGTAGACTGCTGGATGAGCATATGGTTTCGAGGTTCGGCGGGGATGATCCGGTCCGGTTGATGACGGCGTTGATGAAGCGGCTCCGGCAGGCAGCCAAATGACGAGGATCGCGAGGCCTCGGGTAGGCCAGGGAAGTCCGGCGGGGATGTTCCGGTGCGGTGGTCGTGGAGGTGGTAGAGAGAGGGACTTGAGAAGTTCCGGTGGGTGGTCTCAGATGAGAGACTGAAGAAAATGTATTTTTTTGGGAGGGTTTCCGGGCTAGGGAGGTGGTGATCGAAAAATGACGGGCAAACCCCTCACCAACCGACTTTGCTGTCATCTCCACAGGGGTAGAATGGGAATTTGGAAGCGTGTGAAATTTTTGTATTTTGTGGGCGGGAAGTTTTGCCGCTATGAGATTTTGAATTTGGCTACGGTCCAAGTATAATGATAAAAAATTGTGACACCGTACTAGTACCTCTGTTCAAGGCCGAGTGCAAAATCAAATCATCATCACGTTGAATATAGGTCACTACCATGATCATGATCTATCTTCTTAATCCCATTCAAAAATACGTTTGAAATATTTCAGGATTGGTGGGAGATTTTGCCGCCCGACGGAGATTAAATTAAACCACACGTTCGACAATTCAAACTTGAGACCTTGGCTATGATACCATTTAAGTTCGAACTGATTGAAAAAGGCTAGGCAATTAATTTATATAACATCCACATGAACAACTACCAAGTTGATAACAACCGCAGATAAATGCATCTACAAACAAAAGTAGGAACGGTGCCTTAATATAAGGAAACATTTCACAAGACCAATGTACTCACTATGTTAGTCTTCATCTCCAATTATCTATGGCATTTTCTTAGTCTTTGGGAGATTATAACGAACTTGATTGGCCTCGTGCAGTAGGGCATCACAAGCTTCTAATCTCGATCTCAACATGTCAACTTTTGTTCTTAGCATAGCTGTCGCAACTCGTTCTCCTTGGAGTTGTTCCTCCAAAACTTGAGCAGAGAAAGACTTGGACTTGGGCTTCAAATCCCAGCATTTCGCAGGAAAGATTTTTTGGTGATATCTTTATCTTTCCCGTGTTTTGCCATCTCGAATTTCATATTAGCCTGACAAGTTTTGAGTTGTGTAAAAAGTAGTTCAGGGCCAATGGGTCATGTGGGTCGGCCTTGAACAAGAATTGGGTCGGTAGAGCCAGCCCTGAGTGACCCGCTGGGTCAGCCGGGTCGACCCATCTCTAATCTCACATCAGCTTATACGTAGCGTCGCTCTCACGGACGTGGTTGAAGGTCTGATCTTGCCACTTCCCGAAGTAGTTTGTCAACGCAAGAAACACTCTGCAAGTTGAGTCGATTTGTTTCGGCCATACACACACGTAGCAGTAACAAATTTTCCAAACAGAAACACACTTTAATAGTTAATCAAGCAGTCAAGCCGATCGATCGATTTGTAGCTACTAGCTAGGTGCAGCACTCAGGCATAACCTGTTCGTGTTGAGCCTCTATTTTTTCTCTCTTTCACGTATGTTGAAAATTTGACAGTATAATTATTTTTATTTGTCTACTGAATTATATAGAAAAATACATGTAATACACACTCTTAAATTTGGGTCGACCCAAAATACCCGTTGGGCCAACGGGGCCGTCGACTATTTTTATATGGGTCGGCCCATGGCCTCGCAAATTGGCCTCAGGGCCAAGAGGGCCAGGTCCAAGGCCAGGTCCGGGCCGACCCATTCCCATCCCGAGTAAAAAGAAAAGTTATTACAGAAAAAATGCAGATGGTAGATTTAATGTGTACGAACTACTTTTAATCATACAACTTGGCATGCCTGACTATAATAAGGACCATCTATCTTGCTAGCAGGCATAATTATTAAGGTATTATTAATGGGCTACCATGTTCATAGTCCTTCGAAGAAACAACCTTTATTGCATTACGAGCAGAAAACGGTTCACACGTGCGCTCAGATTCAAATTTTCAACATGTAGCCGATTTATGGTTTAATTGAAGTACACATCAGGATATTATTTCACACAAAATACAACAGCCACATGAAACATATCTAATTTTAGTACAACAACAAAATTTGCAATTATTACAGACCAAGAAATTTTGAACGAAATTTTGAGCAGTAATTAATTACAGCATTGGCATCAAGATCCACTTGGTCGAACAAATGTAATCAAAGTTTATTTAGACACCTTCAATTCCCAGACACATCACAACTGGCTTACCATGACAAGTGCATAGGAGATTCTTTAGAACATTTTCTGTCAAAGTTTGCCTATTTTTCAATTCATGTATCTCTTGGCGTGTGTTGGCAATTATTTCATCAGCATCTTTGTTTTTCCGCCCAAATATATCAACTGCCTCTTGGAGTGCATCCCCCAAATCTCTTTGTGCAGGATTAAGTTGACCAATAGATACCATGCGCCTATGCGAGCACTATGCGCTCTCACTGCTGCTTTGTGAAACATCAATACTTGAGGCACTGGCCCTTGCTTCTGGCTTTGTAGCTTTATTTGAAGCCTGAAATTTAGATAAAATAAGTTACAACATCATATGATGCAATAAAAGACCTCCAATTTCAAGAGCATCATTGAGCTGATATAACATAGCAAGCAATCAAAAGTAGAGTCTCATACATCTATTTCTTCTAGAACGGTTGGTGTACTGGACTGAGTGGACCAATGAGAGCACGTGCCACTGTCACTGTTGCTCTGTGAAATGACCGCAACACTTAATAAATGGGTTGTCCCTACTGACATTACAGCTTTGTTTGCAGGCTGAAACTAAGACAAAACAAGTTAAAATGCAATACAATACAAGGCAAACAAACAGCACTGTTGACATATTTTTGAAAGAACCATGAGAAGATATAACAAAGAAACCAGTTAAGCCGCATGCCTCTTAGAACAAACCAAACTAGATCATGGCGATGATGTATACAATGAACCAAGCAACTAAACATCATATGCCCAATAACGAAGTCAGGTCACTGCAAAGAAGAAATCTAGCAAATAGCCAAATACAGTCAAAAGATGTGCATGTCGGATTGGATACAATTAGGAAAATAATGTATGATTGATTTAAGCATGACTCAGATAGTGCCTTCGACATCGTAGAAGGTCATTGCAACAATTAATTGTATGGCTTGTATGAAGTGCCATAACATTTAAATTAAGCATAACGAGGCATTGCTTAATCTGAGAACTGAGAGCTAGCTCAGTGGCAAGGCTTGCGAGTGCGCAGCCAGCCCACCCGGGTTCGAGTCCCAACGGGACCAAATTAAACGGGGTGTTATCTAGCGCGTATAAATTCGCTGCTGGAGAGGTCTCATCATCTATCTCGCACCGTATAGCCAAGGGAGGGAATCTTCCTACGTTGGTCAACGTTTAGGCAATGCTTAATCTTGAATTCATGATCAAACTCAAACAAAAAGGGCAAATAACCAGTAGCACCATGTGCATCATGTATAATAGATTAATAGAAAATGAATGAACCAATTGAACATGGAGCGTATTATATAAACAGCCAGATCATTTGAATATGGATATAGCACATCATGTCAATGGGACTCAGAAAAATAAAGCTAAACATTTAAACAAGTAATATAACTATTTTTTTCACAATGTTTCAAGTAGAATAGGAAGCTAGGTTAGGAATAAAGCAATCATGTTTCAAGTAGAATAGGAAGCTAGGTTAGGAATAAAGCAATCATGTTTCAAGTAGAATAGGAAGCTAGGTTAGGAATAAAGCAATAAAAAACACGAAGTGCATCATTTCAGCTATGATCATTTCTATCAAACTCATGCACTAGCCATGGAAAAACAGGAAAACTCAATGAACTAACAGGCAAAAAATTAACATAATAGAATTTGAGGACTTGTATTAACATAGCCAAATCATGTAACTTATACTCAGGCATGCCGGATGCCAGATGGGTCAAAGGCAGTGTGCAATGTTCCATATGGTCATTGTTTATATTTTATTAGATTCCATTAGGCAACTTAGGTAGTGCAACATACAGAAAATGATATAATTGAACTACGCACAGGAGGTAAATTAACATTCCAAAAAAAACATGGAACTTACATGAGCTTTTTTTTGAGTCACACGGACCTCATGAGGTACTTGCACAGAAGAACCTGGTGCCTCACTGTTTCTCCTCTGCATGAAGGAGAGGCCAATTGTAAACAGAAACAGGATCCAAGATATAGAAGTTTGCATTAAGCAATATACAAAAAACAGCAGGTACTTACATGATTATAGGCGAGCTTTACTCTACGTTTCTGAGTGTAAGATGTGCCTGCTGCACGTGTAATAACAAACAGTTACGAGTCAAGGCTTTGCTATAATTAAATTGACATCAAACAGTAGTAGAAGCATTATGACGTGCATAAACATGTAATATAGGATCGCAGAAAGATATCAAACATGATGTAACTAGAGTAGTAGCCTACGGCCAAATAGTGAGAAATTGTAATCGTGTCAATTGTGGACTTGTATAGCCTACCCCAAATTGTTTGGGAACAAAGGCTTTGTTGTTGTTGTTGTTGTCAATGGTGGACATGTAGAGCATTCAACGGCTCATGACTGGCGGCTCATATTTTGTAGAGTTTCAGCGAATGGGTGGGTTAGGTCACTCAGACCATCACACTCTGTATTTATATCATCCGAGTTAGGGTTACAATACCACTGGACATGGGCCTCTATGGGCCTCACACTGGATACAATATTACTACAGCGCTACTACTAAACTCACTCATGGTCCAACACACCCCCTCAAGATGATCATGGGTAAACAACCATGGCCATCCTGCAACAACAACATGACACATATGAAAAATACCAGTAATGAACTTTCAGCATAACTCCTATGATACATGACAACATTGCACTTTCCATCATCTTGTCATCTCGATTCATCTCTTCATCAGCAACAAAGACATCCAGCTTCAACCATCTGGGATACGCACAACTCCTAACCATACACATCCTCAACAACCCCGGCTACCTCACCACACAAGTTCCGCAGAACCATCCACACTCGCCTCAATGTCCTCAGCCTCTCTTCTCCACTCTGCCCGGCCACTGACCTCTTCCGTCTCTCCCACAAACCCCCAGCCAACTCCTGCCTCAACCATCCACTCCTCAAGCACCCATGCCTATCCCCCGGTCAGGCCTCAACCAGTCTCACCTCAGGCACGCATGCCTTTCCCCTAGACATATCCACAACCATCACCATCACCACTAAACCGCAGCCTCATCAACTCCATCACGACTCAACCGCAGCATCATCAACTCCATCACAACATATCCCCACAGCCTCACATCTCCATTTTCTCCTCACTTCCACTCGGATGGCGCCTCGTCTGCGCGCCCTAGCCAACCTGGCGGACCACACCTGGCCACATCGACCGGCTCGCGCTGGTCAACGTCCAGCACCAACCTCCAGCTCCGCCCTGCGCTCAAAGGCTCGCCCCACTCCGCACGCCTCCAACTTCTCCCCCTCACACGGATCTAGATCTCTCTGCCACGGATTCACTTCATCTTCTCTCCTTTCTAAACGAAAACGATCCTCACCCTCTTCTTTCTCCCCGCGCGAGCAGCCGCCGATCTCACACAACTCACATCGCTGTGTGTGATAGCCGCAACCCACGCAAAGCACCTGATGCGGCCTCCCGCCGCCTGGATTTCTACATCTCAACGGTGGTTTTTGTGGTCAAAGGAAGAACTTGTATGGTACTGTTTGTGGCCGCTAGCACTAGCAGGAAGGAAACCTAGGCTCTGATCTGATACCAGGAAGAACTTGTATGGTACTGTTTGCGAATGGGTGGGTTAGGTCACGGAAAAAAAATACTTATGCGTCGTGTTTAAACCTAAAGGATGAGGTGGTTACCAACAAAAGCACTTGTAAGTTAAAAATATAGCACGAATTCAGAAATACAGTCGGTTGCAATACTCCTAACAGAACAAAACGCGGAGGGATGTCTGGTTACCTATTTTTGGGCGGCGTTTAGACGTGTTCCGCGTTCTTACGGGTGACGTGGAGGTCGGCGAGGGGACTGCTGTTGCGGTCGGTGCCGGGGAAGCAGATCTTGGGGGGTCGGAGAAGGACATGATGGGCGGATAAAGCGCGCCGGCTGAACTAGAAGGTTGGTGAAGCAGATGATGTGCAGTGCACGGGGGCGTCGGTGTCGGCGAAGCTGGTCAAGTGCGGTGGTCGATAGAGTCGGCGAACGAGATACGGTGCGGTGGACGCCGGAGTAGGTGCGGATCAAGCGGATAGGGCAGCCTCGGGGTTTGAAGCCGTGGCAGCTTGAACGGTGAATTGCGGTGGTGATTTTCCGGTGCGGCGGCCGTGAAGGTCTGGAGGTAGGTAAGAGTGGCGGTTTCTCTGAGGGCTTGCGGGCGAAACTAGGGTGAAGCTAGGCGATGGAGGAGTCGAAGGAATTTCGCAGTCCATCTTTTGAGGGAAAAAATATTCGCAGATCTGAAACTTTGCGGCGCGAGATATTTGGGCATTGGCGGGGAATTTTACCGCTCGATGAGATTAAATTTTGGCTGCAGTAGGTAATAATAATAAAAAATAGTAGGCCCTACTAGTACTATAAGTCTGTTCAGGAATCCAAGGGGGTAGAGGTAGAGAAATCCATTATGTGAATCCACATTTCAAAGTGTCAAAAAATTCTAAACTAAAATTTTACATGTATATCTAGACATTTTATGTTGGTACACAAGTTTTCAAAAAAAAAATTATGTGGATCCTGTAAAAAAGACAAATTTTGATGTTGTAACACGACTACGTACAGTACGTTTTTTGCCTTTTTTGTACACACCACACAAAATGTTGTTTTTCCACAAAAACTTGTGAACGAACATAGGATGTCACAATGTATACCAAAAAATTTATGTCAGATTGTTTAACATTTATATAATTGTTTTTTTATTATTTTCTATAATATGTGCATATGCACGCGTGTGCCAAAACGCCACCTCCGGGGGCTAGGAGTTTCTAAACTTCTTATGGCACATCAAATAAAATGTTTGTCAATCAATAATAATAATGTGCTTATGATTGTTACTCCCTTCCACCATTAATAAAGTCCACATCGGTTTCGTGTATCATAGCGCAAACAACGAGATACATGCTTAGGGTTAGGGGTAGATACATGATTTTTCTGGTTTGAATATGTCTAGACCTTATTTATCAACTTAATTGAATGCTTGCAATATAACATAAGAAGACCTTGATTTTTTTATTTTTTATTTTGAATTTTTATACCCATTTGAATCTTGGTCAAATCCTAGGTTTCAGCAAGATTTGAATAAGTTTAAAACATGAATATGAAAAACTAAGCATGCATGTATGCTTATTAATTAATCACTTCAAAATGAATCTCTTAGGAGTGTTTTTGAAATTTCCATGTTTGAAACCAAAAACCACATATCTTCATGCTTGACTTCATGAGACAGAGCT
The DNA here is from genome assembly GCF_019359855.2 of Lolium perenne. Taxonomy (NCBI): domain Eukaryota; kingdom Viridiplantae; phylum Streptophyta; class Magnoliopsida; order Poales; family Poaceae; genus Lolium; species Lolium perenne. The sequence goes on from NC_067247.2 coordinate 190,015,704, forward strand.
TAGGGTTAGGGGTAGATACATGATTTCTCTGGTTTGAATATGTCTAGACCTTGTTTATCAACTTAATTGAATGCTTACTATATGACATAAGAAGACTATGTGCCTTGGTTTTTCATTTTTCATTTTTTTTAAATTATGCCCATTTGAATCTTGGTCAAATCCTAGGTTTGACCATGATTTAAACAAGCTTAAAACATGAATATGAAAAAGTAAGCATGTATCCTTCGTAGTCACTCCAAAATGAAGCTCTTGAGATGGTTTTTGAAATTTCCATGTTTGAAACCAAAAACCACGTACTTCTCTTCATGCTTGACTCCAAAATGAAGCTCTTCTGATGATGCTGCTGCCCATCTCAATAATTTTGTTGAATTATGTGAAATGCAAAAGTATAAGGATGTAGATGGTGACATTATAAAATTAAAATTGTTTCCTTTCTCATTAAGAGGAAGAGCTAAAGATTGGTTGCTATCTCTGCCTAAGAATAGTATTGATTCATGGACTAAATGCAAGGATGCTTTTATTGCTAGATATTATCCCCCTGCTAAAATTATATCTCTGAGAAGTAGCATAATGAATTTTAAACAATTGGATAATGAGCATGTTGCACAAGCATGGGAAAGAATGAAATCTTTGGTTAAAAATTGCCCAACCCATGGACTGACTAATTGGATGATCATCCAAACCTTTTATGCAGGACTGAACTTTTCTCCGCGGAACCTATTGGATTCAGCTGCTGGAGGTACCTTTATGTCCATCACTCTAGGCGACGCAACAAAGCTTCTTGATAATATGATGATTAATTACTCTGAATGGCACACGGAAAGAGCTCCACAAGGTAAGAAGGTAAATTCTGTCGAAGTAACCTCTTCCTTGAGTGATAAGATTGATGCTATTATGTCTATTCTTGTGAATGGTAGGACAAATTTTGATCCTAATAATGTTCCGTTAGCTTCATTGGTTGCCCAAGAAGAACATGTTGATGTGAACTTCATTAAAAATAATAATTTCAACAACAATGCTTACCGGAACAATTCTAGTAACAACTATAGGCCATATCCTTATAATAATGGCAACGGCTATGGTAATTCTTATGGGAATTCTTACAACAATAATAGGAACACACCCCCTGGACTTGAAGCCATGCTTAAAGAATTTATTAGTACACAAACTGCTGTTAACAAATCTGTTGAAGAAAAGCTTGGGAAAATTGATATACTTGCTTCTAAAGTCGATAGTCTTGCTGCTGATGTTGATCTCTTGAAATCGAAAGTTATGCCTAATGAAAATAATAATAATAAGATTGTTACTACAGCAAATGCCATCCAAGTTAGAATTAATGAGAATATAAGATTGATGGCCGAATTGCGTGCTAGGTGGGAAAAAGAAGAAAATGCTAAAGAAGATAATATAGCTAAAGTTTGGACTATTACCACCACTAGTAATGCTAATGCTCCACATGTTGCTGCGCCTCCTACTATTAATGGTAAAATAATTGGTGTTGGCAATGTTTCCACTTCTAATGCAAAGCGTGAAAAGCTGCCTGAAACTGCTAAAACTGCCTATGATAAAACTGCTGAAATTTTTTCCAACATTAGGGACAATGATCCCATTTCTTTAGATTATAATGGTTTGGATTTTGATGATTGCCACGTCTCTGAAGTTATAAAGTTCTTACAAAAACTTGCTAAGAGTCCTAATGCTAGTGCTATAAATTTGGCTTTCACGAAACATATTACAAATGCTCTCATAAAAGCTAGAGAAGAGAAATTAAATCGTGAAACTTCTATTCCTAGGAAGTTAGAGGATGGTTGGGAGCCCATCATTAAGATGAAGGTCAATGATTTTGATTGTAATGCATTATGTGATCTTGGTGTAAGTATTTCCGTTATGCCTAGAAAGATCTATAATATGCTTGACTTGCCACCATTGAAAAATTGTTATTTGGATGTTAATCTTGCTGATAGTTCTACAAAGAAACCTTTGGGGAGAGTTGATAATGTTCGCATTACCGTTAACAATAACCTTGTCCCCGTTGATTTTGTTGTCTTGGATATTGAATGCATTGCATCTTGTCCCATTATATTGGGAAGACCTTTTCTTCGAACTGTTGGTGCTATTATTGATATGAAGGAAGGTAATATTAAATATCAATTTCCTCTCAAGAAAGGTATGGAACACTTCCCTAGAAAGAGAATGAAGTTACCTTTTGATTCTATCATTAGAACAAATTATGATGTTGATGCTTCGTCTCTTGATAACACTTGATATACACTTTCTGCGCCTAGCTGAAAGGTGTTAAAGAAAAGCGCTTATGGGAGACAACCCATGATTTTACTACTGCACTTTTATTTTATATTTGAGTCTTGGAAGTTGTTACTACTGTAGCAACCTCTCCTTATCTTAGTTTTGTTGCATTGTTGTGCCAAGTAAAGTCTTTGATAGTAAGGTTCATACTAGATTTGGATTACTGCGCAGAAACAGATTTCTTGCTGTCACGAATCTGGGCCTAATTCTCTGTAGGTAACTCAGAAAATTATGCCAATTTACGTGAGTGATCCCCAGATATGTACGCAACTTTCATTCAATTTGAGCATTTTTATTTGAGCAATTGTGGTGCCTCAATAAAATTCGTCTTTACGGACTGTTCTGTTTTGACAGATTCTGCCTTTTATTTCGCATTGCCTGTTTTGCTATGCTTGGTGGATTTTTCTATTCCATTAACTTTCTTTGTGCAATGTCCAGAAGTGTTAAGAATGATTATGTCACCTCTGAACATGTGAATTTTGATTATGCACTAACCCTCTAATGAGTTGTTTTGAGTTTGGTGTGGAGGAAGTTTTCAAGGATCAAGAGAGGGAGATGATACAATATGATCAAGGAGAGTGAAAGCTCTAAGCTTGGGGATGCCCCGGTGGTTCACCCCTGCATATTTCAAGAAGATTCAAGCGTCTAAGCTTAGGGATGTCCAAGGCATCCCCTTCTTCATCGACAACATTATCAGGTTCCTCTAGTGAAACTATATTTTTATTCCATCACATCTTATGTACTTTGCTTGGAGCGTCGGTTTGTTTTTGTTTTTGTTTTGTTTGAATAAAATGGATCCTAGCCTTCATTGTGTGGGAGAGAGACACGCTCCACTGTTGCATATGGACAACTATGTCCTTAGGCTTTACTCATAATATTCATGGCGAAGGTTGAATCTTCTTCGTTAAATTGTTATATGGATGGAAACGGGAAATGCTACATGTAGTAATTGGTAAAATGTCTTGGATAATGTGATACTTGGCAATTGTTGTGCTCATGTTTAAGCTATTGCATCATATACTTTGCACCTATTAATGAAGAAATACATAGAGCTTGCTAAAATTTGGTTTGCATAATTGGTCTCTCTAAGGTCTAGATAATTTCTAGTAAGAGTTTGAACAACAAGGAAGACGGTGTAGAGTCTTATAATGTTTACAATATATCTTTTATGTGAGTTTTGCTGCACCGCTTCATACTTGTGTTTGTTTCAAATGGCCTTTCTAGCCTAAGCCTTGTATCGAGAGGGAATACTTCTCATGCATCCAAAATCCTTAAGCCAACCACTATGCCACTTGTGTCCACCATACCTACCTACTACATGGTATTTCTCCGCCATTCCAAAGTAAATTTCTTGAGTGCTACCTTTAAAATTTCCATTCTTCATCTTTACAATATATAGCTCATGGGACAAATAGCCTAAAAACTATTGTGGTATTGAATATGTACTTATGCACTTTATCTCTTATTAAGTTGCTTGTTGTGCGATAACCATGTCCTGGGGACGCCATCAACTACTCTTTGTTGAATATCATGTGAGTTTCTATGCATGTCCGTCTTGTCTGAAGTAAGGGCGATTTACCATGAGTTGAATGGTTTGAGCATGCATACTGTTAGAGAAGAACATTGGGCCACTAACTAAAGCCATGATCCATGGTGGAAGTTTCAGTTTTGGACAAATATCCTCAATCTCATATGAGAAAATTAATAATTGTTGAATGCTTATGCATTAAAGAGGAGTCCATTATCTGTTGTCTATGTTGTCCCAGTATGGATGTCTAAGTTGAGAATAATCAAAAGCGAGAAATCCAATGCGAGCTTTCTCCTTAGACCTTTGTACAGGCGGCATAGAGGTACCCCTTTGTGACACTTGGTTAAAACATATGTATTGCGGTGATAATCCAGGTAATCCGAGCTAATTAGGACAAGGTGCGGGCACTATTAGTATACTATGCATGAGGCTTGCAACTTGTAGGATATAATTTACATGATGCATATGCTTTATTACTACCGTTGACAAAATTGTTTCTTTTTTTCAAAACCAAATCTCTAGCACAAATATAGCAATCAATGCTTCCCTCTGCGAAGGGCCTTTCTTTTACTTTTATGTTGAGTCAGTTCACCTATTTCTCTCCATCTCAAGAAGCAAACACTTGTGTGAACTGTGCATTGATTCCTACATACTTGCATATTGCACTTGTTATATTACTTTACATTGACAACTATCCATGAGATATACATGTTACAAGTTGAAAGCAACCGCTGAAACTTAATCTTCCTTTGTGTTTCTTCAATGCCTTTACTTTGAATTATTGCTTTATGAGTTAGCTCTTATGCAAGACTTATTGATGCTTGTCTGAAAGTACTATTCATGAAAAGTCTTTGCTATATGATTCATTTGTTTACTCATTGCATTAACATTGCTTTGATCGCTGCATTCATTACATGTGCTTACAATAGTATGATCAAGGTTATGATGGCATGTCACTCCAGAAATTATCTTTGTTATCGTTTACCTACTCGGGACGAGCAGGAACTAAACATGGGGATGCTGATACGTCTCCAACGTATCGATAATTTCTTATGTTCCATGCCACTTTATTGATGATACCTACATGTTTTATGCATACATTATGTCATATTTATGCATTTTCCGGCACTAACCTATTAACAAGATGCCGAAGAGCCAGTTGCTGTTTTCTGCTGTTTTTGGTTTCAGAAATCCTAGTAAGGAAATATTCTCGGAATTGGACGAAATCAACGCCCAGGGGCCTATTTTCACACGAAGCTTCCAGAAGACCGAAGGAGTCACGAAGTGGGGCCACGGGGCGCCGCCACAATAGGGCGGCGCGGCCTACAGGGGGCCCGCGCGGCCCTGCTGTGTGGGGCCCCCGTGATGCCTCTTGACCTGCCCTTCCACCTACTTAAATCCTTCGTCGCAAAACCCCCAGTACCGAGAGCCACGATACGGAAAACCTTCCAGAGACGCCGCCGCCGCCAATCCCATCTCGGGGGATTCAGGAGATCGCCTCCGGCACCCTACCGGCGAGGGGAATCATCTCCCGGAGGACTCTTCACCGCCATGGTCGCCTCCGGAGTGATGAGTGAGTAGTTCACCCCTGGACTATGGGTCCATAACAGTAGCTAGATGGTCGTCTTCTCCTAATTGTGCTTCATTGTTGGATCTTGTGAGCTGCCTAACATGATCAAGATCATCTATCTGTAATGCTACATGTTGTGTTTGTTGGGATCCGATGAATAGAGAATACTATGCTATGTTGATTATCAATCTATTATCTATGTGTTGTTTATGATCTTGCATGCTCTCCGTTATTAGTAGAGGCTCTGGGCAAGTTTTTGCTCTTAACTCCAAGAGGGAGTATTTATGCTTGATAGTGGGTTCATGCCTCCATTAAATCTGGGACAGTGACAGAAAGTTCTAAGGTTGTGGATGTGTTGTTGCCACTAGGGATAAAACATCGATGCTATGTATAAGGATGTAGTTGTTGATTACATTACGCACCATACTTAATGCAATTGTCTGTTGCTTGCAACTTAATACTGGAAGGGGTTCGGATGATAACCTGAAGGTGCACTTTTTAGGCATAGATGCATGCTGGATAGCGGTGATAAGGTATCAACTTGTCAATGCCTACGGATTTTAGACTAGGGTTTAGTTGGAAGTAGAGGGCAAGTAGATCTCGAAGGTTTCACCCAAAAAGTACTCGACGATTATGAAACTAGGGTTTGTAAACAATGATTCGATGATCTCTGCGTCCCTCGACTCCCCCTTATATAGGAGGTGGAGCCGAGGGATTCGTGTTGTACAAGTTACAAAGTCCGGGAAGGTTTCTAACTCATCCCGCAAGTTTACAAATAAGACTTTCTATTACAACTCTAGCTTTCCTTAATAATATCTTGGGCTTCCGAATCTTCTTATTCTTCGGGTAGTGGGCCTTCAGTAAACCCCGGGTACTCTCTTCGGCAGGCCCATTTGGGATGCCTATGTCAGTAGCCCCCGAGATTTTGCTTGAATCGTAGGGTCAAGGAAAATCTCCACTGTTTATTTTTATTCGACATCTTTAACTTTTTTATATTTCTTCTCATAAACTTCTATATTGTACAGGGATAACGGTAATTGAGGCTAGTTCATCTGACGGATCAGGTACTAGTTAACTGCTCTAGTGGCAATCCGCAAAAACCTACTTCAAGATCACGTCCCTGGACATGATCTCGGGATACTGGTGTAAACTTCGACAGGTGTCGCTTATGGTCTTACCATTCTGTCGAGTCCCAGTAAAATTTATCGGGTACCTAACGCGTCCGTTAGGATTTTTCTTCGTATCTGTTGATACGGATAAAAGTAGCAGAGCGCAGTCTTCGACGATGCCACGCCCAGCAGAACGGATCTGGGGTCTTACCTTCGCAAATTTGCGGCATTCAGAAATTGATCGCAACTTTGGCGTTCTGAGAATATATTGTCGAGTGCTTTTCCGGCTGTTGGAATGGCACATTTTATCGAGTCAAAGATGACTTATATTGCTCTCCCGATGGGAGTATATGCAGAGTTATTTATAACTCGAAATATACTTTTTTGCTCTGCTATTTTTCTTTTTCTTTTTTCTTTCTTCTCTCTCTCTTTTTTTATGATTTCATCGGGCACGCGAGCAGCGTTCCCGATGGGAGTAGCCCCCGAGGCTACAGCCAAGGACTTGTACTTGGGTGTAGGCTCCACGCCTTATGCCGCTATATTTTCTTTTATCTCCCGAAGTTTTATAATTTCTCGGGTGCGCGAACAGCGCTCCCGATGGGAGTAGCCCCCGAGGCTATGAACAAATATTTGTATTTGGTCATAGGCTCACGCCATTTCTATCTTGTCCTTCTGGATCTTTTCCTTTTTTCCAAAGTAGCCCCCGAGCATTTGATCAAAAACTTGTATTTGATCAAAGGCTCAGCATTATTTTCCATGTCGCCTTTTATGAAATTGTAGAGTCGAATTTTTTTCCTCTGCCAAGGTGACGTTATTGCTGACGATAGCCACGATTGCGAACCCAAAATCGCGAGAAGCCTTCTCCCACTACCTTGCGGGCCCAATTGATCCACTATCTTGACACGTCGTGCAAGTGGGGGACACACGTCCTCCGCTTTTTCTGGCGCACGTACCGTAACTTCTCCAATGTTGAATTACTTTTTTACCCTCGTTTCCACGTGGCTACCATCTGCCACACATTTTCCTTATCCAACGGTTTGTCGTTTCACCGCACCCCTATATAAGATCGTCTTCTTCCTTCTTGAGCACTTTCGCTCGCGCCGTCCTCCTACTCTCATCTGCAAATTTCCTCCTGCGACCCACAGCCACCTTAGCTCCTCGTCTCCAAGCTGCAAACCATGCGCCATTGTTGATGCCACCGCGTCGATTGACAAGGCACAGCAAGCCGGAATCCTCCATGGCCGCCGTGGATCTGGGGGCAGCGGAGTGGGAAAGATCGAAGATTTCCACTCAGGACATCAACATGCTGAAGAAGCTGGGGATCAGCAAGAAACCCAAGGCACTGTGCTTCCCCAGTGAGGAGAGCTACCCAACCCCTCCAATGGGGTACCGGGTAAGTTTTGTCGACCACCTCATCCGCGGTCTTTCCGCCCCCATTCATCCTTTTCTCCGCGGACTGCTTTTTATCTACGGTCTGCAACTCCACCACCTCACGCCAAATTCAATCCTCCATATCTCCATTTTCATCACTCTTTGCGAGGCCTTCCTTGGCGTCCAGCCTAACTGGGCGCTATGGAAACGCATTTTCTTCTGCCGCCGTAATGGCTCGCCCAATGTCGCCTATAATATAGGCGGCGTTGTAATTTCTGTTCGGCCCACTGTCGACTACTTTGACGTCAAACTCCCTGACTCTGTTCAAGGGTGGCGCAAGAAGTGGTTGTACATTCAGGAGGAGAACCATGGATGTGCTGAAGACAATATCCCTCCTTTTGATGGCGCTGAGAAAATCTTTCGCCGCCGCTCCTGGGACGCAGAGGCTACCGAAGAAGAAAAGGCGTCGACAGAAACCTTGATGGCTCGCATCCACGAGTTGCAAAATACTCGCGGCAAAGAACTATCGGGTATCCAAATCACTGCATACTTTCTTAGGACTAGATTGCAGCCGCTTCAGGCTCGCAAATATCCTCTTTGGAAATATGCTGGCGACAAGGATGCAGATCGGCTGTCGGTGGATTTGGAGGTCAAGGACTTAGAAAAACTTGTCCGAAAAATCTCGTCTCTCAGCAAAAAAGATCCTGTCCCTTCTTCTTGTCGTGTAAAACCATTTAGCGCCGCCAATCCACTTCCCAAGGTAATCTTTTGTCGATTGTCTTGTTATTGCTTTGCTATCTTTATTGTAACTCCTTTTCTGATATCTTCCCCTGTTTTATTTTTATTTTGTACAGAACCACCCAGACCTTGTCTCGCTTCCTCCTCTTCCTGAAGGTGGAGAAGTCGAAGAAAGGGTCATTGTCACTGATGACAACCAAGAGGTCCCCTCTTTTTTGAATGAACCCGTGGATTCTCTAAAATCTGCGGGATCTTCTGAAAAAGACGGTGCTTCCGAAGGTACTGCATCAGCGCAATCTCCTCCTCCTGCTGTTTCTCCAAGGAATAAAAGGAAGAGGAATGATGTCGAAGATTCCGGCACCTCCAAAGCCGAAGAAGTTGATCCTTCACGTCAGAAGGCAACTTATGATCCCTATCTTGAATCCCTCGTCAGCTCGTAAGTCACCTTGATTTCCCTTTATTTCTATACTCGAAGATTTTCGTCTCATCTTGCTTTTTATGCTGTCGATCTTTAATCACAGTGATGATGAGGAAGAAGTACCAACTCGTGACGTGGCTCCTCGGATCAGCACGTCACATACTTTAATTGTTTCGGAGACGCCAGTTGAGGGAGAAGAATCCTCGCCTCCTCAACAAAACGTCGTCACCACCACTCCTCCTTCAAGCCCTCTTGCTCCTTCACCAAAAAGGACAAGGGTGGAATCGATCGTGGAACCTACCCCTCAGTTGGGTAGCTCTTCTAATCCGCTCTTAGATGATGTAAGTTTTTAACTTCCTTGCGAGTATCTATATTTCCTCTGTTTGCTTCTTTATGCCTTTATATTTTTCCCGTACCGATGTTTTCTTTCCCTGTTCTTCTTTGATAGCCCATGATCAAAGAGCTTGTTCGCATCGGGTCCCAATTCATTGGGTACCGTGAATATGCCAGCAGGACTGAAGGTAATAACTTCTTTGCTGCCATTGTTTCTAACTTCTTGCTCCTGTTTTTGTCGCAATTTTGACGGTTCTTTTCTATTTTGACAGAGAAACTTGCAGAGGCCAACAAGCTTGCCGATACTCTTGCTCAGAAACTGGAGCGAAGTGAAATGGCTCGCAAGAAAGCCGAACTTGATGCTAGCGAAGCCAAAGCAGAGGCTGATAAAGCCAAGGCAAAAGCTGCTAGTGTCGAAGAACTGCAGAAGAGACTTGAGGATGCTGAAGCTGCTTTAAACGAGCACAAGGCCGCACAGGCTACTCGTGAAAAGGGAATCCTCAAGCGCTTGAATACGCAAAATCGGCGCTTCCTCGGTAATTTTACCGACCCCTTCTATTTTTCTTAGGTCTTGCTTTTTCTTACTTGCTGTCGACCAACATTTATTTCCTTTGGTAGGTCAAACAAACCAAGAGTTTGATCTTGAGAATCGCACCAATGATCCTCTCCTCGACGCACTCTCTTATCTGGAATTCCATGGCCAAGAAGTTTGCGAAGGCGTGGTGAATGCTGACGCAGGGTTATCGAAGCTGCATCCCTACTTCTTCCCGAAGAAAGAGGAGCCTAAGACTTTCCTTGCCCTTGCCAAGGACTTCAATCCTCCGGAGGATCTTGGACTGAAGATGCGCCAGGAGAACATGAAGATTGCTGTCGAGAGCACTGTTGCCTTGGTCGCTGACAGCCAGCAAACTGTTGACTGGACGAAGGTTGGCGACACCGAGCAAATAGAACAAACCAAATGGCGGTCGTTGATCAAGGCAGCCAAGCCCAACACGAAGAAAATCCTGGCCTATCTCGGGATCAAGCCATCTGCAACTTCTAGCTCATCAAGGCCGGAGGTCTAGTTGAATGCCTTTTCTTTTTCTTTCCTTTGCTTTCTCTATTTCTTTTGCTGTTGTCACCATTTTAGCTTTGGCGACAATTATCCTGTTAGTCCTTTTGGAGAACTTCTTTTGTAATGTCCATGTAATCTTTCTAGAAATCAATGGAATTCCTCTTGGCACTATCATTGATCCTGGGACTTTCTTTTCCAGTTAATATTTGATAACTACTCAACCAATCCTTGCTCTGCCGATGCTTCACCTGCTTCTTCCTTCTCGAAGAAAATGCTAGTAGATGATAATCCCCTCGAAGGTTCTTCAAGCAAACATTTGTCGAAAGATTTGCAAGAACTTCGACAACAACTTCAATCCATGAAGAAACAAACTCTGGCAATGATGGAACAATCTCGAAAAGCATCCGAAAAAGAGAAGATCGCTCTCCAACAAGCCAAAGAGGCTATGGCTGCCAAGGATGCTGCTATGTTGGAAGCTAAGAACGCCACTACTCGAGAAAATAGCATGCTCGAGCTGATGTCTGAAGCTAGCACAGATATGCTAGGTATGTTTTTCCAACCTCGCGCTGCCGCTTCTTTGCTTTCCTGTGCCTCCCCTTAAATTTCTTGCCTCATCGCTTAATAGGCTCCGTTCTTGATGCTGCCGCCGAAGACCAAAGAGTTAACGAGAGAACGAATCTTCTCGTCAATCTTTCCCTTAACCATGGCTGTCTGTTCTGGGCCACCCCTGAACGAACCCAATAAATTGTCAGGTTCCAAGATCGTGCTTGCCAGGTGCGCGAATTTCTCAGTTTTTGCACGACAACGTTAACCCTTGTTTACAAGACTTTGTTTCCGCGAAATGAGGTTCCCAAAACTCTTCCTGAATTGCTGGAGATATTTAGAGATGCTCCCCGCATTCATAATTTTGTGCGAGCTCAATTGACTGCTGGAGCAAGGTTCGCCATGATTATGATAAATATTTGCCATCCAAAGTTAGACCTGACGAAGATTGTTGCTGATTGCCTGGCCAAGAAATCGCGGCGAAAAAATGATATTGACACAATCAATGAGATGGTAACTCCTGTGGCCGAGTCGATGATAGATGAGCTTCTTCGGATGGACTCAGAATTCTTCGTCAAGGGGTCCTATGCTGAACACAAGACAACCAGAGGCTTGTCCATAGATAGTATTTTAGGTTTTGACTGAGTTGTACTATATTGCAAAACATTGTGTCTATATCTTTTTTGATTTCTTTTTTATTTCCAAAGAGATTCGTTGTATATTGTAAAGTGCTCTACATTGTTGGAGCCCCCGAGCCTCTGGCTAGAGTTTGTACTGTTTTTGCTATCTCGAAGATTTTTCCTCTTGTCGTAAGAAAATGTCTTTATTTTCTCCATTGATGGGTTGCAAACCCCCGCGTATCTTAGTGTCGAAGTTCTGTATTTTTTGTTGCGAGGTTCTTGGACCAAAGCAATAAGATTTTGACGCGTACACTATATTTATAATTGTTAGCTTCCGATGTTTATATTTGGCGAGGTATTAGTGTACCAAGGGGAAATATTTCGGTAAGTCTAGTTTGTCTATATTGTACGTATTTTAAGTCTTGAAGGCGTTGAGCCCCCGAGCGTGTCGAAGAATAAGAAGTATATCTCCACTATCTTTATTATATTGCAGCACCGCGAGCCCGCCTCATTAAAAACCATTCCGGCCCCACTCGGTGCCCCGAAAAGGAAAAGAGTGCGTCTGAAGACTCGCGGGCGTTTCAGTACATTGTATTTTTACAGAGGAGGACTATATTTCAACTCTAGGCGTAGAACCGCCTGAGCTGCGCCACGTTCCAGGGGTTTTTTTCGGGAGCCCCTGTCTTCTTGTCCTTGATCATGTATGCGCCTCCGTCGATGACTTCCGTGACAACGTAAGGCCCCAACCATGGTGATTCGAGCTTCTCAGTACTTTTTTGATTTAACCGCAAGACCAAATCCCCGACCTGAAAAGATCTTGGCCTTAACCGTCGACTGTGGTAGTTTTTGAGGTCTTGCTGGTATTTGGTGACTCGTGAAAATACTTCATCTCGAGCTTCGTCGAGTCCGTCCATATCATCCTCCCGAGCTTTTTGTGATGTTTCTTCGTCATACTCTGTTACTCTTGGAGAATCATGCTCTATTTCAAATACGGCGACACAAGAAACTCTGTTTTTTCTCGTCCATGGAGCCGAAGCAGTATACTTGCACGTTTTTCCCAATCTGTGTCGCCAGACACTTCTGCATCATCCTCTGATATGTTGCTCCCGTGTTTTTCAGACCAAAGGGCATTGTTCTATAGCAAAACACGCCATACGGTGTGATGAACGTTGTCTTTACTTCATCTTCTTCTTTCAATCTGATCTGGTTATAACCAGAGTATGCGTCCAGGAAGGAAAGACGTTCACATCCAGCCGTGGAGTCGATAATTTGATCGATCCTCGGGAGGGGAAAGTGATCCTTTGGACAATGTTTATTGAGGCACGTAAAGTCGACGCACATGCGAAGGACCTTAGTGTTTTTCTTCGGCACCAACACAGGATTTGCTACCCATGTGGCCTCTGTATGCAGCTCCTTTATAAAACCAGCTTCTCGTAGTCGATCTATTTCTGACAGCATAGCCTTGCGGTTTGGTTCCGAAAAACGCCGCAAAGGTTGTTTGATTGGTCTCGCTAGTGGATCCAAGTTTAGGTGGTGCTCGGCAAGTTCCCTGGGTACTCTTGGCATGTCAGCTGGACACCATGCGAAGATTTTCCAGTTCTCACGGAGGAACTCGACGAGCACGCTTTCCTATGCGAGGTCCATGTCGTTTGCGATGGACGTCGTCTTTTTCGGGTCTGTCGGGTGAATCTGCACCTCCTTAGATTTTTTCTCAGTATTGAAAGTTGATTCTTTATTTGGCCTTCCGACGTCTGGCAGCACGTCGTAGTCAGTCATACTCCTTGACGCCAAATACTCAGCTTGCATCCCGAAAGTTTCTGATATCCGATGAAAATCCTTATCGCACTTATCGGCTAAGGCGAAGCTTCCTTTGACTGTGATTGGTCCCTTAGGTCCAGGCATCCTCCACAACAGGTATGTATAATGTGGTACCGCCATAAATCTAGCATATGCTGGTCGTCCCAACAGAGCGTGATACTGCGACGGAAAATCCACAACTTCAAACTCCAGCTTCTCGATTCTATAATTCTCTCGGGTTCCAAACTGAACGTCGAGATTAATCTTCCCCAATGGATAACTTGGTTTCTCCGGTGTGATACCATGGAACCTCGTGTCTGTTGGCTTCAAGTTTGCTAGAGATATGTTCATCTTTCTCAATGTATCTGCATACATCAGGTTTAGGCTGCTGCCACCATCTATGAATACTCGAGAGACGTCAAATCCCGCAATGACTGCTGGTGGGATAAGTGCTGACTGCCCTGGTCGAGGAACTTGCTGCGGATGATCTGCTATGGTGAAACCAATATCTTGCCCTGACCAATTAAGATACTCGACTGTTGGTGGGGGCATTTTTTCTGCCATGAACACCTGTCGCGAGATTACTTTCTGAGCCCTATTGGATGGCCTTCCCTTCTGAATCATCGACACCGCTCCGTTGGAGTTAGGATCAACGTAAGGTGGTGGTGGAGGTGCTGCCGCTATTCTGAGCTGATGTCGATTGTCCTCCGTAATCGCGGGAGGAGGTGGCAAGTGAATCTCACTCCTGGGTTCTCGAGGATTTCTCTGTGCTGCCCGAGCATTAGCATGCTCTGCCCGCCTTAACATTGCCTGAAAATTGCGACAGTCTTTCTGCAGATGTCCTGACTGTCTTTTTCCGTTGCTGTCGAGGAAAAAGTGCATCTGACACGGCCCATTCATCATCTCTTCAGGAGACACGAAAGGCCTCGGGAACCTAGGCCCGCTATTTTGCCTGTTGTTTTGAGAATCATCTCTATTATCGCCTCGCTGCTCATTGCTTCTCTGATAATCATCTCTGTTGTTTCCTCCTGTGTTTGCCCGAAAGCCTGCCGAAATTTGTCCCGGAGCATCATAGCTCGGGTACTGCCGATGAAATCGTCGCCTCGGTTGATAATTTCGACCACGGTCCTCCTCTGGCGACCTGTGCCGTTTGTTGTGGACAGCATCTTCTCCATCTGCCCATCTGTTTGCTATTTCCATTAACGCGGATACTGTCTTTGGGTTGGTCCTCCCCAAGTCCTCGACAAAATCTCCACGCCTGATTCCTGCGACAAACGCATCTATCGCTCTCTCGTCAGATATATTTTCTGCCGAGTTTTTGATGATGTTCCACCTTTGGATATATTTTCTCATTGGCTCGTCTGGCTTTTGTCGACATGCTCTCAACTCCTCTATCGACGCAGGTTTTTTGCACGTGGACCTGAAGTTCTTGACGAACACGTCCTCGAAGCTTTCCCAACTGTCGATAGATCCTGGAGGGAGTTTCTTTATCCAAGACCATGCGGCTCCACTCAAATGCACCTGGATGCTTTGCATAGCTGTTGCTCTGGTTCCGCCTGTGAGTTTCACTGTCTCGAGATAATCAACTAGCCAATCTTCTGGATCTTGAAGGCCGTCGAATTTTTTGAAATTATCAGGCAACTTGAATCCCGAAGGTACTCGAGTTTTCCGCACTCTCCTCGTGAAGCACGGCAAACCACACATATCCTCGTCGTTTAACTCTGGGGACTGCCGATGTTCTCTTCTGCTTTGTCGCGCTCTGTCGACCCTTGCTTGTGCTGCCGTGTCTCTTGCTCCACTTGGTCCTTCAGGAGCTGCTGCTGCTGCTGCCGCAGGTCGTGGACTATTTTGCCTTGCTGTTCCTTCGGGAGGTGTTGATACAAACGCCGTCCCCATGGCTCCAACTCCTGCTATCGCCATGTTGTACAGTGTTTCCCTTGGATCTCCTGGAGGTGGTTTAGATGCGAGGATAAAAGCATATATCGCCATATACCCAGCCTCTGGTGTCTTAGGGATGATGTTTCCTCTTGTGTCTATCGACATAAAGGACATGTCGAGGTTTTGGACCAGGTGCTCTCTTTCTGCTTCGGGTATGTGTTGTAACCTTGATCTTGCTCTGTTCCGAGCCTCCCTGTGGCTATCACCCGAAGTTCTAGATTGTCGACTCAGCTCTGCCCTTCTCCTGCTGGATGCAGAAGCTACCTCTTTTCTTCTGTTTAACTCAGCTGTCTGTTTTTCCAATTCCCTTGCAGCTCGTGCGAGCCTATATTGATATGCTTGTAATTCCTCTGGCGTGGCTGTGGTGGCCATTGGTTCTGAGCCGTCCATAGCTCTCGCGGCTCTATCCCATGCTGCTTGCGGGAGTCGAACTCTGTGTCGCAGCTGTGGCCCGACGTATTTATTGCCCAGGCCTCGTCGCAGATCGGAGGGATCGACGTATGGATTTCCCAGATCGTCGAAAGCCTCAGATGTTTCCTCTTGGTCATGGCTTGGCTCTCCAATGACATAAATCTGATGATATTTTGTATTCAGATCTATGTTGGGTTTGGTGACACCATCGTTGAGATTGGTGAAGACCTTGCCCACTGTAGTAGATTTGTCGATGAAGTCGTAACTGTCGACACTGCTTGAGCCATCGCTTATATATGAGTCCGCAGATGACTCAAACGACATGTCGCTGAAGATCTTGGAGAGTTTCTCTCTTGCCCTGGTGCTGATGTAGCGTGACGATGAAGTTTCTTCTTCTCCTGATTCGGTTGACGATGTATAGCTTGAAAAATCGGAATCGACCGCCGACGATCCCGACGAAATCGGAATTTCGACACGATACGATCCTTCTTTCTCGACGCGAAAGTGAAACCTTCCGAACGTCATCTCCATAGGCTCCGCCAGATACGCATATGCATCCAAACGGGAGGGTGGGTGAGGAACAAAATCAACAGAACCAGTAGCGATCTGTTTACCTCGATCCATTGCGTTGCTTGCGATTGATGAAGTCGATGATTTTGCGGTTGATGAAGTCGATGATCTTGAACGTGCCATCGAGACCAGATCCTTGACGCCTCTAGTTCCCACAGACGGCGCCAATTGACAAGGTATCAACTTGTCAATGCCTACAAATTGTAGACTAGGGTTTAGTTGGAAGTAGAGGGCAAGTAGATCTCGAAGGTTTCAGCCGAAAAGTACTCAACGATTATGAAACTAGGGTTTGTAAACAATGATTCGATGATTTCTGCGTCCCTCGACTCCCCTTATATAGGAGGTGGAGCCGAGGGATTTGTGCTGTACAAGTTACAAAGTCCGGGAAGGTTTCTAACTCATCCCGCAAGTTTACAAATAAGACTTTCTATTACAACTCTAGCTTTCCTTAATAATATCTTGGGCTTCCGAATCTTCTTATTCTTCGGGTAGTGGGCCTTCAGTAAACCCCGGGTACTCTCTTCGGCAGGCCCATTTGGGATGCCTATGTCAAGCGGTCTATGTACTTTGTCGTAATGCCCAATTAAATCTCACTATACTCATCATATCATGTATGTGCATGGTCATGCCCTCTTTGTTTGTCAATTGCCCAACTATAATTTGTTCACCCAACATGCTTATTCTTATCGGAGAGACGCCTCTAGTAATTTGTGGACCCCGGTCCATTCTTTTACATCGAATACAATGTACTGCAATACTTGTTCTACTGTTTTCTGCAAACAATCATCATCCACACTATACATCTAATCCTTTGTTACAGCAAGCCGGTGAGATTGACAACCTCACTGTCATGTTGGGGCAAAGTAATTTGGTTGTGTTGTGCAGGTTCCACGTTGGCGCCGGAATCCCTGGTGTTGCGCCGCACTACACTTCGCCGCCATCAACCTTCAACGTGCTTCTTGACTCCTACTGGTTCGATAAACCTTGGTTTCTAACTGAGGGAAACTTACTGCTGTACGCATCACACCTTCCACTTGGGGTTCCCAACGGTCGCGTGCTGTACGCGTGTCAAGCTAAATTTCTGGCGCCGTTGCCGGGGACGTGAAGGAAATTACACCACAGAGATTTCTAACTCCCACGTCAACTGCACGCCAGCAGGGGGTAGATACATGATTTTCCTGCTAGTTTGAATATGTCTAGACCTTGTTTATCGACTTAATTGAATGCTTACTATATGACATAATTAGACCTTGGTTTTCATTTTTTTATACCCATTTGAATCTTGGTCAAATCCTAGGTTTCACCAAGATTTGAACAAGTTTAAAACACGAATATGAGAAAGTAAGCATGTATGCTTCTTAGTCACTCCAAAATGAAGCTCTTGAGAGGGTTTTTTAAATTTCCATGTTTGAAACCAAAAACCACTTCTCTTCATGCTTGACTTCATAAGAAGAGTTTAGGGTTAGGGGTAGCTTTATACATGATTTTTCTGGTTTGAATATGTCTAGACCTTGTTTATCAACTTAATTGAATGCTTACTATATGACATAAGAAGACTATGTGCCTTGGTTTTTCATTTATTTTGAATTTGTATGCCCATTTGAATCTTGGTGAAATCCTAGGTTTGACAATGATTTAAACAAGTTTAAAACACGAATATGAAAAATTAAGCATCTATCCTTCTTAGTCACTCCAAAATGTAGCTCTTGGGAGGGTTTTTGAAATTTCCATGTTTGAAACCAAAAACCACTTCTCTTCATGCTTGACTTCATAAGACAAAGTTTAGGGTTATGGGGTAGATACATGATTTTTCTGGTTTGAATATGTCTAGACCTTGTTTATCAACTTGAATGCTTACTATATGACATACGAAGACTATGTGCTTTGCTTTTCATTTTTTGAATTTTTTTGAATTTTTTTGAATTTTTATACCCATTTGAATCTTGGTCAAAACATAGGTTTGACCAAGATTTAAACAATTTAGAAACATGAGTATGAAAAAGTAAGCCTCTATCCATTTTAGTCACTACAAAATGAACTCTTGGGAGGGTTTTTGAAATTTCCATGTTTGAAACCAAAAACCACTTCTCTTCATGCTTGACTTCATAAGACAGAGTTTAGGGTTAAGCCAACAATCAGTTGGTAAAAAATCCAAGAAAATAAACATTTGTGGTTCTGAGAGGATGACATGCAGGACCCATGGGGCAGCATCATTGATATGGGGTGGCCCGATCTTCTCAGTAAGCGACGGGTGGTGATGAACACACGTTGGTAGCAGCGGATGGAATCGATGATGATGAGGAGGATAACTTGTATGACGCCGACGAAGTCTCTCAATTGATTCCTGATGCCAATGCAACATCTCTCAACCCTGCAAGATATTCGCAACTCCACACACTTGCGCACGTAGCCGCCGACCACGAAACGGTAGATTGCAATCTTCTAATTCCCAATGGAACAGCCGATCACACAAACTTTCAGTAGCATAAAACTCCAGATCGCAACGAATTGGAGAGTTGGGGAACAATAGTTTTGCTTAGCAAACAACTATGAACTAGGGTTTATCTTAAACTTGGTCCAAAGCAGCTAGGGGGTCGTCCAAGGCACTTATATAGGCGTCCGGGACGAGTTCTGGTCGAAAAATACAAGTAAAACCGACCCAGAATAGATCTGGTCGAGACAGACTCGGACAAATCCGGTCTGGAATCCGGTCAATCGGGCCAGGGACCGGGCAGGCTGGCGTGGCATCCGGTCAACCGGGCGGCAAACCGGGAAGTTCGCAACTTTCCGGTTTTTGCCCGGTACGATGAATCCCATCCGGTTGGTGCCCGGTCAACCGGGCCAGGGACCGGGCTGGCCGGTCTGGGGGCCGGTCTAACCGGGTGCTGGACCGGCCTGGACGTCATCTTCTCCTCTCGCGCCTTCCTCCCACTCCTCCCTCGCGCGACCATGAGATATCTTCATGTCCAGCTCCATGTCCAGCTTCACGTCCGTCTTCATATCCAGCTGCTCCTCTACTCCTCGTGCGACGCTCGTCTCCTCTTGATACCTGCTGATACATAAGTAATAGGACTTAGGCAGTATAAAGTTCTCATCAATCAAAGTACCGTTTAGAAACAAGTTCACCTGTTGTTTAAGTAACTTCGCACGAGCCCTTGTAATTGGTCCAATCCAAACTTCATTGGACTTGAGCTTCACAGCAGGTTCATCTTCATTTGTCAATGACGGAGGTAGTGGTGTAGTAGGGATGTCCTCATCATCTCTCCCCCTTCAAAAGGCGTCGACCTTGACGCTCCAAGGTCTTCTCCGTCATATGGTGTCAAATCAGCAACATTGAAAGAATTACTGACACCAAACTCATCAACTGGAAGATCTATCGAGTATGCATTATCATTGATCTTGGCAAGCACTTTGTAAGGACCAGCACCACGAGGCTTCAACTTAGACTTCCGCAGCTTCGGGAACCTATCCTTGCGAAAATGTACCCAGACCATACCACCAGGCTTGAACAACATCTCTTTGCGCTTCTTGTTCATCCTTGCAGCATTGCTCTTGCCTTTCTTCTCGATCAACTCTTTAGTCTTCACATGGATTTTTCGCACAAAATCTGCCCTCTTGGATGCCTCCATATTAACTCTCTCATGTATGGGCAAAGGCAACAAGTCAAGTGGAGTAATGGGTTTGAAACCATACACCACCTCAAAAGGACACAGCTCCGTGGTAGAATGTACCGCCCTGTTGTAAGCAAACTCGACATGCGGCAAACACTCTTCCCACTCCTTCAGGTTCTTCTTGATCATGGATCTCAACAGTTGTGACAAGGTTCGATTCACCACCTCAGTTTGACCATCAGTTTGGGGATGACAAGTAGTACTGAATAGTAGCTTTGTCCCCAGCTTTCCCCAAAGTGTCTTCTAGAAGTAGCTCATGAACTTCACATCACGATCAGAAACAATAGTCTTCGGGACTCCATGTAGTCGAACAATCTCCCTGAAAAACAGGTTAGCAATATGCGACGCATCGTCGCTTTTGTGGCAGGCAATAAAGTGTGACATTTTAGAAAATATGTCCACTACCACAAATATAGAATCATGGCCTCGTTTAGTACGCGGCAAACCTAACACAAAATCCATACTAATATCTTCCCAAGGTGTAGTAGGTGCCGGTAACGGAGTATACAAACCGTGAGGCTTCAGCTTGGACTTGGACTTGTTGCAAGTAATGCACCTCTTCACATACCTGTCCACGTCCCGCCTCATCTTTGGCCAATAAAAGTGATCAGCGAGCATGAGTAGCGTCTTCTCACGCCCAAAGTGACCCATCAAACCTCCAGCATGTGATTCCTGCAATAAGAGCAAACGCACAGAGGATTCTGGAACACATAGTTTGTTAGCTCTAAACAAGAACCCATCGTGTATGTGATATTTTTCCCATGCTTTACCAATAACACATAAGCGGTATGGTTCAGCAAAATCATGATCAGTCGCATATAAATCACATAACACCTCTAATCCAGGAATTTTAACATCAAGATGAGTTAATAACATATTCTTCCTAGATAGATCATCAGTAACAATATTATCTTTTCCCTTCTTATGCTTAATAATGTACGGAAAAGACTCAATAAACTCAACCCACTTAGCAAGACGCATATGCAAAGTAGATTGGGCTTTCAGCTATTTCAAAGCTTCATGATCAGAATGTATGATAAATTCTTTTGGCCACAAAACCTCAAGAACTCTAATTAAAGCATACAATTCTTTAGCATATATTGGATAGTTCAACT
Organism: Lolium perenne; assembly: GCF_019359855.2. NCBI lineage: Eukaryota > Viridiplantae > Streptophyta > Magnoliopsida > Poales > Poaceae > Lolium > Lolium perenne. The sequence continues at coordinate 190,036,794 of NC_067247.2, forward strand.
TAGCACCAGAAAGTTTCTCAGAAAAATATGCAATTGGGCGACCCTCTTGCATCAACACACCACCAATTCCAATACCACTAGCATCACATTCAATCTCAAATTGCTTATTGAAATCAGGAAGTGCAAGCAACGGTGCAGAAGTTAACAATCGTTTCAGTTCATTAAAAGCATGATCTTGGGCCACGCCCCACTCAAATGCAACACCCTTTTTAGTCAATTCATTCAAAGGTGCAGCAATAGTAGAAAAATTGGGCACAAAACGGCGATAAAACCAAGCTAGACCATGAAAACTTCTAACTTGACTCACATTCATGGGAGTAGGCCAATTTTGAATAGCTTCAATTTTAGACACATCTACTTCTACTCCATGCTTAGAGACAACATACCCCAGAAATATGACCTTATCTTTGCAAAATGTGCACTTCTAAAGATTACCATAGAGTTGACTCACGCAACACTTGCAAAACATGTCGAATATGTATAATATGATCAGATTCATTGCGGCTGTAGATTAATATGTCATCAAAATACACAACCACAAACTTACCAATAAAATCACACAAAACATGATTCATCAGTCTCATGAAAGTGCTAGGTGCATTAGTCAAACCAAAAGGCATTACTAACCACTCATATAAACCAAATTTCATTTTAAAGGCGGTTTTCCACTCATCCCCTTCATTCATCCTAATTTGATGATAACCACTACACAAATCAATTTTAGTGAAAACAGCAGCACCACTCAATTCATCTAGCATATCCTCTAAACGGGGAATAGGATGACGATATCGAATAGTAATGTTGTTTATCGCTCTACAATCTACGCACATACGCCATGTACCATCTTTCTTAGGAACAAGAATAACAGGAACAGCACAAGGACTAAGGCTTATGCGGATATAACCTTTGTCGAGTAGCGCGTGTACTTGCTTCTGTATCTCCTTCGTCTCTTCGGGATTCGTCCTATATGGCGCCCTATTGGGCAGCGATGCTCCGGGAATCAAGTCAATTTGATGCTCAATACCTCGCAATGGTGGAAGTCCTGCGGGTACCTCTTCCGGAAACACGTCGCTGAATTCCTGTAAAACATTAGAAACACCAAGAGGAAGAGGGGTCATGTCGTTAGAAACCAAAACTGTACCCTTGTACATGAGCACAATAGGCATGGCTGTAGGATCCTCACAAAATTCTCTCATGTCTTTGGTGGCTAATGAAACTAAGTAATTCACTCTCTCACTTTTCGTTATATCACTCACAGCATTACAATTCTCTCGCCTATCTATGGATGCATCCTCCAAGTTTACTTCAATCTTCTGATGAGACTCATTGACAATTTGCTGTGGTGACATAGGCTGTAAGTTAATTTTCTTGCCCTTGAACTCCAAGTGATATGTATTGGCGCGGCCATTGTGTTGCACCGAACGGTCATAGAGCCATGGCCGGCCCAACTGCAGGTGACAAACCGTCATAGGAACCACATCAAAATCAATGGAATCCTTATACGGTCCAATCTCAAAATCAACTCGCACCATGTGGCTCACCTTCATCTCACCATTATTGCTCAACCACTGAATATAATATGGATGTGGGTGCGGTAGATACTTCAGTTTCAGCTTGGCACATAACTCTTTGCTTGCTAGATTGCGACAACTCCCGCCATCAATAATGACCTTGCAAGCTTTATCAGGACCAACCAGTGCCTTTGTTTGGAACAAATTACAGCGCTATGTAGATGCACTTGACTGCACATTAAGAACACGCTGCGAGACAACAATAGTTTGAGCTTCAGAAGGGAAAACATCAAACCCATCACTGTCATAATCATCCTCATCTGGAGCATTTGGATCAACATCATCTCCAGTTTCATACTCATTGTCCTCATTAATGATCATAACTTTGCGGTTAGGACAATCTCGCTTGAAGTGACCCTTTCCACCACATGTATGACAAGCCATATCGCGATTGCGCGCTGTCGACATGTTAGAACTAGTTCCACTTGCTGCAGGAGCGGGCTTCTTTGTGTTGGTGACACTAGAGACCGGCTTGCTAGACGAAGTAGGAACATCCGCAGGGCGCGTAGATGGCGCCATGGAGGGCGGTGCGCGGGGTGTGTAGCGCCCAGCGCCTGTAGCACGGCCCTTCATTTGCAGTTGTTCAGCCAACTGTGACTCAGCTTCTCTTGCATGATGTAGTAACTCATTCATAGTAGCGTAGCTGTGATGACGCACAATGCCCTTGATATTAAACCGCAGACCATTCAGAAAACGCTGTAGTGTCATCTCAAGAGACTCACGGACATGGGCACGCTGCATAAGCATCTCCATCTCCATGTAGTAAGCATCAACCGTCAACACACCTTGCTTCAATTGGATCAACTTGTCAAAGACGGAACGCAAGTAATTGGTAGGCACAAACGAGCTCTCATCGCCGCCTTCATAGCACGCCATGTGATAATAGGCAGCTCACCATCTTCTTCTCGAGCACGAACAAGTCCATCCCACCAACGCAATGCATAGCCATCAAATTCCGAGGAAGCAAGCTTGATCTTCCTATCTTCAGTATAGTCAGGATGTAAACGCCATAATCTCTCAATCTTTAGCTCCCATGTAAGATATTCTTCAACATCAGTACCTCCTTCAAATCTAGGAATTGAGAACTTGGGCTTACCCAAACCATCTTCTTGTTGTTGAGGAACACGTTGGGCTCCGACGGGGACAAAACCACGACCACGGAAATCACCAACACCACGGCCAATACCACGACCCATACCACGCCCTTGAGCATTAGCAGCTTCAGCATTGTCGCCTTGCACACTACCATCATCATCATGCGGTGGTTGTTGTGGTTGCACCATAGTACGTATCTCACCAACGGCGTTAGTCAACGTCTGGATAGATGCTTGAAGAGTCGTCATGGATGTTTGAACGGTATTAACCGCTGTAGTAGCCTCATTGACCTTCAAGTGTACACTCTGAATATCCTTGTCCAACACATCACTAGCAACTCGTATTTCACGTTGCATGTGATCACGAAGTGCCTCAAATTCACGCCAAGTAACTGGTGTAGCGGCGTCCTTTTTCTGCATCACATCAACATTCTCGGTAGAAGACATGATTAGTAGGTTAGTGCACTAAACAAAAATCTTTGGTGGTACTCTCACAACTCACTCAAAACTGATAAGAAAGGTAAATCTTACCGCTCCAATGTGAATTAGTATTGCTTACCAACTTGGATTGACGGACTAGTGCACGGATGTAGCGAAGCGAATATCAAGGGTATAAGAACAATCACATGACAAAGCAGGATATATGTGGGGCTATAGGTGGGCTTCCTATTTGCACCAATAACAAGCTCTAGCGCTGACCGTAGACAACCAATGATACTCACACAAGGCGATATAATGGGGCAATGCAACTATATGTAGGAAAGGTTGCAATGCACTAGAGAGACGCTAGCAAAGCTCAACGAAACAGGCACAAGATTTCTCAACTACGGGTGCAGTAAAGTAAACTTAGGCCTTCACTCGATTCAACTAGCACTTCACTTGTCTTTTTGGATTTTCTTTTTGTATAACACACGCAGCTATGTAGCTCTTTTTGCTTCTTTTCATTTTTTTTGATATATGGCACAACTCCTTGATAACACGGCCAACAGAAATATGCAAAGCACTGATAACCTAACGAGCAGCCTGTCGAGCGGTAAAACTAGTCTCTTCTGGGGAAGTTCCTAGTCACTTTATATCGAAAGGCTGTGTCTATGGTTGGGAACAAGCACACTGTACGCTATGTGGACTCGGAGTAACAAAAACTGACACCATTTGATAGAAAAATACTAGATGATAGTATAGACTCAAACCCTAAAATACTAGAAGGAAAGAAAAGATACGCAAAAACAACTACGAAAAGCAAGTAAAACTTGAAATTAGTGCAATCTAAGGCTATGGAAAACCCTAACCCTAACTTTTTATGGCTTTTTCTGGATAGGAAATCACTCACAACTCAACTATGGGGTGGATTGTGGATGGCTTACCGAGGAAAACTGGAAATCTAATACCAAGATGATATGGGGTGGCCCGATCTTCTCAGTAAGCGACGGGTGGTGATGAACACACGATGGTAGCAGCGGATGGAATCGATGATGATGAGGAGGATAACTTGTATGACGCCGACGAAGTCTCTCGATTGATTCCTGATGCCAATGCAGCAGCTCTCAACCCTGCAAGTTATTCGCAACTCCACACACTTGTGCACGTAGCCGCCGACCACGAAACGGTAGATTGCAATCTTCTAATTCCCAATGGAACAGCCGATCACACAAACTTTCAGTAGCATAAAACTCCAAATCGCAACGAATTGGAGAGTTGGGGAACAATAGTTTTGCTTAGCAAACAACTATGAACTAGGGTTTATCTTAAACTTGGTCCAAAGCAGCTAGCTAGGGGGTCATCCAAGGCACTTATATAGGCGTCCGGGACGAGTTCTGGTCGAAAAATACAAGTAAAACCGACCCAGAATAGATCTGGTTGAGACAGACTCGGACAAATCCGGTCTGGAATCCGGTCAACCGGGCTAGGGACCGGGCAGGCCGGCGTGGCATCCGGTCAACCAGGTGGCAAACCGGGAAGTTCGCAACTTTCCGGTTTTTGCCCGGTACGATGAATCCCATCCGGTTGGCGCCCGGTCAACCGGGCCAGGGACCGGGCTGGCCGGTCTGGGGGCCGGTCTAACCGGGTGCTGGACCGGCCTGGACGTCGTCTTCTCCTCTCGCGCCTTCCTCCCGCTCCTCCCTCGCGCGACCATGAGATATCTTCATGTCCAGCTCCATGTCCAGCGTCACGTCCGTCTTCATATCCAGCTGCTCCTCTACTCCTCGTGCGACGCTCGTCTCCTCTTGATACCTGATGATACATAAGTAATAGGACTTAGGCAGTATAAAGTTCTCATCAATCAAAGTACCGTTTAGAAACAAGTTCACTTGTTGTTTAAGTAACTTCGCACGAGCCCTTGTAATTGGTCCAATCCGAACTTCATTGGACTTGAGCTTCACAGCAGGTTCATCTTCATTTGTCAATGACGGAGGTAGTGGTGTAGTAGGGATGTCCTCATCAATCATCCTCAACGTTTCCAAGGCGGCACAGGATTAAAAAATGGCAAAATAGCCAGAAATTAGAGGTCAAAATAACTCCAATAAAGAAAAGGTTTATTGTTCGTAGAGGCTGACATGTGGGACCCATGAGCCAGCAGAATCCTCAACGTTTCAAAGGCAGCAGGTTATCAAAATAAAAAGGAAGTATCCAGAAATTAGGGTAAAAAATAACTCCAAGAAAGGAAACTTTTATTGTTCGTACAGGATGACATGCGGGACCCATGTGCGAGCAGCTTAATCAACATTTCAAAGGCGACATGAGATCGAAAGAAAAATGCAAGTGGAAAAATATCAAGAGCCAAAGATAATCCAAGAAAAGAAACTTTATTGAACATAGAGGATGACATGTGGGACCGACCTGCCAGCTGCGTCGTCATCGTTTCAAAGAGGGCAGGGGATCAAAAGAAAAAGGCAAATAGCCAGAAATTAGGGGTAAAAAATAAATCCAACAAAGGAAACTTTTATTGTTCATAGAGGATGACATGCGGGACCCATGAGCCAGCAGCTTCCTCAACGTTTCAAAGTCGGCATGATATCGAAAGAAAAAGGCAACTAACAAAATATCAGGAGCCAAAAATAATCCAGGAAAAGAAACTTTATTGTACATAGAGGATGACACGCGGGTCCTATTTTGCAGCAGCGGTCTCAACGTTTCCAAGGCGGCATAGGACAAAAGAAAAATTAAGTAGCCAGAAATCAGGAGGTGAAAAAAATCCAAGAAAAGAAAGATTTCAATTGGGTTGTATCTGGACATCTGGGCCCTCGAACTATCCTGCTGGGCCTTTTGACTCGTCCAATTTCATCCCACTCCAAAACAGGAAAGTTCAGATTTTTCTCAAAAAAAAAGGAAAGTCCTATGCTTCGCAAAAACTAAAACAAGGAGATTCAACTTATAAGTTTATTTATGAAAAATAAAGATTTAATTTATCCGTTTGCAATAGCTCAGAGCGAAGTACACTGTTTATTGTCTGCAAAATAATCAAGATATCACATGTTTCTTGTACGGGGAGGCTGACATCGGGGACCCGTGAGAAAGCAGCGTCGTCAACGTTTTAAAGGCGGCAGGAACTCGAAAGAAAAAATAAGCCAAAAATCATTTGGTAAACAAAATCCAAGAAAAGAAACATTTACCATTCTGAGAGGATGACATGCGGGACCCATGAGGCAGCAGCATCCTCAGCGTTTATTGTTCATAGAGGCTGACATGTGGGACCCGTGAGCTAGCAGCGTCCTCAACGTTTTAAAGACGACAGGAGATCGAAAGAAAAAATAAGCCAACAATCATTTGGTAAACAAAATCCAAGAAAAGAAACATTTACCGTTCTGAGAGGATGACATGCGGGACCCATGAGGCAGAAGCATCCTCAACGATTTCAAGGCGGCAGGGGATCAAAAGAAAAAAGGAAATATCCAGAAATTAATTAGGGTTCAAAATAAATCCATCAAAGGAAACTTTTATTGTTCATAGAGGATGACATGTGGGACCGAGCTGCCAACAGCGTCCTCATCGTTTCAAAGGGGGCAAGAGATCAAAAGAAAAAGGCAAATAGCCAGAAATTAGGGGTCAAAAATAACTCCAAGAAAGGAAACTTTTATTGTCCGTAGAGGATGACATGCGGGACCCATGAGCCAGCAGCTTACTCAACGTTTCAAAGGCGGCATGAGATCGAAAGAAAAAGGCAAGTGACAAAATATCAGGAGCCAAAGATAATCCAAGAAAAGAAACTTTATTGTACATAGAGGATGACATGCGGGTCCCATTTAGCAGCAGCGGCCTCAACGTTTCAATGTGGCTTGAGATCAAAAGAAAAAAAAAGTTGATTGTACATAGAGGATGACATGCGGGTCCCATGAGTCAGCAGCTTACTCAACGTTTCCAAGGCGGCAGAGGATCAGAAGAAAAAGGAAATAGCCAAAAATCAGAGGGTGAAAAAAAACCAAGAAAAGAAACTTTTATTGTACATAGAGGATGACATGCGGGTCCCATGAGCCAGCAGGTTCCTCAACGTTTCAAACATGGCATGAGATCGAAAGAAAAAGGCAAGTGACCAAATATCAAGAGCCAAAAATAATTCAAGAAAAGAAAGTTGATTGTACATAGAGGATGACATGCGGGTCCCATGAGTTAGCAGCTTACTCAATGATTCCAAGGCGGCATGGGATCAAAAGAAAAAGGAAATAGCCAAAAATCAGAGGGTGAAAAAAATCCAAGAAAAGAAACTTGTATTGTACATAGAGGATGACATGCGGGTCCCATTTGCAGCAGCGGTCCCAACGTTTCAAATGCGGCTTGAGATCAAAAGAAAAATAAAGTAGCCAGAAATTAGGGGGTCAAAAAAAACTCCAAGAAAGGAAAGCTTTATCGTTCATACAGGCCGACATGTGGGACCTATGAGCCAACAGCTTACTCAACGTTTCAAAGGCGGCAGGGGATCAAAAGAAAAATGAAATAGCCAAAAATCCAGAGGGTGAAAAAAATCCAAGAAAAGAAAGTTTTATTGTACATAGAGGATGACATGTGCGCGGGTCCCATTTAGCAGTAGCGGTCTCACCGTTTGAGAGGCGGCACGGGATCGAAAGAAAAAGGCAAGTGACCAAATATGAGGTGCCAAAAAAAATCCAAGAAAAGAAAGTTTTATAGTACATAGAGGATGACATGCGGGTCCTATTTAGCAGCAGCGGTCTCACGGTTTGAGAGGCGGCACGGGATCGAAAGAAAAAGGCAAGTGACCAATTATGAGGTGCCAAAAAGAATGCAAGAAAATAAAGTTTTATAGTACATAGAGGATGACATGTGGGTCCCATTTAGCAGCAGCGGTCTCAACGTTTCCAAGGCGGCACGGGATCAAAAGAAAAAGGAAGTAGCCAGAAATCAGGGGGTCAAAAAAAATCCAAGAATAGAAAGAATTTTGGTTCATAGAGGATGACATGCGAGACCCATGATCCTGCATCGTAAACGGCTCGATCGGAGAGCATTGAACGAGATGGCGCGATCGAGAAAAAAAACATTGCTAGAGAGGCTGCCATCTGGGCCCTACATCCCTGGGCGGTGCTGATTTGCGTTGACTCAGCCGGCGAACCCGAGAATTCGCGATGCACCATGTCCCGGGCCACCATAGCAGACGTTTTGGCCGCTTTCGTCAGGCTAGGTGGCCTCAAAAACGAGAAAAAAAAGTTTTGACATGCACCACGGAGAGACCCAAAATCGTCGGCCATGGTGGACCAGCAACCACGGTGCGACTTCAACTTCGTCGGCCATGGCAACTTTTCTTGTAGTGAAAGCAATGTGCATTCTTGATGTGAGGGTTCTCATTGGGGGATTCAAAGAGGGATGAAGAGGGAATATTGGTGGTGGCAATGGCGGCCACTTCCCTTGAGGTCTCTTCTTCATCACTACCACTTTCAATGTCATCGGAAGAATATTCTTCCTTAGTCATTAGGACAATCCTTGATGGCCTCTTGTTCTTCTTAACTCTTGTTGTAGAACTTCTTGTTGGGGGGCCTTTGAATCTTTGCTCTTGTCCTTGGGTATGAGTCTTCCACCATGAGATTCTCTATTCTCATAGGGGCATTCGGTGATGAAATGGCGCTTGTCACCACAATTGTAGCAAGATCTTGATCTTGGGCCCGAGCTCTTGAACCCGTTTGAGTTGTTTCTCTTGATATTATCATCCTTTGCCTTGGATGGGTGATGACCCACAAGTATAGGGGATCGCAGCAGTCTTCGCAGGTAGTATAACCCAATTTATTGATTCGACACAAGGGGAGACAAAGAATACTTGAAAGCCTTAACAGCGGAGTTGTCAATTCAGCTGCACCTGGAAATAGACTTGCTCGCAAGAGTTTATCAGTAGTAACAGTTTTATAGCAATAGCAGTAGGGAAATAACAGCAGCAGAGTAACAAAGACAGCAGTAGTGATTTTAGTAAACAGCAGGATTAAAATACTGTAGGCACGGGGACGGATGACGGGCGTTGCATGGATGAGAGAAACTCATGTAACAATCAAGCAGGGCGTTTGCAGATAATAATAAAATGGTGTCCAAGTACAAAGCAATCAATAGGCATGTGTTCCAATTATAGTCATACGTGCTCGCAATGAGAAACTTGCACAACATCTTTTGTCCTACCAGCCGGTGGCAGCCGGGCCTCAAGGGAATCTACTGGATATTAAGGTACTCCTTTTAATAGAGTACCGGAGCAAAGCATTAACACTCCGTGAACACATGTGATCCTCACATCACTACCATCCCCTCCGGTTGTCCCGATTTCTGTCACTTCGGGGCCATTGGTTCCGGACAGCGACATGTGTTTACAACTTGCAGGTAAGACCATAAACAATGAATATCATGATGAAACAATAACATGTTCAGATCTGAGATCATGGCACTCGGGCCCTAGTGACAAGCATTAAGCATAACAAGTTGCAACAATATCATCAAAGTACCAATTACGGACACTAGGCACTATGCCCTAACAATCTTATACTATTACATGACCAATCTCATCCAATCCCTACCATCCCCTTCAGCCTACAGCGGGGGAATTACTCACACATGGATGGGGGAAACATGGCTGGTCGATGGAGAGGCGTCGGTGGTGATGATGGCGATGATCTCCTCCAATTCCCCGTCCCGGCGGAGTGCCAGAACGGAGACTTCTGGCTCCCGAGACGGAGTTTCGCGATTTGGCGGCGTTCTGGAGGGTTTCTGGCAACTTCGACTTCCTGGTCGCGATTTTTAGATCGAAACCCCTTAAGTAGTCCAGAGGAGGGCGTCGGAGGCCAGCCGAGGGGGCCAGACGATAGGGCGGCGCGCCCCCCTCCTGGGCCTCGCCGGCCTAGTGTCTGGGGGCCCTGGGCCTCCCCCAGGCTTGCCCTTCTGGCTCCGTGAGTCTTCTGGAAAAATAAGACCTTTCGCATAAATTCCGAGGATTTTCCTGAAAGTTGGATTTCTGCACAAAAACGAGACACCGGAACAGTTCTGCTGAAAACAGCGTTAGTCCGCGTTAGTTGTATCCAAAACACACAAATTAGAGGCAAAACAATAGCAAAAGTGTTCGGGAAAGTAGATATGTTTTGGACGTATCAACTCCCCCCAAGCTTAGCTTATTGCTTGTCCTCAAGCAATTCAGTTAACAACTGAGCGATAAAAGAACTTTCATGAACACATTTGTTCATATGATGTAAATATTCTCATGCTATGGCTAATACTTAGGCAGTTCATAATAAGATACATGCAAATAAGATCATCTAATAGCTATGTCAATCATGGGAAGGTACCAACAATTAATAATAAGAATCATGAATCATGTCTATAAGCAGGATTGCAATGTTCATAGAAGAGTATGACAAAGTGGTATCTCGCTTGCCCATATTTGATCAGCAAAACATAAATGCTCAGGCACCTCTGAAGTTCATAGAAAGACTAGAAATAGTGATTGTCAAAGATAAAAGCATCAAAGCTATACCGCAATCAATCATATTTTGAGACAAGCATATTATACTAAGAATGACAGTTGGGCTCTCAAGAAAGTGCTCAAAGAAAGGATGGAGACACAACATAAAAGTAAAAGATTGACCCTTCGTAGAGGGAAGCAGGGATTAACATGCGCTAGAGCTTTTCATTTTTTTAAAACAGGAGTAAAATTATTTTGAGAGGTGTTTGTTGTTGTCAACGAATGGTAATGGGTACACCAACTACCTCGCCAACCGGACTTTCAAGAGCGGCTCCCATGAAAGATGTTATCTCTACCAGCAAGGTAGATCATCCCTCTTCTCTTTTGTTTACACACGTATTTTAGTTTTATTATGAATGACACTCCCCCCAACCTTTGCTTACACTAGCAATGGCTAACCGAATCCTCGGGTGCCTTCCATCAATCACATACTATGGAGGAGTGTCTATTTGCAAAATTAAGTTGCTTACTGATGAATCAGAGCAAAACATGTGAAGAGAATTATTAATGAAGTTTGATTAATCGGGGCTGGGAACCCCATTGCCAGCTCTTTTTGCAAAATTATTGGATAAGCGGGTGTGCCACTAGTCCATATGAAAGTCCGTCAAGAGTAAATGACAAGGTTGAAAGTTAAACACCACATACTTCCTCATGAGCTATGAAACATTAACACAAATTGAGAAGCATTTTGAAGGTTTAAAGGTAGCGCATTAGAATTTACTTGGAATGGTTTGAAATGCCATGCATAGGTATTTATGGTGGACACTTTGGAACAACTTGGTTTTCAGGGGTTTGGAAGCACGAGCAGCGTTCCCGCTCAGTACAAGTGAAGGCTAGCAATAGACTAGGGAGCGACAAATCAAGAGAGCAATAACTGTCATAATCATGCTTGCGGCAAAATAAATTAACTGAGGCATAAAAGTGATACAAGAACTCTGAAGCAATGTAAATCATCGAGGCTTAATTGACTTTTGTTCAGTCATATGCATGCGTAAGCATGTGCCAAGTTAATTCAAATGAATTATTCAGAGGAGGATACCACAATATCATACCTACTTATGAATAAAACAATGCAAGCAAACATCCATGACATGCTACTCATATTAATAAATTGGAGCTAAACATGAGAGATCATGAACTACTAGACTTTCTTAAATGACATATATCTCACATGAACCAACTAAGCATGCTCACATGGATGAGTATATGTACAAAAATGAAAACAAATAGAGTTCATACCAGCCTCTCACCACAATCCGATTGTCGTAGATCGTCATTATTGCCTTTCACTTGTCTAGCTTGAATAATATAAAATGAAAACCACGCTCCAGCCACCGAAGACCATTGAACTCATAAGGAACTTTACAAACGAAAGAAGAACAGCAAATATTTTTGGTGTTTTCAAATTGGAAACAAGAACAAAAGGAAACAAGCAAACAGAGCAAAATCTTTTTGGGTTTTCTTATAGCAAACTAGCAATAGCAAATAAAACGAAACAAATGCAAGAAACCAAAATAAACCAATGGTGAAGAGAAACAACAGAAATAGTTTTGGTCTTTTTGTGTTTTGGGAAAGAAACAAAGCAAAAACAAGAAATGGCAAACTAGAAAAGTCACATAAACACAAAGCAGCAGAAATTCGTCAAACTTGACAGCAGTACAGTAATCGATTTTTAAGAAATTCTTCCACTGCTCAAATCGAAAAGTTTTCAACTAATGAAAGTTAGATAACAACCTGGGGAACATGCACAAAAATTGGCTTCGCAAAATATCGTTCTGGCTATTTTTGAGAATTTTTTTGGTAACAGCCCAGAATCTGTTTTCAGGCAGCACTTCCCCAAATATCATCTTCCTCTCATTAGAAAACCACTCAAAGCAACTAAACAAGTATGTACAAGTATCCAGAAACCATAATATGCAAAGAATGAGTAATGCCAGTATATCTCCCCCCAAGCTTAGGCTTTTAGCCTAAGTGGAGTTCAACCCCAGCGAGGGTCGCTGTTCCGCGCCGGTGGATCACGCATGGCGTAGTCATAGTGAGGTCCCTGTGCAAAAGAGAAATGTGGAGGCTCCACATATCCAAAATGTTGATGTGAGGAACTTGCTGCATCGGATGACGAGTCGAGGTGTTCCTCGGCCTCCTCCGTGTTATCTCTTGCATGTTGGCCTCCTCTCTCTATGTACACATTCAGCGCACCTTCCGTGACTGACCAATCCTTGCTGGAATCAAGGTTAAATAGAACAGGCGCAGGTAATCTTACTAGTTTTTCAGTTTTCTTAGTTATTCTCCAAGCTTTCTTATAAAATGTCCTCTTGTAGAACAGGTTACCCAAATTAGATGAATCAGAAACAAATTCATGTTTAATCATAGAGACTATGTCGAGTTTTTCTATGGAAAGTTGAATATCAAGATGGTGAGGTTCTACACCATGCAAAGCTAGTAAACGAGAGGCGATCAGACCTCCACAAATTCCGCCCTTCTCACGGTTAGTAGCAAGTCTGTAAGCTATCAATGCACCCAAATTATAAGCCCTATTGCTTTGCAGTGCAGCAGCTAGAAAAGCTAAATCCTGAACAGATAATTTACTACCATTCTTTCTAGGAAGAACACATTTAGTAATGAAATAAGCAAAGTAGCGGATAGCTGGGAGTTGAATGCTACTGATTTTACCACCATCCTCTGAGAAACTCCTTCCATGACAAATCCTCTCGAAGAGGTTTAAGAGCTCTCGCGGCGATCCCCTTATCTTCTCGCATGATCCCCATTGCGGTACTCTAATTGTTGTACAAAAATCACTGAATGGCAAGTTGACAGTTTTATTATAAATCTTGTACTGAACCATGGGGTTAGATTGCGACCAATTGAACTTAAAATCCTGCACAACAGACATAGTCAATTTTGCATATTGGCATGGTTCTCCGTCAACAAAATTATTCAACCCTGCACGAGAAATTAGACTCTGAACATCTTCCAAGATTCCTGCACTTCTCATGAAATCTGTGCACGGGTAGTAAGAGGGGTATACTCCCTCTTCGCGGTGTACTCTCATGACTTGTTGCACCTCCAATTCTTGTTGGTTTAGTTGATGTCTATTCCACTCCATTTTCTGAAATTTTCAACAAACAATATAAAATTTGATTTGATGACATATAATTGAGGGAAACTACTATAGGAACTTGCTAGAGTACTAATCATGCTTCAAAACTAGTTTATACATCTTAGAACAAGCATGCAAGCTCACTAAACATGTTACCTACAGCAGCAAAATATTCAAGATATACTCAACCAAACAAAATTCTACTTGGATAATCGGAGGAGTCACATACCGGAGAGCAAATGTGCCAAATTTCAGACAGAAATCTGGGCTGAGCAAAGAGATCGAAAAATCCTGAGCTCTTGAGCAAAAACGCGAGTGAGAGAAAGCTGGTGTCGATTTTTTCAGGAGAGAGAAGAGTGTGGGAGGAAGAGATGCTGAAGTGGGGCAAAGGGGCCCACACACCAGGGTGGCGCGCCCCCCTTCCATGCCGCGCCGGCCTGTGGGGTGCCACCCTGGGGTGCCCCACTGGTCATCCCCAGGTGCTCCCAGGTGCATTTTCGAAAAATATGACCAACGGTATAATTTTTGTGAATTTTTGAAAACTTTGAAAAATGCACATTTCTGGGCATTAAGTTTATTATCACTGGACAGGGAAAAATTTGAAATCTCTAATTAACTAAGGAACTTTGCAAATCAAAAGTGCTACAACAAGTAAAACAAGTGGAGGAAGAAAGAGATGTTGTTTACCTCCTCTATGCATATAAAAAGTATTTGTTAACAAGGTTGATCAGGTCTTGCCACCAAATAAATTTTACATAACATAAGAAGAAAATAAACCTCAAATCAATCATGTTACCTTGAATTGTATTGATATGGATCCAATCATAAGATTTTGATATCCTTCTTTAGGCTCATATATAGGACAATCGATAGTTCCTACTTTGATAGTTCTCACATTAGAAATAGTATTAACTCCGCATACTTTATCAATCCTCTTGGAGAAATAGACGGTGTGCTCCTTATCGTCAACATTGAAAGTAACCTTTCCTTTATTGCAATCAATAACAGCCCCTGCGGTGTTAAGAAAAGGTCTCCCAAGAATAATAGACATATTATCATCTTCAGGCATTTCTAACACAACAAAATCAGTTAATATCAAGCAGTTATTAGTAACTTGAACAGGAACATCCTCACATATACCAACAGGAATAGCAGTAGATTTATCAGCCATTTGCAAAGATATATCAGTAGGTATCAACTTATCTAAATAAAGTCTCTTATAAAGAGAAAAAGGCATAACACTAACACCGGCTCCCAAGTCACATAGAGCAGTTTTAACATAATTATTCTTAATAGAACAAGGAATAGTAGGTATACCTGGGTCGCCCAACTTCTTTGGAACTTTGCCATTGAAAGAGTAATTAGCAAGCATAGTGGAAATTTCCTCATTGGGGATTTTCCTTTTGTTAGTAACAATATCTTTCATATACTTTGAATAAGGAGGCAATTTAATAGCATCAGTCAAAGGGATTTGCAAGAATAAAGGTTTCATCCAATCACAAAATTTATTATAGTGTTCTTCTTCCTTTGATTTTAGTTTCTTAGCAGGAAAAGGCATTTGCTTTTGCACCCAAGGTTCCCTTTCATTACCATGTTTCTTAGCAATAAAATCTTCTTTAGTATACTTTTTATTTTTAGCATGCTTTTCAGGTTCATCTTCAACCTCTTCTTTATCAGAAGCATCATTCTTATCATTACCATTATTATTATCATGTTCATTACCACTTTCAGTTTCAACATCGGAAATAGAAATACTATTAGGATCATTAACAGGTTCAGAGGATTCTACAACATTTTTATGTTTCTTCTTCTTTTTCTTAGAAGGAGCACTAGGTTCAATGCGTTGAGAATCTTGTTCAATTCTTTTGGGATGCCCTTCAGGATATAGAGGATCCTGGGTAGAGACACCACCTCTAGTTGTTACTTCATAAGCATGTTTCTCTTTAGAATTATTTTTTAACAAGTCATTTTGCACTTTAGTGAGTTGATCAATTTGAGTTTGAACCATTTGAAAATGTTTAACAAGCATCTTAACATCATTGGAGGTTCTCTCCACAATATCATGCAAATTGCTAATAGCTTGAGAATTTTCCATTAGATGATTCTCTACTCTCATATTAAAATTTTCTTGCTTAACAATATAATTATCAAACTCATCTAAGCATTGCGCAGGAGGTTTTGAATACGGAATATCTTCCCTAGTAAAGCGTTGAAGGGAGTTTACCTCAATCATGGATGAAGGGGGAATTATCTCACATATATCTTCTATGGGAGGTAGATTCTTCACATCTTCAGATTTAATACCTTTCTCCTTGAGAGACTTCTTGGCTTCCCTCATATCTTCATCATTCAATTTAATTAAACCCCTCTTCTTCAATATTGGCGTCGGAGTTGGTTCAGGCGTAGTCCAATCATCATGATTCTGGCCTATTTTAGCCAATAATTCTTCAGCTTCGTCTGGAGTTCTTTTCCTGAAAACACAACCAGCACAACTATCCAAATATGCCCTAGACTCAATGGTTAGTCCATTATAAAATATATCAAGTAGATCATTCTTTTCTAAATCATGTCCAGGTCGAGCTCTGATAAGAGAACAAAATCTTTCCCAAGCCTCAGGCAATTTCTCTTCATCTCCCTGGTCAAATCTATAAATTCTCTGTAAAGCAGCATGTTGAGCACTAGCAGGAAAGTATTTTCGAAAGAAAACATCACGCAAATCAGTTGGATTTTTAATAGAACCAGGAAGCAAATTATTATACCAAGTTTTAGCATCATCCTTTAATGAGAAAGGAAAAATTTTAGCGACAAAGTAAGTACGCATCTTGACATCATCAGAAAACAAGCTACTCATAGAAGAAAGTTCAATCATGTGTTCTACAGCACTTTCTTTTTCAGTACCACAAAAGGGTGCTTTCTGTACAATAGCTATATGAGATAGATCAAGAGAAAAATCATAATCTTTATCCTTAATGCATATAGGAGATGTGGCAAATTTAGGATCAGGAGATAGCTTATGTCTAACAGTATATTGTGTGAGAAACTTTTTAATTTTTCTTGCATCAGCAGTAGCATTGCATCTATTAATAAGATCATCATTAAGCTCCACATAATCTTCATCGGGATCATCACTAGAATAATCAAGTTCAGGTGAATTAACATGTGTAGTGGCATTAGGAGTTTCAGTATTTTCAATTTGTCTAGACCTAGCAATTGTAGCATCTAGAAAAGATCCCAATGAACCACTATCATCAAGCACAGTAGAAACATTATCAATATTATGAGAGTTTTCAGATTCAGCAGAAGTACCAGCAAGTGAAGCTTGCGGTGGTGAAACAAGTTGACTTATCACAGATGGTGAATCAAGAGTAGCAGAGGTACTCAGAGTTGTACCTTTTCTTGTAGTGGATGGTAATATGGCGACTTTAGGATCGCGAGTTTTACCCATGATGGAGAATTTGCAGCGAACAATATCAATCCAAGTGAACTTCCAAATAAAGCTATGCTCCCCGGCAACGGCGCCAGAAAATAGTCTTGATGACCCACAAGTATAGGGGATCGCAGCAGTCTTCGCAGGTAGTATAACCCAATTTATTGATTCGACACAAGGGGAGACAAAGAATACTTGAAAGCCTTAACAGCGGAGTTGTCAATTCAGCTGCACCTGGAAACAGACTTGCTCGCAAGAGTTTATCAGTAGTAACAGTTTTATAGCAGTAGCAGTAGGGAAATAACAGCAGCAGAGTAACAAAGACAGCAGTAGTGATTTTAGTAAACAGCAGGATTAAAATACTGTAGGCACGGGGACGGATGACGGGCGTTGCATGGATGAGAGAAACTCATGTAACAATCAAACCGGGCGTTTGCAGATAATAATAAAATGGTGTCCAAGTACAAAGCAATCAATAGGCATGTGTTCCAATTATAGTCGTACGTGCTCGCAATGAGAAACTTGCACAATATCTTTTGTCCTACCAGCCGGTGGCAGCCGGGCCTCAAGGGAATCTACTGGATATTAAGGTACTCCTTTTAATAGAGTACCGGAGCAAAGCATTAACACTCCGTGAACACATGTGATCCTCACATCACTACCATCCCCTCCGGTTGTCCCGATTTCTGTCACTTCGGGGCCATTGGTTCCGGAAGCGACATGTGTATACAACTTGCAGGTAAGACCATAAACAATGAATATCATGATGAAACAATAACATGTTCAGATCTGAGATCATGGCACTCGGGCCCTAGTGACAAGCATTAAGCATAACAAGTTGCAACAATATCATCAAAGTACCAATTACGGACACTAGGCACTATGCCCTAACAATCTTATACTATTACATGACCAATCTCATCCAATCCCTACAATCCCCTTCAGCCTACAGCGGGGGAATTACTCACACATGGATGGGGGAAACATGGCTGGTCGATGGAGAGGCGTCGGTGGTGATGATGGCGAGGCCCTGCTGTGTGGGGCCCCCGTGACGCCTCCTGACCTGCCCTTCCGCCTACTTAAGGTCTTCGTCGTGAAACCCCTAGTACCGAGAGCCACGATACGGAAAACCTTCCAGAGACGCCTCCGCCGCCAATCCCATCTCGGGGGATTCAGGAGATCGCCTTCGGCACCCTGCCGGAGAGGGGAATCATCTCCCGGAGGACTCTTCACCGCCATGGTCGCCTCCGGGGTGATGAGTGAGTAGTTCACCCCTGGACTATGGGTCCATAGCAGTAGCTAGATGGTCGTCTTCTCCTAATTGTGCTTCATTGTCGGATCTTGTGAGCTGCCTATCATGATCAAGATCATCTATCTGTAATGCTATATGTTGTGTTTGTTGGGATCCGATGGATAGAGAATACTATGCTATGTTGATTATCAATCTATTATCTATGTGTTGTTTATGATCTTGCATGCTCTCCGTTATTAGTAGAGGCTCTGGCCAAGTTTTTGCTAGTAACTCCAAGAGGGAGTATTTATGCTCGATAGTGGGTTCATGCCTCCATTAAATGCAGGACGTGATGTGACAGAAAGTTCTAAGGTTGTGGATGTGTTGTTGCCACTAGGGATAAAACATCGATGCTATGTCTAAGGATGTAGTTGTTGATTACATTACGCACCATACTTAATGTAATTGTCTGTTGTTTTCAACTTAATACTGGAAGGGGTTCGGATGATAACCTGAAGGTGGACTTTTTAGGCATAGATGCATGCTGGATAGCGGTCTATGTACTTTGTCGTAATGCCCAATTAAATCTCACAATACTCAACATAACATGTATGTGCATGGTCATGCCCTCTTTATTTGTCAATTGCCCAACTGTAATTTGTTCACCCAACATGCTTATTCTTATCGGAGAGACACCACTAGTGAACTGTGGACCCTGATACGTCTCCGACGTATCGATAATTTCTTGTGTTCCA
Source organism: Lolium perenne (assembly GCF_019359855.2). NCBI lineage: Eukaryota > Viridiplantae > Streptophyta > Magnoliopsida > Poales > Poaceae > Lolium > Lolium perenne. Next base: position 190,055,905 of record NC_067247.2, read on the forward strand.
TGCCACATTATTGATGTTATCTACATGTTTTATGCACACTTTATGTCATATTCGTGCATTTTCTGGAACTAACCTATTAACAAGATGCCGAAGTGCCAGTTCCTGTTTTCTGCTGTTTTTGGTTTCAGAAATCCTAGTAACGAAATATTCTCGGAATCGGACGAAATCAACGCCCAAGTTCCTATTTTCACCGGAAGCATCCAGAACACCCGGGAAGGACCAGAGGGGGGGCACTGGGCCCCCATACCATAGGCCGGCGCGGCCCAGGCCCTGGCCGCGCCGCCCTATGGTGTCGTCGCCCCTTCGACCCTCCTGCGCCGCCTCTTCGCCTATATAAAGCCCCTGGATCGAAAACCCTGATACGTTCGGCGAAAACCACAGAAACCTTCCAGAGCCGCCGCCATCGCGAGGCCAAGATCTGGGGGACAGGAGTCTCTGTTCCGGCACGCTGCCGGAGCGGGGAAGTGCCCCCGGAAGGCTCATCCATCGACACCGCTGCCATCTCCACCGCCATCTTCATCACCGCTGCTGCTCCCATGAGGAGGGAGTAGTTCTCCATCGAGGCTCGGGGCTGTACCGGTAGCTATGTGGTTAATCTCTCTCCTATGTACCTTAATACAATGATCTCATGAGCTGCTTTACATGATTGAGATTCATATGAGTTTTGTATCACTACTATCTATGTGCTACTCTAGCAAAGTTATTAAAGTAGTTTTATTCCTCCTGCACGTGTGTAAAGGTGACAGTGTGTGCACCGTGTTAGTACTTGGTTTATGCTATGATCATGATCTCTTGTAGATTGCGAAGTTAACTATTGCTATGATAATATTGATGTGATCTATTCCTCCTACATATGCATGAAGGTGACAGTGTGCATGCTATGTTAGTACTTGGTTTAGTCTGTTGATCTATCTTACACTATAAGGTTACTAAAACATGAGCATTATTGTGGATCTTGTTAACTCCGGCATTGAGGGTTCGTGTAATCCTACGCAATGTGTTCATCATCCAACAAAAGTGTAGAGTATGCATTTATCTATTCTGTTATGTGATCAATGTTGAGAGTGTCCACTAGTGAAAGTGTAATCCCTAGGCCTTGTTCCTAAATACTGCTATCGCTGTTTGTTTACTGTTTTACTGTGTTACTACTGCTGCAATACTACCACTATCAACTACACGCCAGCAAGCTATTTTCTGGCACCGTTGCTACTACTCATACTTATTCATACCACCTGTATTTCACTATCTCTTCGCCGAACTAGTGCACCTATTAGGTGTGTTGGGGACACAAGAGACTTCTTGCTTTGTGGTTGCAGGGTTGCATGAGAGGGATATCTTTGACCTCTTCCTCCCTGAGTTCGATAAACCTTGGGTGATCCACTTAAGGGAAGACTTGCTGCTGTTCTACAAACCTCTGCTCTTGGAGGCCCAACACTGTCTACAGGAAAAGGAGGGGGAAGTAGACATCAAGCTATTTTCTGGCGCCGTTGCCGGGGAGGAAAGGTAAAAGGTACTCACACTCCGGATCTCGGCTACTAAGCTATTTCCCGGTGCTGTAAGTACTCAAAGCTATTTCCTTTAGATCCTGCAATTGCATCTTTTTGTTTCTTGTTTACACTAGTTTGGCATAATGGACAAGAATGAGCTTCTATTTCTATTTCCTGATTTAAAACATGGATTGTTTGATGCGAAAATTAAAAAACCTATGGAATCTTATTTGCATGCTGGTAGTAATATTAGTATGAATGCTTTGAACACCATTGTTGATAATAATATAGAAAGTTCTAAGCTTGGGGAAGCTGGTTTTCATGATCTTTTTAGTCCCCCAAGCATTGAGGAGAAAATTTTCTTTGATGATACTTTGCCTCCTATTTATGATGATTATAATGATAGTGGTCTTTTGGTACCACCTACTATGGAGAGTAAATTTTGTTGTGATTATACTATGCCTCCTACACTTGATGAGAATAATAATGATAGCTACTTTGTTGAATTTGCTCCTACTACAATTAATAAGAATAACTATGCTTATGTGGAGAGTAATAATTTTATGCATGAGACTCATGATAAGAATGCTTTATGTGATAGTTATATTGTTGAGTTTGCTCATGTTGCTACTGAAAGTTATTATGAGAGAGGAAAATATGGTTGTAGAAATTTTCATGTTACTAAAACGCCTCTCTATGTGCTGAAATTTTTGAAGCTACACTTGTTTTACTTCTTATGCTTGTTACTTTGCTCTTCATGAACTTGTTTATTTACAAGATTCCTATGCATAGGAAGCATGTTAGACTTAAATGTGTTTTGAATTTGCCTCTTGATGCTCTCTTTTTGCTTCAACTACTATTTCTTGCGAGTGCATCATTAAAACTGCTGAGCCCATCTTAATGGCTATAAAGAAAAGAACTTCTTGGGAGATAACCCATGTGTTATTTTGCTACAGTACTTTGTTTTTATTTTGTGTCTTGGAAGTTGTTTACTACTGTAGCAACCTCTCCTTATCTTAGTTTTGTGTTTTGTTGTGCCAAGTTAAGCCGTTGATAGAAAAGTAAGTACTAGATTTGGATTACTGCGCAGTTCCAGATTTCTTTGCTGTCACGAATATGTGTCCACCTCCCTGTAGGTAGCTCAGAAAATTAAGCCAATTTACGTGCATGATCGTCAGATATGTACGCAACTTTTATTAAATTTGAGCATTTTCATTTGAGCAAGTCTGGTGCCATTTTAAAATTCGTCAATACGAACTGTTCTGTTTTGACAGATTCTGCCTTTTATTTCGCATTGCCTCTTTTGCTATGTTGGATGAATTTCTTTGATCCACTAATGTCCAGTAGCATTATGCAATGTCCAGAAGTGTTAAGAATGATTGTGTCACCTCTGAATATGTTAATTTTTATTGTGCACTAACCCTCTAATGAGTTGTTTCGAGTTTGGTGTGGAGGAAGTTTTCAAGGATCAAGAGAGGAGTATGATGCAACATGATCAAGGAGAGTGAAAGCTCTAAGCTTGGGGATGCCCCGGTGGTTCACCCCTGCATATATTAAGAAGACTCAAGCGTCTAAGCTTGGGGATGCCCAAGGCATCCCCTTCTTCATCGACAACATTATCAGGTTCCTCCCCTGAAACTATATTTTTATTCCATCACATCTTATGTGTTTTTCTTGGAGCGTCGGTTTGTTTTTGTTTTTGTTTTGTTTGAATAAAATGGATCCTAGCATTCACTTTATGGGAGAGAGACACGCTCCGCTGTAGCATATGGACAAGTATGTCCTTGGTTTCTACTCATAGTATTCATGGCGAAGTTTCTCCTTCGTTAAATTGTTATATGGTTGGAATTGGAAAATGATACATTTAGTAATTGCTATAAATGTCTTGGGTAATGTGATACTTGGCAATTGTTGTGCTCATGATTAAGCTCTTGCATCATATGCTTTGCACCCATTAATGAAGAAATACATAGAGCATGCTAAAATTTGGTTTGCATATTTGGTTTCTCTAAGGTCTAGATAATTTCTAGTATTGAGTTTGAACAACAAGGAAGACGGTGTAGAGTCTTATAATGTTTTCAATATGTCTTTTATGTGAGTTTTGCTGCACCGGTTCATCCTTGTGTTTGTTTCAAATAAGCCTTGCTAGCCTAAACCTTGTATCGAGAGGGAATACTTCTCATGCATCCAAAACACTTGAGCCAACCACTATGCCATTTGTGTCCACCATACCTACCTACTACATGGTATTTTCCGCCATTCCAAAGTAAATTGCTTGAGTGCTACCTTTAAAATTCCATCATTCACCTTTGCAATATATAGCTCATGGGACAAATAGCTTAAAAACTATTGTGGTATTGAATATGTAATTATGCACTTTATCTCTTATTAAGTTGCTTGTTGTGCGATAACCATGTTCACTGGGGACGCCATCAACTATTCATTGTTGAATTTCATGTGAGTTGCTATGCATGTCCGTCTTGTCTGAAGTAAGAGCGATCTACCACCTTATGGTTAAGCATGCATATTGTTAGAGAAGAACATTGGGCCGCTAACTAAAGCCATGATCCATGGTGGAAGTTTCAGTTTTGGACATATATCCTCAATCTCATATGAGAAAATTATTAATTGTTGTTACATGCTTATGCATAAAAGAGGAGTCCATTATCTGTTGTCTATGTTGTCCCGGTATGGATGTCTAAGTTGAGAATAATCAATAGCGAGAAATCCAATGCGAGCTTTCTCCTTAGACCTTTGTACAAAGTGCATAGAGGTACCCCTTTGTGACACTTGGTTAAAACATGTGCATTGTGATGATCCGGTAGTCCAAGCTAATTAGGACAAGGTGCGGGCACTATTAGTATACTATGCATGAGGCTTGCAACTTATAAGATATAATTTACATGATGCATATGCTTTATTACTACCGTTGACAAAATTGTTTCATGTTTTCAAAATCAAAGCTCTAGCACAAATATAGCAATCGATGCTTTTCCTCTATGGAGGACCATTCTTTTAATTTCATTGTTGAGTCAGTTCACCTATTTCTCTCCACCTCAAGAAGCAAACACTTGTGTGAACTGTGCATTGATTCCTACATACTTGCTTATTGCACTTATTATATTACTCTATGTTGACAATATCCATGAGATATACATGTTACAAGTTGAAAGCAACCGCTGAAACTTAATCTTCTTTTGTGTTGCTTCAATGCCTTTACTTTGAATTATTGCTTTATGAGTTAACTCTTATGCAAGACTTATTGATGCTTGTCTTGAAGTACTATTCATGAAAAGTCTTTGCTTTATGATTCAGTTGTTTACTCATGTCATTACCATTGTCTTGGATTGCTGCATTCATTACATATGCTTTACAAATAGTATGATCAAGATTATGATGGCATGTCACTCCAGAAATTATCTGTGTTATCATTTTACCTGCTCGGGACGAGCAGAACTAAGCTTGGGGATGCTGATACGTCTCTGACGTATCGATAATTTCTTGTGTTCCATGCCACATTATTGATGTTATCTACATGTTTTATGCACACTTTATGTCATATTCGTGCATTTTCTGGAACTAACCTATTAACAAGATGCCGAAGTGCCAGTTCCTGTTTTCTGCTGTTTTTGGTTTCAGAAATCCTAGTAACGAAATATTCTCGGAATCGGACGAAATCAACGCCCAAGTTCCTATTTTCACCGGAAGCATCCAGAACACCCGGGAAGGACCAGAGGGGGGCACTGGGCCCCCAGACCATAGGCCGGCGCGGCCCTGGCCCTGGCCGCGCCGCCCTATGGTGTCGTCGCCCCTTCGACCCTCCTGCGCCGCCTCTTCGCCTATATAAAGCCCCTAGATCGAAAACCCTGATACGTTCGGCGAAAACCACGGAAACCTTCCAGAGCCGCCGCCATCGCGAGGCCAAGATCTGGGGGACAGGAGTCTCTGTTCCGGCACGCTGCCGGAGCGGGGAAGTGCCCCCGGAAGGCTCATCCATCGACACCGCTGCCATCTCCACCGCCATCTTCATCACCGCTGCTGCTCCCATGAGGAGGGAGTAGTTCTCCATCGAGGCTCGGGGCTGTACCGGTAGCTATGTGGTTAATCTCTCTCCTATGTACCTCAATACAATGATCTCATGAGCTGCTTTACATGATTGAGATTCATATGAGTTTTGTATCACTACTATCTATTTGCTACTCTAGCAAAGTTATTAAAGTAGTTTTATTCCTCCTGCACGTGTGTAAAGGTGACAGTGTGTGCACCGTGTTAGCACTTGGTTTATGCTATGATCATGATCTCTTGTAGATTGCGAAGTTAACTATTGCTATGATAATATTGATGTGATCTATTCCTCCTACATATGCATGAAGGTGACAGTGTGCATGCTATGTTAGTACTTGGTTTAGTCTGTTGATCTATCTTACACTATAAGGTTACTAAAACATGAGCATTATTGTGGAGCTTGTTAACTCCGGCATTGAGGGTTCGTGTAATCCTACGCAATGTGTTCATCATCCAACAAAAGTGTAGAGTATGCATTTATCTATTCTGTTATGTGATCAATGTTGAGAGTGTCCACTAGTGAAAGTGTAATCCCTAGGCCTTGTTCCTAAATACTGCTATCGCTGTTTGTTTACTGTTTTACTGTGTTACTACTGCTGCAATACTACCACCATCAACTACACGCCAGCAAGCTATTTTCTGGCACCGTTGCTACTACTCATACTTATTCATACCACCTGTATTTCACTATCTCTTCGCCGAACTAGTGCACCTATTAGGTGTGTTGGGGACACAAGAGACTTCTTGCTTTGTGGTTGCAGGGTTGCATGAGAGGGATATCTTTGACCTCTTCCTCCCTGAGTTCGATAAACCTTGGGTGATCCACTTAAGGGAAAACTTGCTGCTGTTCTACAAACCTCTGCTCTTGGAGGCCCAACACTGTCTACAGGAAAAGGAGGGGGAAGTAGACATCAGACCCCGGTCCATTCTTTTAATCGAATACAATCTACTGCAATACTTGTTCTACTGTTTTCTGCAAACAATCATCATCCACACTATACATCTAATCCTTTGTTACAGCAAGCCGGTGAGATTGACAACCTCACTGTTACGTTGGGACAAAGTACTTTGGTTGTGTTGTGCAGGTTCCACGTTGGCGCCGGAATCCCTGGTGTTGCGCCGCACTACACTTCGCCGCCATCAACCTTCAACGTGCTTCTTGGCTCCTACTAGTTCGATAAACCTTGGTTTCTTACTGAGGGAAACTTGCCGTTGTACGCATCACACCTTCCTCTTGGGGTTCCCAACGGTCGCGTGTTGTACGCGTATCAAGACTGTTTTCTGGCGCCGTTGCCGGGGAGATCAAAACACGCTGCAAGGGGAGTCTCCACCTCCAATCTCTTTACTTTGTTTTTGTCTTGCTTTATTTTATTTACTACTTTGTTTGCTGCACTAAATCAAAATACAAAAAAAATAGTTGCTAGTTTTACTTTATTTGCTATCTTGTTCTCCATACTAAAAACACAAAAAAATTAGTTACTTGCAGTTACCTTGCTTATTTTATCATGTTTCCTCCTAGTTTTACTTTAAAAGATATACCGGTAGGACAAGGGTCCATAATTGGAAGAGATAATATAGAAGAATTTTTCACCCATGTTAGTATGCATGAAGATCTTGAAGATATACCCCTGGCAAAAACTGTCCCTACCTATGAAGATGCCTCTGTCTGTTTGGTACGCATGATGGAAACTAGATTTATTAGTCTCAACCCCATGATACAACACATGTTTCTTACACTTTCTGATATGGAGAGGGGAGAAAATAGAGATTTTGTTTTAAAAGTCCTTGTGCGAGAATTTGAGGATATAGCCAAAGAAGCTAGAAAAGTTTTTATTAAGCATAAGAGGCTTGGTATGTTCACCGATTTTAAAGAACACTTGAAAAGATGGACATGGATAGAATTAAGTACACTAATAATGTTAATGATGGTGGGGATATTAAAGCACCAATACCTTGCAAGCTCCTAGGAATGCATGAAGCTCTAGATGATAATTATGCTTGGCTTGTCCCTGAAAATTTGTTTGATGAGAATAGCAAGCCTAAGACTAATGAAAAGGGAGCCTATGAAACTTACATATACAAAATACAATACATAGTTGAGAAAACTCCAAACCCCGCTGTAGACGCATCATCTCTTGATAATACTTGATACACACTTTCTGCGCCTAGCTGAAAGGCATTAAAGAAAAGCGCTTGTGGGAGACAACCCATGATTTTACTACTGCACTTTTGTTTTATATTTGAGTCTTGGAAGTTGTTACTACTGTAGCAACCTCTCCTTATCTTAGTTTTGTTGCATTGTTGTGCCAAGTAAAGTCTTTGATAGTAAGGTTCATACTAGATTTGGATTACTGCGCAGAAACAGATTTCTTGCTGTCACGAATCTGGGCCTAATTCTCTGTAGGTAACTCAGCAAATTATGCCAATTTACGTGAGTGATCCTCAGATATGTACGCAACTTTCATTCAATTTGAGCATTTTCATTTGAGCAAGTCTGGTGCCTCTTAGAAATTCATCTTTATGGACTGTTCTGTTTTGACAGATTCTGCCTTTTATTTCGCATTGCCTGTTTTGCTATGCTTGATGGATTTTTCGATTCCATTAACTTTCAGTAGCTTTGTGCAATGTCCAGAAGTGTTAAGAATGATTATGTCACCTCTGAACATGTGAATTTTTATTATCAATTAACCCTCTAATGAGTTGTTTTGAGTTTGGTGTGGAGGAAGTTTTCAAGGATCAAGAGAGGGAGATGATACAATATGATCAAGGAGAGTGAAAGCTCTAAGCTTGGGGATGCCCCGGTGGTTCACCCCTGCATATTTCAAGAAGACTCAAGCGTCTAAGCTTGGGGATGCCCAAGGCATCCCCTTCTTCATCGACAACATTATCAGGTTCCTCTAGTGAAACTATATTTTTATTCCATCACATCTTATGTACTTTGCTTGGAGCGTCGGTTTGTTTTTATTTTTGTTTTGTTTGAATAAAGTTGGATTCTAGCATTCATTGTGTGGGAGAGAGACACGCTTCGCTGTTGCATATGGACAAATATGTCCTTAGGCTTTAATCATAATGTTCATGGCGAAGGTTGAATCTTCTTCGTTAAATTGTTATATGGTTGGAAACGGGAAATGCTACATGTAGTAATTGCTAGAATGTCTTGAATAATGTGATACTTGGAAATTTTTGTGCTCATGTTTAAGCTCTTGCATCATATACTTTGCACCTATTAATGAAGAAATTCATAGAGCTTGCTAAAATTTGGTTTGCATAATTGGTCTCTCTAAGGTCTAGATAATTTCTACTAAGAGTTTGAACAACAAGGAAGACGATGTAGAGTCTTATAATGTTTACAATATGTCTTTTATGTGAGTTTTGCTGCACCGCTTCATACTTGTGTTTGTTTCAAATAGCCTTGCTAGCCTAAGCCTTGTATCGAGAGGGAATACTTCTCATGCATCCAAAATCCTTAAGCCAACCACTATGCCACTTGTGTCCACCATACCTACCTACTACATGGTATTTCTCCGCCATTACAAAGTAAATTGCTTGAGTGATACCTTTAAAATTTCCATTCTTCATCTTTACAATATATAGCTCATGGGACAAATAGCCTAAAAACTATTGTGGTATTGAATATGTACTTATGCACTTTATCTCTTATTAAGTTGCTTGCTGTGCGATAACCATGTTCCTGGGGACGCCATCAACTACTCTTTGTTGAATATCATGTGAGTTGCTATGCATGTCCGTCTTGTGAATGGTTTGTGCATGCATACTGTTAGAGAAGAACATTGGGCCGCTAACTAAAGCCATGATCCATGGTGGAAGTTTCAGTTTTGGACAAATATCCTCAATCTCATATGAGAAAATTAATAATTGTTGAATGCTTATGCATTAAAGAGGAGTCCATTATCTGTTGTCTATGTTGTCCCGGTATGGATGTCTAAGTTGAGAATAATCAAAAGCGAGAAATCCAATGCGAGCTTTCTCCTTAGACCTTTGTACAGGCGGCATAGAGGTACCCCTTTGTGACACTTGGTTAAAACATATGTATTGCGGTGATAATCCAGGTAATCCGAGCTAATTAGGCTAAGGTGCAGGCACTATTAGTATACTATGCATGAGGCTTGCAACTTGTAGGATATAATTTACATGATACATATGCTTTATTACTACCGTTGACAAAATTGTTTCTTGTTTTCAAAATCAAAGCTCTAGCACAAATATAGCAATCAATGCTTCCCTCTGTGAAGGGCCTTTATTCTACTTTTATGTTGAGTCAGTTGACCTATTTCTCTCCCATCTCAAGAAACAAACACTTGTGTGAACTGTGCATTGATTCCTACATACTTGCATATTGCATTTGTTATATTACTTTATGTTGACAATATCCATGAGATATACATGTTACAAGTTGAAAGCAACCGCTGAAACTTAATCTTCCTTTGTGTTGCTTCGATACTTATACTTTGAATTATTGCTTTATGAGTTAACTCTTATGCAAGACTTATTGATGCTTGTCTTGAAAGTACTATTCATGAAAGGTCTTTGATATATGATTCATTTGTTTACTCATGTCATTTACCATTGTCTTGGATCGCTGCATTCATTACATGTGCTTTACAATAGTATGATCAAGGTTATGATGGCATGTCACTCCAGAAATTATCTTTGTTATCGTTTACCTACTCGGGACGAGCAGGAACTAAGCTTGGGGATGCTGATACGTCTCCGACGTATCGATAATTTCTTATGTTCAATGCCACATTATTGATGATATCTACATGTTTTATGCATACTTTATGTCATATTTATGCATTTTCCGGCACTAACCTATTAACGAGATGCCGAAGAGCCAGTTGCTATTTTCTGTTGTTTTTGGTTTCAGAAATCCTAGTAAGGAAATATTCTCGGAATTGGACGAAATCAATGCCCAGGGGCCTATTTTGCCACGAAGCTTCCAGAAGTCCGAGGGAGAGACGAAGTGGGGCCACGGGGCGCCGCTACAGTAGGGCGGCGCGGCCTACAGGGGGCCCGCACGGCCTGCTGTGTGGGGCCCCCGTGACGCCTCCTGACCTGCCCTTCCGCCTACTTAAGGTCTTCGTCGCGAAACCCCCAGTACCGAGAGCCACGATACGGAAAACCTTCCAGAGACGCCGCCGCCGCCAATCCCATCTCGGGGGATTCAGGAGATCGCCTCCGGCACCCTGCCGGAGAGGGGAATCATCTCCCGGAGGACTCTTCACCGCCATGGTCGCCTCCGGAGTGATGAGTGAGTAGTTCACCCCTGGACTATGGGTCCATAGCAATAGCTAGATGGTCGTCTTCTCCTAATTGTGCTTCATTGTCGGATCTTGTGAGCTGCCTAACATGATCAAGATCATCTATCTGTAATGCTATATGTTGTGTTTGTTGGGATCCGATGGATAGAGAATACTATGCTATGTTGATTATCAATCTATTATCTATGTGTTGTTTATGATCGTGCATGCTCTCCATTATTAGTAGAGGCTCTGGCCAAGTTTTTGCTAGTAACTCCAAGAGGGAGTATTTATGCTCGATAGTGGGTTCATGCCTCCATTAAATCTGGGACAGTGACAGAAAGTTCTAAGGTTGTGGATGTGTTGTTGCCACTAGGGATAAAACATCGATGCTATGTCTAAGGATGTAGTTGTTGATTACATTACGCACCATACTTAATGCAATTGTCTATTGTTTGCAACTTAATACTGGAAGGGGTTCGGATGATAACCTGAAGGTGGACTTTTTAGGCATAGATACATGCTGGATAGCGGTCTATGTACTTTGTCGTAATGCCCAATTAAATCTCACAATACTCATCATAACATGTATGTGCATGGTCATGCCCTCTTTATTTGTCAATTGCCCAACTGTAATTTGTTCACCCAACATGCGGGAGAGACACCACTAGTGAACTGTGGACCCCGGTCCATTCTTTTAATCGAATACAATCTACTGCAATACTTGTTCTACTGTTTTCTGCAAACAATCATCATCCACACTATACATCTAATCCTTTGTTACAGCAAGCCGGTGAGATTGACAACCTCACTGTTACGTTGGGACAAAGTACTTTGGTTGTGTTGTGCAGGTTCCACGTTGGCGCCGGAATCCCTGGTGTTGCGCCGCACTACACTTCGCCGCCATCAACCTTCAACGTGCTTCTTGGCTCGTACTGGTTCGATAAACCTTGGTTTCTTACTGAGGGAAAACTTGCCGCTGTACGCATCACACCTTCCTCTTGGGGTTCCCAACGGTCGCGTGCTGTACGCGTATCACACGCTATTGATCATCAAGGCAAGGTTTGTACCTCTTGTCATTCCAATAGCACGATTGCGAGAATCTTGAGAGTTTTGTTCGGCCACCTTGAGAGCTTGCAACTCGTGCACCACTTGTTGGGAGGTGAGGAAAGGATAGCTTTCTCTCCCAAGGGGACTCTTGACAACAATGGGTTCAAAAGGCATCATGCAATCAATATACTTGTGCTTGAATCAAAAGTCATCAATATGTTGGGAACCCACATTCCGAAAAGCATCGACATTGGTGATAAGACTTCTATACATCTCTTGATGATCTTCATCCGGCAACCTCATGAATCCTTCGGCTTGGTTCCGAAGAGCACTATATTGTTTCTCTTCATGCTTTCACTTCCCATGTAGCTTATGGCCAAACCTTCCCGAGCTTCCTTGGCGGTTGTGAATTTCCGAACAAGGGCCAAGTCCTTTGTCCCCACACTTGTTTGAATCATGTGCATGGCAATGGAGTTGAGTTGTTTATCAACCTCTTCTCTTCTAGTCAACCTATCGGGGTTGTAAGGGTTGTAACCTTCCAAGATGATTCTCCAAAGTTCATTGGAGGCACTGCAAACATAAGAGCGAAACTCAAATTGCCATTTACTAAAATCTTGATCATTAAACGTGGGTGGATCACCCCTAGTGTTTGTATGAGGATGGGGAACCGGAATATCGGGAGAGCGGAAAGGTGGAGAAACGGTATTGTAGCTCGCACCCACACTTGTTGCCCTAGGAGAAGCATTGGGGGTTTTATTTTTGTCTAATTGATCACCATCCAAGGGTTCGCTATAAGTGGGTAAGCCCGAAGCATCTCCCTCTTCTAACCCAACCTTGTCCTTTTCCTCTATGACGGGGATGATGGGGGGAATCGGCTTCATAAGCCCACAAATCATTTTCTTTATGCTTTCCATTTGAGCTTCCATGGAGGACCTCAAAGATGTTTCCATCAACTTGAGATCATCCATAGAGACCAACTTTGTGGCCCATTCCGTAACATCATCGTCTGGCATACTCTTAGGAGGTTAAGCCCGAAATAAGAGCCAAGGCTCTGATACCAATTGAAAGGATCGTTTTCCCTCCAGGAAATCTCTTACCGCACCGTGATACGCGTACAGCACGCGTCCGTTGGGAACCCCAAGAGGAAGGTGTGATGCGTACAGCGGCAAGTTTTCCCTCAGTATGAAACCAAGGTTTATCGAACCAGTAGGAGCCAAGAAGCACGTTGAAGGTTGATGGCGGCGGGATGTAGTGCGGCGCAACACCAGAGATTCCGGCGCCAACGTGGAACCTGCACAACACAACCAAAGTACTTTGCCCCAACGAAACAGCGAGGTTGTCAATCTCACCGGCTTGCTGTAACAAAGGATTAGATGTATAGTGTGGATGATGATTGTTTGCAGAAAAACAAGAGAACAAAGATTGCAGTAGATTGTATTTCAGTATAGAGAATTGGACCGGGGTCCACAGTTCACTAGAGGTGTCTCTCCCATAAGATAAACAGCATGTTGGGTGAACAAATTACAGTTGGGCAATTGACAAATAAAGAGGGCATGACCATGCACATACATATTATGATGAGTATTGTGAGATTTAATTGGGCATTACGACAAAGTACATAGACCGCTATCCAGCATGCATCTATGCCTAAAAAGTCCACCTTCAGGTTATCATCCGAACGCCCTCCAGTATTAAGTTGCTAACAACAGACAATTGCATTAAGTATTGCGCGTAATGTAATCAGTAACTACGTCCTTGAACATAGCACCAATGTTTTATCCCTAGTGGCAACAGCACATCCATAATCTTAGAGATTTCTGTCACTTCCCCAGATTCACGGAGACATGAACCCACTATCGAGCATAAATACTCCCTCTTGGAGTTACAAGCATCTACTTGTCCAGAGCATCTACTAGTAACGGAGAGCATGCAAGATCATAAACAACACATAGACATAACTTTGATAATCAACATAACAAGTATTCTCTATTCATCGGATCCCAACAAACGCAACACATAGAATTACAGATAGATGATCTTGATCATGTTAGGCAGCTCACAAGATCCAACAATTAAGCACAATGGGGAGAAGACAACCATCTAGCTACTGCTATGGACCCATAGTCCAGGGGTAGACTACTCACACATCACTCCGGAGGCGACCATGGCGGCGTAGAGTCCTCCGGGAGATGATTCCCCTCTCCGGCAGGGTGTCGGAGGCGATCTCCTGAATCCCCCGAGATGGGATTGGTGGCGGCGGCGTCTCAGTAAGGTTTTCCGTATCGTGGCTCTCGGTACTGGGGGTTTCGCGATGGAGGCTTTAAGTAGGCGGAAGGGCAGGTCAAGAGGCGGCACGAGGGGCCCACACCATAGGGCCGTGCGGCCAGGGCAGGGGCCTCGCCGCCCTAGGGTTTGGCTGCCTCGTGGCCCCACTTCGTCTCCTCTTCGGTCTTCTGGAAGCTTCGTGGCAAAATAGGACCCTGGGCGTTGATTTCGTCCAATTCCGAGAATATTTCGTTACTAGGATTTCTGAAACCAAAAACAGCAGAAAACAGCAACTGGCACTTCTGCATCTTGTTAATAGGTTAGTTCCAGAAAATGCACGAATATGACATAAAGTGTGCATAAAACATGTAGATATCATCAATAATGTGGCATGGAACACAAGAAATTATCGATACGTCGGAGACGTATCAGCATCCCCAAGCTTAGTTCTGCTCGTCCCGAGCAGGTAAAACGATAACAAAGATAATTTCTGGAGTGACATGCCATCATAACCTTGATCATACTATTTGTAAAGCATATGTAGTGAATGCAGCGATCAAAACAATGTATAAGACATGAGTAAACAAGTGAATCATATAGCAAAGACTTTTCATGAATAGTACTTCAAGACAAGCATCAATAAGTCTTGCATAAGAGTTAACTCATAAAGCAATAATTCATAGTAAAAGCATTGAAGCAACACAAAGGAAGATTAAGTTTCAGCGGTTGCTTTCAACTTGTAACATGTATATCTCATGGATATTGTCATCATAGAGTAATATAATAAGTGCAATATGCAAGTATGTAGGAATCAATGCACAGTTCACACAAGTGTTTGCTTCTTGAGGTGGAGAGAAATAGGTGAACTGACTCAACAATGAAAGTAAAAGAATGGTCCTCCATAGAGGAAAAGCATCGATTGCTATATTTGTGCTAGAGCTTTGATTTTGAAAACATGAAACAATTTTGTCAACGGTAGTAATAAAGCATATGTATCATGTAAATTATATCTTACAAGTTGCAAGCCTCATGCATAGTATACTAATAGTGCTCGCACCTTGTCCTAATTAGCTTGGACTACCGGATCATCGCAATGCACATGTTTTGACCAAGTGTCACAAAGGGGTACCTCCATGCCGCCTGTACAAAGGTCTAAGGAGAAAGCTCGCATTGGATTTCTCGCTATTGATTATTCTCAACTTAGACATCCATACCGGGACAACATAGACAACAGATAATGGACTCCTCTTTTATGCATAAGCATGTGGCAACAATTAATTTTCTCATATGAGATTGAGGATATATGTCCAAAACTGAAACTTCCACCATGGATCATGGCTTTAGTTAGCGGCCCAATGTTCTTCTCTAACAATATGCATGCTTAACCATAAGGTGGTAGATCTCTCTTACTTCAGACAAGACGAACATGCATAGCAACTCACATGAAATTCAACAAAGAATAGTTGATGGCGTCCCCAGAAACATGGTTATCGCACAACAAGCAACTTAATAAGAGATAAAGTGCATAAGTACATATTCAATACCACAATAGTTTTTAAGCTATTTGTCCCATGAGCTATATATTGCAAAGGTGAATGATGGAATTTTAAAGGTAGCACTCAAGCAATTTACTTTGGAATGGCGGAGAAATACCATGTAGTAGGTAGGTATGGTGGACACAAATGGCATAGTGGTTGGCTCAAGGATTTTGGATGCATGAGAAGTAATCCCTCTCGATACAAGGTTTAGGCTAGCAAGGCTATTTGAAACAAACACAAGGATGAACCGGTGCAGCAAAACTCACATAAAAGACATATTGTAAACATTATAAGACTCTACACCGTCTTCCTTATTGTTCAAACTCAATACTAGAAATTATCTAGACCTTAGAGAGACCAAATATGCAAACCAAATTTTAGCATGCTCTATGTATTTCTTCATTAATGGGTGCAAAGCATATGATGCAAGAGCTTAAACATGAGCACAACAATTGCCAAATATCACATTATCCAAGACATTTTAGCAATTTACTACATGTATCATTTTTCAATTCCAACCATATAACAATTTAACGAAGGAGAAACTTCGCCATGAATACTATGAGTAGAAACTAAGGACATACTTGTCCATATGCTACAGCGGAGCGTGTCTCTCTCCCATACAATGAATGCTAGGATCCATTTTATTCAAACAAAACAAAAACAAAAACAAACCGACGCTCCAAGCAAAGCACATAAGATGTGATGGAATAAAAATATAGTTTTAGGGGAGGAACCTGATAATGTTGTCGATGAAGAAGGGGATGCCTTGGGCATCCCCAAGCTTAGACGCTTGAGTCTTCTTGATATATGCAGGGGTGAACCACCGGGGCATCCCCAAGCTTAGAGCTTTCACTATCCTTGATCAAATTGTATCATACTCCTCTCTTGATCCTTGAAAACTTCCTCCACACCAAACTTAGAACAACTCATTAGAGGGTTAGTGGACAATAAAAATTAACATGTTCAGAGGTGACATAATCATTCTTAACACTTCTGGACATTGCATAAAGCTACTGGACATTAATGGATCAAAGAAATTCATCCAACATAGCAAAAGAGGCAATGCGAAATAAAAGGCAGAATCTGTCAAAACAGAACAGTTCGTATTGACGAATTTTATCGAGGCACCAGACTTGCTCAAATGAAAATACTCAAATTGAATGAAAGTTGCGTACATATCTGAGGATCACTCACGTAAATTGGCATAATTTTCTGAGTTACCTACAGAGAAAACAGCCCAGATTCGTGACAGCAAAGAAATCTGTTTCTGCGCAGTAATCCAAATCTAGTATTAACTTTTCTATCAACGACTTTACTTGGCACAACAAAACACTAAACTAAGATAAGGAGAGGTTGCTACAGTAGTAAACAACTTCCAAGACACAAAATAAAAACAAAGTACTGTAGTAAAATAACACATGGGTTATCTCCCAAGAAGTTCTTTCTTTATAGCCATTAAGATGGGCTCAGCATTTTTGATGATGCACTCGCAAGAAATAGTATTTGAAGCAAAAGAGAGCTTCAAGAGGCAAATTAAAAACACATTTAAGTCTAACATGCTTCCTATGAAGAGGAATCTTGTAAATAAACAAGTTCAAGAAGCATAATGCAACAAGCGTAGAAAGATAAAACAAGTGTAGCTTCAAAAATTTCAGCACATAGAGAGGTGTTTTAGTAACATGAAAATTTCTACAACCATATTTTCCTCTCTCATAATAACTTTTAGTAGCATCATGAGCAAGCTCAACAATATAACTATCACATAAAGCATTCTTATCATGAGTCTCATGCATAAAATTATTACTCTCCACATAAGCATAATCAATTTTATTAGTTGTAGTGGGAGCAAATTCAACAAAGTGGCTATCATCATATATAGGAGGCATATTGTAATCATAAAAGAAAATTTTCTCCTCAACGCTTGGGGGACTAAAAAGATCATGCTCATCAAAGCCAGCTTCCCCAAGCTTAGAATTTTCCATAGCATTAGCAACAATGGTGTTCAAAGCATTCATAGTAATAGCATTCCCATTAGCATGCATATAAAGTTCCATGGGTTTTTTAATTCTCTCTTCAAACACATCATGTCCTAATTCAAGATAAAGTTCATAAAGATCTCTCATATTTTTGTTGTTTTCCATTATGCTTAACTAGTGAAATAAAAACATGCATGATATTAAGTAAAGTAAGACAAGTAACTAATTTTTTTGTGTTTTGATTTAGTGCAGTAAACAAAGTAGTAAATAAAACTAAGCAAGACAAAAACAAAGTAAAGAGATTAGGAAGTGGAGACTCCCCTTGCAGCGTGTCTTGATCTCCCCGGCAACGGCGCCAGAAAAAGAGCTTGATACGCGTACAACACGCGTCCGTTGGGAACCCCAAGAGGAAGGTGTGATGCGTACAGCGGCAAGTTTTCCCTCAGTATGAAACCAAGGTTTATCGAACCAGTAGGAGCCAAGAAGCACGTTGAAGGTTGATGGCGGCGGGATGTAGTGCGGCGCAACACCAGAGATTCCGGCGCCAACGTGGAACCTGCACAACACAACCAAAGTACTTTGCCCCAACGAAACAGCGAGGTTGTCAATCTCACCGGCTTGCTGTAACAAAGGATTAGATGTATAGTGTGGATGATGATTGTTTGCAGAAAATAGGAGAACAGTATTGCAGTAGATTGTATTTCAGTATAGAGAATTGGACCGGGGTCCACAGTTCACTAGAGGTGTCTCTCCCATAAGATAAACAGCATGTTGGGTGAACAAATTACAGTTGGGCAATTGACAAATAAAGAGGGCATGACCATGCACATACATATTATGATGAGTATTGTGAGATTTAATTGGGCATTACGACAAAGTACATAGACCGCTATCCAGCATGCATCTATGCCTAAAAAGTCCACCTTCAAAGTTATCATCTGAACCCCCTCCGGTATTAAGTTGCTAACAACAGACAATTGCATTAAGTATTGCGGGTAATGTAATCAGTAACTACGTCCTTGAACATAGCACCAATGTTTTATCCCTAGTGGCAACAAGACATCCATAATCTTAGAGATTTCTGTCACTTCCCTGCATTCACGGAGACATGAACCCACTATCGAGCATAAATACTCCCTCTTGGAGTTACAAGCATCTACTTGGCCAGAGCATCTACTAGTAACGGAGAGCATGCAAGATCATAAACAACACATAGACATAACTTTGATAATCAACATAACAAGTATTCTCTATTCATCGGATCCCAACAAACGCAACACATAGAATTACAGATAAATGATCTTGATCATGTTAGGCAGCTCACAAGATCCAACAATTAAGCACAATGGGGAGAAGACAACCATCTAGCTACTGCTATGGACCCATAGTCCAGGGGTAGACTACTCACACATCACTCCGGAGGCGACCATGGCGGCGTAGAGTCCTCCGGGAGATGATTCCCCTCTCCGGCAGGGTGCCGGAGGCGATCTCCTGAATCCCCCGAGATGGGATTGGCGGCGGCGGCGTCTCAGTAAGGTTTTCCGTATCGTGGCTCTCGGTACTGGGGGTTTCGCGACGGAGGCTTTAAGTAGGCGGAAGGGCAGGTCAAGAGGCGGCACGAGGGGCCCACACCATAGGGCCGCGCGGCCAGGGCAGGGGCCGCGCCGCCCTAGGGTTTGGCTGCCTCGTGGCCCCACTTCGTCTCCTCTTCGGTCTTCTGGAAGCTTCGTGGCAAAATAGGACCCTGGGCGTTGATTTCGTCCAATTCCGAGAATATTTCGTTACTAGGATTTCTGAAACCAAAAACAGCAGAAAACAAAGAATCGGCACTTCGGCATCTTGTTAATAGGTTAGTTCCAGAAAATGCACGAATATGACATAAAGTGTGCATAAAACATGTAGATATCATCAATAATGTGGCATGGAACACAAGAAATTATCGATACGTCGGAGACGTATCACACCGCACACCGAGGACTTTAGCAAATACCAGTGTCATTGATAAAACAAGGTTGGCAGTCCATCCGGCCCAGGGGCTTTCGTCAGCCCCATTTGAAACAGAGCTTCTTCAATTTACTTATCCGAGAAAACTCTAGTAAGTTTTGAGTTCATCTCCTCCGAGATGACAGAATCAATAAGAGGAAGGACCCGATCTGCCTGATCTGACCCTTTAGAGGAATACAAGTTCTGATAAAAATTCAGGGCCATATCCCTCATCCCTTCATTCGTGTTACATAGTGACCCATCCTCACGGCATAGTCCTTTCACAGTGTTCTTCCTCCTTCTATGCGAAGCACGATTCTGAAATTTCCTTGTATTCTGATCGCCCGCCTTAAGCCACTCCTGTCTAGAATCGTTTCCGATACATAATCTCATCTCTCTCAAAAATATTATGCAATTTTTCCTCAATCTCTCGGACCTCCTATGAGGAATCCGAGACCAAATCTTCCATCCTAGCATCATCCAACTTAGCCCGGAGGGATTTTATTTCCGCCCTTACAGAGCCAAAGGTATGGAAGCTCCATCTCTGCATCTCTTTTGACATGTCTTGGAGTTGTCTCCAAAACCCATGTATGCATGGACCTCGCTGTTGTCTATCATACCACGCGCTCCTTTGATCATCCTTTCATAGTCCTCATGCTTGGTCCACATTTCTTCATAAAAAATCCTCTACTAGTTTGTCGTGGTCCTCTCGGCGGAGAATCAACCACCCTGATGACTAGGGCCGAGTAATCAGACTCCTCTGTCGCAACATGCTCGACGTGGGAAAACGAATATAGAGAGAGGAATGATGTCGTCGCTGCCCCCTGTCCAATCTGACCTGAATATTGTCCTCCCCTTCCCTTCTTTTACTCCAAGTGTACTTGTACCCCGAGTACCCTAGATCCGAGAGCCCACAGTCCATTAAGCAGTCACAGAAAGCATCAATATGTGTCTCGCTTCTTGGATTTCCGCACAGCTGTTCATCCTGAGAGAGCACTGAAAGGATCGTATGCCGCACTTAGAGGGGCGGTGAATAGGTGCTAACCAATTTTTAGTTCTTTTTCAATTTATGCTTGACACAAAGGTAAATTCTCTAGATATGCAACTATGTGAATTTACTTATATGACAAGGTCAACTACTAGGCAATATATATCAAGACAATATATAGGGAAGCTAATAAGAATAGAGGTAACCGAGAGTGGAGCACGCGGAGACACAGAGATGATTCCCGTAGTTCCTTCCCTTTGACAGGAAGTACGTCTACGTTTGGAGGAGTGTGGTCGCTACGAAAGCTAGACCAACATCATGAAGGCTTCACTCAGGTCTCGCCACAAAGTCCTAGCCCACTTCCACTAAGGGATTTCCTCGAGGCGGAAATCAGGCCTTTACAAGGTTCTTGGGGCACACATCCACAACCGAATTGGAGGCTTCCAATATTTGTAACAACACAACAAAAAGAACAAATCAACCACGAACAACTAGGGTTTCCAAATGTGGAACACTAGCAAGGGGGCCCTTAACAAAATGAGGGGGAAATGCAAATAGCTTTGGTGAAGATGTAGATCGGGGTCTTCTCCTTCGATTCTCCAAAGCTCAAGAGATTTGGATGGTTGAGGGAGGATATCTGACGATTTTGGTGTTCTTGGTGGCTCAGCAATGATGGAACAAGTCTTGAGGGTTTGAGAAACTTTCTGAGGTAGGAGAAAGGTTCCTTATATACCCCTCCACCAAATCTCCCCGTTGGGACGTCTTCAGCGACAGTGCCGACCCTGGAAAATAGGTCACAGCTGGTCCATAGGGGTGGCCGGCAGTGCCGGGGTGCATCCACCGGCAGTGTCGGGGTGCGTCCTCCGGCAGTGCCGGCCTTCAACCACCGGCAGCCGGCAGTGCCGGGCTGCGTCCATCGGCAGTGCCGGGCTGCGTCCACTGGCAGTGCCGGCCTTCAACCACCGGTAGTGCCGGCCACAGGAAGAAAACGACCCACTCTTTTCGCCTTTTTGAGGGGATCGGTATTGTCAGTCGTGATACTTTCTATTTATCTGTCACATACTTAGCACATAGTTAGATTGTCACCGATGTTTTTATCAAACACGCAAAACCCTAGAGATCATGAAATGTTCTTTCAAGCACATCGTTCAAATCTCCCGCACATAACCAAGGTAGGTCATCTTGGGCGCGGAGATATCTTAGCTTATCCCACATTCTGTGTATCTGATCCACTCTCGGATCCCCGTACACACCGCTAAACCTCCAAGTCTTGCCTGCATAAGAGATCGTTGCATCAATGTAGGATTGACACCAAGGACGAACAGACACCTCCACCTCATCCTTCCACCAAAGTGCCAGGCCACCACTCCTCCCAACATCGTCAACCACCACCCCATTCCTGAAACCCACACTCCACTTCAACATGTCCATTGCCTTAGATTTTTTTCTTAGTCTCGGACAGAAACACCACCACTGGATTGTAAGTCCTCACAAGGTCTCTTATTTCGCCTACTGCCGCGTCCAATCCCAACCCGCGACAATTGAGGCTGAGGAGATTCATTGCTCTCGGCGGCCCCACATCGCAGGGTCAGCCGTTGGGATATCTAGTCTTTGAAACACCGAGCTATTTTGTCCCTCTCCACTTCCCACCGCAGGCTCCTCCAGTCTATCAAAGACCGACTCCATGCCTACCTGTTCCTCCTTAACACCAGTTTCCACTTCCATTCTATCAAGAACAGAATTCTTACGCTGGCGCTTGCCATCCTTTGTCGTCCCGTCTACCACCTGAACGGGGATAGGCACCCAAACTTGTTTAGAGCCTCGCTTCCTACTCCCCACACCCTGTGGTACACGAATGGGGTAAGACACCTGTGCCTCCGGGTTACTCCTGGAGCGTCTCGTGAAGGTACCTTGTTTCGAGCTCCTCCCTCCTTCCACCAAAGATGATTTGCCCCGTAGCTGCTCTTCGGACATGACAGCACCTTGCTTGTCATTACTCAAAGCCTTCACATTTTCATGGCTCGATTCATACCCTCCAGTGCGGGATGAACTCGAGAAAGTCTCATCTCTCATCAGGTTCCGCCTTGTAGGGATGTCTCTGATGGTGACACCACCGCACCCACGTGAATCTAACCCCGTTGAGTAGCTTCCATAGCTTCTAGATGAGACCGATAGACGGGAAGGTGCAGGCTATTTTTTAATTTTTGCATGCTGAAGCCCTGAGCCACTCGCCCCACTATTTCCACTGTGATTCCTCTGCAGCACATCCCTCTTCCGGGTGGACAATGCACCCACAGTCAAAACAGAAGTGGGGAATCCTCTCATACTTCAGATCGAACCAGGTGCCTTCTTCGTCTTCTTCATTTTCCTTCATGCTCACACCTCGAGGAAGTGGCTAATCCACTCTTACTTCCACCCTAATCCGCAGTTCTTTACCCCATGCAATACCATCCTGATCAACCTGTACGGAAATATAACCCCCCGACCCAATTCCCAATGAGTTCACCATACAATTTGTTCATCATGTCCATGGGAAGGTCTAGCACCCGTATCCAGACATCGATCATGCCAAAGATCATATCAGATGGTATCACCGATTCGGTGTAATTCTTCAGCAAAACAACAACGAAGTCAAACTTCCAAGGGCCATTATTCATCGCATGCTTCCAATCCCCTTCTAAAGGAGAATCTCACCACAAATATGTTGTTGCCAATGTCCCTAAACTGCGATGGCCGGTGAAGACCCCACGCCCAATCCATCGCCCTTTCTAGGGCCCCGATCACTAGCTTCCTTGAGGAACAAACCTTTCCCACCGCCGCCCACTTACGGCGCGGTGCCTCCGACGAACTCATGTCGCCGATGACCAGCCCAGTGGCTATTTCTCGGTCAATAGCAGATCGCCCGTCTTCGCCGACAAACCAGCTGCCAAATCATCGCCCACTTCTCTGCAGGCGAGCGCCAGGGCGTCCTGGATGAACCACCACCAATCGGAACCGAGCGGGATCGCGACGACATGGCAAAAAACCTTCTTCTCCCCGAACCAGCCAAAACCAGAGAGCGTTTTCGCACCGTCGCACGGATCAGATCTTGCAGTCAAGATCGGAACCGCCGTCGAAGACACCACCCTCAAGGAGAAAACCCTAGCCCAACCACGATCGCCTCCGTGATTGCCTCCAGGGAACTTTCGCCTGTATTTGGTGGACCCACTTACATAGTGCCCCCGAATCATAATTTTGTTACAAGTAAATGCGGAAGAAGGTCTATGAACATGGAGTTCATTCTGGTAGTGATTGGCAGCATTTTAGTTTGCCATGTGTTGTGCAACGATGTGGCATAGCAGCTCAGATGCATATTTGCTGTAATGATTTGCAATCAAAAAACTTCACGTGAGCTTCCTCTGCCTCGTAAATGGCGCTATCCTGAGCCCCTTGTTGCCTCATCTACACCACTACATGCTTTTTCCCTCCCGCGCGCCACCCTGTGATGATCCTATGATGGGGATCAACACAGGAGCCAAACTGGGGCAGATTTGAAGGGAATTGGAGGAGAAAAGCAGACAAGTTAGGTGAGAGAGAGACATGAGGATGAGAGTTCGTTTCGCTTTTCAGTTTTAGCATCATCGTTCAATACAGCCAACTCTTCCCTTATAGACTCGGGTACACAACAAAAGCAACACATGCGCTAACGCACAGAGAAACACCATCTGACGCTGGGCCCAAAGAGCTCGCCAGCTCAGCCAGGCGACTCGCTGTCCACCATCGTGGGAGAAGGTGTGACAGTTTCCCCTCCTTGAGACGAAACTTCTGTAGCGAGTTCTTCTTCCCAGAGTGAAGCCGCCGGGTACCGTCACTTGAGCACGTAGTAGTCCTCCCAGGTGGTGCAATTTTCAGGCATATGAGCCCAATGAATGAGTACCTGAGGAGTAGCAGCATTTCCCTTGCGCACGAGCCGGCGATCAAGAATTTGCACAGGCATAGGGTTAGCAACCTGCAGCACTGGAACCGATGGCAACTCACTGAACACCGGAGTATGATTGGCAGTAAACGGCTTTAGCTTGGAAACGTGAAATACGGGATGCACCTGAGCTGATTGTGGTAGCTCCAGGCGGTATGCAACAGCACCGGTCTTCTCCAAGACTTTATACGGACCGAAGTACTTGTAAGAAAGTTTTGGATACGGCCTGTTGACCACTGACTGTTGCGCATAAGGCTGCAACTTGAGAAGAACCCGATCGCCCACTTGGAACTGTCTCTCTGAGCGATTCCGGTCTGCATAATGCTTCATACGCAACTGTGCCCGTGCCAGCTGAGCACGCAAGAGGTCAGTATGTTCCTGGTAATCGAGAGCAGTTTCTGTGGACACCGAATCGTTAGTAACCATGAGATTTGGCTTTCCACCAAAGTTTGGTTCACGCTGATACAGAGCCTTGAAAGGTGAGCATCCCAACGCAGAGTGAAAACTGGAATTATACCAAAATTCTGCCAAACTCAGCCACTTCTTCCACTGTTTGGGATTATCCTGGACTGCACAGCGTAAATATTGCTCAAGACACTGGTTCACCCGCTCACTTTGGCCATCTGTTTGCGGATGATAAGCAGTACTATAGTTTAGTTTAGTCCCCAAAGCCTTGATCAAACTTTTCCAGAAGTGACTTGTGAAAATTTTGTCCCGATCAGAAATGTAGTGAGAGGTACTCCATGTAACTTCACCACAGTATCTAGAAAGGCCTTAGAGACAGATGCTGCTGTATAAGGATGTTTGAGGGGCAAAAAATGAGCATATTTTGTCAGACGATCTACTACCACCAGGATAGAATTGGCATTGTCTGACATTGGCAAGCCCTCTATGAAGTCCATAGTAATTTC
Organism: Lolium perenne; assembly: GCF_019359855.2. Lineage (NCBI taxonomy): Eukaryota > Viridiplantae > Streptophyta > Magnoliopsida > Poales > Poaceae > Lolium > Lolium perenne. The sequence goes on from NC_067247.2 coordinate 190,081,387, forward strand.
TTGCCAGGGAGCTTCAGGAGGATCTAATGGCTGCAACAGGCCACCAGGTTTCTGTCTAGGAACTTTTGCAAGTTGGCACACTATACATTGTTTGACATAGTTCTCTACTGCCATTTTCATACCTGGCCAATAATAAAAGTTGTTTGATTCTCTAATAAGATGCATGAATGCCTGAATGACCACCTATTGCAATGTCATGCAAGGAGGAAATAAGCTTGGTTTGCAAGGCCAAATTGTCACCAATGAATAATCTGCCCTTGTAAGTAATCAAGCCTTGATGCAAGGCATAGCCTTTTTCATTAGGAGACTGCACTGTAAGTTCTTGCATAAGAGCAGTTACATGAGCGTCAGTAGTGTAAGAATTTAAAACTTCTTGAAGCCAATCAGGAGTACAACCGGATGAGGATTGAATAGACATCAAATATCCCACCCTGGACAAAGAATCTGCTGCTCCATTCTCACTGCCCTTTTTATACTTGATCTCAAATTGTAAACCAACAAGCTTAGCCATTGCTTTCCTTTGTAAATCAGAAGACACAAGTTGGTCATTAAGATTACTGAAGCTTTTGTGATCAGTCAATATTGTAAAAGGACCCCTTTGCAAATACTGCCTCCATTTATCCACTGCCATGATAACAGCTAGGAATTCTTTCTCATATATTGAAAGCTTTCGAGCGAGAATTCCAAGTGCTTTACTCATATAAGCTATAGGGTGTCCTTGCTGCATTAAGACCGCAACTCCAGTATCACAAGCATCTGTTTCCACAGTAAAAGGAAGATTGAAATTAGAAAGTGCTAAGACTGGAGTAGATAGCATAGCAACTTTGAGTTGCTGAAAGGCTGTTGTAGCTTCAGGTGTCCAGACAAACCCCTTTTTTGTTAGCAATTGTGTTAATGGTTTAGTAATAATAACATAATTTTGCACAAATTTGCGATAATAACCTGTTAAACCCAGAAATCCTCTTAGCTCAGTTACTGAGGTAGGTGTGGGCCAAGATTCCATGGCTTCAGTTTTATCTGGATCAGTTGCTACGCCGGTATCAGAAATAATGTACCCCAGGTAATGAATGCTCGACTGACCGAAACTGCATTTGTTTAGTTTTGCAAAGAACTGTGACTCACGTAGCTTCTGTAACACTTGTTGAAGATGAGACAAATGTTCTGCCCAAGATGAACTATAGACCAGTATGTCGTCCAAAAAGACTGACAAATTTGCGCAGATATGGAGCGAAAACTGAGTTCATCACACATTAAAAGGTGGCAGGTGCATTTGTTTAGCCGAATGGCATGACCCGAAACTGAAAGTGGCCATGGTGGGTTTTAAAATCTGTTTTTAGCTCATCTTTTGATTTGGTGGTAACCAGCCCGTAAGTCCAACTTTGAGAAGAAATTAGTTCCCGCCAGTTCGTCGAGAAGCTCGTCCACAATTGGAAGAGGAAATTTGTTTTTAATTGTCAGAGAATTCAGACGTCTGCAATCCACACAGAAACGCCATGTGCCATCCTTCTTTTTCACCAAAAGTACCGGAGAAGCAAATGGACTCATACTCGTGGAAATAATACCAGCCTCCATCATTTCTTTGACTTGGCGTTCGATCTCGTCCTTCTGAAGTGGCGAGTATCGATATGGCCGTGAGTTAGTGGGTGCATCTTCTGCCAGCGTAATGGCATGATCAAGAGCACGTTGTGGCGGAAGTTTCTTAGGTTCCGCGAAGACATCTTGATACTCATGCAGCAAGGACTGAAGATCAGGAGATATTGGTGATGTATCGGTTGTAGTGGTAGCTGAGGTGGAGTCAACCACAGCCAAAGCCCACACTTCGTTACCCAAGAGCCATTTCTGGAATTGTTCCATTGATAATTCAGAAAGTTCAGTCACTGGTTTGCTTTTCACTCCTTGTAACACCACCTCCTTGCCCTTGTACTGAAAGGAGATATTCTTCTCAATCCAGTCTATAGTTGTTTTACCAAACTGTTTGAGCCAGTTTACACCAAGAATTGCATCATATGCTCCAATATCCAAAATGCGCATGTCAGTTTGAAAGGTGTGTCCCTGAGCCCACCAAGTCAAACCCGACACTTGTTCCTGTGAGATCATGATCTCCCCATTGGCCACCTTAATTGGCATCTCTGGTGCGGAAGAAATTTTGCAGCCAGCACGTTGGGCAAAAGCCTTGGTAACAAAAGTGTGAGTGCTTCCCGAGTCTATGAAGAGCAGCATGACCTGATTTCCCACCAATGCTCGAATGCGAATTGTTTCCTCACCCTCTGTCCCAGCCAAAGCATCCAATGACAGCTGACAACAGGCTAGTGGAGCTTCTGTTTCCTCTAGTAACTCTAGAGCTTTCACTGCATCATCAGATAGTACTTCTCCAAAATCACCAACTTCGATCATCATAAGTTGGTAACGTACCCTGCTGCTCTTGGTTGCGAGTCAATCAACGGCGGGCCGTTGTTGGTGAGACGAGCCGCCGCGGCCCCCTTGTTCGCATGCGGTACCTCGACCCGCTGCTGCGTGACGCGCTTCTCCGACTCGACGAAGCGGCGTTTGACTCCATCCAAGTCCTCGCCGAAGCCCTCTAGTTGTTGGCGAAGTCCATGGACCTCCTCCGTAACGAGCTTCACGTCCGAGGCCATGGCGCCAAAATTCTTCAACAGATCCTCCATGGATTTCTGGAGGCCTTCCATCCTTTCAAGCACGAAGTTCGTCTGGGCCGACGGTTGAGCCGATCTAGACGGCGTCGTCGCGGCTCACCCCTGAATCAGACCTAACCCAGATTAGGATTTTGCGCCGCGTCGCCGAAGCCACACAGCACCTTTCACGGTGGAATTTACAGGTCTGATCTCGAGAAGTTGGAGCGCGAGCGGAACGAGATCTAGCTCTGATACCAGATTGTGATGATCCTATAATGGGGATCAACACAGGAGCCAAACTGGGGCAGATTTGAAAGGAATTGGAGGAGAAAAGCAGACAGGTTAGGTGAGAGAGACATGAGGATGAGAGTTCGTTTCGCTTTTCAGTTTTAGCATCATCGTTCGATGCAGCCAACTCTTCCCTTATACTCGGGTACACAGCAAAAGCAACACACGCGCTAACGCACAGAGAAACACCATCTGACGTTGGGCCCAAAGAGCTCGCCAGCTCAGCCAGGCGACTCGCTGTCCACCATCGTGGGAGAAGGTGTGACACACCCTCGACCTATGTACCCGCCGCCCTTTAAGATTCGAGCGCGACCGCCCGCCCCCACAGCTCCTGCTCCACTATCTGGAGTGTCCTGTCCTCCCCATCCACGGCCATTAGGCCTCCTGATGCCTCTCATCCCAAGTGACAATTGAAAAGCAAAATCCATTGAGAAACATATGCGTACATGACTTGACGAACTATCCACTCATCGCAGTGCTCTTCTGTTCGCACACCTTATATTTGTAAGCAAAAGCTCCAAATGTAGTTCAATGTGCACCTGCCAATGGGGTAGTACGTACTTCAGTTTCTTCGCTTGTGAGGAATAAAGGGAGCCTGTTTTGAGACGTTGACTCGATGAGATAATAATAGTGCAGCAGACACCTTCCACATGGAACCAAAAAAATTCGTGGTAGCAGATATATCGGAGACTATTGCCAATGGAAATCTTGAGGTTTCGAGTCTGCACGATGCAACACGAAGAAAATGACAAGTTCGGTACCGGCAGCACAATGAATAAGTTCGCGTATTCCAAGGAACAACTTGATTCACTTCAGCAACTTTTGCATTTCCCGTCGCAAATCCCGATTTTCATTCTAGATGAAATTTTTTCGATAAAGGGAATATATTAATATCAAGAAGATACCAATTACACCCAGCCTCTGCAACAATGCATCACCCTAATGGCACTACGGATGCACACGGCCAAAAACAAGAAAAAAAAACTAAGAAACACAAATCTCGCAGCAATACATCCACCGCCAAGACAACACCTAAATTGCAGACTCTCCAAAAACGACGCCTCCAAGAAGGGAACAGTACTCAAACAACGTCGTCGCCTGATCAAAGATCTTAGGTTTTCACCCTGAAGATAGTCCCCGCTCTCAAAACAATGCCTCCACCAAGGTCATTACCAGACACAACCAATTAAGGGCAGACATTGGGTTTTCACCCTGAAAGGTATGACTCTGCACTTCACATGTGCTGTTGCCCCCACTTTCATACCGCTGCTGTGAAGCCCGGAACACCAAGCAAGTCCCTCAACAGCACGGAGACTTGAACCTCCCTTAGCTAACTAGTCCTCCCTTGTGGCCTTCATGAAATTCTCTTTTTCCGACTTTCATCATGGATCCATAGTCAATTGATGTCAACACAGTAAAAGAGCTTCGCGCCGCTCCCTCCAGAACCAATCGGTCGGAATAAAAACATGGGTGTGCACGACCGAATACCTCCGATCCAGCAAACTCCAGGAAAAGCACTGTTACATTCGCCGGCGGAGCCTTCCGGAACTCAACCCCCGGCCAGATCACGAGTCCAAGCCTCTGGTAGGTCCTCCTCTTCACGCAAGAGAGGCCCTAGAACCGTCGCCTTTATTCAGGTCGGACCCCCACGTCGGCGACCATCCCAGGCTAGCGAAACCAAACTTCCACCGGCGACACCATCTTCCGCTTCCATGCACCTCCATCTCGCCGCTGAATCGTGGTGATAGATCAAAAGATCCACCACCACCAACCGCAGGCCGACCCTCTCCGGCGAACAAGAGGGCCACCTCCTCCGTCGAACCCAAGGCTACTGCCCCGGGCGCCCTCGTGTCGCGGAAGAAGCCCGAGATCGCCTCCACGCACCGACGAGAGGCGAGGGGGGGAGGGGGGAGGGCATGGCGCAGACCGAGGGCCTGGCCGCCGCCCACCACCAGCCCCTGCCAGTGTGCTGCGGGTGGAAGCCTACGTGGGGGGGAGGGGGGACCGCAGCGCAGCCGCCGCCGCCCATCACCATCCGCGCCAGGCCGCCGCCGTATGCGTCGAGGAGGGGAGAGCCCGTCCGCCGTCCCCCACGAGGCCCCCGCCGCCTCCACGCCCCATGGGTTTTTGCACCGGCGGCGCTACCGGCGGCGGCGGCGGCTGTTAGGGTTGGAGGAGGGGGTCGGGAGAGGAGGGGGTCGGGAGGGGGCCTAGTTCGGTATCAGTAATAATAGAAAGCTTTCTCTCGATATCAGTACAAACTACAAGCATGATTTCATACACAAAACGGCAAATTAATCCTTACTCATGACCATCAATTAAGACCAATAAACAAAAGAAAATTATGCAGTTCCAAACAGAGTACTCCCTCCGTCTGTGAATAAGGGTACGTTTTCGTTTTGTGGGAGTATACAACAGCCACACTAAAACATAATATTTCCATGATGTATGCATTAGATATTGCATGGAGTGATATATTTGTTTTTATACAATGTTAAACTTTACAAAATTTAACTCACCGGCTCATGTCCACTGGTTTAACTTAAGAACGTCCACCTCAACATGTGTTGGCGTATTGTCAGAGCTCCAAGCAGCAAACATTACTGGAATCAGTGAGTACGTAGGAGACAAAGCTAGAATTACAACTGCAGGGTAGCGAGCCATCTAGCCTGGGACTTTTGGTCTTCTGCCACCTCCCGATAGCCCCTCGCCTAGCCTAGAGTTGCCGCGTCAATGACCGTGCGACACAGGGCGCGTTTGGTAGACTGCGAGCCTTTTGGCTCGCATCGGGCCAGCAAAAACCGATCCGTTTGGTTGCTTCTGAGACATCCGTGTTGTGGCTCAACCGGTTCTCAAAGCACCCCTGGGACAGGCTCTGGAGGAAAGCCCGAGTCGACAGTTTCTCTGGGGCTAGGTCCGTTGTCGTGCCATTTTGCACGCCCGCTTGCAACGGTTGCACGCGTGGAGAAGCGCGGGAGACATTGCGTAGTCTTGGTCCTCGTTGCCCACTTCCCCTCACCGCTTCGTTCTTCTCTCTCCCCATTCACTCCTGGCACAGACACCATCGCCCTGTCCCATCAACCGCCGCCATAGCCTCCTCACCTCCTCCGCCTCCGCCTCCGCCATCCTCTCCACCGCCGACGGATCCAGCCGTACGGCCGTCGGCCACCCAGTCCAACGAGGCGCTAATGCGCCTCGTCCGCGAGTACGAGGCCGGAGGCGGCGACTCGGCCGCGAAGAACGATGCCGGCCGCGTGTCGGCGATGAATCGACCATCGCCGTTCGCGAGCACGAGGCACATCGGCGTCGCAACCCGGAGCGCCGCCGTCCTGGCTCTTCGAGCCGCCGGGATTCGACCGGCGGATCCGTCGGGGACGGGGGTTTTTTCCCCGTCCCCACTAGGGTTTCCGACGGCGAGGGCGGCGGCAATGGCGGGCGGTGCATCGGGCTCGAGCAGGGAGATGGAGCCTCCGCCGGGGTTGGCGTCCACCCCGATGCAGCCGGCGATGCCATGGGGCATGCCGCGACCGCCTGCCCCCTTTGGCGCGCCTCCCGTCCCGCCGCCGACGGGGTTCACCCGACCTCGTGCTCGGCGCCAGACGTCAGCACCATCGGCGCCCAGCTTCCCAACAGCTGCACCGCGGTCGGACCTAAGGACGTACTTACCGGCTACGCCGCCTCCCCCTCCACCGGGATTTTCTCCTCTTCCTCCTCAGAGTGGGGTGCTGGCGATCCATCCAATCGTAAGTACCTTGACTCAATCTCCTTGTCGCTTGTTTACGTCGACTAGATGACATTGTAGATCAAGCTTGACATGGATTCACTGCAATGTGCTTATGCTTTCCATGCCAAGCTCAAGCACCATCATGGACTTGACAACAAGTCCATGGCAGTGCTTGAGCTTGGTATTGCCATTGTCCATGACATTGCTCAAGCAGCTGGCAATGGCAAGCTGAATCAGCTGGCAATGCCATTGCTGCTGCTTGTGCATGCCATTGCTTACCGCTCCTTGTGCATGTCACTGCTTGCTAGTGCTTGTGCATTCCATGACACTGCTGGTGCTTGTGCATTCCATGACATTGCTGGTGCTTGTGCTTTTCATGTCATTGCTTGCTGGTGCTTGTTCATGCCATTGCCTTGTTAAGCTTGACATGACTTGCTTGTGCGTGTGCAGAACTGGTCCTTCCTGGAATACTTCTCGGACATGCCCATACTGGACGCTGTTGACTATGCCGTCTGTGTGCAGCTGCGTGATCCCAACGTAGTGTTCATGGAAGCCCACGCGTAGATCACAGCGCCGAGGCGCCACGCCGGCCGTCCTGCTGACCTGGGGCACCATGCCAATCCGCGTATGCCGACGTTCTTCGTCCAGGTGGAGAGCCAGGACCTCCGTGCCCTCGTCGTCCCACCGTTCATGGAGCAGCCCCTAATCAGGAAGTACAAGCTCAAGTACAATGGCCCCCCTGTGAAGGTCTGCTTGTACTTGGGCGACCGTTGCACGTGGAAGGTGCAGCTGGAGTGGACAGGGCAGCGCGTCGGGTTCATCAAGTCCTGGAGCGAGTTCTGTGCCAGGATTTTGCTGCACGTCAATGACACGCTCGTCTTCACCCCTGACGACGATGGCTTCAAGGTCGCCGTCCTCAGGAAGGAGACGTCCTGCTCCAGCGTCTTCGGCTGCAAGAGGCACCGCGAGGGCCCTTTTGCTGATCCTCGCCATTAAGGTGCTGCTGCTCCATCGCAGCCTATGTTTAAGTCTGATCCTGTTACTTGTGCTGGCCTCTAGGAGGCTGATAAACACTACTTTTGTGCATATATCACTGTTGTGCTGGCCTCTAGGAGGCGTTTGAACACTGCTTTTGGACCTGGGGAGTTTGCCCCCAGGTTTAGGCAAGCGTCTTACCACTCTGACGCTAGATTAGGACATGTGAAGTACTCTGTTCGTTGTTTATAAGTGTCTGTTGTGATTATGATCGTGTTTGAGCTATTTATGTGCCGTTATATGATGGTAAGGTCACCATATTTGAATATGGTGAGGAGAAGTTGTTGTCAGGGCGCCCAAAATGGCAACCAAACACATGTGATGTGGCTGAACAAAGATGGAACGCTGTGTGCAGGCATCCAAACAATTTGCAACTCAGTTCGGGCCGGTGCAGCACAGCCTACCAAACGATGGGCCAAAAGTGTCCGGCGGCCGCAACGCGCAGGGGCGCCCATCTCGCTGCGCCAGTGGTGCACGATTTTGGCCAAGGCAACCAAACGCGCCCACAGTTGCTGCGCCGAATAGAAACGGCTGTGAAACTAGCTGCGGGCATTTCATTCCTTCCACAACAACCACCAGCTTACGAACCTTGCGCTGGAACAGGATGGTGTTGGAGATACACCGATCTCCCGTATCAACATAAACTCCTACAAGGCGCAAATCACGCTTAAGATATCCTGCAACGCCGAGTGAGCCAACTAGTCAGACTGACACATGCCTGCGAAAACTAGCACCGTAGGTCCTGCAAAAGTATCTCCTACGACGCGGCGGCGGTTTGGACGTGGATGACTGGCGACAGCCGGAACTGATCTGTGTTGCGGCTCCGCCTCCTGTCGGCGGCACGCCGGTGGTGGCTGGCGGTCAGGTCCTTGATCTGCGCCACCCCCCCCCCCCCCCCCCCCCCCCCCCGCCTCTCGCTGGTGTGTGGTGATCTTGGACCTGGGGTAGCAGCCTTGGGTTCGATGGTGGAGGCAGTCTTCTTCTTCGCCGGAGATGGTCGGCCTTCGGATGGTGGTGGTGGGTCTTTCGATCTGTCACCGCGTTCCGGGGGCAAGGTGGAGAGGCATGGAAGCCGGTGTCGGCTGATGTCGCCGGTGGGCGTTCGGCTGCGGCGGTTCCCAGGGCGTGTGCGGTGTCTCCGGACAACGCAATCTGCGCTTGGTTTCTCCGGCGGCAACTGTGGCCAGCCTAGGATGGTCGCCGGCGTGGGGCCCCGACCTGAATAAAGGTGGCGGTCCTAGGGTCTCTCTTGGGCGAAGATGAAGACCGACCTGCGGTTTGCTCTTCTCGATCTGGCAGGAGTGTTGAGTTTCGGAAGGCGCCGCCGGCACATGTAATAGTGCTTCTTTTGCCTGAAGTTTGCTGAATCGGTGGTATTCGGTCGTGCGTAACCATACTTTTATTCCGACGTTTGGTTTTGAAGGGAGCGGCGTGAAGCTCTGGTCTGTGTTAGCATCAAGAGACATTTTAGTCCATGATGCAGTCAGATGAAGGGAATAACATGAAGGCAGTAACGGAGGACTAGCTAAGGGAGGTTCAAGTCTCCGCGTTGTTGAGAGGCTTGCTTAGTGTCCCAGGATCCGCAACAATGGTATGGAAGTGGGGGCGGCAGCACATGTGAAGTTCAAAGTTCTACCTTTCATGGTGAAAACCCAAGGTCTGGCCTTAACTGGTTGTGCCTGGCAATGACCTTGTTGAAGGCATTGTTTTGAGAGCTGGGACTATCTTCAGGCTGAAAACCTAAGATCTTTGGTCGAGCGACGACGGCGCTGGTGCACCGTTTCCTTTTTGGAGGCGTCGTTTTTGGAGATTCTGTATTTCAGGTGTTGTCTCAGTGGTGGTTGTATTGTTGTTGCTAAGCCTAGAATGCTATAACGGGATTATTGTTTCTTAGTTTTTTTTCTTTTTTTGGTTGTGTGCATCCGTACTGCCATTAGGGTGTTACGGTGTTGCAGAGACTGGGTGTAATTGGTATCTTTTGATATTAATATTTATTTTATCGAAAAATCTCCTACGACGCAACCTCGTCAGAAACTCAGAATCCTCAAATGTGGTATGTTTCAGTATGCAAGAAACCAACAAAATTGACATCATCTTCAAGTCGAGCGTGTACAACGTGAGGCAAATGTCGGTGAGAAGTAAACCTTTTGGGTCTTGGGGTCGGATCTAAATTGTGTGCCTACCGGTGGTAAGAAAACAACTGATAGTCCGGTTTAGTTCAGGGCTCGACGCACTGGACCTCGTTGCTCGATCTCTCTTGGTTCAGTGCTCGAAAACGAGGAGCGTAATCCAGCAAATTCTTCTTTTCCCTACCATGTGTGCCCACCGGAGAAGGTAGACACTGCAACACTTTTAGCTTTCTTAGCATTGTCGAGGTGGCATGTGTAGCCTCTCACGATGCCCATGCCCCAAGAATCTTGATGGCTATCTAGAGAGCAGTGATAGCCTTATACATAGTCGGCACAAGGATGTCGATGAATCAATGAATCTGCAAGGCCAGTGCAAAGGTGAACTCTAAGGCAAATCCAAGATATCTGTTCAAAGGGAGATCCTTATGTCTCGCAGCCCTAGGGTAGTCATTTGGAGTTGCTCTTCTTAGTAATAACAAGATAACACCTCCGGCCTCTACATACAAATGCCATAGAGAAACAAACCTATATATGACTTGACGAATTATTGGCCAACTAATCCCATAGCTATTCAGTTCTACCACCTTATATATGTAGACAAAAGCCTTGAATTGGAGTTCAATGTGCACCTACCAATGTAGACCTACTAGGATAAAGCCATCCATATTCAGGATAAACAAAAAAGAAATGCATAACTGAATATATTTTGCATAATAAAAGGAAAGCTCTTGGTTTCGAATTCACGCAATACAACACGAAGAAAATGGCATGTCTACAGCCAGGAGCACAACGAATAAGTCTTGGATACTCGGTAAACGAAGAAAACGACATGAGTAAACTGATTCACTTCAGAAAACAAAGTAATCAGAAACAATAGAATAAGATGCTCATTTTTAGGCTATATCAGTCCTGTCAAAAATCATGATTTTCATTCTGGAAGAAAGGATGGAAATATATAAAACGATAACAGTAAGCTTTTTCTGAAACTCAGTACAAACTACACTGGTGCTTTCCTATAATTAAAGGAAAATGAAATGTGAGAAAACCTAACCATACTCGATAAACGATGTATCCAAGTCCTAAAATATGACTTCGTGTAATGTAAGCAAATTATCTATAACAAGTCCTTAATCAGTACTCTCCTTTAGGACCCGCGAACAAGAAAAACCATGCACTTTTGTACCAAGTACAGTACCACACAAGTGTCCTGGAAATTAGCTGGTAAAAACAAATCCATCAGTTACAACAGTCTACAAGCTATAGACAGTTGTCGGCAAAGACAGATCCATTGGCACCTTGGAAGTTGGATACATCAAGTCATTGCTTCACCAAGAAAAACACCAAACGAAGGCACTAAAGTAACAGCTGCAAGCCATAGCTATAATTTAGCTCGTAATGAAAATGTTTGCATTGTCTGGAATGATCCAAAATCACAATAGGGAGTCCAGTTTCTGCAGCCAAATCGAAACCGAAATGAGCAGAAATTTTGACTTTAAGCAATCAACCGTCAATACCGTAAGGTCTGGATGCAGGCAAGGTTGGGTGAAGTTTCTTATTATCCCGCATCATCCATTACCATCTCTGATTCACGAAATCTATGGAATCTGGGTGTTGGATTGTTGGGAAGCATACTAGCAGAAAACTTAATAGCAGCCTCTAATGCCTCAACCTCTTCGACCCTTGCACACTCACAATAGATGTTAACAACAAGGTTCTTGAGAGCGGAGAGGTGGAATATGCCAAGATCAGGAGAACTAGATCCACATGCAGTTTTCACTTCATGTACAATTATCTGAAATTCAAGAGTTCCGAGCATTGGTGTCGCTCCTTCGGAGAACATCAGATTCGTCCAATGGACGAAGTTCAGTTTCCTCAGACATCGGAACCCGTTGTTATTGACAACAAGACATCTTTCTTCAGGGTCTGCTGCATTTGAGTACAACTTAAGAAATTGTAAGACAGGGAAGTTCGCAAGCACCTGAAGGGTTTCCTGTATCACTTTAACTTCGATGTCCAGGTAGGTGAGGTTAGCCAGTGATGCCATCCACATTGGAATCTTTTTAAGACACCAACCTTTGATTGCTAATTCCCGAAGGTGGTGTGGAGGAGGGGACCAGGAATCCAGCAAGAAGTCGAGTGACCATGGACTGATGAGCGTTAAATATCGAAGGTTGGAAGTACCTAGTTTGACAAGTGAGGAAAGAAAATTATCTGCATATGCCATTTTATCCTTGCGCGTATTACTGATGCGCCAATCCAATCCAAGGGTTCTCAATTTGGTCAAATTTGCCAGTTCCTGTAACACGGCTACTGGGGTAGTGAAGTCCACAACTACAAGTGACATAAACTCTAGAGCTTGCATGTTGCCAATTCCATTGGGCAATTTGACACGATGAGCAATTAACCATTTCAGTTTCCAAAGTTTAACAATACTTGAAGGCAATTCGGCTGTATCAGAACAGTTGAGAAGATCCAATATCATCAAGGACTGCAGCTCTCCTATTTGTTCTGGAAGTGTAATGTTACTTGCTCTAATCCGTAAGTATCTCAAGTGAAACAAGTTGCTTATATCTTCAAGATAGAAGCTTTCCAAATTCTCATTGCCATCTAGATCTAGCACTCTCAGGGTCTGGAAGTTGGAAAGAGGAGGCATTAGTTCAGAATACTTGAATATGTTCAGGGACCGAACATGAGCAGAAGACATGGAATGTGATAACATATTCTCTACACTAGCGCAGTCGAGTGAGAGCCGGTGAACTTTTCCTTGATGATGCAGTATTTGTCTTTTGTCAGTAACTACAGTAACAAAATTATCTTCAACCGCCTTGGACACAATTAGGTCGAGAATCAGATCATGCACACGGCATGAATATACTCTTCCGTCGTATTGAAAATCCAATGGTTGGATCAGGCTTCTGTTTATAAGTTCATTAAAATAGCATTCCCCTTCCTCCTCTAAATTTCTGCCTCCAAAAGCCTTGATGAACCCTTCTGCTATCCACCTTCTTACCAAATAATCCCGCCTGATCTCATGATCTTCAGGAAACATACTCATATACAATAAGCAGGTTCTTAAATGATGAGGAAGATCATTATAACTCAACGATAGTATCATGTTCATTTCCTCCACATCGGAGTTTTTCTCGAGTCCAGAACCAATCGAACTACAAACCTTCATCCACTCTTCTCTTGTGTCAGACTTAGTAGTCAATAAACTAGCCATAGTAATGATTGCCAAAGGTAAACCACCACATTTCCTTACAATCTCAACTGAAACTTCTTTCAGTTGATGAGGGCATTCATCTTCAGAGCCAAAGATCCTTCTAAAGAATAACATCTTAGAGTCATCCTCACTTAGTGCCCTCAATTCATACACAAGATCATAGTCAGGGGAGGAGCATGATTTGGCAACAGTGCCAATTCTGGTTGTCACAATGATTCTACTACCATGAGTATTCTCAGGGAAAGCACATTTGATAATCTTCCAGGCTTGGGTACTCCATATATCGTCAACTACGATTAAATACCTATGGAAAGAGGGAGAACTATGATTAAATGGTACCCTATAGATTGTTATCTGCATGCTAATATGTCAAAAGTGCTACAGAGAGTTCAGTACTTTTCTTGGCAAATGGTAAACAGTCAGCTTGCAGACAATGGCAAGACAATAAAAATGAAAAGATAGCTAGGAGTAATTATATACTTAGATACCTCTTGTCCTGTAGGAAATCCCTCAATTCATTGATGAGCTGCTCCTTTTCACCTGACCCAGTGAGTTCACCACATTCATCCTTTTTGAGTTGAGAGAGCATAGTTCGAAAGATCATCCCAATGTCGGGATTTTGCGACAAGGACACTAAAGATTTGCAATCGAATCGATCCCCGATGCTTCGGTACACCTGATTAGCAAGAGTAGTCTTGCCCAATCCTCCAGCCCCCACTACTGACACCACCTTCATCCTCTGACCCCCATCGTCGAGCAACCTGATGAGCTCCTCCCTCGGACCACTGACACCGACAAGCCCACCCAGCTCCGCATAGAGCGCCGGCAGCCGGCGATCAACCTGCACCACACGAGTAGAGCTAACCGCCGCATCGATCTTGTACCGCTTCCGCCGGTGTCCGGCCTCCACGACACGAGCCTTGAGGTCCTGGATCTGCTCCGCGATCCCACGGCGAGACACCATCTCCCGCACCGCCTGCACGTAGCCGAGGACGAACCCCAGGACGCCGCCGCCGGACAGGGACAGGTCCGGCCCGCGGCCGCGAAGCTGGTCCATGTAGTCGTCGACGCAGTCCTCGATGTCGTAGCTCATCTCCCTGACCTGGCCCCTCCACTCCCTGGTCTGCGGGTCGAGCGGCGCGTCCGCCTCGGCGTCGGCCAGCCTCTCGAGGAGCGCGTTCATGCTGCTCAGCTCGTCCCGCAGGAAGGCGACCTCCCGGCGCGTGCCCCTCTGCATCCGGTAGCAGTCCTCCCCCAGCAGGGCGGCGAGCTTGGCGAGCAGGGAGCCCATCGCCCCCGTCGCGGCGCTCGCCATGATCCCGGCCCCGTCCATGATGCCTTGCTGCTGAATCCCGCCCCACTGGAGCAGAATCAGGGCGCGAGGTGGGATTCTGCTTCACCGCAAATCTCAGTTGCTGCTTGCTTGATGGTGAAGTGCAGGGGGCAAGATCAAATTGAGCATTCTTTCTGCTCCGTAAGGAAAACGCGAACCAAGTTCCTCGCCAAGAAGATAAGTCGTAGCAGAAATCTTGTCCAGTGCTCAAAAAACTCGACGCGGCAACGCAAGGAAAAAAGTAGTCGACTGGCCGCCTCCAGGTCAGTGGTCACTGGTCAGCAACAGGTATCAAAGTCAGCCTAAGCTAGGCACCAAGTCAGATTCATTAAAACCGTATTTTTGACAAATTTTACCCTTTGACAAAACTGGTGTCTCATCTAGATCCTCAGCAAAACTATTACTCCCTCCCTCAAAAAAGGTGTCCCACTTAGAAATGTATCTAGATGCATTTTAACTAACGATACATCTGTATCTAGATAAAGTTAAGACACGCTTTCTTCGCCAAAGCATGTCTACCCCACACGGTACGACGCTAAAGTTAGGTCAACGCTAATGGCTTTGGCGCCGAACCACTTGGAGACACTCCCTGCTGCGAAAGTTCAGCTCCAACCTCTATGACGCTGAACTCAAATGTCATATTTCAAAATAGTTTCACCGAGAATAAGATACGTTTCGTCAAAGAGTTTGATTTATCAAAAAAAAATGCATTTAAGCATGCCCCAGTCAGACGTGGGACCTGAGTAGCAGCAATTGATCCCGCGGCTGTACTACTCGCATTACCAGCTGTCAGATTGGTTGAACTCGTTCTTCCCCTGCAAGTTGGACTCGTCATTTACGACGCCTTGATCCAGCAACCGGCGACGCTGCCACCGTCGTCGCTCCCGAGGTAGAAATTTTGCCCGCTTGCGTCGGTGCCTCGATCGAGACTTCCCATGCATGATGGTCTTTCACCGAGTCCAGCCACGCCTTGTTGTAGCTTGTCTTGTCTACGGGGTTGTCGGCGCTGGAGAGCCGCCTCTACTTGCAGAGGTAGGCGGCCAACCGTGACTCCCCGTCGTTGATCTCCTCCTTCTGCTTCGTCTCCGACTGTGTGCCGTTGGTAGCTAACACCGATTCCCATGCTAGAAATGTCGTGCGCCCACGATCGTTGTCACCTCATTGCGACAACATCGTCGCTGGTCATTGCCGGTACCACCACTGCGCGCCGTTGATAGCAACGCTAGCTGATTTTTCAGCATTATCCCGCACAATAGGTAGCTCCTCCTTGAACCGCTTGAGGTTGGCGCCTTAGCCTCTTAGGTCCGTTGCACACAGCTTATAGCCTAGACGCCTGGGCTTTGTGTAGCTCATCGAACATTGTTTGCAACACCACACCTCACAATGGGCTCCGCGAAGAGCACCGCCGGCGATGGAAGTTGCAACGGTGGTCGCGAGGCTGCCATGTGTAGCATTGGCAGGCCAGGCCTCAACACCGCCACCTTCCCACGCCTTTGAGGGGCACCGGTCTCACCCTGCAATGTTGTCGTCTACGTTGTCAGGCCCGGCATGGAGGATTAGAGATATAGATATGCAGAGGAGGATGCGGTGGCGGGAGCACTAGGAGATGTAGTGGTGGTAGTCGGGGGATGCGGCGGTGGAAGGTCACCGGGGCACGGCCTTAGCCCATTGGGTCACAAAGGATGTAGCGCAAGCTCATTTGGAAGGAGACAGCCAGGGAAATTTCAGGACGAGAAAGAGATAAAGGCATCGCCAGCGGGGCGCAACCCAACCGGTCATCAGCCTTCTGAAACGGTCTGCGCGGATAGGTCAACAGGTCACGCACGCTCCAGACCCAAATAGACCCCGACTCGAGCAGACCGACCCATCCGTCCACCAAAATAGGGCCGCGAATAAATCAGGTTGGACAGCGCACATCGTCCCCTTGTTCACCGCGGACCCACCCGCTAGTGGCACACAAGGCACGCACACAAGAAACTCTCTTTCCAAACCCCGCCCACCATATCCACTGCCACCGCAGGTACCGCCTTCGGCTGTGCACTGGGTAACCGTTGTCGCCACTTCCCACTAGATCCTAGACACATTCTCTTGCCGCCGATCTGGATGGTTGATGTCATCCCCAGCCATCGTCGCGAGTGTTTCCCCCATTTCCTGCAACGCCGCAATTATCGCGCATTGCCTAAGTTGACTGCCTTCTAGGGCCCATCCCACCACCGGACGTGGCACTTACTCATTGCCGGCCACACGCTCAAGCGCCCTTCTAGCATTTTCGCCCACAACCTACTCGTACGTTTGCCCGACAACGTTTGAGGTATGTTCGCCGCGCAAATTTCTTTATCTTGCTTTGCACGGGAAAATTGATGATGCGTCCATAAACTGACTAGCATCATCTGCTTGTGCAAATGGGTAGTAAGGCAATCGATTTTTTATACAAGAATTTCATCAAATCATTGAGTTTTTTGCCACTTCAAGCATGATGCAGTACCACTACCTGATGCTTCCACATAGGGGTGGCTCGTCAGAGAAGCGCAAGGCCAACACCGATCGCTATCGAGAACTGACCTTTCAGTTATCAAGGAAAGTTCAAAGGGCATACAAAGGAGTGCATGGTCATACTTGAGTCAGTTGCATCACATGATCTATGGATTTGGCACCCCTTCTTCGGCATGGTAGAATCTAACAGTGATATCAATGTTCTCCAATGCTCACTAGTATTTGATAGTCTTTCAGAAAGCAATTCTCCTCAGGTTGCATACAAGAACAAAGGTAATCCATATGGCAAGGGCTATTATCTAGCTGATGACACATATCCTTCATGGTCCACCTTTGTCAAGACAATCCACAACCCTGAAGATTAGAAATGTAAGAGGTTTGTGAAAGATCAAGAGGCCGCCAAGAAGGATGTGGAGCGCGTATTTGGTGTGCTCCAATCAAGAGGAAGTTGTAAGAGTATCTCTAATAGATCATGTAAAATCGCTAGAAACATAAAATTATGTTATTTTTAGGTTTTGTAGTGAAAAATGGACCCAAACAAATCTCGTATAACCATGTGGCCTGTAAAAAAAAGGGACCGCTGAATTCTTGGCGGAAGCCCATAGAACCAAGGGCTTCGAGTGGGACCGAGAGTGCCCTATATCGCGAGAAGGAATTGGCGCGATGGATATTTTAGCTCCCCACCCTCCGCGCTTCTATGTCACCACCGCCATCGAACTCCTCCCACGAATCTGTTGGGCCCTGTCTCATTGCGCTCACTCCGCCGAGGTTCGGCTCGTCCTTGGTTACCTTGCACAAGCCCAATCGACGGCCCCTGTTGCTACCCTCTGTGGCACCGTCGAACTCAGGAGTCGATGGGCCCCCTCGTGCGGCTCCCTCACCTTGCGTGGCTTTGCCTCATCGCGCGGCTCCCACGACCTAGATTATGACACCCACATCAAAGCGGAAGCGCCAAGGGAGCCATGTCATACAAGGAGGCGAACTGACCATTGCCACTGTCACCATCACGGCCTCGCAGCTACCGCCACTAAGTTTGAGGGGGGGCAAGAAGGGTGTTAACTGTAGCATGTTGCTCCCAACACCACTTCCATCGCCGCCACCATACCGGCAAGGTACGCAATTTTCCCCTCTCGAATTGCATCTAACAATGCGAATTTGTAGGTCAAATTTGTAATTTTCATGATGTAGCATCGATCTGCACGAGATTCCTACCTCGTATGCCAATTTGTTGAACCAAAACTCGCTTTACATCAAAAATATGTTGTTTGAGTTGTTTTATCTCTGCTTGGAGGGTGATGACATTGATGGTGTGTAGGGTGATAGTGTGGGTGGTGATGATGGGGAGGCGGTGTACCAGTCATATCAACCTACACAACTAAAAAAACATAAATTACGCTAACATTGAAAATGCTTACTTAGTGAGGGCATGGGAGATCATGTCACTCGATACGGTGATGGGCAATGATCAAACTGGGAAGAAGTATTGGCAACAGATAGGGGGAAGTTTTGCCATTTTGTTGCACTTGTTTCTCCAATCACATCGGCTTGCACGATAATATCACTTCAAGGTTGTTGGGATGTGATCGAATCATGTTGTAGCCATTGGAGTGCATGCTTAGAGCAAGTGAGAAATGCACCTCCCAGTGGATGAAGCATTGATGATTATTTGAGTACATTGTGATCTCAATTTGTTTTATTAACCTTTGATGTAGTTTGTATGATTGTTTTTCTCACCAATGCATTGTTTTGTATGTACGATAAAATTGCAATGGAGAGATACAAGGGCATGGCGGCTTACAAGAAGAAGCCACTTGTGTGTCAACATTGTTGGGCCTTGCTTGAGCATAGTGAGAAGTGGAGGTTGAGGGACAATTAAAATCCACCGAAGAAAGGAGATTTCACCAAACTGGATGATGATGGGAGTGACAATGAGGAAGAAAGTGAAAGTGCATGGAGCCCCCATGTGTGGTTTTGGTAATTAATGACAATCCCTATGGACTAATGTTTGCATTGAGTTATATTTGTAGGAGTTGTCCATAGGAAATTCTTGAACCATATGTTGGCTTCAAGGTTGCAATAAGAAGAATTTGATGAAGGATATCAAGTGTCAAGTATGTCTTGAAGATGAAGATGAAGTGAGCCATCAAGTTACTTCAAGACATCAACATGTTTGTTTTAGGTTGCAATAAGAAGAAATTGATGAAGGATATCAAGTGTCAAGTATGTCTTGAAGATGAAGATGAAGTTAGCCCTCAAGTTACTTCAAGAAATCAACATGATGAAGAATAAAGAAATGAAGTGCAAGTTCAAGATGAGCCAACTCGAAGAGATCATAAGCTTGAAGCTTGCCATGGAGAAATGAAGTGCTAGTTCAAGATGAGCCATCTTGAAGAGATCCTTTCATTGACTCTTGCCATCGATATGGTGATCATGGATATGTGAAGTTGCGCCGAAGAAGAAGCTCTCCCATGGTGGTTTATGGGGGAGCAATCTACAAGACTTCGTCAAGCAAGCATAAGCAAGAAAGGCGTTCCATCTTGTTGCGGTCAAGATCGTCATCATCGAGCTCAAGTGGAATGCACAAGTATAAGGTTTGCTCTTGATAGGGTTTCTTTCTCACCGGTCTCATAGTGTAGTCGGAGACCGGTTTATAGTTTAGTTGCCGTACTATCAAGAGGGCTCTCGAGTGAGTAACTCGATCGTATCCTTCAGAGAGCTCAAACCTTTGCATCCTTGCATCATCTTTCTTGGTTGTTATTTGTATCTTATCCATATGGTGTTTTAGAGCTTGTGCTTATTCTCATGACGAGCTCTATTTCATCGAAAACGGATTCCGCATGAATCACTTGTTGCGTTTTCGATATTGGAGTTTTTCTCGGTTTCTCGTATTGAGAGGTTTCACTCTAAAATACATAGAAAAACCTACCCCACCTGTTCTTAAGCTTTTCACTCTTTGTGGGGTATCTCTTGTCATCTTCTTTACAACAAAATTGGTTTCACCTAAATCCGAGTTTCCTAACTCAAGTTGTTGCATTTTCGAGGTTGGAGGTTTTATCGGCATGTCTTTTTTAGATAGGTCAAACCTGTCATCATTTATTTCTATCCTACCTTACTGGACTATGATGGTTCCCTGCATGATCTTGTAGCGCTTGTTACTAGCTTTGAAACGAGCCCAAGATCATCAAAATCGGAGTCCGGATGCAAAAGTTATTCAAGTTTCCGTGAAGCCGTTTTTTGGCCGGAAGTTGGCCGGAAGTTCCGGTGGCCGGAACTTCCGCCCTACTTCCGGTGAACTTCCGGAAATGACGATTCTGCACGCAGAAAACATACCGGGAGCATTCCGGGGGCGCCCTACTTCACCCGGAAGTTGGCCGGAACTTCCGGGGGGCGGAAGTTCCGCCCCAAATGACCGGAAGTTCCGGTTTTGACGAGTTTTGTGCATAACGGGCAGATTTCTCTTGCCCTATTTAAGGGGGTCTTCTTCCCCAAAGTTTCCCAACTGTTTGAGCTTGTTTTTGCCTCCATTGTTGACCTTCTTTGAGCTTGCTATCTCCCTCTCCCTCCCATGAATCTTGCATCTATTTGAGAGAAAGATAGAGGAGATCTACATCTACATCTTCACCAATCAAATCCCTCTCTTTGTGAGGGGAATCCACTAGATCTAGATCTTGGAGAAATTTGGTGTTCCTCCTCCTATTTGTTCTTCCTCTCTTATTCCCCCAATAGCTTTTGTAGCTTTGTTGGAATTTGAGAGAAAAGTACTTGAGCATCTTTGTGGTGTTCTTGCCATTGCATTTGGTGCATCGGTTTGAGTTCTCCACGGTGATTCGTGGAAGTGAAAGCAAGAAAGTTGTTACTCTTGGGTTCTTGGAACCCTAGACGGATTTGAGGCCTTTGTGGCGATTTCTTGGGAGCCTCCAATTAAGTTGTGGATGCATGCCCCAAGCTTTGTGTAAGGCCCGATTTCCACCTCGAAGGAAATCCCTTAGTGGAACCGTGACCTAGGCCTTTGTGGCGAGGGTCACCGGAGATTTAGGTGAGGCGCCTTCGTGGCGTTCGGTGTGTGGTGTGAGTACCACATCTTGGGGTGAGGCCTTTGTGGCGTTGGTGTGCATCGAGCAACCACACCTCAAGGTGAGCCTCTTGTGGCGTTCGGGAGCACTAAGCCACCGCACCTCTCCAACGGAGATTAGCACTCACAAGAGTGTGAACTACGGGATAAATCATAGTCTCCCACGTGCCTCGGTTATCTCTATACTCGAGCTCTTTACTTATGCACTTTACCTTGTGATAGCCATCGTGCTTGAAGTTATATATATCTTGCTATCACATAAGTTGCTTGTATTGCTTAGCATAAGTTGTTGGTGCACATAGGTGAACCCTTGCTTAGAATAAGTTGTTGGTGCACATAGGTGAACCATAGTATATAGGCTTTGGGCTTGACAAAGTAAACGCTAGTTTTATTCCGCATTTGTTAAGCCCATCTCGTAAAAGTTTTAAACCGCCTATTCACCCCCCCCCCCCCTCTAGGCGACATCTGTGTCCTTTCAATTGGTATCAGAGCAAGGTCTCTCATTCTTAGGCTTCACTGCCTTGATAGTAAAGATGTCGGTTAGGGGTTTAGTGCACAATAACTTATTTATATTTGATGGCACAAATTATGATCTATGGAAAATTTATGTGCTTAATATTTTACGGGGTATGTCCCCGGACATGGAGCGATTTCTTGACGTGGGTTTTTCTCTCCTAAGGATCCTCAAAATTTATCTCTTGAGGAGGAGAAAAACTCTTGCCTCGATGCTCTTGCTTCTCATGTGTTTTCCATTGTTGTGAAAAATGTAGTTACTTCTTCAATCGTGCCCTTTGGGAGCGCTCATGAATTATGGACAAAGCTTAAAGACAAATATGATGTGTCCAATATTATTGAGGATGATTGTATTGCTTCCACTTCCGGCTGTGATGAGTTCTCATCTTCATCCACTTCACCAAAGTGTGGTAAGACACAAGGTAATGATATGGTGAGTGGTGATGAAAATTGCAATTTTGTTATTGAGCTTACTATTGATGATTCCTCATCTCTATCTCATTGCAATGCTTCATCTTCGGACTTAAACACATCTAGAACTAGAAATGATTTACATGCTTGTGTTGATAGTCCTCGCATATCATGTGTAAGTTGCTTGAAAAAATCTAATGATGATATGCTTGCATTGTCTTGTGGCCATGATAAAAATGATTCTATTTCCCCTAGTTGTTGTGTGTCTAACAATGTAGAGGAAACCAAAGATTCTATTCGTCAAGACAAGATCTTGAAAGGAGCCTCAAGTAACTCCTCATCTTTATCTCACGGTCCTCATATATGCCTTATGGCCAAGGGTTCCACGGTACCTCCTACCATGGAACCTAATATGTCTCGTGGTGATAAGGATGAGGATGAATATGAAGAAGAGGATTGGGTTGTCTCTCTACGCGATAAGGGTAAGAGCGTATGCTAAAATTGCTAGCACTCACTTCTTTGAAATCTTGACTACCGCTATTGAGAGCCAAAAACTTATTTGGATGCATGAGAACACCATTGATAAAAAGGGTGCTCTTGAAGGAGAGTATGCCAATGATGTAGCATCCCTAAAGAATGATCTTGAAGAAGAGCAAGAGACCATAGCCTCTCTTGAAGAGCAACTTGAAACCCTTGAAGTGTCTCAAAATGAAATAGTTTCTAAACTCACTAAGGAAAGAGACTATGCTAAAGCTCAAGTAAAAATGCTTAAAAAGGAAAATCCTAAAGTTGGTGTTGGTCATGATAAACTTGTTAAGGATCTAGATGATCTAGACAAGGCCCACAAGGTCTTGGAGAGCGAACACTCTATCCTCACCAAGTCCCATGAGCAACTTCAAGCTTCCTATTTAAAAGAGCATGCTATGTTACCCTCTCTTCTTAATTTGTCTTGTGATGATGCTTGTGCTACTAACTCTACTTCTTGTGAAGCATCTATCTTGAAGGAGAATGTTGAGCTAAGGGCTCAACTTAAATTGCTAACTAGCAATTATGGGAAATTGGAAGAAAATCATGGAAAGCTTTCTAGCTCCTATGAGGATCTTCTAGCCTCTCATGATAGGCTAAAGTTAGCTCATGAGGCTATAATATCTAAGGCAACACCTTGTGAGCCTCATGTGGGTACTAGCACTACTACTCAAAATGTTATATTGCCATGTGCTAGTCCTAGTAATTCATCCACTCATAATATTGCTAAATCTTGTGATGAATTATCTTCCTTGCCTTGTTGCTCTAACAATGAAGGCTCTACTTCCTCTAGTACTTGTGTTGTTACTAACCATGTAGAGGAAATCAAAGAGCTCAAGGCCCAAGTCTCTTCTTTGAAGAACGACTTGGTAAAGGGTCATGAAGGGAAATGCAAACTTGACAAGATGTTAAGTGTGCAACAATCCCCCAATGACAAGAGTGGACTTGGATTCAACTCCAACAACAAGAACAAGTCCAAGAACAACAAGATTAAGAAGGGCCAATTACAAGTCAAAGACCTGGCCAAGATTGTTTGCTTCAAGTGCAAAATTGAAGGGCATCATGTTAGATCTTGCCCTTTGAAGGAGAAGAAAAAAGGGAAGTGGCCTCAAGCTCAAACTCATATTCAACCTCAAGTTGAAGAAATGCCACTTCCCAAGAAGATTCAAGCCAATGCTCCCATTGTGGAGAAATCTAGTGAGAAGAAGGAGAAGAAAAGAACTTGCTACATATGCCGTGAGAAGGGCCACATCTCCTCCTTTTGCACTATTGGTACCTCATCCAACTCTATCACCATTGATGATGTTTATTCTCTTCGTAAGGATGAGGGTGGCAATGTGTTTGCCAAATTTGTTGGTGCTCAAAGTGGTGTCAAGAAAAGAACCATTTGGGTTGCCAAGCCTATTGTGACTAAACTTTTAGGACCCAACTTAGTTGGGGACCAACAATCCAAAACTTGATCAATAGGTGCTTTTTGGAGGGCATTGGAGACTTGGCTACATCATGAAGAATTAAGGGATCTTCATCATTTATATTATCTCAAGCCAAGTCTTGGTTATCTTGCTTCTATCATATGATCAATGTTCCTCCTGGCGGTAACATGTGCTCAACTCATTTATATTGAAAGTTACTCGCCCCTTTGCATGTGTTAGTTTTTGTTCCTAACATGTGTTTGTATATGTTGTGCTTCCTACTTGCTTTTCTTGAGAAATCAAGTCTATGCATGTTGGGTTGCACACCATGTATTTGTGTTTGTGTTGGAGCCACTTTGCATCTTGTTGTATCTTATGTGGCTCTTATGAGCGATTAATGGACTATCCCATTTTGGGGGAGTGATATTCCTTTGGGAATTTCATGATCCTAACAATGTGTGTACATGAGGAATATCACTTAGAATTGATATTGCAAGATTATCTAGTCTCTATGTGGTATGTCGTATTCATGAGAAATTCAAATTCTAATGTCCATTAATATCTCTAGTTTGATCTTATTTGCCTCTTGTGAAAATAAATTCCTTATCACATTATGGGGGAGTAATAATCTTTGTGCATATTACAAGCCTAGAAAATGTGAACATTTGAGGTTGTGTCACATAGAATTGATATTGTAAATTATCTCTCTCCTATGTGGCATGTTTGCTCAAACAAACTCCAATTTGCTTAAATAGCTTCATTGCTAATATCTTTGTGGATCTTATTTGTGAAAGTTTTTCTTGGCATGGTTTTTTCACAACGTGTCCCTCAATACATTTTTGGAAAACCATGTGCTTCAAGTCATACTATTAATTGCTTTGCATGTTGTTATGAATACTATTAATTGCTTTGCATGTTGGTATGAATGCTATTAATTGCCTTGCATGTTGGTATGACTAAATGAAGCTATCAAGAAACTATCTTTGCATGATGGTTAACTCTTATCTTTTACCATATGCTTTATTCATTGTAAATATGATCTTATGAATACTTACAAACTACCACCGGGAAATATTTCCTAATACCTCTTGTCCTAGGACAATTGGTAATCTTTATGAGGTAGATTTTTATTGATCATATTTACATTGGCTCTTGTGTTTAAATTGCCTTATTTATTGCCATGAATTTGTTGGGCTTTGACTCCCATGTGTCTTCCTTGCATCTCATGGATCTAATTTGTCTATTCAAACTTTCTTAGCATTTTTAGTAGATATAGGTAGCGTGATGATCCTAGTTTTGTGCATTTTGTATCCATATTCTAAATCCTAGATAATGCACTAATCTTGGGGGAGCTCTCCTATATTTGTTATAATGCCTAAACTTCTCTTGATCATTATCAAAAATTTGGTTTTGGGAGACATAAATTTTCTTTTTGGTACTTTGTGCCATCATAAAAAGTGTCGAGGGTTTGGTTTATTTGTTGGAACCTTGCTCTCTTGGGAGTTGGTTATCTCATTCCTTTGTGCTTAGGCTTAATTAGCTTCTTATAATGAGATAAGTCTTTGGAGTCAATCTTGTGTTGATTTGATTCTTTGATATAATTTGGGCAACCATTGTCTCTTGATTTATTTGGTGTTTTGTCCAAATTGTATCTTCCTTTGGTCCTTGAAAGTATTGTTCATGCATATTTAATATATGTATATATTATGGAATGTGTCACTTTCATTGATCCAATATATAGGGTAAACTCCATCAAATCTTAATTTGGCTAAGATGTGCATGAAATTCAATTTCATATCTATATGCACATAGAATTGTGGAGTTTGTCCTATATGTTGTAGTGTGTCTAACTACTTCGGATCCAATTAGTTTGGGGACCATTTTGTACTTACCTTTATGTTAGGTACAATGGATATGCATTGAATGCTTGTCTCACTCTTGGAAAGAAGTGGTGACTCAATGGTAACTTGAGGCAAGCTAGGATGGTCAACGAACACATATCTACTACATCCACACCAATGCTATCTTGGTAACAAGTATCTTCTCATGCATACTTTTCTTGTATCCAACCTTATGGTTGCATCTTGGCATGAATCTCTTGATTTGCAAATATTGTGTTTCTTGAAAAAGTTTTTATGAAACCTCTTTATTGTGAATGTGGGTAATTTGAGATGAGTGCATTTGTTGGGAAGTATTTTAAATCATGCTCATGATTCATCCATCCCAACTATGTCTATCTAGCAATTTTATTGCATATCAATTCCTCAAGGCTCTCACGTGTGCAATATAGATGAAAGTGCAAATTTAGTTTTTTTTGGTATCCTCGTTTGTGATACTTGTTGCCTTTCTCAAATGCATCCCAACTATCTTCTATCCCTTGTTGATATTTGTGATGTATTTTAGTTGTTTGTGGATTGAAGTTCATGAATGTACAATAAGATAAAATTGAGCCTTTGGCCATGGTATTAAGCAAAAATTCTTATTGGTATATTGCATGACTTCGTCTTGGATATCATTCTATATGTCTTGTGTGTCTATTTTGTGTGTGCATGTTTCTTTGTGGATAAATATCTTAGTGATTTTGTCCACTTAGAGAAACTTATACACATAAGAGATGATACATCTCCATTTGATATCTTATTTATTTGTTGCATGTTAATTGGTCATGCTAAGCAATATAATTCATTGAATACTATGATGATGCTATTTTCTCATCCTTGTAATAGTCCTATAATATGCTTTGTCATGCCATTCACATATCCGATTGGTTGAGCTTTTTTTTTATGGTGCCTCTTACTTTTTGCTCAACTATTTGTTTGTTGCAAGTGTTAAGCTTATTTTTCTATCTATGATCTATTGCAAATGTTTGTGTTTTAAATGGTAATGAGGGAGTGAGGATTCCATGTTATGCATATTGTATTGAAATACAACATTTTAATTTATGCATGTACCTTGGGGAGCTTCCTCATTTGATTTAGAGCACTATCTTTTGATGATCATTAGAGTTTGTTTCACTTGGTATCTTTTTTTTAATGATATTATGGGAGTGGTGATTCCATTTTTGTGCACTTTATACTCCAATGCAAATTGTCTAGTTTTGTGCACAAACCTTGGGGAGCTCCTCATATTATTTAGAGCAATCTTCTTGATCTTATCATAATATATATCTTTCTTTTGGTGTCTTGTTTGTGGTTCATTTGGTTGCTTGCTTCATTTGTTGAAGCTTCTTGACTTTGTTATCTTTTTGCAATCTTTGATCCTTTCTATAGTGTGATTCCTTCCGAATATTCGTCATTGGATACGTGCATTTGATTCCACTCAAATTATGAGAAATGCACACGCTATGGAGGAACTCTCACTATATTGGCCTTCTAAATTTTTCACCCATTTTGGCAATTGGTGCCAATGGGGGAGAAGTTTGTAGGGTTTAAGGGAATTTGGTTATGTCTTTGCTTTGTGCTTAAGCATGTGCCTTTGTTGCATTGCATCTTGTTGCTTTGCATAGTTGAATAGTTAGAGGAAACTCCACTAGGCTTTGAATGCCAATATATGCAATGAAAGTCAAGATCATTCACACATGCATATATTATGGGGGAGTTTGCTCTAAATATTCAACTTATTTGTTACTTCAATTCCTTATATAAACCCTCTCAAAGAGATTGTCATCAATTACCAAAATGGGGGAGATTGAAAGTGCATGGAGCCCCCATGTGTGGTTTTGGTAATTAATGACAATCCCTATGGACTAATGTTTGCATTGAGTTATATTTGTAGGAGTTGTCCATAGGCAATTCTTGAACCATATGTTGGCTTCAAGGTTGCAATAAGAAGAATTTGATGAAGGATATCAAGTGTCAAGTATGTCTTGAAGATGAAGATGAAGTGAGCCATCAAGTTACTTCAAGACATCAACATGTTTGTATTAGGTTGCAATAAGAAGAAATTGATGAAGGATATCAAGTGTCAAGTATGTCTTGAAGATGAAGATGAAGTTAGCCCTCAAGTTACTTCAAGACATCAACATGATGAAGAATGAAGAAATGAAGTGCAAGTTCAAGATGAGCCAACTCGAAGAGATCATAAGCTTGAAGCTTGCCATGGAGAAATGAAGTGCTAGTTCAAGATGAGCCATCTTAAGGAGATCCTTTCATTGACTCTTGCCATCGATATGGTGATCATGGATATGTGAAGTTGCGCCGAAGAAGAAGCTCTCCCATGGTGGTTTATGGGGGAGCAATCTACAAGACTTCTTCAAGCAAGCACAAGCAAGAAAGGCGTTCCATCTTGTTGCGGTCAAGATCGTCATCATCGAGCTCAAGTGGAATGCACAAGTATAAGGTTTGCTCTTGATAGGGTTTCTTTCTCACCGGTCTCAAAGTGTAGTTGGAGACCGGTTTATAGTTTAGTTGCCGTACTATCAAGAGGGCTCTCGAGTGAGTAACTCGATCGTATCCTTCGGAGAGCTCAAACCTTTGCATCCTTTCATCATCTTTCTTGGTTGTTATTTGTATCTTATCCATATGGTGTTTTAGAGCTTGTGCTTATTCTCATGACAAGCTCTATTTCATCGAAAACGGATTCCACGTGAATCACTTGTTGCGTTTTCGATATTGGAGTTTTTCTCGGTTTCTCGTATTGAGAGGTTTCACTCTAAAATATATAGAAAAACCTACCCACTTGTTCTTAAGCTTTTCACTCTTTGTGGGGTAGCTCTTGTCATCTTCTTTACAACAAAATTGGTTTCACCTAAATCCGAGTTTCCTAACTCAAGTTGTTGCATTTTCGAGGTTGGAGGTTTTACCGGCATGTATTTTTTAGATAGGTCAAACCTTTCATCATTTATTTCTATCCTAACTTACTGGACTATGATGGTTCCCTTCATGATCTTGTAGAGCTGGTTACTAGCTTTGAAACGAGCCCAAGATCATCAAAATCGGAGTCCGGATGCAAAAGTTATTCAAGTTTCCGTGAAGCCGTTTTTTGGCCGGAAGTTGGCCGGAAGTTCCGGTGGCCGGAACTTCCGCCCTACTTCCGGTGAACTTCCGGAAATGACGATTCTGCACGCAGAAAACATACCGGGAGCATTCCGGGGGCGCCCTACTTCACCCGGAAGTTGGCCGGAACTTCCGGGGGGCGGAAGTTCCGCCCCAAATGACCGGAAGTTCCGGTTTTGACGAGTTTTGTGCATAACGGCAGATTTCTCTTGCCCTATTTAAGGGGGTCTTCTTCCCCAAAGTTTCCCAACCGTTTGAGCTCGTTTTTGCCTCCATTGTTGACCTTCTTTGAGCTTGCTATCTCCCTCTCCCTCCCATGAATCTTGCATCTATTTGAGAGAAAGATAGAGGAGATCTAGATCTACATCTTCACCAATCAAATCCCTCTCTTTGTGAGGGGAATCCACTAGATCTAGATCTTGGAGAAATTTGGTGTTCCTCCTCCTATTTGTTCTTCCTCTCTTATTTCCCCAATAACTTTTGTAGCTTTGTTGGAATTTTAGAGAAAAGTACTTGAGCATCTTTGTGGTGTTCTTGCCATTGCATTTGGTGCATCGGTTTGAGTTCTCCACGGTGATTCGTGGAAGTGAAAGCAAGAAAGTTGTTACTCTTGGGTTCTTGGAACCCTAGACGGATTTGAGGCCTTTGTGGCGATTTCTTGGGAGCCTCCAATTAAGTTGTGGATGCATGCCCCAAGCTTTGTGTAAGGCCCGGTTTCCGCCTCGAAGGAAATCCCTTAGTGGAACCGTGACCTAGGCCTTTGTGGCGAGGGTCACCGGAGATTTAGGTGAGGCGCCTTCGTGGCGTTCGGTGTGTGGTGTGAGTACCGCATCTTGGGGTGAGGCCTTTGTGGCGTTGGTGTGCATCGAGCAACCACACCTCAAGGTAAGCCTCTTGTGGCGTTCGGGATCACTAATCCACCGCACCTCTCCAACGGAGATTAGCACTCACAAGGGTGTGAACTTCGGGATAAATCATCGACTCCCGCGTGCCTCGGTTATCTCTATACTCGAGCTCTTTACTTATGCACTTTACCTTGTGATAGCCATCGTGCTTGAAGTTATATATATCTTGCTATCACATAAGTTGCTTGTATTGCTTAGCATAAGTTGTTGGTGCACATAGGTGAACCCTTGCTTAGAATAAGTTGTTGGTGCACATAGGTGAACCATAGTATATAGACTTTGGGCTTGACAAAGTAAACGCTAGTTTTATTCCGCATTTGTTAAGCCCATCTCGTAAAAGTTTTAAACCGCCTATTCACCCCCCCCCCCCCCCCACCCCTCTAGGCGACATCCGTTTCCTTTCAGAAAGAAATAAGGGCAAGCCCGGTGGCCGGAAGAAGGCAAATAAAAGGTTAAAAAGCTAGCCGGGGACCGCAAGCTTGAGGTAACAAATGATGATATGGTGAATCAAAGGAAATTTTTATGACACAGACAATGCACACGAAGATGCGCATGGCTGAGAAAAAGCTCAAAGAAAAAATGCAAGGTGGAAAGCACTCAGAGCAGATGAGGTCCTTGGAGACCAAAACTTTCTTTGCCGCTACTACTATAACAAGAGAAGAGATTATCTGACAATGGACTATTTATCATAAATGGACTATTTATCATATGTTAATGGGAATTATTGTGTTTTCTGGTGTGCCCGAGGTCATTATTTTGATTTGACTGCTGCGCGAGAAGCTTGACAAATTATATTTCCTTTACATGTGCGTATACACCCCTAGACAGAATAAAGCTATTACTGTATTTCATTTATTTGTCATATCGGATACATTTATTTTCAACAAGAATGTATAATTGTTTAATGTTTCCACTAATCCTACCGCTGGCTCAGGCATATATTATATTGTATTACCGATAGCAAACACTTTAGTACGGTAAAACTGTATTACTATGGCTGCAATGTGCGACCGATTCCGAAGAAAAACTTAAGTCATACCTGCCAAGCCTTCCGACCCCAAAATAGAATATCATCAAAGCTTCTATTTTCTATTATGACGAGAAAATATTATTTGTTGATCCGTTGCAAAGCACGGGTATTATGCTAGTCAACGATATACTAGGTACGTTCCTCCGAGAGTTCCCCTTTACCAACCATACGCAGCAAAACTAAAGTTCCATAAGCATGGTAACAATGGGGTTAGCCTCATGTCTGTCTTCCTGCCACCGGAATTCAGCCACGGCAACACCATCCTTGTGCCGAGTTTGATGGCTACTCCGGCGCCGGGCCTGTCGGGGTCGGATATCACGGTTGACGGCTATTCCCGTACCAAGGGGCTGGGCAACGGCAAACACATGAGTTCCGAGACGTTCGTCGTCGGAGGCCATAGCTGGTGCCTATGGTACTTTCCCGATGGTTACAAGTCATTTGGCGCCGATTGGATATCCCTTTCACTACATCTCGATGATAGCAATGCCACCGAAGTCAGAGCACAATACACGCTTAGTTTGCTTGACCAAGATAGCCAACCAATGCCGTCCTACACCCAGGGACTACGGGCTTAGGAGTAAGAAAAAAGATTCGTGAAGATATAAATTTTGGTACCCACCAAAGTTGCCGAAATATGGTAATTTCAGACAACATTTCGGATTTTGGTGTCTAAAATTTGTACAAAATTTATCTAAAATTTAAATGATCTCCTTGTTTTTTTAAATGGGAGACGCTTAAATAAAGTTGCAGCCTTGGAGTATATATATCTACTAAAAACAGTACAGAAAAATCCCACGTGGGAAAAGGATACAATCATACACCTAAAAATTAGTCACATATTTTTTGTGCAGTGTACGTTTAAAATATTGTAGACAATTTTTTTTGGCGTGGACTAAATGGAGTCGCATGCTTGGTATATACCACATTAATACTTTAAATATATATGTCATGATTTTATTTCCATGTAAATTGCTCATATTATCTCTCAAATTATGGGTGATATAATTTAATACTACTCCTACTTCATAGGACTAGTAAATTGTATTGTAAAAGACCTCAAAATAAAAGAGGTTCCAGAAGAGCTGTATCATATATTCGATGGGATGCCCCATGAGTCGTCATCTTACATATCTCCGTCAGGGTCTCTTAATTTGTACAGAAGTAGGAGTCCATGATGAAACTGAATCCAACTCATGCTTGTAGTACAACTCTACAAGTCCTTGTGCCTGTATATATAGTCTCAAGGCGGGCTAGCGGAGTAATGCTAATTGGCTGTCCCAATCTTACGACGCAGCAGAACTCAAGTTCCACAAGCACGGTAACAATGGGGATAGCCTCATGTTTGTCTTTCAGCCGCGGCAAAACCCTCGTCGCGCCGAGGTTGACGGCTACTCCGGCGCGGGGCCTGTCGGGGTCAGACATCAAGGTTGACGGCTACTCCCGCACCAAGGGGCTGGGCAACGGCAAATACACCAGCTCCCAGACGTTCGACGTGGGAGGCCATAGCTGGTGCCTATTGTACATTTGTACTTCCCCCACGGTTGCAACCCAGCCAGCGCCGATTGGATCTCTCTTTCGCTGCGTCTAGACCATAGCAACGCCCCAGAAGTGAGAGCACAATACAAGTTCAGTTTGCTGGACCAATATGGCCAACCTGTTCCGTCCTACAGCCAATGCAGCGACCAGCCACAGGTCTTTGTCCCGCAAGGGAAGTTCATGCGGTTTCAGTCAATTCATCAAACGGAAAGACTTGGAGAGATCCCATTGCCTACGAGATGATGTTTTCAGAGTCAGGTGCGAGGTCACCGTGATGCCATCGTCACGCGACGTGCACCAGCACCTTGGCCAGTTGCTACTCTCGTCCGACGAGACAGCCGATGTTACATTCCTGGTCGGTAAGGACACATTCCGTGCGCACAGGTGCGTGCTCGCCGCTCGGTCATCGGTCTTCAAGATGGACCTCCTTGGTCCGATGAAGAATAAGACCGCTGCTCATGTACTACGGATCGACAACATGGAGGCCAATGTGTTCAAGGCTCTTCTGCACTTCATCTATACCGACTCCCTGCCTGAGATGGAAGAGGGCAACACCTCAGCGATGTGCCAGCATCTGCTTGTTGCAGCGGACAGGTACAACCTAGAGAGGCTAAAGCTGTTTTGCGAGGAGAAGCTTTGCGACCACGTCTTCCAGAAAACGGCGACTACTTTGAAGCTGGCTGAGCACTTGAGAAGCATAGCTGCGACGTTCCTAAAGAAACATGCTTAAAATTCCTCACTTCCCCGGGCAACTTGATGGCGCTCATGGCATCTGAAGCCTATCAGCACCTCACAAGCAGTTGCCCCTCTGTTATAGAAGAGCTGCTCATCAAGCTTAGCTTGCTCCGTGAACACTTGCAGGTGGAAGGCAAAATCTAGAGTTTATTTAAATGATTTAGATATTTGTACTCCCAGCACTGGCTACATATAGATGTATTTTAATTGTGTTAAAATATTTATTTATGGCTACATAATGTCTTAAAGAAAGGGATTTGCTAGTCAAGTTCTACACCGTTAATTTTTATTGTGATTCGTGCTAGTTATGAGTTGCAACTCCCTTTCTTTAAACTAACGCGCGACTGGCCTGGCTATCAACTACGGGAAGAGCGTCTTGGTCCCGATGCATGTCGACTCTGCGACTCTCGGTGGCATCCAGGAAACCCTCGGCTGTCGCATCGAGGGGTTTCCCCAGACTTACCTTGGGCTGCCTCTGTCGGCTGAGAAGCTTCGCCTGGCTGCGTTTAACCCACTGATCGCCAAAGTGGACAAGTATCTCTCCGGTTGGCGGGCTCTTCTCATGTCGGCAGGTGGGAAGCTCGTTCTTCTCAACGTTGTCCTGGATGCCCTGCCCACCTTCGCCATGGGTGCGCTCGAGCTCCCCCCCTGGCGTGCTCGCCGCCCTCGACAGGCTCCGCCGCGCCTTCCTCTGGGCTGCCACGGACAAGGTAAGTGGCGCCAAGTGCCTCGTGTCCTGGGAGCAGGTCTGCCGGCCGAAAACCGAAGGAGGGCTTGGTGTGCGCTCCATCCCCACCCAGGATTCCTGCCTCCTGATCAAGCTCCTCCACCGCATGCACTGCGCCACCGATGAGTCTTGGCCACGTTGGGTCTGGGGAGCGCAGGCCGGCCTCCCTCTTGAGATCGACGGGGCCAATATTGCGCTCCTAGGCGCTCACTGGACCTCTCTGCGTCGTCTTCTTCCTCTCTACCGCGGCATCTCCCGTGTCAAGCTTGGTGACGGGGTGCGGACTGCTTTCTGGCTGGATTGGTGGCTTCCCTCTGGACCTGTGGCCACCGCTATGCCGGAGCTCTTCTCCCACTGCTCTCTGCAGTGCGCTTCGGTTCGTCAGGTGCTGACTGATACGTCTCAAACGTATCTATAATTTCTTATGTTCCATGCTAGTTTTATGACAATACTCACATGTTTTATACACACTTTACATCATTTATATGCATTTTCCGGCACTAACCTATTAACGAGATGCCGAAGCGCCAGTTCCTGTTTTGTGCTGTTTTTGGTTTCAGAAATCCTACACAGGAAATATTCTCGGAATTGGACGAAACGAACGCCCAGGGTCTTATTTTTCCACGGAGCTTCCAGAAGACCGAAGGAGATACGAAGTGGGGCCACAAGGTGGCGACACCACAAGGCGGCGCGGCCAAGGAGGGGCCCGCGCTGCCCTATGGTGTGGGCCCCTCGAGCGCCTCCCGGCCCCTGCGCCTATAAATTCCCTCCGCGAAAACCCTATTACCGAGAGCCACGATACGGAAAAAGTTTCAGAGACGCCGCCGCCGCCAATCCCATCTCGGGGGATTCAGGAGATCGCCTCCGGCACCCTGCCGGAGAAGGGAATCATCACCGGAGGGCTCTACATCACCATGCATGCCTCCGGATTGATGCATGAGTAGTTCATCCTTGGACTATGGGTCCATAGCAGTAGCTAGATGGTTGTCTTCTCCTCTTGTGCTATCATGTTTAGATCTTGTGAGCTGCCTATCATGATCAAGATCATCTATTTGTAATGCTACATGTTGTGTTTGTTGGGATCCGATGAATATTGAATACTATGTCAAGTTGATTATCAATCTATCATATATGTGTTGTTTATGTTCTTGCATGCTCTCTGTTGCTAGTAGAGGCTCTGGCCAAGTTGATACTTGTGACTTCAAGAGGGAGTATTTATGCTCGATAGTGGGTTCATGCCTCCATTGAATCTAGGACAGTGACAGAAAGTTCTAAGGTTGTGGATGTGCTGTTGCTACTAGGGATAAAACATCGATGCTTTGTCTAAGGATATTTGTGTTGATTACATTACGTACTATACTTAATGCAATTGTCTGTTGTTTACAACTTAATACCGGAAGGGGTTCAGATGATAACCTGAAAGTGGACTATTTAGGCATAGATGCATGCTGGATAGCGGTCTATGTACTTTGTCGTAATGCCCTGATTAAATCTCATAGTAGTCATCATGATATGTATGTGCATTGTTATGCCCTCTCTATTTGTCAATTGCCCAACTGTAATTTGTTCACTCAACATGCTATTTCTTATTGGAGAGACACCACTAGTGAACTGTGGACCCCGGTCCATTCTTTTACATCTGAAATACAATCAACTGCAATCTCTGTTCTCTGTTGTTTTCTACAAGCAAACATCATTCTCCACACCATACGTTTAATCATTTGTTTACAGCAAGCCGGTGAGATTGACAACCTCACTGTTAAGTTGGGGCAAAGTATTTTGGTTGTGTTGTGTAGGTTCCACGTTGGCGCAGGAATCCCCGGTGTTGCGCCGCACTACACTCCTTCACCAACAACCTTCACGTGGCCTTCATCTCCTACTGGTTCGACAACCTTGGTTTCATACTGAGGGAAACTTGCTGCTATACGCATCACACCTTCTACTTGGGGTTCCCAACGGACGTGTGTTTGACGCGTTATCAAGCTAAATTTCTGGCGCCGTTGCCGGGGACCTGAAGAAAAGTTACACCACAAAGATTTCTATCTCCCACGTCGACTACACGCCAGCAATAAATTTCTGGCGCCGTTGCCGGGGAGATCAAGACACGCTGCAAGGGGAGTCTCTCACATCCAATCTCTTTACTTTGTTATTGTCTTGCTTGGGGAATGGTGTTTTGGCACCCGGGAGCATATGCTCCCGGTTGTTAAACTTCATTTTAAATACACTTTCAAAATGTTGAAAAATTCAAACACAAAATTTAGTGGGTACATTTCGAAATTCTACACGTTCACAAAGTGGTTCCACAGAAAACCGATATTTTGAGTGTCATTTGTAAAAAAGACAAATTTTGATGTAGAAAAAGGTTGTGTACGAGACGTTTTGTTTCTCTTTTTCATACAAGTCACAAAAAATGTCGGTTTTTCGTAAAACTTGATGTGCGCACGTAAAATGTCGATACGTAAACGGGAAAAATTTTGTACGAATTTTTTCGACATTTCAAAATTGTTTTTCGGGTGGCAGGAGCATATGCTCCCATGTGCCGAATTGAATTTCTCTCTTGGCTTTACTTTATTTTATTTTCTGTTTTGTTTGCTTTCTCTATATCAAAAACACAAAAAAACTTAGTTACTTGTTTTACTTTACTTAATTTAGTTTGCTTTACTTATTTTTATTACTGTTAAAATGAATACTCCTGAGAACACTGATACGTCTCAAACGTATCTATAATTTCTTTTGTTCCATGCTACTTTTATGATGATACTCACATGTTTTATACACATTATATGTCATTAATATGCATTTTCCGGCACTAACCTATTGACGAGATGCCGAAGAGCCAGTTGCTGTTTTGTACTGTTTTTGGTTTCAGAAATCCTAGTAAGGAAGTATTCTCGGAATTGGACGAAATCAACGCCCAGGGGCTTATTTTTCCACGAAGCTTCCAAAAGACCGAGGGAGAAACGAAGTGGGGCCACAGGGCGCCGCCACACTAGGGCGGAGCGGCCTAGAGGGGGCCCGCGCGGCCCTAGCGTGTGGGGCCCCCGTGACTCCTCCGACTCCGCCCTTCCGCCTACTTAAAGCCTTCGTCACGAAACCCTCTGTACCGAGAGCCACGATACGGAAAACCTTCCAGAGACGCCGCCGCCGCCAATCCCATCTCGGGGGATTCAGGAGATCACCTCCGGCACCCTGCCGGAGAGGGGAATCATCTCCCGGAGGGCTCTTCATCGCCATGATCGCCTCCGGATCGATGTGTGAGTAGTTCACCCCTGGACTATGGGTCCATAGCAGTAGCTAGATGGTTGTCTTCTCCTCATTGTGCTATCATGTTAGATCTTGTGAGCTGCCTATCATGATCAAGATCATCTATTTGTAATGCTACATGTTGTGTTTGTTGGGATCCGATGAATATTGAATACTATGTCAAGTTGATTATCAATCTATCATATATGTTGTTTCTGTTCTTGCATGCTCTCCGTTGCTAGTAGAGGCTCTGGCCAAGTTGATACTTGTAACTCCAAGAGGGAGTATTTATGCTCGATAGTGGGTTCATGCCGCCATTGAATCTGGGACAGTGACAGAAAGTTCTAAGGTTGTGGATGTGTTGTTGCTACTAGGGATAAAACATCGATGCTTTATCTAAGGATATTTGTGTTGATTACATCACGCACCATACTTAATGCAATTATCTGTTGTTTACAACTTAATACCGGAAGGGGTTCGGATGATAACCTGAAAGTGGACTATTTAGGCATAGATGCATGCTGGATAGCGGTCTATGTACTTTGTCGTAATGCCCTGATTAAATCTCATAGTACTCATCATGATATATGTATGTGCATTGTTATGCCTTCTTTATTTGTCAATTGCCCAACTGTAATTTGTTCACCCAATATGCTATTATCTTATGGGAGAGACACCACTAGTGAACTGTGAACCCCGGTCCATTCTTTACATCTGAAATACAATCTACTGCAATTGTTCTTTAATGTTCTTCGCAAACAAACATCATCTTCCACACTATACAATTAATCCTTTGTTTACAGCAAGCCGGTGAGATTGACAACCTCACTGTTACGTTGGGGCAAAGTACTTTGATTGTGTTGTGCAGGTTCCACGTTGGCGCCGGAATCCCTGGTGTTGCGCCGCACTACACTTCGCCGCCATCAACCTTCAACGTGCTTCTTGGCTCCTACTGGTTCGATAAACCTTGGTTTCTTATCGAGGAAAACTTGCATCGTACGCATCACACCTTCCTCTTGGGGTTTCCAACGGACGTGTGTTAACTGCACGCATCAAGCTCTTTTTCTGGCGCCGTTGCCGGGGAGATCAAGACACGCTGCAAGGGGAGTCTCCCACTTCCAATCTCTTTACTTTGTTTTTGTCTTGCTTTACTTTACTTTATTTACTGCTTTGTTTGCTCTTATATCAAAAACACAAAAAATTAGTTGCTAGCTTTACTTTATTTACTATCTTGCTTGCGTTCTCCATATTAAAAACACACAAAAAAAAAAAATTAGCTACTTGCATTTAGTTTATTTTGTTATCATGTCTAGCTCTGAACCTGTTACTTCTCCACCTCACGAATTAATCTTTACTTTTAAACAAGGGGATGAGGAGAGATTTAAAGATGCTTGGTCTAGAATTTTTGATTCTTATCGTAAAGCTGAACCTCAAATGACTCTAAGTTTGCTCCTTAGTAACTTTTATTTTGGGCTTATGATTCGCTATAGATATGCCTTGGATGCTGTAGTGGGAGGAGATTTCCTTTATTGCGATGGGGATCGAGCTTTTAATGCCATAAAAAAATTGGTTGCATCACATAGTTCAGCTAATAATTTTGATTCATCTCTTATTAGTATTTATAATAGATTAAACACTCTTGAAACAAATACATCTTGCTTGAAAGAAAGGTATGGTCAGATGCGTGAGCGTCTTGATCATGTTTTAGTAAACTCTGAACCTTCAATGTGGGACCCTACCGTTAAAATTGCTATTGGTGGTGAAACTTTTTATGCTCATTGTGATATTATGTCTGAATTTTGCCTTATGCCTAAGAGTATTTATGAATCTTTGACACTCTGGGGACTTACTGAAGGTGGAGAAGGAATAACTCTTACTGATAACTCTGTTATAATTCCTAAGGGAATAGCCGAGGGTGTGTTCACAACCATTCTTGGAAGAACGGTATCCACTGATTATCTTGTTATTGAATGTGTAGGAACAGGACAAATCACACTTGGAAGATCCCTCTTGAAACTATTGGGAGCAATCATAGATGTGGGAAAAGGCACCCTAAAATTCACCTCTACACCGGGAGGCGGCCATGTATTTCCTAAACCAAAGAGTAAGAAAAAGAGTAAGAAGGGTAGGCGTAAAGCCCGAGGTAATAATGTTGATGCTTCATCTCTTGATAATACTTGATTCACACTTTCTGCGCCTAGCTGAAAGGCGTTAAAGAAAAGCGCTTATGGGAGACAACCCACTATTTTACTACAGCACTTTTGTTTTATATTTGAGTCTTGGAAGTTGTTACTACTGTAGCAGCCTCTCCTTATCTTTATTTTATTGCATTGTTGTGCCAAGTAAAGTCTTTGATAGTAAAGTCAATACTAGATTTGGATTACTGCGCAGAAACAGATTTCTTGCTGTAACGAATTTGGGCAGGGTTCTCTGTAGGTAACTCAGAAAAATCTGCCAATTTACGTACGTGATCCTCAGATATGTACGCAACTTTCATTCAATTTGAGCATTTTCATCTGAGCAAGTTAAGTGCCCCAGAAAAATTCGTCTTTACGGACTGTTCTGTTTTGACAGATTCTGCCTTTTATTTCGCATTGCCAGTTTTGCTATGTTTGATGGATTTCTTTGTTCCATTAACTTTCAGTAGCTTTGTGCAATGTCCAGAAGTGTTAAGAATGATTATGTCACCTCTGAATATATGAATTTTCAATTATGCACTAACCCTCACTAACCATCTAATGAGTTTGTTTTGAGTTTGGTGTGGAGGAAGTTTTCAAGGGTCAAGAGAGGAGGATGATACAATATGATCAAGAAGAGTGAAAAGTCTAAGCTTGGGGATGCCCCCGTGGTTCATCCCTGCATATTTTAAGAAGACTCAAGCATCTAAGCTTGGGGATGCCCAAGGCATCCCCTTCTTCATCGACAACTTATCAGATCACCTCTAGTGAAACTATATTTTTATTCAGTCACATCTTATGTACTTTGCTTGGAGCGTCTGTTTGTTTTTATTTTTGTTTTTTTGAATAAAATCGGATCCTAGCATTCTTTGTGTGGGAGAGAGACACGCTCCGCTGTTGTATATGAACACATGTGTTCTTAGCTTTATTCTTAATGTTCATTGCGAAGGTTGAACTACTTCGTTCATTGATATATGGTTGGAAACGAAAAATGCTGCATGTGGTAATTGGTATAATGTCTTGAATAATTTGATACTTGGCAATTGTTGTGCTCATATAAATCATGTTTAAGCTCTTGCATCATGTACTTTGTACCTATTAATGAAGAACTACATAGAGCTTGTTAAAATTTGGTTTGCATGATTGGTCTCTAGAGTCTAGATATTTTCTGGTTAAGGTGTTTGAACAACAAGGAGACGATGTAAAGTCTTATAATACTTACAATATGTTCATATGTGAGTCTTGCTGCACCGTTTTATACTTGAGTTTGCTTCAAACAACCTTGCTAGTCTAGCCTTGTATTGAGAGGGATTCTTCTCGTGCATCCAAATCCTTGAGCCAAAACTATGCCATTTGTGTCCACCATACCTACCTACTACATGGTATTTCTCTGCCATTCCAAAGTACATTACTTGAGTGCTACCTTTAAACTTCTATTCTTTGCCTTTACAATACATAGCTCATGGGAAAATAGCCTTAAAAACTATTGCGGTGAAAAATATGTACTTATGTATCTTATTTCTTAATAAGTTGCTTGTTGAGCGGTAACCATGTTTCTGGGGACTCCATCAACTTTTACCTTTGTTGAATATCATGTGAGTTGCTATGCATGTTCGTCTTGTCTGAAGTAAGGGCGATTTTCATGATCAAATGGTTTGAGTATGCATATTGTTAGAGAAGAACATTGGGCCGCTAACTAAAGCCATGAATCATGGTGGAAGTTTTAGTTTGGACGCAAATCCTCAATCTCTTATGAGAATTTTATCTGTTGTTAAATGCTTATGCATTAAAAGAGGAGTCCATTATCTGTTCTCTATGTTGTCCCGGTATGGATGTCTAAGTTGAGAATAATCAAAAGCGAGAAATCCAATGCGAACTTTCTCCTTAGACCTCTGTACAGGCAGCATAGAAGTACCCCTTTGTGACACTTGGTTGAAACATATGTTATGCAATGATAATCCGTGTTAATCCAAGCTAATTAGGACAAGGTGCGAGCACTATTAGTACTCTATGCATGAGGCTTGCAACTTATAGGATATCTTATACATAACACATATGATTTATTACTACCGTTGACAAAATTGTTTCTATGTTTTCAAAATGAAAAGCTCTAGCACAAAAATACTAATCCATGCTTCCCTCTGCGAAGGGCTATTCTTCTACTTTATTGTTGAGTCAGTTTACCTATTCTTTCTATCTCAGAAGCAAACACTTGTGTCAACTGTGTGCATTGATTCTTACATGCTTACCTATTGCACTTGTTATATTACTTTGTGTTGACAATTATCCATGAGATATACATGTTGAAGTTGAAAGCAACCGCTGAAACTTATATCTTCCTTTGTGTTGTTTCAAAGCTTTCTACTAAGAACTTATTGCTTATGAGTTAACTGTTATGCAAGTATTATTGATGCTTGTCTTGAAAGTACTATTCATGAAAAGTCTTTGCTATATGATTCAGTTGTTTACTCATTGTCTTCATCATTGCTTCGAATCGCTGCATTCATCTCATATGCTTTACAATAGTATTGATCAAGATTATGATAGCATGTCACTTCAGAAATTATCCTTGTTATCGTTTACCTACTCGAGGGCGGGTAGGAACTAAGCTTGGGGATGCTTGATACGTCTCAAACGTATCTATAATTTCTTATGTTCCATGCTACTTTTACGATGATACTCACATGTTTTATACACATTATATGTCATTATTATGCATTTTCCGGCACTAACCTATTGACGAGATGCCGAAGAGCCAGTTGCTGTTTTCTGCTGTTTTTGGTTTCAGAAATCCTAGTAAGGAAATATTCTCGGAATTGGACGAAATCAACGCCCAGGGGCTTCCAGAAGACCGAGGGAGAAACGAAGTGGGGCCACGGGGCGCCGCCACACTAGGGCGGCGCGGCCTAGAGGGGGCCCGCGCGGCCCTAGCGTGTGGGGCTCCCGTGACTCCTCCGACTCCGCCCTTCCGCCTACTTAAAGCCTTCGTCGCCAAACCCTCTGTACCGAGAGCCACGATACGGAAAACCTTCCAGAGACGCCGCCGCCGCCAATCCCATCTCGGGGGATTCAGGAGATCGCCTCCGGCACCCTGCCGGAGAGGGGAATCATCTCCCGGAGGGCTCTTCATCGCCATGATCGCCTCCGGATCGATGTGTGAGTAGTTCACCCCTGGACTATGGGTCCATAGCAGTAGCTAGATGGTTGTCTTCTCCTCATTGTGCTATCATGTTAGATCTTGTGAGCTGCCTATCATGATCAAGATCATCTATTTGTAATGCTACATGTTGTGTTTGTTGGGATCCGATGAATATTGAATACTATGTCAAGTTGATTATCAATCTATCATATATGTTGTTTATGTTCTTGCATGCTCTCCGTTGCTAGTAGAGGCTCTGGCCAAGTTGATACTTGTAACTCCAAGAGGGAGTATTTATGCTCGATAGTGGGTTCATGCCTCCATTGAATCTGGGACAAGGTGATGTAAAGTTCTAAGGTTGTGGATGTGCTGTTGCTACTAGGGATAAAACATCGATGCTTTGTCTAAGGATATTTGTGTTGATTACATTACGCACCATACTTAATGCAATTGTCTGTTGTTTACAACTTAATACCGGATGGGGTTCGGATGATAACCTGAAAGTGGACTATTTAGGCATAGATGCATGCTGGATAGCGGTCTATGTACTTTGTCGTAATGCCCTGATTAAATCTCATAGTACTCATCATGATATATGTATGTGCATTGTTATGCCTTCTTTATTTGTCAATTGCCCAACTGTAATTTGTTCACCCAACATGCTATTTATCTTATGGGAGAGACACCACTAGTGAACTGTGGACCCCGGTCCATTCTTTACATCTGAAATACAATTTACTGCAATTGTTCTTTACTGTTCTTCGCAAACAAACATCATCTTCGACACTATACAATTAATCCTTTGTTCACGACAACCGGTGAGATTGACAACCTCACTGTTACGTTGGGCCAAAGTACTTTGATTGTGTTGTGCAGGTTCCACGTTGGCGCCAGAATCCATGGTGTTGCGCCGCACTACACTTCGTCGCCATCAACCTTCAACGTGCTTCTTGGCTCCTACTGGTTCGATAAACCTTGGTTTCTTTCTGAGGGAAAACTTGCTACTGTACGCATCACACCTTCCTCTTGGGGTTCCCAACGGACGTGTGTTAACTGCACGCATCAAACACTAAGTTGTGTGATTTCACTAGCACCAATAATAATGATTTTATATACACTCCTATTGCTCCACCTGCTACTACAGCAGAATTCTATGAAATTAAACCTGCTTTACTAAATCTTGTTATGAGAGAGCAATTTTCTGGTGTTAGTTCTGATGATGCTGCTGCCCATCTTAATAATTTTGTTAAACTTAGTGAAATGCAAAAGTATAAGGATGTAGATGGAGACATTATAAAACTGAAATTGTTTCCTTTCTCCTTAAGAGGAAGAGCTAAAGATTGGTTGCTATCTTTGCCTAAGAATAGTATTGATTCATGGACTAAATGTAAAGATGCTTTCATTGGTAGATATTA
Organism: Lolium perenne; assembly: GCF_019359855.2. Classification (NCBI taxonomy): domain Eukaryota; kingdom Viridiplantae; phylum Streptophyta; class Magnoliopsida; order Poales; family Poaceae; genus Lolium; species Lolium perenne. Next base: position 190,125,079 of record NC_067247.2, read on the forward strand.
TCCTCCTGCTAAAATTATATCTTTGAGAAGTAGCATTATGAATTTTAAGCAATTGGATAATGAACATGTTGCCCAAGCGTGGGAAAGAATGAAATCTTTGGTAAAGAATTGCCCTACCCATGGACTAACTACTTGGATGATCATCCAAACCTTTTATGCAGGACTGAATTTTTCTTCGCGGAACCTATTGGATTCAGCTGCTGGAGGTACTTTTATGTCCATTACTTTGGGGGCGACAACAAAGCTTCTTGATGATATGATGATAAATTACTCTGAATGGCACACGGAAAGGACTCCACAAGGTAAGAAGGTAAATTTTGTTGAAGAAACCTCCTCCTTGAGTGATAAGATTGATGCTATTATGTCTATGCTTGTGAATGGTAGATCTAATGTTGATCTTAATAATGTTTCTTTAGCTTCATTGGTTGCTCAAGAAGAGAATGTTGATGTGAACTTCATTAAAAGTAATAATTTCAACAACAATGCTTATAGGAATAATTCTGGTAACAACTATAGGCCATATCCTTCTAATAATGGTAATGGTTATGGTAATTCTTATGGTAATTCTTACAACAATAGTAGAAGTGTACCCTCTGGTCTTGAAGTCATGCTTAAAGAATTTATTAGTACACAAACTGCTTTTAACAAATCTGTTGAAGAAAAGCTTGGTAAAATTGATATTCTTGCTTCTAAGGTTGATAGTCTTGCCGCTGATGTTGATATTTTAAAATTAAAAGCTATGCCTAATGAAACTAAAGATATTAAGTCATTTGCTACAGCAAACGCTATCCAAGTTCGAATTAATGAAAATATTAGATTGATGGCTGACTTGCATGCTAGGTGGGAAAGAGAAGAAAAATTTGCTAAAGAGAATAATGTAGCTAAAGTTTGGACTATTACCACCACTAGTAATGTTGATGCTTCACATGTTGCTAAACCTCCTACTATCAATAGTAAAATAATTGGTGTTGGCAATGTTTCTACTCCTAATGCAAAGCGTGCAAAACTGCCTGAAACTGCTAAAACTGCTGAAACTGTTTGTGATAAAACTGCTGAAATTTTTCAAAATATTGGGGACAATGATCCCATTGTTGTAGATCATAATGGTTTAGTTTTTGATGATTGTCATATCTCTGAAGTTATTAAGTTCTTACAAAAACTTGCTAGAAGTCCTAATGCTAGTGCTATAAATTTGGCCTTTTGTTATCACCAGATTTTGGACAAATCCAGAGGTGGGCCGTAAGAGAGATGGGCTTGGAAGACTACACGTGGAAGATCTCTGAAGCGGCCTTGCACGGAGAATTTGGGCTAGTTTGCCCGTGTATCTTTAATTATAGTAGGTTATGTTTTAGATCAAGATTAGAGTTTTACCCGTGCACGGTTAGGTGCACGCCTGAATTAGAAAGTCCCCTGGACTATAAATATGTATCTAGGGTTTATGGAATAAACAACAACTCACGTTCAACCCAAAACAAACCAATCTCGGCGCATCGCCAACTCCTTCATCTCGAGGGTTTCAATCAGGTAAGCGACATGCTGCCTAGATCGCATCTTGCGATCTAGGCAGCACAAGCTCCACGTTGTTCATGCGTTGCTCGTACTGAAGCGTCTTTGATGGCGAGCAACGTAGTTATCATAGATGTGTTAGGGTTAGCATAGTTCTTCGTATAACATGCTTACGTAGTGCAACCCTTGCATGTCTAGCCGCCCTCACGCCTATCTCAGGTGTGGGGGCGGCACCCTGCTTGTTCATCATCTAGTAGATCTGATCCGTTACGATTGCTCCTTGTTCTGCAAGGATTAGTTTAATATCTGCAATAGTTAGGCCTTACAAAGGGGGGGAGGATCCAGCGGCACGTAGGGTGGCGTTCGCAAGTCCTAAACAGGATGTTCCGAGGATCAACGTCATGTTGGTTTTTAGGCCTTGTTTAGGATCGGCTTATGAGCACCGTGCGTGGCCGCGAGGCCCAACCTGTAGTAGGATGATCCGATTATGCGGTGAAAACCCTAAATCGTCGTAGATCTCATTAGCTATATCTTGATCAAGCAGGATCACCAAGTATTCGTGCACCCCGTACGAATCATGGGTGGATCGGCTCTTTGAGCCGATTCACAGGATAACCTGAGAGCCGATCGAGGCTCGTATTTAATGTTTACGTGTATGCCATGCAGGAACTAAGCGAGGCATCCCCATCACCTTCCCCGACCAGGTATAGGTCAGGTGGCACGCCCTTGCACTTCGCATCGCCGCGTGTGACCAGAAGAGCATTGCGGGCCGTTGCTCGGAGGGGTCTCAGCCAGCCGCAGCTCTAGGCTCTTCCCGGCTCTACACTGTGTTGACAGGCCGCTGCCCGCCGGTGGGTTTTGGCAGACAACACATTCTGGCACGCCCGGTGGGACAATCGTCTACATCAACCACATCGCCATCTACATCTGAGATGGCGGCGGACGGCACGCCAGTCACCTACGAGGAGCTGCCTGCCGAGCTCAAGAAGAAATATGACGAGATCAAGGTCACCCTCGAAGCCGACCTCATCGGCTCTTTCCAGAGAACCCGTTCCCATGGCATCAGATGGAAGGGATTCTCACCGCAAGGTGCACTCGATGGGATAGATCTCTCTGCCCCGTCGGAGGAACGCACCAGGGGCCTACGGCAGGAGATCAACTACTTGGTGGCTCACTCACTACACCGCCACTCTGAAAACTTGGTCAACGTGTTGGAGCGTCTCGCTCTGCGCGTGATCCAGGAGATCATGAGCCACCAGTACTCGCCGTCAGGACCAGCTCTCGGGACGCATCAAGGAGAGTTGCCACTCCAGTCCCGTCCACCGCTGCCATATGCGTTGGCAGCACCACCTGAAGTGCCGGCTACACCGGCATTCGTCGTCTACAAGATTGGTGGTGATCCTAGTGACTACCAGTTCTTGACCGAGGCGCCTAAGGAGATCCCTCAAGGATACGCGTGCACGTATGTGCCAGATTGTGGCAACTGGGCACTCTCAAACCAGGCCACAACATCAGGGACTCCGGTGAAAACAGGAGAAACGTCGACGACGAGCTTGAGAAGCGTACGTGGCTAACTAAGTACGCCACCCCGACGAAACTCAGAGCCCAGCTCCTGCAGTTGGCTCGTAGCTGGAAAAGCAAACATGGCTGGCTAAGTACGCCACCCCGGCGAATCTTCGAGTGCAACTTCGCAGCCAAAGACATCGGATCGATCGCACCATACCGAGAGACCAGTTCGGCATGGTGCCGAAAAGAAGGGCAATCGGCTATTCCAAGCCGTACCCCGACGAGTACGAGATGATCCCGCTGCCACCTAAATATCGGCTCCCTGACTTCTCCAAATTCAGTGGATCAGATGGCTCCAGCTCCATCGAGCACGTCGGCCGATATTTGGCGCAACTAGGACCGGCTTCAGTGTCGGATCAGCTACGCGTGAGGCTCTTTTCACAGTCCCTCACGGGATCGGCTTTTGGATGGTACACCTCTTTGCCAGCAAACTCCATCCAGTCTTGGAAGCAATTGGAAGAACAATTCCATACGCAATACCATTCAGAAGTTTCCGAGTCTAGCATTGCCGATCTAGCACAACTACGTCAGAAGCGCGGAGAAACGGTGACAGAATACATCCAGCGCTCCAGGAATCTTAGGAACCGATGTTATTCGGTTCGTATAACTGAAAAGGAAGCAGTCGAGTTGGCAGTAGCTGGCCTTGCAACACAGCTCAAGGACATGGCCTCCCAAGCAGATTATCCCTCGCTGGCGCACATGGTTCAGAAACTATCAGCATATGAACAGCGCCACCCGGACCTGTACCAAGACAAGTTCAAGCGTGTAGTAGTCCTGGTCGATGCAGAGGAAGACGAAGTTCCTGCGGGAGACCAAGAAGTAGCAGTGGCTGAGTGGACTCGGGGAGGAACCCCCGTGTCCTGCAAATGGGTAAAGCCACCAGGGCCGCCCAGGGGATTTGATTTTGACGTGACCAAGACTGAACAAATCTTCGACCTCCTGATCAAGGAGAAACAGTTGACGATTCCTGAAGGTCTCAAGTTCCCCACGGCGCAAGAGCTAAACGGAAAGCCGTACTGCAAATTCCACAACTCGCTCTCCCATGCCACCAACGACTGCAGGGTGTGGCGTCAGCACATCCAAGCGGCGATAGAGAAGGGGCGTTTAATTTTCAACCAGTACGCCATGAAGGTCGACACCCAACCCTTCCCCGCCGTTAACATGGTGGAAGTCACCTACCCTGAGGGTTGCCAGCCAGGTCCCACGTTCAGCATCAACATGGTAGGACCTGGGAACCACTCTGGCAAAGATGGAGATGAGGGCAGCTGCTCTCATAGCAAGGACACAAAGGAGGCCGCTCCACGCGATCGGCTCCATCATGAGGGCAAGCGCTACGTCACAGAGGGAGAAGTGAAGAACATAAGATATCAACGACCTCTCTCTGATCACCTCATCAACAAATATGTGAGTCAGTATGACCAACGCCGACGGTCCAACTATGATGATGAAGGAGATCGTCTGGCTAGAGAAGCCAGAAGACATCGTCGGCATGATCGCGATGAGGAGGAGCACGAGCGCCGTGCCACGGACAAGTCAAGGGAGCAAGATGACAACGCCAGACACTGGGACTGCCCTTTCTTCGTACATCGCTGGGATTCAGGAATGAGCCGATTGCCCACAATCGGCAATTGCCCAGAATGCAACCAGAAGAAGAAGGAGGCAGCCAACGTGTCTGTGTTCAAGCGCTTAGGGCCTCTCCCGCCACAGAGCAAACGTGCTGAGTCACCTCGTTGGGCAGATCTTGAGGATTCCGAAGACGAGGGACTAGAAGAAGAAGAAGACAGGTACCACCGTCCAAGGTGGTGCCCTGACGGACTCAGCCGTTCACAAAAACGCAGGGTTCAGCGGTTGCGCGGCCTGGAGGAAGCCGAAAGGTTATACTTGCACACGCTAAGGAAGGCACGACCTGATCTGGCTGCAAAGGTCCAGCGAGCCCTGGATGAAGAGGGTCGTCCACGGAGAATGGAGTGGCGTCCCAAGCAAAAGAAAGCCGATGATGAAACATCGGCTGGCACAAACATGGTGCTCGTCTTGCCGACAGAGCTTAGTGCTCCACGATTATACGATGCATTCAAGGTGGACGACAGCAGGCGCATCAAGTCAGAGGTTGGGTTGGTTTTATCCAGCCTAACCGAGTAGCAAGATTAAACCAATGAGCAACTTGGCGAGGCTGATCCTTGTGATCGGCCCCAAAGGTCTATGAAGGGATATTACAAAACCTTCATCGAGCAAGCAATGTGGAGGCCGATTCCAGCAATCGGCCAAAATTATCCTCTGCACATATTCTGCTTGTGTTCAGCAACAATCCACTGGGCGGCGGCCACGTCAGCAGATGAAAGTCAGCATGAATCTTTGCGAAGCCGACGTACAAGAGCAGTGCCCTGACTAACCATGAAAGCCGATATCTGCAGTCATTTGGCAGATTCGGCTCGGGGGGCATATAGTCAGATGAACATGTGCAGATAAACATGTGCAAACTTGCGTGCAGTGGAACATTGGGGGCCGATTAAGGAGAAAAATCGGCCAAATAATAAAAAAAAAATTTCGCACGAAGCAAAGCCGATGCGCGGCCATCGACTCTAGTACAGACCAAGACCAAGACCAAGACCTACTGGCTATCGCAAGATGTGCTCAAGGCTCACGTTTTCGCTAGGATGGTTTTCAGTTTGGTGTTTCATCTACAACATCGGCATTCAGTGGAGGGGAGCTGATCAATGACATGTGCATCCTCGCCGGTATTCTCGCCTTGATTAAGGCTCGGGGGGCGGCTCACCCTAGAAAGATCTTTGCCCTGAAGAGCCGATCTGGCCAGAAATCGGCTGGTTCTGTGTTCTAACTGAGAAGCCAGTGGCAGCTCGCCCCGAAAGTTC